>NW_024429266.1:145058901-145658901 GCF_017639785.1 Mesocricetus auratus | reverse complement strand
TTAATTAAATCAACATGAAAAATCCATTATGTAAAATTGGGGAAATTAAGGCCAGACTATGGTAGCAATTTGGTCTCTCATATGTAAAGTGATTGGCAGCCAGAGGGACTAAGCTTGTATGGAGTGCAGTCCCTACTGCTTTTCTGTTCTGGGTTTACCTTGGAATGGAGACTAGGTATATTTGGACACCAAAGCAGGCTTGAACAGCCCACAGGGCCTTTCTCCAGCATTGTCTGCAGCTCTAAGGAGGGTATGTAATTCTTCATTTGCCCACACTGACTGGGCTGACTTGCCCCTGCTTCGGTGTCCATAGCTGCAGAAAAGCTGTAATGATGCCTGAGGATGTCTGTCGGTGGGGTGCTTGCCTAGCATGCATAGAAGCCTGGGTTCAAATCCCAGGACCACCCAAATTTGGCATGATGCACAACTGTATTCCTTAGCACAAGAAAGCTGGAGCTCAAGGCTGTCTTCAGTATGGAGTTGGACTCTCAGAAGCAAAGGGTAGAGGTTTAGTGTCTGATAAAAAAATATGGCTGCACACCATATATTTTCCTGGACCAAACATTGTTTTTCAGTTTCATCACCTTTTATTGGATATAGAACCATAAATTCTCTGATGCCCAGGAGTCCTTTTAAATACATATGCTCAATACATTCGGCGAAGGGCATCTGGGTGACATGGAGCAAAGTGCTGGGATGTTAATGCCTGGGTGGGGCAGATAAGTGGGGCCAGGGAAGGCCCCCTGGGGGCTGGAGGTACAGGCACCACTTTAGAAACAAAAGTAAAAACCAAAGCTGTTCTCTGCCCTTCTGCCTATTTGCTAGGGGCAGGGTGCAGCCTGGCTGTGCAGGGCAGGCAGGACCTAGGGGCCAGCTGTGCTACTAGCAGTGCCCTCTTGAGCCACGCCAACTGCACCAGCTACAAGGCAAGCCTGAGCCACTCAGGCCTTGGAGACCCCTGCCCAGGATGAGTAGAGGCTGGGGGTTCTAGGCCAAGCCTCTCCAGGGCTGTGGTAATGGCAGAGGCTCAGAGCTGGCCTCATGGTGGGGTGCCTGTTTGATTGTCGGGCAGTCTTGGACTAAGGTCCCAAAGAGTTGAGGAAAGCCTAATGTTCTGCTCTTCACCCAACCTTCAGCCTTGTGTCCCTGGGCAAGGACTACAGCTGAGCTCACTTGTCCAGGAGTAAATATACACACTACACAGTAATATATACAGAGGTGCTGGCCTGAGTCAAGGCTGGATGAGAAAGTGACCACCAAGGGTAGAAAAACTGCCAGGTATTGGGGGCTGACAGGCTAAGATACACCCCATCAGTGGTTAACTCCTCTGGGCACTGGGCCATATCCCACTTAGTCACACTTGCACGTTCACCAGAAACTATGTCTTTGGCACCAATTGTCACTCTGGGAAATTTTCCTTCAACTTAGCGCCTTATAATAACAGGTTGACAGCTCACTGCCTGTGTTCTAAGCATTCTACATTAAGGGCTAGGGACAGGAAAGATGGATCCAAACCTTGTGGCAGCAGACCTTGGGAATGAGGCCTCATTGTTAGGTTTGAGGCAATTCCTGAGAGGCTAACTTGGCCTCTTTTTGTTTGTTTTTTAAACCCCATGACAAAACACCTGACTGCTGGGGAACTGGGCAGAGCAGGCATACATTTTTGCACTATTATGGGGAAAAGCAGCCTGCATAAGCATGACGTTCTCAAGCCAAACATGCTACACTTCACAGGTGCTAGGGCCAGGCTGTGTGGCAGGGGTGGGAGTGGAAGACATGCCAGGTGGTTGCTACCCATGAGCCAGCCCTCCACTGACCCTGTGCTTCTGGAGCAGGGCATGTCCTCACATGTTTTTTTGTACCTTATAAGACACAAAGGGCTTCCCTTTCAGGGCCTGAAGATGGGCTATGGTGCTTCTCAGGAAGCCAGATGCCCTATCCCCAACTCTGGCTCTTGACGAGCACACTACCCTAAAGTGGGGTTGGTCCCCTGGGGAGAAAGTAAAGGAACCACAAATATGTGGGGGGGGGAGGCGGAGCTGCTGGCTCTCAAGGCATGCCTGAAGACTAAGATGCCCAAGACTCAGCCAGGACACAGCAACTTGTCTCTTGGGTTGGTAAAGGCTTAGATCTACAATTTTCACCTTACCCACCTTTAGTCAGGAAGAACACAGGTGAGACCTCTTGGGGTTCCTTGGAAACATCTTTTCGGTGGGCAGACTTGTGCCAACAGAAGGGGTATCTTTCCCTCTCCGTGGACCAGGATGCGGTGTAGATATAGTAGAGCCCAGAGCTATCATTTTGACCTTGCTTCCTGCTCGATGGCTGTGCACCCTGACCTAGTAGTTCCCTCAACACCAGGCATTCTAGTGCCTTCCCCGCCCGGGGAGACGTCCAAATCCTAGGGTTGGAAGATGGAAACCCCTGGGGGGCAGGCTTGGCCAACTACCATATCACTTTGTGCTTTATCCAGGAGACAGGAAGGGCAGCACCTCTGATCTTGGAGTCCCAGGGAACTGGGGCTACATACATGGATGCAGCTAGGCCCCCCACGTGCACCTCCACCTCCCTTCTGAGTCACTTAAGGCAAGGAAAGTTGTGCTGTTGCCTGTGACTCCTGGGACAGGGCTAGGGAGGTGGGAGCAACTGGAGACTGCTGTGAGAGGTAGGGGCATAGACAGCCAAGGTTTCATGCAGGACTAGGCATGGAGTATCGATAGTGACAGCCTTGGCATTTCAGTCTTCTAAGAGCAGGGACACAACAAGCCACACAACTCGGTGATGGTGCCCAGCTGGGACAGAGCTATGGGGTCTGGGAGCATTGAGCAGGAGGGAGAACAGTAGTGGAAGGGACTCGTTAGGTGGCAACCCACATCTGGGTTCATGCACAGACCAGCTTGTGGCACAGCTGTAGAAAATTGACAAGGGGATCGCCACCTTGTACAGGAGCAAAAACAAAACAAAAACCCTTAGATTTGAATGAGACCAGGTTTTTGAAAGACCTGCCCAAGGGGTGCCTTCAAGACTCATGGCCTCAGCCACTGCAAGTTCTGAGAGGAGGAGCTCTCAGGGACGCTCAGTCTGTGGGACTCTGGTGTGCATTTACTTTTCTGTATGGAGCAATGGGCTGTGACACCTTGTCCCAAGTATTCAATTGTAGTATCAGCCCAGCTTTGAAGAACAGGAAGGTGGGCTGCGGAAATTCTTTCCTCTCTCTTGACACCATTATCAGGCTCCTTGCCTCAAACAAGCTGTTAAGTAAAGCAAACCTCTATTTTCTCAAGCCTCAGCATCTCAGAGAGCCCACGGTCTTACCCGCCCTATCCCCTCCCCGACCCTGGTCCTTCAGCAAGGAGTAAGTATAGGGACTGCTTGAAGCTTAACTCTGGGGTATGATAAAGAAAAGTCTTTGTCTTACAGTAGTCTCCACGTACTGGCTAGTACTTTACCTGCTAGGGAGGTGTGGGCCTCATCCTGGGGAGTAATAGACATTGTTTTGCCCTTTCAAACACATCCCTACGGCCCTGCCCGTATTTTCCCCTAAGCTTCTACTACCTGGGTTCTGAGGCTTGCCTGGATTATCACTGGAGAATGTGGACCTAGAAGAGAGGCCCGCTGTCTGATGGGAGTGCCCTGCAGAGGGCTTGGTCAGGCAAAGGGGAGAAAAGTCCTTGCCATGCCTGAGCTGCCTTAAGTCCCTTCTGGCTTGTGACCTGACAGAGGCTCCTGACCAGGAGCTGGCCTCAGGAAGGAGACCTGCCTGAGCAGCTGAAGAGCTGCTGGGGTTCCTGCAGATCCTCTGAGTGATGACAACCAGGTGCTGGTGTGCCAGCAGGTTGCTCCAGCTGGGGATATCATGGGGGTCTCAGGGCAGCTTCTGTCCACGCCCCTTACCCTGGGGAGGCAGTGCTCTAGGTCACCTGTCACTTTGCTGTTCCAATTGGACAGGGCACTCAACCACTGTCTGGAACCTGGTGTAACTCTAGGCCTCCAGGGTCTAGTCCAAGCCAGGGGCCCTCCAGAGGTCCAAAGAGTGCCTTGGTGTGGGGCTACCGCCCCTCACTTGGGTTAGCAGCCACCTTCCACTTTGACGTGCAGAATCTTCGAGAAGCCGGGCCTCCGTCGCAGGGCCTATGGATAGAGTCCTAGGTTAGCTCTTCCTTGGTGTTGGGCAGGTGAATTACTGCCACCCTCACCAGCCCCAGCCAAGGGGTCTTTTGTGGCCTCAGAGCCCACCTCTCACCTGGAGTTTTGTTACCATATCCTCAAACAGCTTCTGGGCCTCGGGGCTGCTGGGCTCTTTGAAGTAATCAGCAATCCCAATCTGCACCACAATGGATTTGAGGTTCCGGCAGATGCCTGGGAAAAGGCAAGTACAGGGGATAGTGCTTGGTAAGGGTAGTATGGTGCACCATTTCCTCTCATGAATGAAATGAGAGCCCCACTGAGAAACACACTTGGGCCAGCCACAAGATCTAGAGAAGCTGTCTCAAAGTAAAAATGGAAAAACAAAAAAGGCCAGCCATTGTGATGCACGCCTTTAATCCCAGCACTGGGGAGGCAGAGGCAGGCAGACCTCTGTAAGTTCAAGGCCGGCATGATCTACAAAGTGAGTTCCAGCACAGCCACGACTTTGCAGAGAGACTGCCTTATAAGGGGTTGGGGGTATAGCTTAGCAGTACAGCATTGGGTTTAACCCAGTACTAGTGGGAAAAAAACAAGGCACCTTCATTCAATCTGGGTTTAACCCAGTACTAATGGGAAAAAAACAAGGAACCTTCATTCAGTCTGCATGGAGACCTCCCAGAGGCCAGCAGTCCTGAGTGGTGGTCCACAGTGAAGGCAGAGGGGTGACTGAGTAAGTAGATGGGATGAAATGGGCAGCAGGAGTCAGAGTGAAGTCCTTACCCCAAGAAATGTCCCTGAGGACTTAGACATACTGTGTCTTTAATCTAGTATCTAGGAAGTCAAACGATGAGACCGCGGAATTCAGAAGGCAAAGTCACGTGCTGAAGAGCAGTATCACAACCCTTGAAGCTCCGCCTGTCTGCTCTCTGCCTCTCCCCCAGTGGGAGGCTCACACAGGAACTACTGGCACCACACACTCAACTCCTGGTGTAACTATGGGCCAGCATAAAACGGTAGATATTCTGTGCAGCTCAACAGCTGGCACAAAATGCTGCTAGGCCTGGAGTGCCATCCTGGCCTCAGAGATGCTGAATGAGCAAGGGAGAACACTGTCTGCCTAAGCACTGGCACATGCTGGTTAGAGCAATAGGAAATAGTTACATTGCCTGCTTGTAGGAGAGAACGAAACAGCCGTTGCCATTTCATCAGAGTGGCTATGACTATCTCAAGGGACCCTCAAGATTGGTCTTGTTGGTTTTCCCTCATAGAAGAATTGGAGAGTCATCAGACAAACCCTCATCTGGGCTATCAGCATTCCCTCCTCCCCATCTCTGCCAGATGTGTGCAGTGTTGCCCCAGCTGCACATTGGAGGCATTAGACTCTGACTAGAGTATGAAGAGCACTCCATCTATACAACTTATAGATGTCATCTGTGCTGATAGGACTTTTGAGTGGTATGGCTACTTTGGGGTAACCCACATTCTGCAAGTAACCCTCACCCAATAAATTCCATGGTTCATCAAGTTGGAGTCTGGTGGCACTATTTGGTACATCACAGGAGACCTTTCTGGGAGGAGTAGGCAACTGTTTGCATCTCCTCAGGAAAAGTTCACTCAGTGCTGTAAAATGTCCAAAGATAGGCTGTAGCCATACCCTGCTCTGCACCCCCAAGCCCCCATTGCTCACTGTTAAAATGTAGCAGGGCCTTAGGGGTGACAGGGGTGGCCGTGAGCACCAGCATCTCCAGTCCCTTCAGGCCTTCCCGGCAGACCTCAGCCGCCACCTCCTGGGTAATTTCTGATACATGGTCCAGTTCTAGGACCTGTAGCCGCATGCAGTTTCTTGCTAGGAGAGGAAGAAGAGAAGCCTGGTGACAAATTCCCTGGCCCACCTCCTGCCCAGCCCTCAGTCACTCACCATCACCCAGACTGCAGCCCCTAACTCTGGTGGGGTTTCATAGGCAGCATGTCACCCTTGCCTGCTTCTTACTTACCCACTCCAACCCCAAGAAAATACTCACCAAGTGATGCCAGGCCCTGTACTCCACAGCCAGCACCACCTACACCCAGGGCCCGGAGGTGGGGCCAACACCGTCCAATCATCTGCAGGCAGCGGTTGCTGAACCGGGTGGGCTGCTGGCTGAAGAATGGAGAGTGAAGTGGTCAGGGAGGCACTGCACTTCCAAGTGTGATGCTCCGTGGAGGATCCTATGCATGCATTATGCAAGCACCTTGCCAACAACCTAGCTGTTCAAGTCCAAAAATAGCTCACTGTGACTCTGCACCCTCCCCTCTTACCACACCTGGCAGCTTCAGATTCTGGAACTACCCAGAGAGAGCTGTAGACAGCTGAGCCAGGCCCTGGAGTTCAGAGTGGCAATGAAGACAGCTCCCACTCTCAAAGCACAGACAGTCCATGACATACAACATTTAGCATTCTGACTTTTATCTGCCCCTGCCACCTAGCTTTGAACTAGCAGCAATCCCTCTGCCTCAGCTTCCCAAGGGCTGAGGTTATAGACCATACCTAGCTTTCAGCACCTCTACTTTTTGTTTACATTTTTTTTTTAAAGAGTGTCTCAGGCCAAACTGAGCAGCTGATCCTCTTGCTTCTACCTCCCAAGAGGTGGGATGACAGGTGTATACCATCATGTCTGGCTCAATTCATCCTTCTTAAAACTGACAATCTCCCCAATAGCTTCCTGGTACTTTCTAGATACAATGCAATGATCTGCATCTTTTAGCAAGACCTCCATGACATTTCCCAGCCTGTCTTTCCATCATTGCTGGCTTGCCTGCCCTACCCACACCAAACTTCATCCGTTAGCCTCCACTCAGGCAACAGTATCTGTCATCTGATATGCCCATGGTAGCAAGGACATAGAAACAGACATTTGTAGAGCCTGCCCTGGGAACTAAGTCTAGTTAGAGGAGTCTGAAGTAGGAATTGCTACAGAATGCATGATATTAAGGTCAGGATGAGGGGCAGTGAGAGCCTACTAGGGAACCACAATGACAGACTCCACCAGGGTATTTTAAAAAAGCTCACCAGAGTCTGGGAGGAGCTGGCACATAGGGAACCATTGTGAGGGTAAGCGGCAGAGCAGAAAGCCTGGGATCCAAGGAAGTCCCAAGCAGAGCAAGGGATGATTCACACCTGGGGTTCGCCAACAACTGATTTGTTCTTGTTTTGAGATGGGATCTTGCTAAATTGCTCACGCAGGTCTCAAATTCTCAATCTGAGCTCTGGAGTAGCTGAAGTGACAGGTGTGTGACACCATACCCAGTTTCCTCTATGTATTATTTAATGACTTCCCTGACCTGCTTATACTATGTCGGCTAGTGCTGACTGCACATACTATGTGGACTTTGCAGTCTCCATGGACAGGACATCATTGAGCCAGTAACAGCTCTCAATATCTAAGCTGCAAAACTAAGGGTTGAGTGGCAATGCTGGGCTGGCGGGACAGCTTGGTGGGCAAAGGTGTTACCACCAAGCCTGATGACATAAATCTGATCTCAGAGACTCTCATGTGGACTCCTTTAAGGGACTTGTTTATGTTGCCCCCTGGCCTCCACACAGATACCCGATTCCCACCCCCAAAATGTATAATAAAAACAATTTAAGTGGCACTGCCAGCAAGCCAGAGAGAGACTCCAGGTCCCATGTTACAGCCCTGCTCCTTATTAACAACACACTGGTCAATGTCTGCTCCTTATTAACAACACACTGATCCGTCCCCAACAGCTGACTGCTCAGTCCTCAGCCCCAGACCAGACCCTACTGTTCTCTTCCAACCCACCACCTCGCCTCGGCTTACCAGGGATGAAGTGGTGCCACCTGGAGGGAGACAATCTCTCTGCAGCCTGCACCCAGGGCCCAGATTACCTCATGGCCGACAGGGTCTGTGGCACTCCTGTGGAAAAGCCAAAGCTCAAGTGACCCATCTTGGTGGCCTCTGTTTCTGCCAAGAGGCAAGACCAAGTGGTATCTAGGCACGAAGGCCCAGAAGGTGTAGGTTGAGCTTCTAGATGGAACAGCCCACCTGTAGGTGACAGCTTGCAGGGCACGGCAGTAGCAGCTAGCCAGCCAGAGTGACCGGTCCGTGAGGATATTGGGACAGTGGGAGATACGCAAGATCAGCAGGTTCCCACCAGCCGCCTTCAGCAGGGACTCCAGCCCTGCTTCAAGACAGCCCCTGAGGGTGAGCAAAGAGGTCAGGAGTTAGCTGCTGGTGTCACTTCCTCATCTGGGAGCATCCCCACTTAAACTCGGGAGCGCTCACCCACCCGCCCACTGCAGGCCTCACCGGGTGCTCCGGGCGTATTCCTCCTTGCTCTCTTTCTTTCCCCGCTGTCGGGGCTTCAGGTTCTGCAACGTTAATGAGTGGGCCTGGGTGCACCATTGAGCCAACATCGCCAGGAACTGGGGAAGATCAAGTGATATGAGTAGAGACAGACTTGACTGGCTAGTGATGGGTCAGCCCTGAGAGGGAGGCACCACGAGAGTATTTGGAGAAACCAGGGCAGTAAGGGTGACAGACTAAACTTTTACTGCTGGTAAAAGCTGGGCTCCCAGGAGGGCAGGGGCAGGCACCTTGGAACAGACTCGGGCGTTCTCAAGCAGCACTCTCGTCCAGACGGCAGGATGGCGGGCCACGAAGCGCCAGTCCCGACAGACCTCTGCAGCATGCAGCAGCGTACGGGTATCCAGGTAGGTGAAGATACAGAAGAGCGCAGCGCGCATCTTGAGGATTTCTGGGCTGATGACCTCATTGGAGCGCGAGGGGCTACCTCTCTCCACTCGACGGCCTCGCCCACTGCCTCCTTCAGGGCGGGCTGCAGGACACCAGGGCCAAAGGAGACAGTGGGGAGTAAGGACCAGTACAGGGCTGTGGGTGGGGAGCTGGGGCAAGGCAGGAGCTGGCAGGGGGAGTATGAGTCCCACATTGGGGGCCAGCTCCCAGAGAAGCCAGCAGGTGCTCTGCTTGCCCCTTCTCTACAGTAGCCCAACTTTTACTAATTGGAAAAGGGTGTCTGTCACTTTGTCACACACCCACATGGTCTCATGTATTCCAGCCTAGCCTTGAACTCACTATGTAGTCCAGGATGGCCTGGCACTTCTGATTATCCTCCATCTGCTGCCAAGTACTAAGATTAGAGATGTGTACCACCATGTCCACTCTGAGATGCTAGAGATCAAAGTCAAGGCTTCGTGGGTTCTAGATAAGCACTGTACTAAGTGAACTACCTCCTCAGTCCTACACTTTCCTTCTGAGGGTTACCCTGACTCTAACCCTCTAAGCCTTCCATGTAAGTACAGGGCTATTCCTCCAAGCCCCTGCTCTGTGCCAGGCACTTCAGAGCCTAAAGTAAACATTCAGGTCTTCTGCCCTACCTGTGATGGAACCCACCATGTGCACAGACCCCTTCCCCCCTTAAATGGAGCATCCTTGGGTTACTGCAGGCCTGCCCTGTCACACAAACTCCTGCTCCAAGCTTTCAGTGTTTTATAAGTAGACAAGAGAAAGGGAAGTATAGGAGCTGAGGGTCACCACCTCCACCCAGTGTCCCAGAGAACCCAGTACCCTGGAAGGCTGGGTTCTCTACCCGCTTTCCCAGGACTTACCTGAGAGCCGGCAGCTGTTCATGGGCCCAGCCACAGCAGGTCCAGGGCGTGGGACATCCGAGGGGCCCTCAGCCTCAGACTCAGTAGTTCGGGAGCCCACATCTGAGACGTCACCCTCCTCCCCCTCGGTGCTGTGACGGCGCGGTCGGCGCTGCCAGTTCTGGATGGCCTGTCTTCGCAGGCCTGAACTACGAGGGGGCTGGGACCGCTCTGAACCACCGTTGGTAGCCTGGGCCCGTGAACCCAAGCCCCCAGGGCCACTGTCCTCCGAGGGCCCTTCCTCTGGCCGGGGCAGCTCCAGGCTGTCACTGTCATAGCAGCCTGAGCTCTGGGATGCAGCAGGCACACGACTGGAGGCCCTGGGGTGGGTGGGGGAGTGCACAGTGAAGGCTGAGGGGTACCAGACTGCCCCAGTGCCCAGCATTTTCCTTACCACCAGCCAAGGGTAGCCCACTGTCTTGTTGTCCAAAAGTTCCCTGAGTATGGAAAGGCAGACTGGTGATACCAGGGGGGGTGGGCATGGAAGGAGATGAACCTCTGATGGGCCAGCAGACCTTCCAGGGTGAGGGGAGGCTGTGTGGGGTGGGCCAAGCCCGAGGCTTACCCTGTGCTGGGAGAGGAGCCATGCCGTGAAACGGCGTATGTGCTTGGCACAGCTGGGCCTGCATGGTGTTCTCGCTGTAGCCCCCAGAGTGGAAGGGAAAGGAAGCATGGGCAGAGGAGGCCAGAGAAGGAGGCGAGAGCAGGAGAGAGAGGAAGATGGAGAGAAGAAAGGAAGGAGAGGAGAGAGAAGAATAAAGTTGGGAAAGATGGGCGAATGGACAGACAGACAGTCCAGACAGGCAGGCTCCCAAATCCCTCCCAATGCACCCACCCAGCCCCCCAGGGCCCAGCTTATGGCTCCTAAGCTCTCATTTGCAAGGAAATACACAGATGGGCTTCTGAAGACTGAGCCTATTGAAGCATCCTTGCCACAGCCTCAGAGCCTCCCGCCCTGTCAAGAGTGGACTTCCCTCCCACTTCAGGCCTGGGGTTGCTCCTGGGGAACGGGCAAAGAAGGCGAGTTGGGGTGGGGTGGTGGGAGACTGTGGGGACCACATGAGTGCGTGAAAAGTCAGGGCAGCTTCTCACTCACCATCCTGCCTGGGCCTCTCACCCCAGGCCCTGAGGCACTGCCCCCACCTCCTCGGCCGAGGCTGGCACTGGGTGTGCTGCCACAGCTGCTGCTGATGACCTGCAGTTGGCGCTCAGCCCTGTCTGCACGCTCCAGGAGCTCCTCAATGAACTGTTGCAGTCGCAGCTTGGCACTGGCCTCCCGAGCCGCCGTCTCCTTCAGGAACTGGTCGATCTGCACCACCTCCCTGGGCCGGGAGCAGTCTCTTACCCCAGGTTCCCGAGTCTGACTGCCCTCAAACCTCCCACTGGAGGAAAGCCTGACAGTGGCCTAGAGTGTCTGCTTGTGGTCCCATGGACAATGCCCAGCATGGTTCCTGGCTGTAGACACTCCTTGACCAGCTGCCTCACACTCCTGAGACCACACCCTTCCTGCCATGATCGACTGTCTCCCCAGACTGTGAGCTAAAGGAAACCCTGCTTTCCTTCAAGTTGCCTTTTAAAAATGTAATTTCATTACACGGGCAGGAGAAATCATTCACCCATTTGTTACTCTTGCAGGAGACCTGAATTTGGTAGGCATGTGGGTTCCTAGCACCACATACTGGCTCACAACCGCCTGTAACCCCATTTTCCGGGGATCTGACACCCTATTCTTACATCTGTTGCACAGAGGTCATACATTCAAGCACAATGCTCACACACATAAAAAATAGTAAAGATAAGTCTAAAACAAAAATTTAGCCTAATCTGTGCGGAGGCTGGAAGACAATGTGAAGGAGTTGGCTGTCTTCTGCCATCATATGCGACCCAGGAGACAAATTTATAGCCCCCCCCTTTTTTTTTTTTTTGGTTTTACGAGACAGGGTTTCTCTGTATTGTTTTGGAGGCTGTTGGTTCAGCCTGGCCTCCAACTCACAGAGTTCTGCCTGCCTCTGCCTCCCGAGTGCTGGGATTAAAGGTGTGCACCACCACCGCCTGGCATTTATAACCCTTTTAACCGTGTCATGTGTTTTGTCATAGCAACAAGGAAAGTAATTAAATACACCTGGCCTTCAAAGACATAGTCATGGGTATGCTCATCCTATACAGTCACCTTCAGGCACAGGCAGCGTCCCATAGGCAAAAGCAGACATGCTCAGTGCCCTGTGTCAATACAGTCTCCTCACAGTTACATGTCCAGGCACACACTGAGAGGCTCATAGCTATGAATGAACACATACCCTCACTTAGCCCAACGCACAGACCCTAGCATGTTCCTAGGTATGCAATCATGCCCATTCTCATGGCATATTCATAGTCTGAAATACATTAAGAACCATGGAGACTCAAGCCCACCAACCCAGAAACAAAGAGGTGGTCAGAAAAGACGGCTGAGAAGGGGCTAAAGTAGAGGAAAGCTAAATATGGTGCATGGCAGTAACAGCAGGATTCAGGAAGCGGAGGCAGGAGGATCATGAGTTCAAAGGGAGAGTCTACATCAGATACTGTGTAGACTGATCCAGGACAGTGACGAACTGAAGTTTACTGCGGACACAAAGACAGTGCCGGAGGCGGCAACCTGACCCCAGAGGGTAGGCTCGGGAGAGAACCAGAAACACAAGAAAGGCCTTCGGAAGCCATGAGCAAAGAGGTTAAGACGAAGCAGGTTTATGGTACCTGGGAAAGATGAGATTGTGTCTCCATGCTTTTAGCAAGCACACGGTGACATGGAGAACTGGGCCATTTCTTTGTGTAAGGCTAATGGGACGATCTGGTACCAAAATGGAAGAGGTGCCTGGCCTGGCTATCAGGTGTGAAGAAACACACATACTCCAAGTTCCCAAATCACCATGACACACTCGAACTCTGACACCACCATCACAGACTCATCTTAGAACTTATGTTCCCAAACCTTACCGCATGGAGACACCTCAGGCACGTGTGGGGATAGTGAGTAACATCCACGGCCACCTACCCACTGGTCCCCAGGGTCTACTCACTGTTGCTTGCGGCTCAGTTCCTGTTCCTTATGCACCAGGTCCTGCTTAAGCGAGGCCAGAAGCTCCACGCTCACATCCACCTGGCGCGAGAGCTCGGATGCGCGCTCCTCCAGCTCCTCCTTCTCGCGCCCAAGCCTTGCACTCTCCTGTCGGGCAGTCTCCAACTCGGCGGCCTTGCGCTCCAGTTCTGCCTGTAGCCGGCCGACCTGGCCGGCAATCTTCTGCTCCACCTCCTCGCTTAGCCGCTCCAGCCTCCGGTCCACCTCCAGCTTCTCCAGCGCGCGGATCTTGAGGCGTGCCAAGCCCTCTTCATAGGAGACATCCGCAGGCGATGGCGATGCCGGCGACGCGGAGGCGGGCCCAGAACAAGGACCAGGGCCAGGCCCGGGTGGCGGCGTCGAGCAGGCCGAGGATGCCACGGACTTGCGCGCGAACAGCTCGCCGAGTGGAATCTCGATCTCACGTAGAGCATAGCGCGCGGCAGGCACTAGCCCCGGCTCAGCCAGCTCCTCGCAGGGCAGGCTGGCGGGCACGAGGTCGCCGGGGAAGTGAGCCAGCGGCGGGTGATGGTGATGATGGTGGAGCAGGTGCGGCCCCGAGGGCGCCGGCCATGCCGCCTGCTCCTTGCCCTGGAAGGACGTGCTCTCGAAGACCTCGCGCCGGGCCCCGGGCACCGCCAGCAGAGCGGCGGGCTCAGGCGCCAGCGGGAAGCCGGAGGCTGCTGCAGCCGCGGCTGCAGCAGCGGCCGCGCCGTCGCAGATGCTGTTCGTCTTGGAGAGGATGTAGAGCGTCTCGTAGGTGTGGCTGTATTCCAGGTGCGCGCGCAGCGACGACAGGCTCCGGAAGCGCTTATGTTCCCCGCAGCGCGGGCATCGGTACGGTAGATCCAGCGAGGCCATGGCCCCGCCGCCCTCGGGGCGCGCCGGCTCCACCGCGGCCGCCTCACCGGTCAGCCGGGCGCAATCATGGGGGGCCGCGGGTGGGCCCGGCCTGCGGGGGGACTCTGGTCACCAACAGTCAGGGCCAGGGAGGCTAGGAAAGAGAAAGTGAGGATCAGTGGCCATCTAGCCCTGCTCCCACCCTCAATTCCCAGGTTCACAAAACCTGTACCCTGGCTCCATGGATATGCCTAGGATCAGAGCTCTGGGATCTGTGCATCAGAGTGCAACGTCCCCTTGTTGATTAAGACAGGTTCTTGGTCCCTAGACTTGCTGGCCTGAACTCATGATTTAACTCAGGCTGGCTTCTGACTTTCAGGAATTCGCTTTTCTTAGACTCTTAGTGCTGGGATTACAGGCACGAGCCACTTTGCCTGGTTTAAAGGAATTATTTTTAAAAAATTATTAAAGGAGCTGGGCGATGTTGGAGTATGCCTTTAATCCCAGAACTCAGAAGGCAGAGGCAGGCGGGTCTCTGTTGAGTTCGAAGCCAATCTGGTCTACAGAGTGAGTTCCAGGACAGCCAGGGCAACACAGAGAAACCCTGCCTCCAAAATCAAAACAAAACAAACAAAAAATTAAAGGAATACTTCTAATTACAATGATTCCTGACCTAGAAAAAAGTGCCCAAGCATGCAACAGCAGAATGAGATTCAGGTGTGGCATATATCAATCCCAGCACTCAGTGGGCCGAGGCAAGTGAACTGTCAAATGAGGATTGTCACAGAATTACGAAGATCCCAAACAAGAAAATAGATCCATTGTATATTCATAATGGAGTGCTATTCTGTAGTAAGAAAGGAAGTAACAACAGATGAATATATGTAGTATTATGGGAAGGAAGCCAAACAGAACACACTGCAAGATTCCAGAGTTGCAAGGCAAGAACAGACAAAAGTGATGGCAATGCAAATCAGGATAGAGGTTTGTGCCTCTGGTGAATTGTGAAGGGGTGGAAAGGAACCCCACACACTGTTGAGAGTATAGCTTAACCAAGGGTCGTGTTTATGCCTGTGTGGATACAATCATCAAGACATGTATACAAACCCTGGGGTATCCCATGTACCCTAGCTCATGTATGTGATATCCAAGAAGGTTCTCAAACAGATGCTTAATTTCCATCTTATGAAGACCACATCCATCCTGCAGGCAGAACTAGGTTGTAGGGACTAAGATGCTCATGTAGCTACGATGCTGTAGGTGGCACTGTTCCCATGCCCCCCATCCAGGCACTTTGTTACCTCCCTCAGACTTGGAAAAGATTAGGTTGGCCTCTGGGGAGTGTTCTTGCCCTTCCCTCCAGGACCCTATTGTCTTTCCTCTCACACCATTCCTGACAAGGAGCCTACCCATTCTGACACCCATCTCCTTCCTTCTCAACTCTTGCTGCCCATCCCCCACCCGTCACTTCTCACCTCCCCCTCTTGTGACTTCTCCACGCCTACCACTTAACTGCCTGGATTCATGCACCCTCGGAGGACAATCCGTTGGCATCAAGATCGCCAGCCCCTTTATCTGTCGGCGGGTGCTTAACCACTCCATCCTCATAGGCTGCCACGACACTGCCCAGGGTGGACTTTCCTCAGGGTTCCGGGACTTTCTGCTCTTAACCAAGTCCAGCCTCTCTCTGCATGGGGTGATCCCCATCGCCTCTCTCTGCTCCTGCTTAATCATATCTTGAGGCTGCTCTCGGCTCCACCTCTCCTTCCTAATGGGCTCCAGAGTTCTTGCCTTCTGTCAGTTCCTCGTGGATATATAGAGGCATCTTTTCCCCAGGCTGCCCAGTGCCCAGCCTCCTCCTCTATCTGCTTTGATCTTGGGGCGTCTCCTTTCCCACCTTTTCTGTCGCTCCACGCGGTCTGGGGCACATGATCAACTCCCCCTTTTGCTTACACAGGGCCTGTGTTCTTTGTATTGGGGAGATTTTTTTAACTGAGAAATTAGAGATAAAGATGATTTCCTTTTTCAAATAATAGACCTTGTGATAGTGGCTTTTTTCCTCCTTTACATTTATTCTGTGAGGTGGAAGATCTTGTCATGGCACACATTTAGAGGTCAGAGGTTAACCTGTGGGAGTCGGTTCTTTCCTTCCACCAGAAACAAACTTACATTGTCAGGCTTGGCGGTAAACCTGCTAAGCACCTTTGCCACTGAGCCACATCCCTGACCCCGTGGCGGTTAGTGCAAGCTCCTTCACAGAATCTAGACTCATCTGGGAATTGGGCCTCTTGGGAATTTTGATTTCAGTCAAGGTGGAAAAAAACTGCCCACTGTAGGTGGCATCATTCCCTGGGGGATCTTGTGTGTACATGGAGAAGGAACTGAACAGCAGCTTGTTCTAGCCCTCTGCTTCCTGATCCCACGATGCTCAGCTCCACAGGCTCCTGCCACTTTGACTCTCCAACCATGAACAGTACCCTGAACTTCAAACTAAAATAAACTTTTCTCCCATAAATTGTTCTTGTTAAGAGTAGTTTATCGGGGCTGGAGAGATGGCTCAAAGGTTAAGAGCACTGACTACTCTTCCAGAGGTCTTGAGTTCAATTCCCAACAACCACATGGTGGCTCACAACCATCTGTAATGAGATCTGGTGCCCTCTTCTGGCATGCAGGAATACATTGAGGCAGAATGTTGTACACACACGTACACACACACACACACACCCACCCACACACACACACACACACACACACACACACACACACACACACGAGTAGTTTATCATAACAAGAAGAGAAATTAAGATAGGGGGTATAAAACTATCACTTTCCTCTCTCCCCAGTCAAAAGTTGGTGGATGAATGCCTTTATCCCAGCACTCAAGAAACAGGCAGGCAGACTTCTGTTGAGTTGGAGGCCAACTGGTCTACCTAGTGAACTCCAGACCAACCAAGGCTACATAGAAAGACCTTGCCTCAAAATACAAAGAAACGAACAAAAAGTTTGTGAACGCTGTCACAACAGCAAATCCACTGATTTAACTGTCATTCACAGCCCCTGGAGCTGAGTCCACATCCCCACAAAGACTATGACATTAGCAGAAAACTGTTAGGATATTATCAGGTGT
Organism: Mesocricetus auratus; assembly: GCF_017639785.1. Classification (NCBI taxonomy): domain Eukaryota; kingdom Metazoa; phylum Chordata; class Mammalia; order Rodentia; family Cricetidae; genus Mesocricetus; species Mesocricetus auratus. The sequence continues at coordinate 145,642,044 of NW_024429266.1, read as the reverse complement.
GGTGGTCTTTCCTGTGGTCTCCTCAGTAAAGTCAAACAACACCCACTTCAACTGAGCTCAAAGCAGGAGAAAATAGCTTGCCTACAGAGGACCCTTCTGCCTGGGGCCAGTAATCTAATACGGCTGAGAAATAATGAAGAGCCAGTTTGTAGCTTTAAACTAAAGTGAACTCAAGCAAAGAGAGAAGGCAGGAAACTCAGAGAGGGGGCATTCTGGGGCCTGCCTGCTCTTGAGTCCACTGGCCCTTCTGTGTCTTCTCCATGGAAACATCCCTTATAAGCAGTCTTTTGTAGGTATTGGGGGGGTTACAGCTTGAGTAGGAAGGGGCCAAGAAGCTAGGGACCTCGTTAGAACCCTCCTTAGCCTGGGCTCCTGCAATGGATGGCACAAGGGAGCCTGTTGCTAAGAGACAACTCCTATTCCTCCTCCCAACCACCATCAGGGAATCCATTCTAGAATTACAACTTCCAATGAGGTCTCTGGCTTTGGGTAACAACTCTGGGGATAAAGAAGGCAAGTTGATGGAAAGCCCTCCTGAGAACCAAGGCCAGTATATTGCTAGAAAAGGCTGGAAAGCAAGTTATTGGCCCCTAAGACTGTGCCCTCTCCATGCCCACACAGGCCTCAGTCCTCTCACAAACAGCCTCACTAGGGATGGAGACTGCAGCATCGAAGCACTTGGCTGGGGAGGTCAGAGAATCTTTGCTACAAGTCAAAAGGGTGGGCTGTGGACCAGATGTTTTTCTGTGGGAACACCAGACCTTGAGCAGAGACCCACTTCCCCTTCTGCCTGGGAGTAGGCAGCTGTAGACAATGTTTAGTAAAAACATGTTTACTAAAAACGATACAATAAGTTCCTGGAAAAGGCCTTCCCACGGAAACCGCCCTGACCTCGACCTTGTCTAAAGACTAACCGCACCTTCAAAAACCCACACACATCCACCTCTGGTGTCAGAGCAGAACCAGCCAGGGGAGAGGAGAGAGCAGAAGCTTCTCTGGTGGGAGCTTTTCTTAGGAGGTTTTCTTGAACCTTTTTGGAGCCTGTTTAAAGTTTTCTTTATATCGTTGAACGAGTCTCTGTGTTGTCAATCCCCGACACCCTCCCACGTTCTCGGACACAGGCCGCGCAGCGGACGTGACATTTTTCCTCCCTTCCCCTCTCCAGCTAGGTAGTTTCTTTTTCTTTGTTCTTTCAGCTATTCAGTTTTCTCTCCATCATTCTATTCTGGCCACAAACCACAAGACCCCGAAGACTAGATTACTACTTAATCAGATATAGCACAATATTGTACAGGGCTGGACGTGTCTCGGGGTGAGAATGTGGGGTTGCTTCCTCTGGGGACATGAAAACTATGGTGTAAGTTTGTGATGGATGGCTGTGCTGGGATGAACAGGAAAAACATTCTAAATTATTCAACAGTTAAGAAGTCATGTGTTTAATAAACAGCTCTACTGTTGTGCTACTCTGCTATAGTTCTTTATTTATTTATTTTGGTTTTTCGAGGCAGAGTTTTTTCTGTATTGTTTTGGAGGCTGTCCTGGAACTCGCTCTGTAGACCAGGCTGGTCTCGAACTCACAGAGATCCGCCTGCCTCTGCCTCCTGAGTGCTGGGATTAAAGGCGTGTGCCACCAATGCCCGGCTCTCTCCTATAGTTCTTGATTAGATTCCAATTTTTCTCTTAGAGAACTGTTTCCCACCAACTCTTGAGATGGTAGAGCTGACCACAGCCCCTGGCTCCAGGGAAGCACGGGTGGTCTTACTCTCTTGTCAGAGGCCTGGCCCTCTGGAGAGAAGGAACTTCCCACTTCTGTCTTAATACAGACACCCCAGGACATGTGTGCAGCTGGCAGGACAGGAGCATGGGGCTTATGGTGGCCTTACTGTCTTTTCAGTGGGATAGAAGAACAGGACTCGGGGTGTCACTTGAACAGTGGCACCCACATATGCCCAAGGCTTTTGCACAGCACAGTCTTGTTGACAGCATGTCTGTGACTACAGGCTCCCATGTGCTGAAGCATGTATGTGACTACAGCTCCTGTGTGCCAGAACATGTGTGTGGAGGGCAGAGGACAACTTTTAGGAGTTGGTCCTTGCCTTTCCACTTCCTTTTTCTATTCTGTGTGTGCATGGAGGCCCCAAGCTAGTGATGAGATCATCCTTGATCACTCTCCCACCATGTTCATTGAGGCAGGGTCTCTCAGTCTGAACCGGAGCTCACTGATATACCCGTTTTGCTAGCCAGCCTGCTCTGAGGAATTCCCTCTCTGCCCTCTGAGGCTGGAGTTACAGGCAGGCAACCATGGCTCCCCAGCGTGGGGGAACCAAACATCAGTTCTCACATTTGTGTAGCAAGCACGTTAGCCACTAAGCCATCTCCCTACCTACCTTACTTTACGGCAGGTTTACTGCTTGTTTTGTGGCTGTGTAAGTCAGGCTAGCTGGCCTGACAGCTTCTGGACAATTCCCCTGTCTCTACCTCCCATTCTGTGGTAAGAATGCTAGGATTACAGGCACCTACAATGGCATCCAGCTCTGACACAGGCTCTTGGGATGAAACTCGGGTTCTCAGACTTGCATGTAAAGGGCTTTTACCCACTGAGCCATCTCTCCAGCTTACATGTTTTTTGTTTTCCAAATGACTCCTTTGAACTTGTTGCCAATCTCTAGTAATGAAATTCTAAACCTGTGGGTGGAGACCCCTTCGGGATCAAATGAGCCTTTCACAGGGATCACCTAAGGCCATCAGAAAACAGATTTTTTTGTCTTCATTTATTTATTATGTTTGGACCTTATATATATATATGCATATATATATATATAATTTATTTATTATGTATACAATCTTCTGCATGCCAGCAGAGGGCACCAGATCTCATTCAAGGTGGCTATGAGCCACCATGTGGTTGCTGGGATTGAACTCAGTACCTCTGGAAGAACAGTCAGTGCTCTTAACCTCTGAGCCATCTCTCCAGCCCCTATGTTTGGACCTTTAAGAAACATATACCACCATATATACCACTATCAGTAAAAATCTATCTTGTTTTTGGTCTCTAAGACTACTAAGGGCTTATCAAAAAGGCAGGTTGTGATCTATAGAATCTCAAGCCTTGAGGAGAAAACACAGATATTTACATTACAATTCATAACAGTAGCAAAATTAGCCGTGAAATAATTTTATGGTGGAGGGGGTCACTATAACATAAGGGTTACAGCATTAGGAAGATGGAGAACCATTGCTCTAGTGTCAAAAAACAGATTCCGAACTCCCACTCACTCCCAGTAGCCTGGTTTCCTTTACTGTTGCCCCCACCCCCAGCTACACCACTGACCACCTTGTTTGTCTCTCTTTAGGAAGCTTTCAGCCCAAACATCCTTCCATGTTGGTGCTCTTTCCAGGCCAAGGCATGCTCACACCTGTGCTGCTGGGCTAGCCTTTAGTCTTTCATCCTGTGTAAGGACATGGCCCCTTCCTTTCCTTTTTTTTTTTTTTTTGTTGTTGTTGTTGGGGGAGTGGTTGTGAGACAGGGTTTCTCTGTGTAACAGCCCTTGCTGTCCTGGAACTAACTTTGTAGACCAGGTGGGCCTCAAACTCACAGAGAGCCTCTGCCTCCCGAGTGCTGGGATTAAAGGCGTGAGCCACCATCGCCGAGCTTCTTTCCCTTTTTTAAAAATTTTTGTTTTTGTGTTTGGAGACAGGGTCCCACTCCACCCAGGTTGAGCTGGCCCATTGCTTGTGCTCTTCCTATGTCATTGTGTAGCATGCTGGGATTACAGGCATTTGCCTCCACACTCAGTTTCTGATTATTGTAGATGACTTCTGTTCAAAACTCCTCTCATGGCCCCGAATTGCCTACCCACCACAACCAGAGGCAGCTTCCTGCCTGGCCTCTGTGTGCTCCTGCAAACTTGAAAGTGAAAACAAACCTGGTGTCTTCACCAGAGTTTCTCTGACTGTGGTGCTTGGATATCCCCCCGACATTTTCCAGTTGTCTTTCTCTTTAGTGATTTGACTATACACTATGCTATTGGGGGGGGGATTAAACTGTATTTATTTACCTATTGTGTGTGTGCATGCTGGAAAGGAGGGACAACCGGTGGGAGATGTTTCAGGGAACTGAACTAAGACTGTCAGGGTTAGCAGCAAGTGCTAATACCTACTGAGCTATTTAGTTTTTTGAGACAGGGTCTCACCTTATAGCCCAGGCTAGTCCCAAACTAGCTTTTGATTCAGTCTTTCAAGTGCTGAGATTGCAGGCACTGTCATGCCCTGCGTAATTTTGCTAATTTTTACATTGAGAATTCATATTTCCTTATTGATCTATGAAGGCTTTTATAATATTGATCTCTTATCCTTTATGTACTGCAAATATTTTTAAGTGTGCTGATTGGCTTTTACTTTATTTTTTATTGATATGTTGAAGTAAAATTTGAATGATTTCTGATTTTGTTGTTATGTTTAGCAAGTCTGTTTCTGCCAAAGGCTATAACCAATTATGAATGTGTTCTTTTAATACTCAGAACTTTATTTTTTCTAGAATATTTGAATTTTTCTGTATCTATGTCCCTGTACTACCTATGTGCCTGGTGCCTACAAAGGCCAGTAGAGGATGCTAGATCCTCCTAAAACTGGAAACAGATGTGGGCCATCCTGTAGATACTGGCAATCAAACATAGGTCCTTTGGAAGAACAGTAAGTGCTCTTAATTACTGAGCCATCTTGTCAGTCCCCAGAATATATTTTAAATAAGGGTCTTATTTTTTTATTTTTATTTTTTTGGTTTCTCAAGACAGGGTTTCTCTGTGTAACAGCCCTGGTTGTCCTGGAACTCACTCTGTCGATCAGGCTAGTCTCAAACTCACAGAGATCCACCTGCTTCTGCCTCTCCAGTACTAGAACTAAATGCATGGGCCACATCACCCAGTTTAAATAAGGATTTTAACCAAATAACCCTGCTACCACATCTGACAAAAACTAGGAAGTGTGCCAATACATCAGGCTATATGAGTTCCTCCTTGATATTTAGATCCACATTTATAGTGTTTTCACACTTATTCAAGAGGATTTTTTTTCTTCTGTCTCCCTTTAAAGAAAGATTTCATTTTAATTTATGTGTTTGTTTCTCTGTGTAGTAATAAGCAGGAGAGTGCAGTGTCTGGGGAGGCCAGAAGAGAGAGGTGGATACTCTAGAGCCGAGTTAAAGGTGGTTATGAGCTGCCCAACACAGGTGCTAGGAACCAAACTCTGGCCCTCTGAAAGGTCAGCAAGCACTCCTAACAGCCATTTCTGCACCCCCTTCTGTTCTCTTTTGAGACAGGGTTTCACATAGCCAAGACTGGCCTTCAATTCCTTATCTCCCTGCCTCCATCTCCAGAGTGCTAAAATGACGGGGCTTCTATGCCACACCCAACTTAACTGGCTAACCTCTTCTCCTCTTTCATTTTAAACAAATATTTGGTAATTAATGTTGGCAAATAGCTCAGTCAGTAAAGCATATGTCTCACACAAGCCCCGAATTCAATTTCTCGCACCACACAAGTAATCTAAGGCCATTAAAAACTTAGTGCCAGGTATACTACAATCTAAAGACTAGTCAATAGAAGTAAATTCAAAAAATGGTTTTCTAGAAAACACACACACACACACAGAAAGAGAGAGAGAACAAAAACACACATATAGCACCATAATGAGAAGATGGATGTGACTTGCATGCAGATAATTTTTTCCAATTATGAAAATACTACTAGGTATAACTCTTGGCTCAAAATTTTGAAAATCTGAATGAGATGACTGCTTCCAGGAAAATATAAAGCTTCAAACTGACTCAAGAAAAACAGAAGACCTTAAACAGGCATGGGCCCATGCCTGTAAATCCCAGCACTCCAGAGGCAGAGACAGGTGGATCTCTGTGAGCTCAAAGCAAGATAGGTTTACAGAGCAAGTTCCAGAACAGCCAGAAACCCTATGGGGGGGTGGGGGAGAGAAGACCTGAATAGATTCCCTATGACAGGCAGGACAGATGAAACTGGCCAGTGTGGACCAGTTTCCTCTGAAATTGAAACATTCTCTCCTGGAGGTGGGAGGGGCTGGCTTTAAGCTAGAAGGTAAACAACTCAAAATAGCTCCAGGAAGTCCTGAAACTGACCAGATTCATTAGGCCCCTCCCCCTACCAAGAATAAACAATAAGACCTGCTGAGTCACTCTCAGACTGAAAGACCTAGAGTCCTCACCAGCTGCCTGGAAGAAGCAGAAGCCAGCTGAGCCGGCCTCAAGAGGTTTAGGCCAATTGAGTGACCGGGAGAGGACACTCCAATCTGTTTAAGCTGTGTGCCGTGTGCCCCAGGTTCCCAGCTCTGTGAGCTGTCACTCATGTTGGGGTGGGCTTTGGTAACGTAGCTGCCTTTGAGTCATTTCTGCTCCTGTAAGTGATTCCTCCCCCATATTCCTTAAGTAATCCCCCAGAACACTCATTTGTTCACCAGATAGGACATTGGTGGTATCCATACTCTGATTCTGTCCTGGGTTCCCTATCAGGGGTGAGTAGACATGTGTGTAGGGCCTCCGCAAGAAAAGTTTTGTCATACAACAGTGGGCCTGGAGAGTCCCAAGTTTCCATACCTAGCTGGTGAGGAGCAGGACTGTGTACCTATCTGCCTCAGTTAAGTGCAGCTGACTCCTAAGTGTGCTTCGGTCTCTCTTCCTGTCCCTTCCCACTCTTGAGAAACATTATTTTAGTCTTCATAGCACCCTACTAGCTAGGCTCCAAGAAATCCAGGAGAGGGAGAAACCTGGGGGTGCAGGCCTGTGGGTGAGCACCAAGGTGGATGAGAAGAGGGGGTACTGACATCTCAGTAGCTCTTACCCCAGCACACACCTGAAGCTGCCCTCCAGCCACTGCACCCAAGAAAAGACTATTCTTGAGAACATTTTTGTCTAGACTTGCACACCTCAACGTGAGTGTGAAGCTTTCCCTGAATGCAAGCAAGGTGACGGGGATTGAAAAGATGGCACAGAGGTTCAACACTAGCTGGCAAGTATGAAGCCCAGAGTTCAGATCCCCAGAAACGCACATAAATGCCCTGGTGGGCATGGCTGCCTGCCTGTAATTCCAGCATTAGAAAGCAGACACACGGGATCCCCAGAGCAAGCTGTATTGCAAGAGCAGACATCAGAGAGCTCCAGGTTTGTTTGAGAAATTCTGCTTCAGTGTCTAAAGTGAAATGATAGGGGATGACTTTTTGGGGGGGGGCAGGTTTCTCTGTGGCTTTGGAGGCTGTTCTGAAACTAGTTCTTGTAGACCAGGCTGGCCTTGAACTCACAGAGATCCACCTGCCTCTGCCTTCCGAGTGCTGGGATTAAAGGCGTGAGCCACCAACGCCCAGCCCTAGGGAATGACTCTTAACATCCATCAATCAACTTTTGGACATTGCATTTGGACACGTTCATTCATATGCGAGTGCCACACATACAAAAATATCACACACACACACACACAGGCGGGAAGGGGAGAAAGCGATGGAAAGTAGTGTGGGATGAGAAAAAGAAAAAACGACAAACACAAGATTCATCATCTATTTAGATTCCAGTCTGTACCTTTTACTCTGAGCATGACAACAGTCACATTTTCATTTGTGTTCTTGGTCTCCCAGCTTAACAACGACTGCATCCCTGAGACCCACCCCCATTTCTGCCTGGCTCTACTCACTTGCCATCGACAGACTGCTTGTCTCATCCAAAGCGCAGATCTTGGTGGTTTCCTTTCCAAGCCCAGCTTAAGGTTTTCTTTGTCCAGGATTCTACAGACTGAACTCACTGGAGGGGTTTTATTCATTATTTATGTATTTATTATGGTTAAGCTTTCAGGACCATCTGAGCTGAATGTTTCTGAACTGTCTCACCTGTTGCTACTGCAGAAGTATAGCTGGTCTTACTCTATGGCATCCAGTACCACGTGGACCCTGGTGATTCCTGCAGTAGACATTATTATTTTCAAATGCTCACTATCACTATGTGGTCATGGCAGCACCTATCTCAGCTTTTCTTTGGTGAGCTGCCCCTTCATACTCCGTGTGCTCCTCTACCATATTCCTGGTAAGTGGAGACCTGACCTCCTAGCCCCATGTCTGACCCAGGGATGAGTACGTACATTCCTCAGACTGAGCCACTGGAGTCCTGCACTGGGAGATTTGGGGATCATATGCAAGGATGAAGCACCCTGAAGAAACTGTGCAGTCTCCACTGAACCGTGGATGAGAAAAAGGATGTCAGTGGCTCAGACTGACTGACCTCACAGAGGAAGTCCATGCACAGAGGGAAAACAATCAAACACTCAATGAGGCGTAGCTAGGAGCTGGAGAGTCATCTGCACTTTCCTGAGAACCTACATGCAGTTATGCCAGAAGCCCATTCATCTCCCATTCCTAGTTACAGGAAGTGTTAAGATAGTATGTTTAAAATAAAATTGGGGGCTGGGAAGATGGCACAGAAGATAAAGGTTCTTGCCACCAAGCCTGATAACCTGAGTTTGATCCCCAGGACCCATATAGGGTAGGAGAGAACTGACTCTTATATGATGTCCTCTGACCTCCCTCTTCTAGGGCCGTAGTATATGTATATTTGCATACTCGTGTGTACACACACACACACACACACACACACACACACATAATGTAATTTAAAATAAATAAATTGGATTTGCCACTTACAATAAAACCCACTTCTCACACTTCTTATCTAAGCTGTAGTTAAACATGACCTCATCCTGTGTATACTTACTGAGAACTTGTTCAATGCCATGCACTACACAGCGTTGTGCTAGGCATATGCAGGTCACACAGATAACAAGATCCAGTCCTTTCCTCCAAGTAGCTGGTGATTTCCTGAGACAAACTTGGGTAGAAGATGATATGATCAAAATAGTACCGGAGATGAACCGAAGTCTCTGTGATTAGGAGCACACACTGCTCTTGCAGAGGACCTAAGTTCAATCCCCAGTACTCACTTCAGGAAGCTCATAACTACATCTAACTGTGGCTCCAGGGGCTCTGATGAGCTTTTCTGCCATGAAGGCAAATGCAAAACCCATATCCATAGAATTAAAAGAGTTGGGTGTGGTGGCACAGGCCTTGAATCCCAGCATTTGGGGGGTAGAGGCAGGTGGATCTTTTTGAGTTCAAAATGAGCCTGGTTTACATAGCAAGGTACAGGCCAGCTGGGACTACAGAGTGAGACCCTGTCTCAAAACAAAATAAAAACCAAAAGGCAAACAAAAAAATGGGTGCGGGGGCTGAAGGGATGGCTCAGTAGTTAAGAGCACTTGTTGCTCTTCCAGAAGACCTGAGTTTGATTCCCATTACCCACATGGAGGTTCACAACCATCTGTAGCTCCAGTTCCAAGGGGTCTGAAGCTTGCTTCTGGCCTCCACAGACACATGCAGGCAAAACATGCATATATTTAGTAGTGGCAGTGATTCAGAACAAATGTTAAGCTTTTTGTATCTACTTTGTAGAATCCAGCCAAAAATACATTATTGGGGATAGTAAGGTCATTCAGTGGGTAAAGGTACCTGCTATAGTCCTGATAACTGGAGTCCAATCGTGGATTTTCCAAATGTTAGAAAGAGAAAATGGACTCCCACAAGCTGTCTATGTGCACATCCAATTACATGCACCCACACACAAATGAGTGCAATTAAAAATTAAACATGTTACTGGCCAGATGTAGTGTCAATGCCTGTAGCCCCAGCAGTTTCAAGGCAGAGGCAGGAGGATCTTGAGTTTAAAGTCATTTACATAGCAGGTTTGAGGCTAGCAGAAGCTACATAAAAACATGTCTCAAAATTCTATTTAACTTACGTATTTTTTTAAAATTAGGCTGAAACTAAGCAGTGGTGGTGAATGCTTTTAATCCCAGCACTTGGGAGGCAGAGGTAAGTGAATCTGTGAGTTCAAGGCCAGGCTGGTCTACAGAGCAAGTTCCAGCACAGCCACCAGGGCTACACAGAGAAACCCTGTCTTGAAAAAACAAAACAATTAGGCTTACTTATTTCTATTTTATGTGTATGAGTGTGTCTTGCCTGAATATGCATCAGCACACCATGTGTGTGCAGTATCCTTGGAGGCCAGAAGGGGGCGTAAGATCCCCTGGAACTGTAGCTACGGATGGCTGTGAGCTGCCATGTGGGCGGGCTATCTGCAGAGCAACAAGCGCTCTTAACCACTTAGCCATCTCTCCAGCCCCAAACCTACACATTAAAAACAAAAACCATTCTGGAAAAGCAAGCTTAGGGTGGCAATGTAGAGAAGGAGCAGAAGGTGGAGGGGAGATGGAAAACCTCCTAGAGACAGAGGAGAGGGAAGGGCCCAGGAATTCCTAAGAGCCAACAGCAGAAACAGGAGTTCCGGCAGGAGACTTGGGAGGTGCAGATGTCATTGATCCGGAAGGGGTGGGCAAGCTCACAGAGCACTGGAGCTGAGGTGGGCCCACCGCTAAGGTGGCTGCTTTAATGAGCCCGGATGCTGTGGCCTGAGGTGTGCGGGGAAGGAGGCGGTGTGGGAGAATCCAGGAGCACTTTTTTTAAGGTTAGAGAGATTGAACATCTTAGAGATAACCTACTTCCACAGGTCAGAGAAAGAAAGAAGGCCTTGGGACTGAAACCAGCTAAGGAGCCCTTCCTTCCTCTTTTCTTCTTTTTTGTTAAACTCAAAATGAATTTATAAGGAATCAGTAGAGAATGAAATGGGTTCTATTTCAGTGCTGGCAGCCAAAAGCTTAAAGTGGCTAACACTACACTCACAATGCCAGTATACACATTCTAAAACCTGCCCTTCTTAGACTTCTCAACCCACAGCCTCGTTATATACTCAGCACCCTGGACAGCGACTCACCTCTGGGCTCCTTGTACAACTCACTGAACAGTCAACTTTCTTTTCCTATAGGCACTGTTGCTGTGCAGACCTCTAGTGTGGGCTCCAACTCACTTATCTGACAAGCCTCATAATGTAAAATAGGGGCTGTGGAGAAGTGCTTGTTGCAGGAGCATGAAGGCCTGAATTCAGATCCTCACACGAAAAGTTCAGTGTGGCAGAGTGCATCTATAATACCAGAACTGTGGAGGCAGGCAGAGAAGAAAGGATCGCTGTAAATCAATGGCCATCCTGCCTAGCCAAACTAGTGAGCCTAGATTCAGTAAGAGACCCTGTGTGCTTAAAACAAAAACAAAACAGTTAACATGTAACACACGTACACATACATGACTGTATACACACATCTCACACACGCAAAGAAGAATAACGAAAACAAATAACAAGTAAAATAATCTCTGAAGAATGAATGGCCTCTTCCTTCTCCTTCTTTGACATAGGTTCTTATGTAGCCCAGGCTGGTCTCAAACTTGCTGTGTAACCGAGGACAGTCTTGAACTTTTGATCCTCCTGCTTCCACCTCCTGGGTGCTGGGATATTACTAGCGATCAAACTCAGGGCTTGGTGCATGGTAGACAAGCACTCAACACACGAGAGTGATTCTCAGCCTAGCCCATCAGAGGTGAAGTACACCTGCCAGCTTGTCTTCAGGGGTGGCTCGATCTGACCAGCACCCGCTTTTGTCTCTGCTCCTGTTCCACACATACTGTCCACAAGCTCCATGAGGGTTCTGCTTCACTGGAAAGCACTGGACCCTTCGCACCCTAAAGTCTAGGCTCACGCCAGTCTCCCTTCTTGGGACTCTGTTCTCCAGTTGGTGAAATTTGTAGACCCAGCGCAAATGCCACCTTTTCCATAAAGCCTTTCCCTGACACCCTCCTCCTCCACAATCCCTATCATAGCACAAGTCCCTCCTCACTCTAACCTCTCAAAGACAGCAGGTCCCACAGCTGGGGATCATTGACCTGCAGCTACCTCGGATCCCTCACTGCTTATATACCACAGGCAGAAACACTACAAGTGACCATCCTCACAGAGTGTACACTAGTACACTATTAGCGGAATTACCAAATTATGAATTCCATGCACCCGAAGCAATTTTCTAAAATGAATTTTTAGAATTTATTTTTGTTTCAGGTGTGTTTTGCCTGTATTATGTATGTGCATTTCTGATCAGAAGAGGGCATTCAATCTCTTGGGACTGGAGTTCCAAACAATTGTGGGTCATCATACGGGTTCTGGGAACCCAACCCAGGTCATCTGCAAGAGTAGCAAGTTCTCTCAACTGAATAGCCATCTCTCTAGTGCCCAACCAAAACAATTTTTGACACTTACCATCATGCACCTAGATAAACTAGCTAAGCAAATCAAAGAAATAACTTATAAAGCAGGATGACTCCCTAGTCACTTACCAGGAGATCAGAACTCACTGTGTCTTCTCATCCCTATGGTTTGCTCTAATTGAGCTCCGAGGTTTTGTGATCACCCACTTTATTCTATGTCATGTGCCCAGTGCAAAATATCAAGAGTCATGACCGAGGCCCAAAGGCGCCTGTGTTTAATAAAAACAGTGAACCTACATCTATCTACTAATTATTTCTGGTACATCATTGTGCTCACAATAATGCTACTAAGGTGTGGAATGCTTCAATGCTGGAATGAGGAAGCTAAGGCTCAGGTTGGTCAAAAAATCATGTGCCCGTGGCCAGTAAAGACCTGTAACAAATTGATGCTGAGGACCTCTGATGAATCAAGTCTTCTAGTTTTGCTCCTATGTGTTTCTCTCCTACAATGACTGTAGGCCAAATGGACATCAGCAAGCTTCGTGCAGGCACTAATCAGATAAGCTGTTGTACATCAGGACGTGTCATCTTGGAACAGTCCCCCTTATTGAGTCTTGGGATCCAGCTGCTAGATCCCAGTTGTCCAGAATTATCTGAGGCTATTGTGGAAGGGGTCCTGGGAGCTGAGAGGCCACCTTGAGAGGATGTGTACGTGCATGATTCCAGGTGAGATCCTCAGATCCTGTAGCCACAGCCACGGGTGATTCGTGGACCACAAGAAAAGTGTCAGTGCTAGTGGTGACACACCTGGAATCCTAGTTAATTGTAAGACAGGCAGATTGCAGCTTTAAGCCCAATAGTAGATCATTTGCCTAGTATGTGCAAGGTCCTTAGTTCAATTATCAGCACTGAAATAAGTAAATAAATAATTGCTACTCAAAGTTTCTAAATTCTGGGGGTATTTGCTACACAGTATTGAGTAACTAAAACACTGACAAACAAGGATTTGAACACTGTACTTCCTGCCTGACTCATATTCTGTGCTGCATTTCTTCTGGCTGAGAGTAGGGTGTTTGTACCAATCCTGAAATGTTTGCAGGAAGATGGGCCCACACTGGCTCTTGAATATACAAAGCTTTCTCAGAGAAGGAAGTTCTAGGGAAACACAGAGGCAAGATAACTACTACATTTTGACAACCTTTACCACCCCTTACAAATACTCTCTCCCTAAAAGCTAAGCACTCCTAAGTGTAGGAACAAATATGTACTCATCACAGCTCTCTGTCCCCTATCCTACCAGTTACATTCTGATCAATTGAAAAACTAACATAGTTTGTTGTTTTTGGGTTATTTCTCCATCCGGTCCCCAGTTTCCTGCCTGACCTACCCATGGCATCTTCACTCCCTCCCACTTGGCCTTCAGGGCCCAAGAGCATTTCCCATCCTCCTTCCTTGTAAAACCCACAGAGGAAAGAAGCAGAGAAGATGGAAATCAAACAAATGTGGGAGGGAGGGTTGGGTGTTGGACTTAGAAGCCCAAAAAGCTCTAAACTAGGTGTTTTCAGGAGGCCTCTGCCAGCAGGTGGAGGCATTCTGGGGATGAAGAGGCAGCAAGAGGTGTCCACATTATACCCCCATTATGCCCCGGTGGGTGGAGAATAAAGGAATGTCCTGCTTGCCTAAATCCCTCCAACCCTCCAAGAAGCCCGGGCCTCGGCTCTGCAGCTATAGCCCCAAACTGGGTGCCTGCAGAACAGTCCCTCAGCCTAGTAAAGACCCACAGTTGTCAACACAGCCAGTCTTCTGCTTCCTGGCCACCCCCCACCCTGCCTTTCTGTTCTATGCAACCCCTTCTCGTGGTCCTGCAAACATGCACACGCCTCCCAAGGTCACACACACAGACTCCAGCACCTGGATCCCACAGCCGGAAAATCATAAGAGCCCCTCACCGCAGGCCCAACCAAAGGGAGGGGACAGGCCTCACTCGATTCCCTAGGCAGACTGTCGGCAGTGCACACAGGCACAGTACCACACACACATGCAAGGCAATGGAGTGGAGCCCACACCTCCAGAAACACTGGGCACAGTCACCCGCAAAGGCACTGGGGTGTGGGGGGGGCAGAAACATGCGTGCACACATATGGACACCTCCAGATGATCACACGTGCACACCGGCACGCACCGACAACCGTACAGGTGCTCAGCCAGGCCTCGGGACCGAGACCCTCCCCCACTCCTTCACCAGCAGGTGGAGAAGGCTGGGGTTTCAGGGCACTCCCCCTTCTCCCTCTCCAAAGTCCAGAGTCCCAGTGGGTTTTTTTTCTGGAGCCCGCCCCCGCCCCCCAACAAGGCTAGGGCAGCGACAGGCGGGAGGGGGAGGGGAAGCCTGGTCTCAAAACCGTTTTGATTTTAATTCCTTAAATTAACCCCTTGGCTGCCTAGAGCCTAGCCTGCCCAGAATCCCTCCCTGTTCTAGCGGCCTCGCGGCCTCAGGAGGGCAACCGGAAAGAAGGCAGGGGAGGAGGGTGCAGCGGCTGAGGTCCTCCCTGTCTAGCCTCTCCAAGAGCAGTCCCGCAGCGCGCCCCAGACTTGCCCTTACCTCCTCCAGTCAGTGGCAAGGCAAGCCACCGCGGCCCTGGGCTGGGGCGCAGAGGCACAGACCCCGCGTGCCCGGTCCAGAAGCAGGGCCGCCTCCGGGCCTCGGATCTCGGTCCCCACTGCTGCCTAGGGTGGCCGCCGCCGCCTCCCAGTTGGGGCGGGGGCGGCCGAGTCCCCCAGCCCGTCGCAGCGGGAGGGGCTCGCGATGCGATCACGGGCGGGGTACGCCTGGAGGAGGGGAAGAGAGGAGGGGGCGCTCAGCCGGGGCGCAGCCAGGAGACAGGGAGGGAGGCGGCGGGGAGGTGGGGCGGAGTCGGCCCCTCCTCCGGGGCGGGCTCTCCAGCAAGCGGGGAGCGGCAGATGCAGCCAGAAGCGGCTGCGCCAGGGACCCCACGTTTTCCGCAGAAGCTGGTGGCTCGGGTGGGGGATGGGTGTCGCCGGAGCGTGGGGTGCAGCCTAACCCCACTCTAGGGACCACCAGCTAGGTATTCCTGTGCCTCGGAAATTCCAGCTGTGGCCTCTGCCGCCCACCTTTAAACAGAGCCTATCCACCCAAACCCACCCCGTGGGCTTGGCCTGCACCCAGTGGGGAGCACATCTTGGATGCCTGATCCTGAAGAACGGGAAAAAGAGGTTGGCATGGGCGCTACAACACACACATCACAGTTCTTTAGCGGCCTCTTGGGCTGTGAGCCCAAGTATGGGCAGGGTGTCCCAATACTGGTCGTGCACTGTGACTTCAGGTCAGAGGTGTGGTCTCTGGGAAGAGTTGGCTGTGGCTGGACCACACTGTATTGTGTTCCGGACCTATTGTTGCACTTTAGAGTGTCACTCCCCACCCTTTTCAGGACCTACAAATAGAAAGAAGCAGGGAATATGTACTAGTTTGTTCCAGACAAACCCACCACTTCCATAGGATAGGCCCCAGAATTCCTGAGCCTGAAGCATCTAGAAGGCCCCTCACCCTTGGCTTCAGGCCTACCTAGCTGCTGAGGTAGGCACAGTCTAGCTGTCCTAGGCTAGAGGAAGTCCTCAGGGCTGAAGCTGAGCTGGGGAAGGAAAAAAACAAAAAAACAACTCCTTGGGATTCAGAGCCAGGCCAGGGCTGGACTGAGCTTTGGAAGAGGAAAAGGGAGGTGACACTTCTACCACAGAGTGGTGCCTCAGCAGGGCTGCGCAGGGCCTGCAGCCCAGGAAAAAGCCAACATAGCTCCAGGACTCTTCAGTAAATTGGAGGCTTTGGATGACTTCCACTGACGCCATCCCACTCCTGAGGGCAGAGGCCCCGAGGACGTGCAGTATGGGACAGGGTTGACAGTCTTGCCAGGTGGTTTGGGGGAAGGATAAATCTAGCAAGAATTGTACGGTGGCCGAACAGATAAAGTACCCTCTCTTTTTCTTCCAGGAGCTCTAATGACTTTCCACCTTTAGGGAGTCTTCTTAGATTGATAAGGGAAATCACTTCTTCTAAGACTTAAGTAAGTTCCTGTCAGTCAGGAGCCAGGCATCGTGATCATGCTAATTATCTTACTACACATCATTTACTTTCCCATAGAGTAACCAAGCAGAAACTATTCTTTTCATTTTTAATTTTTTTATTTATGTACATTGGTATTTTGCCTGCATGTGTGTCTTATGAGGGTATTAGGTACTCTGGAACTGTAGTTACAGTTGTGAGCTGCCATGTGCATGCTGGGAACTCATCCCTGGTCCTCTGGAAGAATAGCCAGTGCTCTTAACCACTGAGCCATCTTTCTAGTTCCAGAGACGATATTTATCCCCACTGTAATGGTACACCCTCTCTGTCAACTTGACTGGGCTTGTAATCACCTGTGGGTCTGTCTGAAAGGGAGCTTGGAAGAGGGGTTAACTGAGAAGACCCTTCCTTGTGGGCAGCACCAAGCCCGGAGGTCCCAAACTGAATAAAAAGGAGGAAGTGAGTTAAACACCAGCATTTACTGCTGTCTGCTTCCTCACTGGGGACACAATGTGACCAGGTGCCAAATATTGCCACCACCGTGCTTTCCCGGACATACTGGGCTGTGTCCCATCAAATGGTGAGGCAAAATAAACCCTTCCTGCCTTAAGTTGCTCACGTCAGGGTTTTTGTCACAGAAATGATAAAATGCACCCACTTCTGCAGATGGAGAAGCTAAAGTTCAGAGTTTGATGAATGGCAGGACCAGAATTTGAATGCAAAATACTCAATCCATCATCCTCTGATCAAACCACAGCATCCTCATGCAATCTCATTGCTACATACTTTCCTGAGCCTGCTTCTGTCCAAATGCAGACTTGATTATTTCACCTGCTTTTGTAGCTAACCAAAAGTATCTCTGTATCATCCTGGTTTCTTTGTTGTGACCCTGCCCTTATTCTGTGCTTGCTGTGAACATATGAAAACAACCTATGGTACGGAGTGTTCTGTGTATGTGTACACACGGATTTGTATGGATGTGGAGATATACACCTATGACTATATACAGATGCATGTGTGTATTTGTGAGTGCATGGTTATGTGTGCATATGAATGTGCATGTGTGTATGTGAAAGTAGCTGTGCTGTCCTTATGCACATAAGTACACAAATGTATTCCCACATGTGCATACATATGTGCATGTGCGCATGTGTGACCATGCTATATTTCACAGACAACAGTTCCTGCTTGGTTGTTATGGGAACCACTGTTCTAAAAATGTGAATCCCACTCCATGTGGGCCATAGAAACCAAAAGAGAGAGAAAGAGAGAGTTCAGTGACAAACACATCTAGAGCTCCCAAGGCCAAGGCAAGGCAGGGGATTGTGAATTAAGAATCAGGCAGGTCCCAACTGGTCCGAGGTAAGGTCCTATTCTCAGGATCCCACCGTTGTGTCAGGGCCTCTATCTTGCCTCTTCGAATCTCTCCATCTTTCCCAGCTTCATAATCTCTGGCAACTTCCTTCTCTTCTTTTGTGAACTAGTCAGAACAGAACAGTGATTAAATCTTTAAGTGAATTGGTGAGATGGAGGTCGCATGTGTGGGTCAAACAAGGTTTCCACCCCAGAAGGAGCTCAAAGGTAAAATATTCGGGTATTAGACTGGGAAGGGAGAGGATAAAGAGATGGTGGAGGAAGACAAACTCAGATATGGAAGGCTTTAGCCTCATAATGTATATGCCCTCAGTGGCCAGAAGAGGGCATGAGCTCCCTAGAGGTGGAGTTACAGGTGGTTATGAGCTGCCATGAGGGTTCTGGAAACTGAACTCAGGTCCATTCCAATAACAAGTGCTTTTAACTACCTAGCCATCTCTCTAGCCTTTATGCATGCAATTTCGTTTGTTTTTGAGGATGTAGCTCAGTGGATAGAGTGCTTTCAGAGCTTGCAAGAGGCCTTGGGTTAGTTCCATGCAGACAGATGATAGATAAATAGATAGATAGATAGATAGATGATAGATAGATAGACGGATAGATGGATGGATGATAGATAGATGATAGATAGATGGATGGATAGATGATTGGTAGATAGATGATAGATATATGGGTGGATAGATGATAGATGGATGGATAGATGGTAGATAAATGATAGATAGACAGATAGATAGATAGATAGATGCAAACCTTTTTATTTTTTATTTTTATTTTTTTTTTGGTTTTTCGAGACAGGGTTTCCCTGTGGCTTTGGAGGCTGTCCTGGAACTCGCTTGGTAGACCAGGCTGGTCTCGAACTCACAGTGATCCGCCTGCCTCTGCCTCTCGAGTGCTGGGATTAAAGGCGTGCGCCACCAACGCCCGGCGATGCAAACCTTTTTAAAGGGAATGAAAGTGAGAGGAAAATGTCAGTACAAAGGCATGGGGAGGGAGTTTACTGCCTGTAGATCCTTTGAAGGAGGAGGATCTGCCTCTGAAAAATTATAACTACTTATATCTGCTTGGGACAAGAAATCTAAGTAAAGAAATTGTCAAAAGATTCAGCTGGGTGTGGAATGGCAGGTCTTCAGTGCCAGCACTAGGGACACAGAGACTACACAGTGAGCTTGAGGCGAGCCTGGGCTACATGAGACTCTGTCTTAAAAGAAGAACAAACAAAAGGCTGATCACCACTGGGGCTCATACTCTTAAGAGTGCTGGGTTAGGGAAGCATACCTTCACTCTCTACCAAGAGTGCTGTTGCCCAGGTGAATACCCAGTGCCAGATGGGCTCACAAGCTAAAAGTCGTAACTCATAAAACAACTAATCCCAAAGAAGAGTGAACAAGACATAAAAGAATGACAACAGAAGTCTGGAGAGACCACTCAGTGGTCAAGCACTGGCTATTCTGTCAGAGGACCTGAATTTGATTCCCAGCACCCACATGGTGGCTACCAACTGCCTGTAACTCCAGTTCCAGGGGATTCAAAGCTTTTTGACCTCCCCAGGCTGCTGCATGTACATGGTGCAGAGACACACATTCAGGCACACATGAATGCACATAAATTAAAGTAAGTAAATATTTTCAAAAAGAATGCCAATAAGGTCCATCGGGTATAAGGAACAGTCTGGACATATGGCTACAGGGAGAGCAAAGGTGAATGGCAGGGAACTGTAGCTACTTAAATGAGTCTAGAGAACCCAATAAAGGATTGTCATTATTAGCAAGCATTGAGACTATGGAAAGATGAGCTGATTTTACATAGGTAATATTTGAAATGATGGTGGGACACTCAAATGGAGAAAGTCACTAAGTCACCTGACTTAGAAGGAATTTTGTAGGGGTGAGTGAAATCTGGAAATGAGTGTGCTCTTTAAACATGGGAAGTAGGAGAGAGAATAGCTAAGAACTGAGTCTGGACTGCTGGCCAGTGGTAGAGCACTTAGCCAGCATGCATGAGGACCTAAGTTCAATTCCAAGTCAGGGTAAAAAGCAAAAGAATTGCCGGGCGTTGGTGGCGCACGCTTTTAATCCCAGCACTCGGGTGGCAGAGGCAGGCGGATCTCTGTGAGTTCGAGGCCAGCCTGGTCTACAAAGTGAGTTCCAGGACAGCCTCCAAAGCTACAGAGAAACCCTGTCTCGAAAAACCAAAAAAAAAAAAAAAAAAAAAAAAAAAAGGGAAAAGAATTGAGTCTGAAGAAATGTCCTCATTTTTGAGGAGTAGATGAGAGGATTTGTTTATCTGTTTCTCTCCCAGCAATAAACACATTGATCAAAAGACATCTTTCTGCTAAATGTGGAGGCTTGTCCCTGGAGCCCAGTTCTAGAGACTGGTGTAGGAGGATATCACCGTAAGTTCAAGGCCAGACTCAGTCAGTCTCTGTCTCAATAAGCAAACAAAAACCCCAAACCAATGACAAGAAAATTCCAAATCAGAAACTGGAGAGAGGGCTCAGTGGTTAAGTGTGTACTGTTCTTGCAGAGGACCAGAATTCGGTTCCTAGCACCCACATCAGGCAACTTAAAACCACCTCTAGATCTGTCTCCTATTCTGGCCTCTATGGGAACTGCATGCATGTGGTATACAGGAATATTTGCAGGCAAAACAACCACACACATAAAATAAAAATAATTAAATATGTGGGGTATGGTAGTGCATACCTTTAATCCCAGGATTTTAGAGGCAGACACAAGATCTCTATAAGCTTGAAGCCACCTTAGTCTACACATGTTGAGCACCAGGACTACATAGAAAGACCTTGTTGCAAACAAACAAACAAACAAACAAACAAACAAACAAACGGCTGGAAAGTTAAGAGCACTGGCTGCTCTTGCAGAGGACACAGGTTCAGTTCCCAGCATCCACATGGTAGCTTACAACCATCTTTACAGTTCTGCTGCAGTTTCAGGGTATCCAACACCCCCACACAGACATACATACAGGCAAAGCATCAATGCACATAAAATGAAAACAAATAAATTATAACAAAACTAAAATAAGTAAATAATAATAAAATAAAATGTAATTTAAAAAAACCAAGCCAAAATCAAAGTGAATTGACAGCCCTTGATTGCTGTCTTTGGGTTCTAGATTTGGGTTTTCTGATTGATTTGAATTTTCTCCATCACTGGCCTAACATGCTCTTCCTCCAAAGTCCCAGTGGAATCTCCATTAAATGGAGATGTAAGAGGACTTCTTGGCTCAAAGTCCTTGGACCAGGCATCAGGATTACTACAAAGTCACTTCTCTAGAGTTCCCCCTACCTTTTAAATTTTTTTATGTTCATTGGTGTTTTGTCTGTGTGAGAGTGTCAGATCCCCTGGAACTGGAGTAACAGACAGTTATGAACTATCATGTTGGTGCGGGGAATTGACTGTTTGTCCCCTGGGAGAGCAGTCAGCACTCTTAACTGCTGAGCCGTCTCTACAGCCCAAGTTCCCTTTTCTCTTTCTCTTTCTTCCTTCTTTCTTTCCTTCACTTCCTTCCTTCTTTCCTTTCCTTCCTCCCTCCACCTCTTGTTTTTTGAGACAGGGTTTTTCTGTGTAACAGTGCTGGCTGTCCTCAAACTCACTCTGTAGACTAGGCTGGTCTCAAACTCAGAGAAATCCACCTGCCTCTGCCTCCCGAGTGTTGGGATTAAAGGTGTGAACCACTACTGTCGGGTTCTGAGTACACTTTTCTTTTCACGATAAGCTTTATAGGAGGGTGTGAGGACAATCTAGGAAGGGACAAAGGTGACCACAGTGATGGAACTCAGCAGAGGCTGGCAAGTGTTGTTCAGAGACCACCAAGGCCATCTCGGTGACAGCCTGACTGTGCGTCCTTTTCTTGTTAGGTAGTATGGTTTGGTGCTGCTTGAAATATGGGCCTTCATGCTCTTCCTAGCCCTTCTCTGCATCTCAATAAAAGTCTGGGCCCCGTGTCTGTGGACGAAGGTGTGGTCCATTAATTAGTAAGATAGCGAGGTTGACCTTTTATCTCATGTCTCCCGAATCCCCCACTTATCTAAGTGTCTGACAATCCATCACTTGAGCTCTGAAGGGTTAAAGACTGCCCTCTGCAGTCCATCCTTCTGAAATATCAATCCTCTTGGAAGAGGCAGTATCAAATTATTCATCACAATTAGTTTATTAGACACAAGCCATGAGTCTTGAGCGGGCACTTAATACTGGGTCTGGCGGGGAGGGGGATGCTAGAAGTCTCTGACTACATCATTTAGTCTCTGGTCAGCTGTCAGGGTTGCACTAGGTGACAAACACTTCTGAGGAGATGAAACACACTCATCTATTCACCCCAGATAGAGAGCCCATGGCAGTCCAAAGTACGGATACCACCAAAGTCAACTTGGTGAGCCAATGTGTTCTATTGGTACAGTTGTACTTACAGGGACAGAAATGACTCAAAGACAGCTGCATCATGAAGGCCCACCCTAGCATGCATGACACAGCTCCTAAAAGCTGGGAATGTGGAGCACACTGCACAGCCTGCAGGCAGCTCAACAGGTGGGAGAGTGTCCCTGGCAGGTGTCTCGGCTTTTCTAACCCTGGTAGCTCAGTTGGCTTCTGATTCTTCCAGGTACCTTGTCTAGTCTCAGAGTTCGTTCTTCCAGGTACCTTGTCTAGTCTCAGAGTTCGCTCTGTAGCTCAGCTCCCCTGGGCTCTGCTCAGCCCGTCAGGGAGGGGCCTAGCGAATCCGGCCAGTTTCAGGGGGTTCTTGAAGCTCTTTTGTTGCTGTGCATCTCTCTGCTTAAGGAGCTCCCCTTAGTCTCAGAGGAGACTGTTACACAGGTGTGTAACAGTGAAAGGCAAGCATATCTGAGAGAAGGAGCTGGAGCGCCAAACCAGGCCTCATCTGGCTAGGGCTTTCCTGATTCAAAAGTAGCTGGGGACTGGAGAGAGAACTCAGTTGGTGAAGTGCTCACCATGTCAGCAAGAGGACTTAAATTCCAACCCCAGGCCGGGCGGTGGTGGCGCACACCTTTAACCCCAGCACTCGGGAGGCAGAGGCAGGCGGATCTCTGTGAGTTCGAGGCTGGGCTGGACCGACAGCCTCGAAAACAATACAGAGAAACCCTGTCTCGTAAAACCAAAAAAAAAAAAAAAAAGTTCCAACCCCAGAACTCACATTAAAAAAAAAAAAAAAGAAAATCTGAGCTGGGCATTGGTGGTGCACGCCTTTAATCTGCAGGAGGCAGAGGTAGGCGGATCTCTGTGAGTTCGAGGCCACCCTGGTCTCCAGAGCGAGTTCTAGGACAACCTCCAAAGCAATACTGAGAAACCCTGTCTCAAAAAAAAAAAACCAAAAAATAAAAATAAAAAACAAACAAATAAAAAAGATAATCTGGGCAGATTTTAATGTCTGAGCTGGGAAATCAGAAATAGGACTTTGCTGGCAGGCCCATCAGTCCAGATCAGTGACAGAGACCTTACACCCAAAACCAAGGGAGTGTATTTCTCTCTTAGACCAGCTCCCACTCTGGGGAGGATTTTCCCCCCTTGTTTTTCCTCAACAAAGCTACATTTCCTCGGCAAAACGAAAGCTAAGCAAGATAAATGACTGTGGCCTGGGGTGGTGGTGCATGCCTTTAGTCCCAGCATTCAGCAAGCAGAGGCAGGTGGATCCCTGAGTTCAAGGCCAGCCTGGCCTGCAAAGAGAGTTCTGGGACAGGTAGGGATACGCAGAGAAACCCTGTCTAGGACTGGGGGGAACCTAAATGGCTGGGGCTCATTTGCTGTGCTAGCAATAGGGTCTGAATTTTAATAACCAGCACACACGAATGTAAAAGCTGAGCATGGCCACTTGTAGGTGTTTATAACCCAGGGTGGAGTGGTGGAGACAGGTAGATCTAGGAAATTTACTGGCTGGCCAGCCTAGGCAAAACTGAGCTTCAGGTTAGGTGATAGATCATCTCTAAACAAATAATAAATAGTAGAACAGTAGAAGGCAGATGAAGAGATGGTCTGGTGGTTAAGAATACTTGCTACTCTTACCGAGGACAGAGATTTAGTTCCCACAACCCACATGGTGGCTCATAACCATATGGAACTCCAGTTCCAGGGCATCATGTCAGAATGTGGTGCACATCAGGCATCACATTTATGCACCCAAAATAAGTAAAGCTAAAAAAACATGGTGCAGTCTGAAATCCTCCTCTGGCCTTCACATAGGTGTGCACTTGCAAACACACACCCACATACATGCACATACATACACACATAGAGACAACCAAAAAGCAGTTAGTAAGTGGCTCCTGAAGAATGATAAAGTTGAACACACACACACACACACACACACACACACACACACACACACGCACGCACGCGCACAAAGCAGCTTAGCTGGGAGCAGAAAAGAACAAAGTCATCAGATATAGGCCCTCTCCTAGCCTTAGCATAGAGCAGTCACTCAGGAGGTGCAATGAGGGTGCACAGTAAGCTTTTTATACAGCCTAACATGGAAAAGCTTTGAAGAACAGGGAATAAACGGGGTGAACCACCTTTCACTATGACAGGATCATGCTTTTCTCACCACCCTCCTGCCTGCACCCCCTGAACCGTGAAGGGTTCACCTGGAAGTAAAGTTTTGGAAAGGGCTGTGATTGTGGCAGGTGTTTGGACTGCTGTCTCCTGGAGAGTCTTTCAGTTAAAGAGCCACTAAAGTGACCAGGAGTTTCTGACTTGTTCCTCACCAGGGTCAGGCATGGCCTAGATGAACCCTGAGACCCTTTTGGTCTTTACTGCATGTGACGCTTGAACAAATATATCTGTGATAGCAAGTACTGAATATTCATAACCCTTACTGTAATGCCGCAGCCTCTGCTGCCCAAGGCGCCCTCTAGTGCCGAAGCTTTCTAGTTATCTGTTTGAAAGCCTTTTCCAAATGCTTCTCTTTCCAGGGCTGGAAAGCAAGCCACTGGACTTTGCAGTTAGATATATCTGACCCTTGTTGCTTCTACTTGGATACTTGCAGCAAGCAACTTATACCAACTGCTTCCTGTTTTGAAATGGTGCTAGAAACTGAGATCAGAGGACATCATGCTAACCGTGTTTACTACCTATGTCTTCCACGTTTGGTTCCAGAATCACAACTAACCCCTAAGTCAGCTGTGAATAAATAACATCAATTCGTTCTGTATGTATTTGTGAAATGCCTGATGTTTGTCAGTGTCCTATAGAGGCCTGTATCTCACCAATGTATTTCCTGTCGCCTGGCTTTGGAAGAGAAGTTAGGAAGGGTTAGGAGTTTACAAGGCAGATTCAGTAAGCTTTTAGCACAATAATTTTAATTGCAAAAATAAACAGTTTTGTCAAGTGCTTGAGAGTAGCGTCTGCTTTACAAAAATGAGCGACAACAAAAAAGAAATAACCCCAAAGCAAAAACATCACATCCAAAGGCTTGCTGGACATTGATATACAAAGTTCTTGAGAGACCGGCTCGGTATATCCCCAGCATTGTCTCTGGGGAGGGATAAAGAGGAGGACGTGGGGCATACGCCAGTTACAAAAAACTCTTCAATCCCAAAGGAAGTGCCTGCTCTGTAGGTGGCCCATGAGGACTATCCCCAGAGCAGCTGGCTAGGAGGAACAACAGGCG
The DNA here is from genome assembly GCF_017639785.1 of Mesocricetus auratus. NCBI lineage: Eukaryota > Metazoa > Chordata > Mammalia > Rodentia > Cricetidae > Mesocricetus > Mesocricetus auratus. Next base: position 145,616,756 of record NW_024429266.1, on the reverse strand, counting down.
CTGTCCACAGAGCCCGTGCTGAAAGGGAGTGTGCGGCAGGCGCTTCGGGGGAACTGGAGCTGGACTGCGGGTGGCCCCGGACGTGCGTGGAAGAGACAGGAAGGGTAACGGGTACGAGGGACCGGCCAGACCTTGCCGCGTACGCCAAGCGGCGGCGTCCCCCAACCTATAGGGCCAGCCAGCTCAGAGCGCGGCGAAGGAGAGGCCCAGCGAGTAGAAGCCCAGGCCCTTGAGCCTCTCCTCGGCGCGCGCCTTCTGTTTCAGGTGCACCTTGCTGTGCCGTTTCTTCTCGTCGCTGCGCGCGAAGCGGCGGCCACACACGTCGCAGGCGAAGGGCTTCTCGCCCGTGTGGGTGCGCACGTGCGTGGTGAGGTGGTCGCTGCGGCTGAAGTTGCGCAGGCAGATGCGGCACTGGAAGGGCTTGTGACCCGTGTGGATGCGCAGATGGCGATTGAGCTCGTCGGAGCGCGCGAAGCTCCGCACGCAGCTCTCCACCGGGCAGGCGAAGGCCTTGACGTGCGGCCGCGGGCAGAAGCAGCGCGCGCTGCACTTGCCACCCCGGCGTCCCTTGCGCCGGGTCTTGGCCGCAGGAAAGGCAGCGGCGGCGGGCGACACCGGCGGGGCCACTCCGCTGCCCCCCGGGAGGTCGGCCACCAGGGGCTTGGGGAAGTCCACCGTGGCGGCGCTGCGCAGCCCCAGCGGGGACAGCTGTGGTTGAGTGGTGGCCAGGAACTCACCGACTTCGCCGCCGCTCCCTCCCTCCCCGCCCGGAGGGGTCAGCAACTCCGGGAGGCCCTCGGTCCCCTCCCCTAAGTCACCCGGGGCCAGCGAGAAGGCGTCGTAGGCCCCTGCTGTGTAAAGTCTGCTGGCCGGACCCGGCAGCTCGGCGGGGCAGCTGATGGACAGCAGGTCCTCAACCTTGGTCCCTACCGCAGGGAAACGGGCCTCGGGGGTGGCCTGGAAGTTTCCCTGTGATCCACAGTTCCCTGGGGGCCCGGCCGACAACAGCTCCCAGGGGGCGTAGGGCCCTTTAAAGGCCGAGGCAGCGTCCAGCGCCGGCGAAGCAGGAGGCGCCCGCAGCCCGGGTTTGACGTCGGGTGGGGAGAGCTGGGGCTCGAACAGGCACTGAGAGGGAGCTCCGGCCGAAGGCGCAGCCTCCCAAAACGCCTCCGGGAAGGCGATTGAGCTCAGATCCGGGGAGTAAAGGTCCGGCAACAAGGCATCGGAGCCCGCGGGGAAAGGGGCATCCAGCGGGGACCGAGACGCTGCCGCCTCTGGACTGGGGAAGGGTGCCAGGCCCAAGATGCCCGACATGAGGTTGAAGAGGGCCTCCGGGTCGTGCGGGTGTTCGGGAACCGCCTGGATGAAGAAGCTGCCGCTGTAGCTGAGGCCCGGAGGGGGCGTGGGTGCAGGGCCTTCCAGAAAACAGGAGTCAGCTAAGTCGCCCCCGGCGCTGCAACCGCTCAGAGCCCAGCTCAAAAAGTCACCTGGCGAGGGAGGGACCACGCATCAGCCCCGCACACCTCCAAGGGCGTGCCCCGATCCTGCAGCCCGCGACCAATTCCACCAGACCCTCCGGGGCGCAAGCCACAGGCAGAGCGCCTCGTGCACTTTCGAGCCTGCAGCGGGGGTTACCCCCACGGACGCCCGCACAGGGGGCTGCGGCCTTGTTGGGGGGTGGGAATGGTACCCCGCGCTTGGGACTCCCCCTTCCCCGCGCGCGCCTCTTTCATCACCCGCGTTCTCCGTCTGCGCGCCCCTGGTCCCTCTCCTTACCTCCGGGGTAGGCGGCGGCCGATGGAGCGTCCCTGGCGGGCAGCCGGGGCAGTTCGGGGCTGGCGTGGGTGCAGCCTTCGGTGGTTTTGGCGAGGTGCGCGTCGGGGCCGGAGAAGTCGCTCAGGTGGAGCATGGCGCGGCGGCGGCGGCGGGGCGCCCGGGGCCTCGCTGGGCTGGGGCGCGAGCGGCTGGCGGGGAAGCCCGGAGCCCTAGCTCCAAGCTCCCGACGCTCGGTTCGGGAACGCGGGTTGGGGGGCCGCGACGCCCTGGCTCGCCGGGACCGGCCTCGGGCGGCGGCTCGTGGCCTCTCCAAAGCGCACCCGGGCTCCCCTGGCCCACGGTCCCCCCCACTTATATAGCCGAGGCGGTGCTGGCTCCGGGCTTCCGACTCCCCGGGCCACTGCCATTTCGGGAGGCCCCGGCCCTGGCGCCGTGACGTAAATGACCAAACATGGACACAGGATGTATGCCGGGGACTCCCGAAAAGGAAAGCTCCGCTCGTGACGTCGCTGCCGCCGCCGGGGCCGCGCCGCTGCGTGCGCGCGAGTCCCCTGAGCGTGGAGCCTCGTGCGCGCTGGGCCACGGGTGCGCCCCGCAGGGGCTGGGCGCCGTATGAAAGCATGAAATGTGCGTGGTCCGCCCGACGGGAGAATGGAGGGTTCGGATCCACCCTTTTCCACTTAACGACGTTTGCTTCCCGCCTAATCCCAGTTTCTTCACCTGTGAGCTTGCTAAGCAGAGACATTTAGTCAGATAATATGAAGTCCTGGACACATTCAGTAACCCTGAAATGGGTGAGAGCACATGAGTTGCAAGCGCGAGGACCTGAGTTTGAAACTCCAGCGTCCACAGAAAAAGCCAGACAGGATTGCACTGGGAAGTCTGAGACAGGCAAATTCTGAGAGATTGCCTTTATTTATGAGTGCGCATGAGCCTGTTATGTGTTTGCTGCTGCTTAAACATCTTTCTAAGTTTGTGCTTCGAAAATAACTTATTTAACATACAAATTGCCATAATGCAAAATTTGATAATGGTGGTGGATGGGTGGGATCAACTATCATTCAAGAGTATTCCGTTCTTTTTTTGAGACGAGGCTTCACTATGCAGCTCTGGCTATGCTGGAACTCACTGTGTAGACCAGACTGTCCTTAAATTCACAGACATCTGCCTACCTCTGCCTCCGAGTGCTGGGATTAAAGGCGTGGGCCACCAACCACCAGGCTCCTTTTTTACCTTTTAAAAATCACAGCTGCAAGGTCATTTGCTGCTGGTTTTCTGCCTGAGTCAGAAAGCGGCCACTACTTTTCTTCCCTGTCTAATGAAGGATCTGTCTGTGAAAACAGGTGTGGTATGTGCCCAGTCCAGGGCCTGGGAGGGAGCACCCCACTTTGTGCAGTTCCGTTCACCCATGGAGCCCAGAACTGCTGGATCCTCCTGAAGCTAGAGTATAGGTGGTTGTGAATTACCTGAGTGGGGTCTGGGGACTACCTGGGTCCTCTGCAAGAGCAGTTAAGTACTCTTAACTGCTGAGCTCCCTCTCCAGCCTGGAATAATTTGATAAAATGATTAAGTTTAATATAAATTTTTTTAAATTAGGAGTTTCAATTTTTGGGACTCCAAGCACTGGAGGGCAGGGGGAGCAGGTTTGAGGTTCCCCATCTCATTTCTACTGTCCTAAAAATAGAAGCATTCCTTGCAGGGTGTAGGCTACAGGGCGGTAGGCAGTGTATCTCTGAGAGTCCCCTCCCCTTACTCCTTTTCAAGAGCCCATGCCCTTACTTTAGCTACTGTACAAACTCAGTATTGCAAAACGCTCTGCGTTTACTCTGGAGGTCCCCTTTCATCCTGAGCTACTCATTTCTCCACTCCACAGAGACTTACGCTCCAAGCGTTACAGAATACACTCCACCACACACTCATCCGCAGAATGCACTGACATGCTTCCATGCATCCTCCCAAGATTCTTTACAGCCACGCACACATGCGTCCTCATGATGGCCACAATTCCAATTCTGTGATGTCAATGTACAGGAGTGCATATAGAAAACACAGAAATGGGGATTATGATAGAGCTCGGTTGTGGAGTGCTTGTTTAGCATATACATTCCTGCATAGACTGGGTGTGGTGGTTCACACTTGTCATCCCAGCGCTCTGGAGGTAGAGGTAGGATTAGAGGTTCAAGGCTAGATTTGAGCTACATAAAACCTTGTCTAAAAAAATCCATCTATAAGGAACAATACACACACACACACACACACACACACACACACACACACACACACCCTTCCTTTTGCTCTATTTCAGACCCAGAGCTTGACTCTAATCCAAATACATCGCCTAGGCCAGGTGAGCCCTCACCAGACAGGAAGTGCACACGTGTCTCACATACGCTCTGGCATCTTGTGGCCTAGGGGAGGGAAGAGAGTAGCTTGGCTGGGCAGGTGTCCAGGGCTCCCCAGGTGGCCCGCCGGGCCAGATTGGCCAGCCCCAGGTCGCCTTTTCCTTCTGCTGTTCTTCCCTCTGCCACAGTACCCCTCCTCCCTCTTAGTCATGGATAATTCCCTTAGTCCTGTGGTGCCGTGCCAGGCCACTGCTACTCTCTGCCAAGGGCTGTTGGGCTAGGTCTGTGCTAGGACAAGTATCCTAGTCACCTTAGTTTGCTCTTGCTAGAGACCAGGCCTAGGGAGCAGGAGAGATTAGAAGAGGAGACAGGAGACATCTATGAGTTGGGGGCTGGCACACCCCCATCTCTATGCGTTTACACAGGAGACACATTCATACATACACACTCGAAACTGCTGCTCCTGGAAGGTACTGAACACCTATCTGTATTTTGTTCCCTGTGGACAAGCAGGGAATAAAGAGACATCTGAGTATTCCCCTTCTAGTTCAGCTCCTTTCGCCCCCAGCTTTGTGCATGCATGTGTGTGTACATGTTCATGTGTGTGTGCACCTATGTGCTAGTGCATTCAGAGACTGCAATGTCAAGTATCTTCTTTTTCCAGATTTATCTATTTTTATGTGCAATGGTGTTTTGCCTGCATATATATCTGTGTGAGGTTCCCTGCAACTGGAGTTACAGACAGTTGTGAGCTGCTATGTGGGTGTTGGAAATTGAACCCTGATCCTCTGGAAGAGCAGCCAGTGCTTTTAACACTTAAGCCATCTCTCCAGCCCTCAAATATCTTTTAAAAAATGATTTATTTATTTGCTTTGGTGCATCTGTGTAAGAGTGTTGGATCCCCTGGAACTGTAATTACAGACAGGTGTGAGCTGCCATGTGGGTGCTGGTAATTGAACCCAAGTCCTTTGGAAGAGCAGACAATGCTCTAAACTTCTGAGCTATCTCTCCAGCCCCTCAAGTATCTTCTTAAATTACTCTTGTGCCTGCTAGTTTTCTGTCATCTTGACACAAGGTAGGGTCATCTGAGGAAAGGGAACCTCAACCAAGAAAAAAAATGCCCCACACCTGAAGATGTACCTTCCAGGCATTTCCTTTACTAATGATTGATGTGGGTGGGCCCAGCCCACTGTGGGCTTTGCAGCTCTTGAGCAGGTGGTCCTGGGTTGTATAACAAAGCAGGCTGAGCAAACCATGGGAAAGCAACCCAGGAAGCAATGGTACTACGTCAGTTTTTCCTTCTAGCTTCCTGCAGTGAGGTCCCGCCCTGACTTCCCTTCATAATGGACTATAAGTGTAAGCTGAAATAAACCCTTTCCCTTCCAAGTTGCTTTTTGTCCTGGTATTTATCACAGCAGTAGAAGCTTAGCTAACACAGCTCTCCATTTATTTTGAGACAGGATCTCTCTCTGACCCCAGAGCTCAATAGATTCTTCAAGAAAAGCTGACCCCCAAGCTCCAAGGACCTGTCTCTCCAGAACAAGGATTACAGGCATGAGTCACCATACCTGGCCTTCCTTCCTTCCTTCCTTCCTTCCTTCCTTCCTTCCTTCCTTCCTTCCTTCCTTCCTTTCCTTCCTTCCTTCCTTCCTTCCTTCCTTCCTTCCTTCCTTCCTTCCTTCCTTCCTTCCTTTCTCGTGGGTTCTGGGAGTCAAACTTGTGTCCTTATGCTTGTGGTACCCTTACCAGCGGTGTCATCTCCTTCACCTTCCCTCCCAACTTTCAGCAGCTTATAGAGTGTGGGTCTTTGGGAAGGCATAGAAGACAAAGATCTCGGCTCTCTGACCCAGCTCTGGTCAGTTACACGTCAGATAGAAAACCATGTGAGTTCAGAAGGGAAGTAATATCCACCTAGACTTCGCAAACATTCTATTGTTTTCTTATCTCCTTAGAGTGAGGAGCTGCATATTCCTGTTTTCGATGAGGAAACACTGGAGAAGTTGTGTGAGTTTCCCAGGACAAATTCTGTTCTATGGTGGGGCAGAGTGGTGAGCCTAAGTTAGTCTACTCCACAAGATTATTTAGGAAAACATCATTACTTTACTGAATGATTCACACGAAGACATCCGTGGGTGAAGGTCTTCCTCTAGCTTTTCAGGTAGGGAACACAACCTAGTCATCCCTGAACCCAACAAGACTGTCAGGGCCGCTCTGGGGATCATATAGGGGTTGCACAGATGCCTGTTGGAGAAGCTGATGGTGATGGTGGTGGTGGTAAGGTAGGTTGTGTGTGTGTGTGTGTGTGTGTGTGTGTGTGTGTGTGTGTGTCCATGAAGAGAGGGAAAGGTTATTTCATATTCCCATTAGGACAGGTAAGGTGGAATTTATTTTTAGATAATCTAGGGACAAAATGGCACTGAGTGAATGAATGAATGGATGGATGGATGAATGAATGAACGATTTCATTCACCAAGTGTTCACTGAACACAGCCTGATGCCAGGTGCGGCCAGGGCCTTCAGATGGTGATGCTGCTGCAGCACCTGGCAGGGGAAACGCTGCATCCAGAGAGCCAGCTGAGCCAGGAGGGGATGGCAGAGAAGGCAGCCTACTTTCCACCTCCTCTGGGGAGGGAGGGAACCCAGCCCCTGCCACAGCTCTGGTAACAGGACCGCTCTCTCCCCCACACCCCACCTTGATCTTTCTGCTCTAAATATCATTGTGTTCAAATAATACTGTGTGTATTTAAAAAGACTCCAAGAAGACAGCTGCCTGGGAGTATTAATCATGAAGAGACCAGTGCTCGGTCGCCATGGTGACTCCTGACAAAGCTGCAGAGCGGTTCCCTGCCCCACTTCCTGGGGCCATGAGGATGCAGGGACACTGCATCCCTCCTTTGCTCCTCCTTCCTTTCGAATCTCCCCTCTTCCACTCTTTCTTCTCCCCTTCCCTTCTTGTCTGTTCTTCCCTTTCCCTCTTCCTGAAGGATTTACTTAAAAACAGGAACAGAAGCAGGGAGGGGCTGCCGGATTGACGAGGCAGAAGGCCAATGAGGCTGCAGCAGGGATGAAGCAAGTGTCCACAATGTGCCCAGCTTCCCCTCCACTCATGCAGAGCCCCCAGGTTTCCATGACCACTATGGCAGGTCATCTGTTCATGGAGCAAGGGACCTCCGTCGTCCTCTCTTCCCTGCAAAATAGGCAGTCATTTTAATTTTCTCCCTTCTTCTTCTTCCTCCTCGTTCACTCCCTCCTTCTCTTTCTTTTTCTCCATCTCATGATAGGGCAGAAATCCAGAAATCTCATGTTGTCTTGGACAAGTACTTTTGCATCATGCATACATACTGGTTTTGTGTTGTTGTTTGAGACTGTCTCACACATCCCAGACTGGCTTTGAATTTGTGTGTAGCAGAAGATAACCTTGAACTCCTGATTCTCCTAACCCTGGTCTCCAAAGAGCTGGGATTACAGGTGTACACCACCATGCCTGATTTACACAGTGCTGGAGATCAAACCTGGGGCTTTGTGCATGCTAGCAGCAAGCACCCTTACCATCCTCAGCACTATCTGTACGTTTTGAACTCAAGTTTACTGATTACTAAAAAAATCTGGGTACTCTGCATGGTAACTAACAAGAGAAGGAAATAACACTGGGCACAGTGGTTTATGTTTTGAATTAGCCCCAGCACTTGGGAGGTGGAGGAGGTAGAACCATGAGTTCATGGCCAACCTGGGCTACATAGTCACTGTGTCATAATGAGTTCAAGGCCAGCCTGGGCTACATAGTGAGTTCAAGGCCAGCCAGGGCTACATACTGAGACTCTGTGCCAAACGAAACAAAATTGGGGCTAAAGAGGTGGCTCAGTGCTTGGTGGTGGCACACACTAATCCCAGCACTCAGGAGGCAGAGGCAGGGGGATCTCTGTGAGTTCAAGGTCAGCGTGGTCTACAGAGCGAGTTCCAGGATTGCCAGGGCTACACGGAGAAACCCTGTCTTGAAGAACAAAACAAAACAAACAACAGCAGCAACAACAAAAGAGGTGGTTCAGTGCTAAAGAGCGGTTTCTGCTCTTGTAGAAGAGCAGGTTCGATTCCTAGAACCCACATGGTGGCTGACAGCCATCCAACCCCATTCGTTCCAGGGGATCCAGCAGACACTCACATGGGGCATATACGTGCATAAAGGCAAAAATTCACAAATATAAAGTAAAAATAACTCTAAAAGAAAACCTCACGACATCATTTACTTCTGCAGGCTCAGGGCTGTTATTACCTCTGTTTTACAGGTGAGGGAGCCGAGGCGTGAAGCTGGTAGGTTCTCGAGACTCACAAGGTCAGTGGCTAGGTGTCTATGTCAAAGACAGACACACTTAACATAAACACTGCCAAGCCTTCCTCACAAAAAAAAAAAAAACGACTTCATTTTCTAGGTCATGTGGAGGCATGGGGGAGACGGCTGGCAAAGTGACCGTGGTATCCCAGTTGCGACTGTAAACATCAGTAAGGATGGACATCCCTCCAAAGGGCCTTGGTGTGTTTTACCCTGTCTCCCAGACGCACAAGTGGAAGCATCCCTGTGCTGGCACTGTGGACTCTGAAGGCGATGCTCTCTGTTGCAGGCTGAGCTAAGGACTAGATTGGAATATGTGGGGGGCAGTTCTGCACCCTCCTTGCTTTTGTTCTATTTTGGCTGATGGGGGGATTTGAAGAGCAGAACAAGATGGCTTCCTAGAAGCTGACCTCTTCTGAAAGGGAGGGTAGCCTTTCTTCTGCCTTCTACCCTGTACTCTTCTTTAGTGCAGCTGTTTCCTCCAGGTTGTATCCTGCTGAGGCTATGTCGAAGTATAATAGCAGTGACAACCCACACAAGACCCTCAAGATGGCAGAATCTCCCCAGTGTCCTGCTTCCATTTCTGTTGCTGTGATAAAACCCCCTGGCCAAAACAAATGGGTGGGGGGGAGGATTTATTTTAGCTCAAATTTCTAGGTTACAGACCATCATAGCTGGGAAGGCACAGATAATGGGAACTTGAAGCAGTTAGTCATATTCATAGGGGATGGTGCCACTCACAGTGGGCTAGGTCTTCCCATGAAGACAGTCTCTCAAAGGGCAGCTTAATGAAGACAATCCCTCATTTAGACTCTTCCCATGTAATTCTGGATTGCACCAAGTTGAAAATTAAGGCTAACTACAACACTAAGGTCCTTATGTGACCTTTTCCTTTCCCAAAGATTATATAAATGGTAAACAGTTGACTGGGTTAAGACTTCCTTATGGTTTATCTGCCTTTGGGTTTCTGATATTTCTGTAATTAAACACACACTGGACTTGGAAAGAACCATTCTTTGTCTGTTGGTGCTGTCTCTATACCTGGTTTCTTTGTCTCTAAGAAAAGTCACACAGCTTCTCTCTTTTTTTTTGGCAAAGTAAACATTGGACAGAGCTGAGGGGTAGATAATGGATAATCACAGAAAAGATATGGCTAAAATGAATCATAGACGGATCAAAGGCAGGGGGGTGGACCTAATGTGTCTCCTCTCCAACCCTGGGATTTAGAGTCAGACTCCCACTATCCCTTTGTGTCTAAATGTGGTCTTCCTTTGAGGCCAACAATGGATTTGGATTTCTTGTATGTTTATGTTTTTATTTTTATTGTATTCGTTTATTTACAGACAGGGTCTCTCTACACAGCCATGACTGTACTGGAATTCTCTTGTATACCAGGCTGGCATTAAATTTACAGAGATCTGTCTATCTCTGCCTCTAGAGTGCTGGGATTAAAGGTGTGGGCCACCATCTTTCCCAATCCCTCCCTCTCTGGAACTTCAGCCTCCTGAGTGTGGTGACAACATGCCCAGCAAAGTATCTGGCATTTCTGTGATCTAGCTTCATTGTCTGGAGTTAAAGATGTGTGCCACCATGCCAGCATATTTTAGTTTTAAAGATGTATTTGTTTTTACTTTGTGTGTATGGGTGTTTTGCCTGCATGGATGTCTGTGCACAGCCTGTGTGTGGTGCCATGACTTTCCTGCAGTGATGGATTGTAAGCTCAAAATGTGAGCTGAAATAAGCATTCTCTTCATTAAATTGTTAGGATATTTTGTCACAGCAAAGACATTGAAGCGGGACACTAGGGAAGGCAGTGGTCTCCCGAGGCTCTCACACAGAAGAGGGTGTCAGGTTCTCTGGAACTGAACTTACAGATGGTGTGAGCTACCATGCGGATGCTGGGACTCTCTGGGTTCTCTGGAATTGAGATGTGGCTGTCAGGCTTGGTGGCAGGCACTTTTACCCACTAAGCCATCTTGCCAGGCCTGGATTTCTTGTCTGATATTGTTAAGAATGCTGATTTTCAGTTCATGGGTTGAACAGGCAAAAAGGAGGCTGCTGAAGAAGACTGGCAAGTCTGGACTTCTAGAACAGAATGGAGATGTTCCATCCAGAGCCTGCTACACCCTACGCCCAAGTATTTCTTCTTTTCTGGTGTCCTCCTGCTTCCTCTCGTCTTACTCGAGCTCCTCTTTTTATCCTTTCACCTTCTCCCCTCCTTCATCTGTGTTTTTTTTCTAATTTTTGAGTTAAGGTATGTAGTTGTATGTATGACCTTAGTGTGTCGTTGAGGATGACCTTGAACTTTGTATCCTCCTACCTGCCTCCCCTGCACTGAAATTACAACTGCCCGCCACCACACCCAGTATTTTCATGTGGGCTCTGGAGCCTCATGCTTGTATGACAGGCACTTTGATGGCAGCACCACCCCCAGCAGTGTCTTCCTCAGCTTTTGCTCATTTCCTCTTTGAAATCGATCAGTTAGTGTAGCATGACTCTAAAACACCAGGTAATCAGTCCACGGATGGGTTCATGAATCTGAAGTCTGGGTGTTCTGTCTGCATTCCTGAATCCTGTCTACCACCAAGCTGGGCTTCCAGGTGTAAAGGACAGAAATACAACCTGAATGAGTTTAGAGGGGAAAAAAGGAATTTATCAGCTCACAGGAGTTCTTCAATTTAGGGAACACAGAGACCCAAGGATGATGCAAAGACCTGATGTCTAGGAGTCACGGACAGTGGGTTCAGCCCAGGTCTGCCATTTGCTTATTCTGTTACCTTGAATTAATAACTAATCATCTTGAGAGGGAGTCTGGGCCATGGCTGAGTCAGGAACAAGAGGCTGAGAGTTTCTAGAATTCTCTCAGGTCTTCCTTGTTGCTCTATTGGTGACTGAAAACTTGGCTATTAGCAGATTTGTGTGGTACCCTCTACTGCTCAGGTAAATGAAGGCTCTGTCTGAGTCCTAGGCAAGGAGTCCCAGGAAAGGCCTGCCCTGCTTCCTAAGGCAGTGTTCTGGCTGCCGGGCACAGTAGTACACAGCTGACAGCATCGCTAATGGCTTGCGCTTGTTTTCAGGGCCATTCTAGGAGAAGAGATACCACTGTGAACCAGGAAGGCCTCCAAGAGGCCTCTGCCTCAGTCACTGAAGGCAAGAGTTGGGCCACCACGGGCCCTGGCACCTTCTCATACTCCAGGGCAGATCAGTAGTTCCCTTTGCTTAACATGCCCCTGGAGCAAGCCACCTCCTCCATCTGTCTGCCAGCTCCAAGGAACACTGCCCAAAATAAAAATCCCCAATTAGAAATCCCTGCAATCCAGAGCAAAACAACTTATTTGTTTCCTAGAATATTCCGGAGCTACATTTGGCTTGGCAACCAGTGGGTTCCACATAGTCATGGCGTGCACCAGCAGGGACTTCTGTTTAGCCAAGGCACAAGAAGAGGACCTGTGGTTACCTCCCAGGCAGCAGCAAGCGGGAGCTGAGAACAGAGCTGGTTTGCTCAATGCTATGCAGTGGGTTTCTGGAACACGATAACTCAGTAGAAGAAAGAACTCCAAGAGCACTTCAAACACCAGCTCCCACAAAAGCTGAACCAGTGACCCCTACGTTTGTCAGGGACACATGTTCTGCAGGGAGACAGAGACACCAATGACGAAGGAAAGGCATCAAGCTGGGAGTCAGGGGAAGTGAGTTAACCCCACGCTACCACTCGCTTGTTCTGTGACCTTGAGCATGTGGCTAAGCTTTCCTGTGTTTCCTTACCAATGAAATGGGGGTTCAGAGTTTGTTCTACCTACCTAACCTCCTACACTCACAATAAAGACTTAGAAATGAGGGTAGCATGGTATTATAAGCTTGTAATACCAACACTCGAGACTCAGCCATCCCAGCCATAGTGAGACCCTATGTACAAAGCAAAACTCAACTAGGAACATACTGTAGCAAGGTTTGTAGAGTGCTTTTGTGACCTGCACAAGGGCCCGGGTTTGATCCCCTGCACCACACATACCAGGTGAGGTGGCTGTGGTGGTCTGAATAGGTATGGCTCTCATAGACTCAAGGGTTTGGATGCTTGGCCCATAGGGAATGACACTATTAGAAGGTGTGACCTTGTTGGAGTAGGTGTGGCCTTGTTGGAGGAGGTGTGTCACTGTGGGAGCAGGCTTTGGGGTCTCATATGCACTCAAGCTATGCCCAGTGTGGATCTGCTGTCTGTGGATCAAGATGTAGAACTCTCAGCTCCTTCTCCAGCATCATGTCTGCCTGTATGCTGCCATGTCCTGCCACGATTAGAGTGGACTAAACCTCTGAAACTGTAAGCCACCCAATTAAATCTTTTTCCTCATAAGAGTTGCCATGGTCATGGTATCTCCTCACAGCAATAGAAACCCTGCCTAAGACAGTGGCCCATACCTGTAATTTCAGCACATAGGAGGTGGAAGCAGGAAGATTAGTTCCAGGACATCCTTGGCTACATGAGATACTATCTCAAAACAGCGACCACATAAACAAAACAAAATGAAGGCAAAAAAGGAGTTAGAATTAACAAAAGAACTAGTTGAAGCTCAAGTGCTTTATATAGCAAGGGGGAAAAAACAAGAGGCAATGTGAGAAACAATATCTCTGCCTGGAAAAAAAGTTGGTGGCTGGAAAGATGGCTTAGCAGTTAAGAGCACCTGCAGAGGTTGGGAGTTCAGTTCACAACACCCACATTAGGCAACTCACAACCCTCTTTAACTCCAGCTCCAGGATATCAATTGACCTCTTCTGGCTTTGTGGACATTGCACATACATACATGCAGATAAAGCACACACACACACACACACCTATATCTATGGTATGTATATATGTATGTATTATGTATGTATGTATGTATGTATGTATGTATCTATCTATCTTTTAAAAGAGGAAAGAAACTGGGGGCTGGAGAGATGGCTCCTTCATTCATCGATCCATCCATATAAATATTTCTTGAGTACTTAATATTTCAGCCAGTCCATTGACTTATTACTGAAAATGTGTGATGCCTGGGGAACAAGCTGATTTGAGATCCTCGTTGTCCAGTCAGGATACTCAGGGATGATTCCCCAAGGGGCTGATACTTGAATTGAAGTCAGAGGTGGGTGAGAGTGACCCAAGGAAAGGACAGAGTTTGAAAGGGAGAAGTGGGAGGCAAATGATACAGTGTGCACAAAGTCAAAGAACAAAGGTTAGACGCTGAGAAAAGTTCTTCATGGCTGGAGAATAAGCACGGAAGGGATCGGCTGCAGAGCTGGGCGAGCTTAAGGCAACAGGGGACCTTTAATTTTAAAGTAATTTTATTGCATTTATTATGCATGTGCATGCCACAACACAGACACGCTCAGAGGACAGACTGCAGGAGTCAGTTCTCTCCTTCTTCCATGTGGGTCGTGGGGATTGAACTATATATAGTCAGGCTTGCCAGCAAGCTCCTTGCCCCCTCCCCACCCCCCAGCATGGAGGGTCATTTTAAAGCTTGCTCAGGCATCTGGACCTTACCACTCGCTAAGATAGTCAGAGGCCCCAGAAAAGGTCAAGCTGTATAGGTGACACAAATTTTCGGTTTTTGTTTTGTTTTGAAATAGCGTCTTACCTTGTAGACTTGGCTGGCCTGGGACTCACTGTATAGACCAGGCTGATTTTAAACTTATGGAGATCCACTTGCCTCAGACTCCCAAATACTGGGATAAAAATCATGTGCCACCATGCCCGGCTGGTGACAGCTTTTAGACTTAGAAAGATGAGTGACTACAGTATGGAAGATGTCCCAAAGGGAAACCAGCAAGGAGGCTGGGTGAAGGTCAGTTCAGCGACCCTTGCCGGGCACCGTATGATGGCAGCAGGAAAAGGAGGTTCACAGTTCCACCCACCTAGGAGTTCTCTCCCCCACTCAGGTCCACAGGTGCAGGGCTCTACCACTGAGCTGCCGCCGGCTCAGAAGCCATCCTGTGAAGGACACAGGCAGCTGACTAGCTTTACTTGGGCAGAGGCAGCAGAGTTCTCGGGTTCTGTACCTACTTAAAGTGGAGAGCCATCAGCAGCAGGATCTCCCCACCCCCACACACTCACTGAGTTTGTTTACGGAGCTATAATTCATATACAGGACATGAAGCAAACCTTTTGTGTATGTATGTATGGCTTGATGACTTCCACAAAATGAAGACATAAAGCATCCTCTCTCCCCAGAAAGTTCTCTTGTGCTCCTTCCTAGCCATTAGACACGGCTTCAAGTAACCTCTTTTCTTCAATCTGTCTATAAAGATTAGTTTTGCATATTCTTTTTAAAAATACTTCTTTTAAGAGCTGTTCCCATTACTCATCTGTCTTGTGGAGGCATGGGTGGGAGAGAGATGGTCTCCCCCACCCCTCCACCTCTACCCTCACCCATCAGTGCCTGAGGTCCTAAGAGTGAGTGGGAGAGCTGTTCCTGCCCCTCATTAGCTGCAGCACTGGGGAGAGTGGCCCCTACAGCATGCCTGTGATGGTGAGAACAAGAGAAAGATGCCCCCTACCCCTACCACCTGTGGTGGGCAAGGGAGCCTCCCCCTTACCAGCTGCAGTACTCGGAGAGTGGCCTCACCTCACCTGGGCAACACAGTAGAGCGGGCCCTGAAGCTGAGGTGTGGAAGAATAGACCCTGAGGGAGAAAGCAGAATTGGCCCCGCCCTTGCTCATTGTTGCAAGCAGTGAACTAGCCAGGGCAACACTGGAGAGCTCCCCCTGGTGGCGAGGACAATGGAGAGCTGTCAGGTTTGCCAACCCTGCTCATGTCCAGAACCCCATCTGTGACCTACTGGAGCATGCCAAGGGGTCAGTCCTGCTGACCCAAAGCTGCAGGATCTCTACGACAACAGTATAGCCAAGAGGAGTTCCAATGAGGGCCCAGCATCAATAATATAGCAGAAACCAGAGCCTCGAACCAGACCAATGACTCTTTGCAATGAACATTTGCAAGTAAAGATGTATGGATAAAAGGGTTTACTGAATACTCACTGTGTCACACTGCAGCTTCCAAGATGAGATTGGTTTTTCCTTTTAGTTTTTTTCTTTTCTTCTTTTTTCCTCTTATTTATTTTATTTTGAGTGTGTTGCAAGGGCAGAGGGACAATGTGAAGAGATGGGAAATGAATGGGATTGAGATGCATGATGTAAAAGACACAAAGAATAGATAAAAATAAAAATAAAGTTAAAATACTTACTTTAAGTTATGTACTTGTGTGTAGATACATACACATATGCAAATGGTGTCCGAGGAGGCCAGAGAGAGTCCCTGACCCCCCGGAGCTGGAGTTCCAGGCCACATGCACTGCCATGTGAAACTGCGAAGAGAGCGTGGGTCTTTGTAAGAGCAGCAAGTCTTCTTGACCATGCAGCCATCTCTCAGCACCCCCTTGTTTCGCGTGTTCTTGAACCATCTATAAACAGAAGGACTCCATGTATGCGAGGTACCGTTCTACCTTCGTTTTTCTGGTCTTCATTCCTTCCTCCATCCTTTCTAAAAATTATTTTAGTGTGTGTGTGTGTGTGTGTGTGTGTGTGTGTGTGCAAGCGCGCACGTGAGTGCTCTTACACATTCCATGACGAGTGTAAAGGTCAGAGGACAACTTGCAGGAGTAGGTTCTCTCTTTCCAGTGTGTGAGTTCTGGTGACTGAACTCAGGTCATAAGAGTGGGTGATACCTTTAATTACTTTTCTGCTGCTGTGATAAAACACCATGACCAAGGCAACTTACAGAGGGAAGGGTTTATTTGGGGCTTACAGTTCCAGAAGGAGTCCATCATCACCACGACAAGGCGCATGGCAGCTGGCAGACTGACATGGCATTGGAGCAGTGGCTGAGTGCTCACATCCTAATGTACAAGCAGAGGGAGTACACTGTGGATGGTGAATGTCAGGAGACCTTAGAAATGACGCAGCTCCTCTACAAGGTCACACCTCCCAATCCTACCCAAAGAGCTACCAGCAGGGAAGGCCATCCCCATCTCCATCTTTCGGGACTGAGATCTCACCAACGTCAACTGGAGTGATGGGAGTGCTGAGTATGTTGTGTAGTCTGCTCGTGTCTTCACCACTTTGGGGAAGACCGGGGCCTACATGCAGAATGGAGTCACCTTCTGCCTCTTCTGCTGATGCTTTATGCGTGTGATGGGTATCATGGTAAGTATGACAATTCACTCAAGACTGTCACCAGTGCCTCCTGCCCCACCAACTGCTTAGCCTCCTGGCCGAGGTCATCCATAACAGCTTTGGCATTGTCAAGGGACTCATGACCGCAGCCCATGCCATCTCCCAGAGGACTGAACAACCTTTTTGGGAAACTGGTGTAATGGCTGTGGGCTGCCCAGAACAACATTTCTGTAACCACTGGTACTGTATGGGCAGAAGGGAACCATATTTTCTCAAACACCATCAATAAAGTTCACTGTACCTAGCCTGAAAAGAGGGGGGGAAGGAAGAAAAAACAATGGAAATAGATGCACTCAGGTCACTGGAGAACAACCCCCATGAACAGTGATTTGGGCAGGTGCTGTCCAAACTATACCCTATCTCCCTGTTGATGGAACTATTTGAGAAGAGTTAGGGGGCATTACTTTGCTGGGGAAGACATGCCACTGGGGTGGGCTTTGAGAATTCAAAGGCTACCTGTATGGTCTTGGTTGAGGGGACGTTTGGATCTTGTAAATTTCAGGAGCTTTCTGAGACTTGTAAATTCTATTTACCTCTTGAGCCTTTAAGGAAATGTTTGAATTTGAAGGACATAACTGCAGAAGACTCACCAGCTTTTAAAACTCCCTTTGGGTTCACTGTACCTGAGAGGCAGGTGATGTTATAGTCCACATTTATAGAGAAGGAATCTGAGGAGTGTGCAGTTTAAGGGTCACATTCTCCAGTCCCAGGTTAGTTTGACTGTTGTTGTTACTGAAATTAGTAGTTTCTAGTATATTTGGGGTCTAATACCTTGTTAGAGTTATGATCTGAAGCTATCTTTTTGTCAAATGTGGTCCTCTGATTTCCACCTACACACACACATACATACATACAAGCCCTGATTCTAGAGAGATGACTCAAAAATTAAGAGCACATGCTGCTCTTGCAGAGGACCTGAGTTTAGTTCCCAGCACCCATAAGAAGTGGATCAAAACAGCTGATAACTCCAGATCCAGGAGATTAGCACCTCCTTCTGACCTCTGAGGGCACCCCCATAGACTTGGATATACTCACACAGACATATGTACACACACACACACACACACACACACACACACACACACACACGCCTGCATCCACCCACCCATGCACGTACACGAACACACAGACATGGTGGACATCTATAATTGCAGTATTCCTATATTACAGCAGGAGAATCACTGTTGAGTTCCAAGCCGCCCTGGGTTAGAGTGTGAAACTCTCTCAAAAATAAAAAGCAAACTAATTGCTCAGGTTCTTAGCTTTTCTTGGTCATGTCTTCCATTAAAGTACTAATCATGCATGGTCCTGCTAAGCCTCTGAGATTAGACAAGGTATGGTACCTTTAGGGTTGTCTGGACGCAGCCTCTCCTGGTTTATAAGTCTTCAGGAATTCCAGAATCAGGGCCTGTTCACCTCACACTGTTCAATGGCACCATGTCAGAGAAGCACTTTTGAAGACATTCTAAGGGATTTTGGAACTACCACAAGCGTGGAGTGCCGGTGAAGGTCAGAAGAGGTCAGATCCCCTGGGACTGGAATTTCAGGCGGTTGTGAACTGCCATGTGGGTGCTGGGAATCGAACCCAGGTCTTCTGAAAGAACAGCCAGTACTCTCTCTAGACCCCTTAAAGGGCTATTTTTGACAAAATGGACTAGAGTGGGGGAGAAGAGGAAGCCAAAAAGTGTCCTCTTTTTATTAAAGAAGTGATCTATCTTGTGTTTTTATACAATTATATATTGCATGTTGAGTGCATTCTCCCTCTCCTGTCCACACCCAGGAACCTCCTCTTATGTCATCATTTCATCACTCCAAGCTTTCTGAAGTCACTTCTGAGACTTGGAGGGCAGTGCCATGCACTTTATACACCTGAAACACACCAAGCTTCTAGAAGAGGTTTGTTTGTTTGCTTGTTTGTTTCTGTGTAGCTATTATTTCCATAAATTGAGAAATATCCCACTTAGTTGGACATAATGGCCCACATCTATAATCCCAGACTTGGCATGTGAGGGCAGGGGGACCAGAAGAAGTTCAAAGTTATTCTTGGCTACACAGCAAGTTCAAGGCCAGCCTGGACTACACGATACTCTATCTAAAAAAAAAAAAAAGCAAAAATATGGGCTGGTGAGATGACTCAATGGGTGAATGCATTTTGTCTTAGGGTTTCTTTTGCTGTGAAGGGACACCATGACCGCAACAACTCTTACAAAGGAAAACATTTAATTGGGGCTGGCTTACAGTTCAGAGGTTTAGTTCACTGTCATCATGACGGGGAGCATGGTCGTGTGCAGGTAGATACGGTGCTGGAGAAGTAGCTAAGAGTCCCACAACTTGCAGGCAACAGAAAGTGGACTGTGACACTGGACCGTGTCTTGAGCACATATGAGACCCCCACAGTGATGACACACTTCCTCCAACAAGGCCATCTCTACTCCAACAAAGCCACCCCTCCCAAGAGTGTCACCCCCTATGATCTTATGGGGCTACTTACATTCAAACTCCCACACTTTTTGTTCCCAAGCCTGATGACCTCATTTCAATTCCAAGAACCCACATGGTGGGAGGAAAGAAGGTGTCTTCTGACCTCTGCTTATACACGCTGGCACATACACATGGACACACAGTAAATCACAGTAAATTAAAAATAAATGGAGATTCCAGTTAAAGGAACTCGAAGATGCTCAGGATTTTCTGTTTTTTTTTTTACTCCACGTCTCATCTTCATGAATTACTTTCATTCAATTAACTTCAATAATGCAATAAGCTCTCCCAAGTGAATCACTCAACAAACAAAGCTGTCGGTAGTAACCACATGTAACCATATGGTCCAAGTGTGGCCCAACACAGCCCCTCACTTAAGGTGACTTTTCCTGTGCTCCAGTCAGGCCTGTCCTGTCTCCTTCCTCTTGTCTGTTCTGTATCATTAAGGCAAACGAGCTCAGTGGGTTTAACATTTAACAGATCCTTAAATGGCCTCACTTGGCAGAGAGGAGCACTTGGATTAAATGCTATTTCTTGTAGCAAAATGTTTCTATGTTTAAGAAGAGTTCAAATATAGCTGAGATATTATTCATCTTGAAGCCATCACCCACCAGCCTGGATGTCACTTCCTCCTTCTACACATTCTGGAAGCCCTACCAGGGTGGGACTTTTAGGCTGACTAAGAGAATCTCTGCCTGAGCCCAGCCCACCTCATCTCCAGTACTGGTTAGTGTTTTCTCTTGAGGGGCAGCTGAGGGCCGTAATGGCTCCTGAGTTTTCCTCTAGTCTCCCAATTTAGCAGCTGCAGGTTGGAGAGACACAGGCTACTGGTAGTCACCCCTTCCAGCACTGAGCTTGTTTTTAAGTGGTTCTAGACTCTGCAAGAGGGGACTGAGGAGCTGCAGCAATGAATTGGGTGTTAATAGCATGTGCTTCTTTGTTTTTCCAGAGGACTGGAGTTGGATTCCCAGCACCCACCTCAAATGACTCACAAGTGCCTGCCACCCTCGCTCCAGGAGAATCTCTTCCTCCCATTTCCTGTTGAAGTAGTTTGAAGTAGTGGAGGTGTCTTTTATTTTCTGCTATCAGGAAAGGAAAAAGAAAAGTTTTTTTTGTTTTTATTTATGAGTGTATGCATTCTGTGTGTTCCATCAATGTGAATGAAGTGCCTGTGGAAGCCAGAAGAGGGCGCCAGATCCCCTAGAGTTGGAGTTGCAGGTAGCCTAATGGTGAATGCTGAACTCGAACTCAGATCTTCTGCAAGAGCAACAAATATGCTTAATCACTGAGTTGTCTCTCCAGCCCACCAGGAATATCTTTGGGAAGGGATGTTTAGACAGCGTAACTGCTTTGTATAACAACTCTGGCTGTCCTGGAACTTGCTCTGTAGACCAAGCTAGTCTAACTCACAGAGATTGCCTGTCTCTTCCCATCTCTGCTGGGATTAAAGGTGTGTGCCTAGCCCATTAGGAAAATCTTAACTGGTGTAGTTCATCAGTCTTGTTACTATGAAAACTTTCACCAATTGTTATCCCTGTTGGATCATGGAATTTGGGTTCACCTGAATCTGTGTTCATGGGCCAACAGCCCCAATATTTAGCTCCAAGCTCCTCCTCCTGTGTTAAGATAGGACAAGGCAATCCAGCATGAGGAATAGGTTCCCAAGAGCCAGCCAAAGCACCAGGGACAGCCTTTTCTTAACAAACTTCCCTTTAGAACCTCCAGAGTCTTGGGGTGTTTCCTTCAGGGACCCTTCAACTTGGAGGACACTGCTCCACAAGTGTGTCTACTGGAGGACACTGCTCCACAGCTGTGTCTACTGGAGGAAACTGCTCCATAACTGTGTCTACTGGAGGACACTGCTCCACAGCTGTGTCTACTGGAGGACACTGATCCACAGCTGTGTCTACTGGAGGACACTGCTCCACAGCTGTGTCTACTGGAGGAAACTGCTCCATAACTGTGTCTACTGGAGGACACTGATCCACAGCTGTGTCTACTGGAGGACACTGCTCCATAACTGTGTCTACAGGAGGAAACTGCTCCATAACTGTGTCTACTGGAGGACACTGCTCCACAGCTGTGTCTACTGGAGGACACTGCTCCACAGCTGTGTCTACAGGAGGAAACTGCTCCATAACTGTGTCTACTGGAGGACACTGATCCACAGCTGTGTCTACTGGAGGACACTGCTCCATAACTGTGTCTACAGGAGGAAACTGCTCCACAGCTGTGTCTACAGGAGGACACTGTCCACAGCTGTGTCTACTGGAGGACACTGCTCCACAACTGTGTCTACTGGAGGACACTGCTCCACAGCTGTGTCTACAGGAGGACACTGTCCACAGCTGTGTCTACTGGAGGACACTGCTCCACAACTGTGTCTACTGGAGGAAACTGCTCCACAGCTGTGTCTACTGGAGGACCCTGTCCACAGCTGTGTCTACTGGACTTTGATTCTCCCCTGCTTGCCTCACTCTCTGCTTTCTCCTATTCTTGCCTCCCCAAGGCAGCTCCTCTCATGATAGCGCTGGCACATACGTTTTACTGCGTTTTCTCTAATGGGGCACCTAGGCTAAGGGCACAGAAGAGAAGTAAGTGAATTATGTATAAGTAGAGGTTCCACATAGAAGACCCTCAAATTAAATAGACAATTTCCCTTGGTCGAGTCTAAGACCTAAGACTCTTGGGAATTAAGTGGTTTACAGTTAACTGCTTAGCCAAGCATCTCAGTGATGCCAGGACATAGGGGAAATTCTCCTCTCCAGGTTGGTCTCTGTTGGGGTCTTTGAAACACACAGTACTGAGGTAAGGGAATGTCAGTAACTTCTCTCTGGGAATGGGAGGGAACGTCCTCTTCAAATCTTGGTGATTGTGGGGCCAGGGCTGTCCTTTCTTAGGTCTCCTTTTACATCTCAGGACTCTTGAAGAAGTGTGCTTTTCTGTTAATGGGGATGTAAATTAGCTCAGCCATTATGGAAACAAGTAAGGATGTTCCTTATAAAATTAAAAATAGAACCGCCATATGATCTGGCAGTCTCATTACTAAGTATATATCAAAAAGAAACGAAATAAGGATCTTGAGGGGATGTGTGCACTCTCATGTCAGTGAGGCATCATTAACAATAGCCAAGATAGGAGTCAACTTAAATATCTCTCAAAAGGTGAATGAGCAAGAAAAACAGGGCATGCGCATGTGTGCGCACACAAATACGGAATGCTGTTTAGCCTTACAAGAGAAAAAATCCTGTCATTTTGTGATTAATTGGATGAAGCCAGAGGGTATTGTGTTATGTGGAATATATGGAGCACAAAAATAAATATATTAAGTTGTCTCATTATACATGAAATCTTAGAAGTCCAATACTTTGAAGCAGAGACTAGAACAGTAGTTTCCAGGATCTGAGGTGTGAAGCTTGGCACGTGATGGTCAAAGGACACAAACTCTTACTAAGCTAGGAGCAGATTCAGAAGATCTATTGTGATAGTTAATATCAGTTCTGCTTTTGCTTTTAACTTTGCTCTTTGCAGTGGTAAGGATGAAGCCCAGCACCTCTCACAATGCTAGGGAAACCCTCTACCACTAAACGTGCCTCTGAGTATCCTTGAAAGGTGTTAAAAGGGTAGATTTTAAAAAAACTTAATTTTAGATTTGCTTTTAATTTTTAGGAGTATGTGTGTTTTGCATATGAGTGTGCCTGCCATATGCATGCCTGGTGTCCTTGGAGGCCAGAAGAGGGCATTGGAACTGGAGTTATAGATGGCTGAGAGCTACAGTGTGGGTGTTGGGAATAGAATCTAGGTTCCCTGGAAGAGCAGCCCGTGCTCTTAACCACTGAGCCACCTCTCCATCCCTAAATTCCAGTATTCTTAGGTGGTCTAACCACTGGAACTGTGGTAGACTATGTGAGGCGCATCCAGTAATTATTTTGGATGGGGAAAAAAAGGGAGAATGAACTTTCAGCTTGGAAATGTTGGCCTGGCTTTGGGTTTAGTTAGCACAGTGTCTAGTTCATTTAAGGAACTTCTGGTGGCCATGGTCCTGCAATACCCTTAAAAGAGCTGTGGCTGGTGTGACATATATGTGCTGTGGGCAGAGGACAGGCTTCTGTTTTTCAGCACCAGTGGTTTTCAAGCTAAGCTGAGTGCTATACATCAATTTTATCAGCAGTGTGGTAATTATTTGTTTCTGTTTACACACTCTGCTGTTCCCTTTCATGTTTGGGGGTACATGTGTATGTGGTGTATGTGGAAGCCTGAGGTCAAGGTTGGGTGTCTTTCTCAAATGGATTTTCCACCTTTAAAATTTTTTATTATTCATTCATTTACTTGTTTTTGTTATTTTGAGACAGTGTCTCTCCGTGTAGCCCTAGCTGTCTTGGAACTTTTCGTGTAGATTTGACTATTCTTGAACTCACAAAGATCCATCTGCCACTGCCTTCCAGGTGCTGTGAACCAGCATGCCCAGTTCCCAACTTTGAAAAAAACAAAGATTCGTGTGTGTGTGTGTGTGTGTGTGTGTGTGCACGTGTGTGTGTGAAATTAATGCACCTGTGGAGTCCAGTAGGGGGTGTCAGTTTTCCTGGAGCTGGCATTACAAGCAGCTGTAAGCTGCTTGCTGTGGGTGCTGGAAACTGAGGAGGGCCCTATGCAAGAGCAGCAAGAACTCTTCAGCGCCTCTGTGTGAGGCACATCGGGTTTCTAAGGCAGAATTTCTCACTGAAACTGTCTGTCCTCACCCCACCCCTATAATGCTGGAGTACAGACACATACTGCCACATCCACCTTTGACATGGGTTCTGGGGGTCTGCATTCAGGACTTCATGCTTGTACAGTAAGTGCTTTGCCTACTGAGTCATCTCTCCAGACCCTTGAGTTGGTTTCATTCACTTAGTCTGACTCACGTCACTGTAAGCAGTGGGAAAAAACTTTCATTGTTGTCGTTGTGCCAGAGCCACATACTATGCAAGGCAAGGCCTGTCCTAAGCATCTCAGGCAGAGGACCCAGCTCTGATATTTCATGCCAGAGCGTCATCCCTCATACACAGAGAGGGTGGATGACAAAGAAACTCACAGAACATACATTGCTCTGCTCTCCTTCCAGTGGGTCTCTGGAAAGGCACCTCTCCTCAGCATGACTGACTGTGAAATGGGCCTGGCCTAGACAGTAGAGCTCACTGAATGGTGGCCATCTGAGGCCACTTCCTCCTGTACAGGAGATCAGTTGGTGTTTCTACTTATTTTTCTACATTAGGGACATGGCCTTTCAGGCCACAACTACTGCCTGTCTCCTATAGTTTCCCTGGGCTGCTCCATCCTTCCTTAGCCCTTGGAAACTCTGTTGACCATGACCTCAGTGTCTCATATTTCCAGTCTGTCCTTTCATGGTCTGAGTTTGTCTGTGTGGTGCACCCTCTGGAGGCTGTTGCTTTCCACACCTCTCTCCAACTATTGATACATATATTCTCAGTAAACAGCCATCAAATGGAATCTTCCATATCTCAAACACAAGCAAGGATACTTTGTGGCTGCTAAGCAGCCTCTGGAGTTCTGCAATTCTCTGCTGGATCTGCTCTTGTCTAATTCACCAGGGTGGTGAGAGTTAGGGCCTAGAACCAGATACATTAAGAGAGTCTTCCTGCGGTTTGTACAGCTCCAAATGGACATGGTCTCCCAGTCCTCCTGGCACTTCTGGGCCTCTCTGCACCCTCAGAAGCCATAGCCTGAAGCAAAGAACTCCTGTTGTGCCTGAGCATCTAGCAGACATGGGTTTATCTGGGGATGTGGGAGCTGGACCGTGTGCTCTTCTGTTTGTGTCCTGTTGAGGCTGGAGTACTACCTCTGAGCAGGTCCTAGAGGTCATGCTTCCTTTTCCCAAACTTTTTTTGAAATTGGGTCTCATTTGTCTCAGACTATCCTCAAACTCACTGTGTCTTGGTCAGGGTTGTCTAGAGGAACAGACTGACTGAATATCCATGCATATATTCAAAGGGGGACTTTTCAGAGTGGCTTACAGGCTGTGGTCCAGCTAGTCCAGCAATGACTGTCTCCCGATCGAAAGAAAGGCCAAGAATCCAGTAGTTGTCAGATCTGGATGTCTCAGCTGGTCTTCAGTCTACACTGGAATCCTGAAGGAATGCCTCAGCAACAGGATAGATGAACTTGCCAATGAGAGTAAGGCCAAGTAGGCAAGCAGGGGAATCTTCCTTCTTCTGTGTTCTTTTATATAGGCTGCCACCAGACTTTAGTGCGTTCCAGATTTAGAGTGGGTCTTCCAACCTCAAATGATCCAGTCAAGAAAAACTCCTCATAGGAACAGGTTGGATTTTAGTTGATTCCAGATGCAGTCAAGTTGACAAGGAAGATTAGCCATTACGCTATGTAGCTATAGATGACCTTGAACTCGTGAGTGCTAGGATTAGAGGCAAACATGCACCCCTGTGCCCAGTTTAATTCATTGCTATGGATGATTCATGCATCCTAGGTGCCACAGTAAACTTTAATTGTCACTTTGACACATCTTGGAGTTATCTGAGAGAAAAACCTCAGTTGAGGAATTGCCTAGATCAGATTGGGCTGGGGGAATTGTCTTGATTGTTAATTGATGTAGGAGAGGCCAACCCACAGTTGGTAGTATCATCCCCTAGGCAGGTCTGTAGGTGGCACCATCCCTGGGCAGGTCTGTGGGTGGCATCGTCGGTTGGCAGGTGCTTCCAGGCTGTGTAAGAAAACTAGCTAAGCATGACACATTTGAGAATGAGCCTGAGATCCAGTCAGCACTATTACTCCATGATTTATATTTTGGGTTCCTGCCTTGACTTCCCTCAGTGATGGACTGTGATCTAGAAGTGTAAGCCAAATAAATCCTTTCCTTCCCTAAGCATTTTTTTGTAGTTGGCATATTTAATCTCAGCAACAGAGAGTAAGCTAGGAAGTCAGGAAAGTGCTCTACCAACTGATCCCCAGTCCCGCATATCACACAGCTCTTCTAATTCTAAAGCCCTAAGTTCTCAGAAATTCACTTGGCTTTCCTAAGTCACAGAAGCCCCTACAGTTGGCTGCTAAATCTACTGATGCCATTTCCCAGGCTGGGATTCAACTCTTCCTGTCTGAGGTTTGATGATATGTACTGTTCTAGACACTATACTTCTCTCTTCTTGATTCTTGGAGCTGGGCTGTGGAGTACTGTGTACTTGCAAGTTTTCCAAACCTACAGAAACCCAGTTTATAGCATTGTATACACCCAATTTATATGGTACTAGGGATTAAACCCAGGGCTTTGTGCTTGCTACGCTAGTAAGCTATCAAGCAAACTACATTCTAAGTCAACACTGTGCACTTTGAATAGAACATTTGCATACATTTTCTAGTCAGAACCTGATAGTCTCTCTCTCTCTCTCTCTCTCTCTCTCTCTCTCTCTCTCTCTCTCTCTCTCTCTCTCTCTCTCTCTCTCTCTCCCTCCCTCCCTCCCTCTCTTCCTCCATTCCTACCCCCACATCTGTCTGCCTGCTACCTGGTGCCATGGTGATAATGCATTAAATCTCTGAACCTGTAAGCTACCCCAATAGAATGCTTTCTTTTTATAAGAGTTGCCATGGTCATGCAATAGAACAGTGACTAAGACAGAAGTTGATACCAGGTGTAGGGTATTGCTGTGACAAGCCTGACCATGCCGCTTGTTAGCAGAATGAAGACTTTGAGATTTTTGGATTAGGAAAGCAGTTGAATGCTTTAAGTGGGGCTTAATGAGCCATACTAGTAGGAGCATGGAAGACAGACTTGATGGCAGTTTGAACTGTGGGAGCACAGTATAAGAAGTTTCATAGAGGAAGACTATTAGTGACTCAGAGACTACTCATGATATTTTGGAGAAGAATGTGGTTACTTTCTGCCCTTGTCCAAAAAAAAATCTGCCTGAGACTAGAATGAAGAGTTTTGGATTAATGGCTTTGGCAGAGGATATTTCAAAACAGCCTAGTATTGACTCTATCATTTATTAGTGGTCATTCTTACACAGATCTATAATGAAAAGGAGTAATCTGAGCAAGTTAAAATACAAAACATATAGTTTGAGGAGAAAAGGAGCACCAGGAAGTGTAATGGAATCAAGTCCAGTGCTCAAGGAGATTAAAAAGTAAAAAAAAAGCCTGATGTTAAATGGAATAAAGGGAGTGGTGACCTCAGGGCAAGACCCCACTGTGCTAAGCTTCCAGTTTCTAAGAAAGAATTAAAGAGAAGCACAAGCAATGAAGGGAACTATGAAAACTAGAAAGCTAATGCACATGTAATTGAATGAAGGGGCTATGTCCCAGCCCAGCAAGCTGCAGAACTTGGCATCTTCAGGCACATGGTCATGGCTTTAGAGTCAAGGATACAAGAAAGGAGTTGTGGAATTTCCCTCTTTGACTAAGGAAAGCTACTGAGGCCAGGTGTGTGTCAGGACTGTCCCTCCATGGAGGTCCAAAGAAGCCATTTCCTGAAGGCATAAGGTAAACTCTGGATTGTGTTGGAGATTCCAAGATGTTGGAGATGCCAGAGCCATGGGAAACCTGCCAAGGAAGGACTGGATATGGAACCAGCCAAAGACAGAGAAGTGTGTTGCAGTCAACAAAGCTGAAAGGAGTTGAAGATCTGGACAGCCCTTTGACATCAGGCATGGAGATGCAGAGTTTTGAGTTTGCCTTGATGGGTTTCATTGCTACTTTGGCCCAGTATTTTCTCACTATGCTTTCTTTTCTCCTATTAGGATGGTAATATCTATTCTGTACCATTGTATGTTGGACATATATGATTTGCTTCTTGATTTTGATTTTACAGGAGATTACAGTTAAGAGATTGCCATGAATCTCAGAAGAGACTTTAGACTGAACTTTTAAGCACTGTTGAGACTGTGATAGACTATGGAGACCTTTGAAGTTGGGCTGAATGCATTTTTGCATTATAACATGACTTCCAGCCTATGGACCAGGAAGAGAAACGTGATGGTTTGCTTAAGAATGACCCCCATAGGATCATATATTTGAATACTTAGTCACCAGGGAGTGGCACTATGTAAAAGGATTATAAGGATTAGGAGGTGGGCTTTGGAGATGGGCTTTGAAGTTTCAAAAGCCTAAGCCGGGTCCAGTCTCTCTTTCTCTGCTTATAGATCAAGATGTAGCTCTTTGCTACTTCTCCAGCATCACACCTGACTGCCTGCTACCATGCTCTCTGCCACCATGCTCCCAAGCATGATGATAATGGACT
The DNA here is from genome assembly GCF_017639785.1 of Mesocricetus auratus. Taxonomy (NCBI): domain Eukaryota; kingdom Metazoa; phylum Chordata; class Mammalia; order Rodentia; family Cricetidae; genus Mesocricetus; species Mesocricetus auratus. Next base: position 145,588,371 of record NW_024429266.1, on the reverse strand, counting down.
AAGTCTCTGAATCCTTAAGCAAGCCCCAATGAAATGTTTTTTTTAAATGAGTTGTTGTGGTCTTGGTATGTCTTCATAGCAATAGAAACTGAATTTTCTCCACAACCCAACAACCTGCTGTCTCTCTGTTTTTAAGAACTGTTCTTCAACTATTAATTTCTAAAATTTTTATTTGTTTGTTTGCTTGCTTGTTTATGGTGTTCGTATGCCACAGCACATATATGGAGGTCAGAGGACAATCTGTGAGGATTGGTTCTTTACTTTTACTGTGTGTTCTTAGGGTTGAACTCAGGTGGCAAGCACACTTATCTACTAAGACATCTTGTTGGCTCCCTGAAATCTCCTTTTATTCATTTTATAGGTATGAGTGTTTCCCCAGCATGTATGTCTGTGTTCCACATGTGTATCCGGTGCCTGAGGAGGCTGGAAGTGGATACTGGAACTGGAGCTGTAGGTGCTGGGAATTGAACCTGGGCCCTTTGGAACAGCAGCAAGTGCCCATACCCTCCGAGCCCTCTCTCTAACCCTGCCCTGAGACTGTCTCCTCTTAAGAGGAAATTATTCATATGCATTTTCTAGATGAAAAATTGACTTTTGAGGAAATTAAGGACTGTGGGAGGTTTTTTAGATTATTAATTGAGGTAGGAAGCTATGACTTCAATGTAGATGACATCATTTCACTGGCTGGGTCTTGGAGTATGTAAGGATAGAGGAAGAAAGCTGGGGGCAAGCAACTACCCAGGAGTTTATTCTCTTGCCGCTTGACTGTGGATGTGACACTTTAAATTCCTGCCTTGGCTTCCCTGCAATGATGGACTGTAACCTTGAATTATAGGGCAAATCAACCCTTTTCCCCCTAAGTTACTTTTTGTCAGGTTATTTTATCAGAGTAACAGAAACGAGTCTAGACCACCCGCCTTTGGTATTAATGGGACACCTACTACGTGAAGGTGCCACACTGAACATTTAACATGCATTATTATGCTTAAGCCTCATAAGAAGCCTACTGTGTGCTTAGGCTTTATAAGAAGCCTACTGTGATGATTAATCTCATTGTCAACTTGATGAGATCTGGGATCACATGGATTTGGGTCTCTGGATTTACCTGTGAGGGATTATCTCTGTTAGGCCCCATACTCTTGCTGTGGAATAACCCTTTGTAAACCGTGAAGACGTGTTGCTCTCATTGTTAATAAAGAGCTAACTGAACAATAGCTAGGCAGGAAGTGCTTAGGCAGGAGAGCCAAACTGAGAGGACGCTGGGAAGAAGAAGGGCGGAGATGGAGAGTCGCCAAGCTGATGCAGAAGAGGCAGGAGATAAGCATGCCGTGCCCGAAAAAAGATACTGCCTCGTGGTAGGGCATAGATAAAAATATGGGTTTATTTAAGCTGTATGAGCCAGTTAGTAATAAGCCTAAACTATTGGCCAAGCATTTATAATTAATAAATCTCTGTGTGGTTATTTGGGGGCCAGCTGGTGGACAGAGCTGACTGGTGGGACAAGAGAATGCCACCTACATACTCTGGGCTGAGATCCTGAACTGTATGAAAAGAAGAAAACGAGCCATGCGTCAGTATCCCTCTCTCTTTGTTTCCTGATTTTGAACCCTTCCTCAAGTAGCTCAAGCTATCATACCTTTCCTGCCAGGTTGGACTGTACCCCATAACTCTGAACCACTGAACCCTTTCTTCCTGTAACTTCCTGCGTCTGGGTATATTTTATCACAGTAACCGTAAAGCAGCTAAGATACCCACAAGATAATTGTTGGGGCCTGGCTTCCACATAGAAACTTAGGGAATTGTGTTTTTGAGGGGTTGAGTCTTAGAAAGGTGAAGTAGCTTGTTCAGGGTCACAGAGCTAATAAGAGGCAGATCCAGAGCTTGTACCAAGTGTCTGTGCAGGGTCTGAGTGACAGAAGACAATGTGGGTTCTGTGGAAGCCCAGAGAAGGGGCTGGGCACATTGTAGACACTCATAGGCCACCCTGATAATGCTTTAGCATCTCTTCAGGAGCAGCCAAATACCTGGGGCGTGAGAGAGAGAGAGCATTAGTAGGTCAGGTCTGCACGGGACACCTCTGCGGGAGCAGGAGGGAGGAGGACACAGAGAGGGGTAGGTGGCTGGTGTCAATCAGACAAGAGTTCACTGGTACCTACAGCTGAGGAACTTCATCCTAAGGTTCTTCAACAATGACCTCTACTGAGGCTGGTTCGCATAAAAATATTTATCTCCAATGAGAACAGAAGTGAAAATATCTCAGGGAGGAGGGAGGGGAGACATCAGGGCATCAGGAGCCGGAATCTCAACCATCTGGGATCCTGCTGAGTTTTGGCTGCCCATTCCAGAGTCTCAGGTATCTTGCCAAGATGTTTGTTTTCAAGGGAGAGGGAGAGAAGGGATAAATTAGTGTTGCCTGCTATTATCACACACCAGGCCCTCTTCACCTTGGCATTTACAGACTTCCAGTCAACGGCCTGGAGAGCATGTGATGAGCGAGCAAAGAAGCAACAAGGGGCACAACCACAGGGTGATTGAGCTGTGCCTCCTGGTTCTTAATATCACTGCTGCCTGTAGCCATATGCTCCTGAGAGGCACTGACAAGCCTGGCCCACTTTCAAAGGAATCCCTAAACCCAGATTTTGCTATCGTCATTATGTCTCCGGATTGCCGGTGCTCTGCATAGGAAACACAAATTTATGAGAATTCTTAAATGCTTCCCCATTAGGAGGTGCCTGGAGTGGTGGGAGAGAGGCTGATAAGCAGCAGATCCAGTTTATTGTCAAGTAATGAAATGCATTTCTCTTCCTTGAAATAGGATGTCTTACCACTTGAGCGGGTCCCAGCAGCTGCGTAAGAGGGAATCAGACGCCTTCCTTTTTAGCCTGTTTGGTTATTCCTTACCATCCCACCCCCACTACCACTTTAAAAACAGAATGAAAATAGGCCCAATCTGCCGAGGACACCAGCTCTGGAATACATCATGGGCCCTGTTTATGCAGCGGCCACCATCCAAGGCGTTTGTCATTCTGTGCTGCCATGGGGATCCCGTTGGATTGTACCTTTCCATATCTTCTAGGTTTTTCCCCACCCATTTTCTTTTCCTCTTTTTGCATGCTAACTTTGCTGTATTTTGTGAACAGAGAATCCATACCTGAGGCTGAGAATGGTAGCAGACCACTAACTAGGGTTGGTGCCTGGGAGATCCCACACCCAACTGGTACTCTTTAAATCTGCAGTATCCCAGACCCAGCCTCCAATGGGATGGACAGTGTACCAAAGGCTCTAGAGAACCTAAGCTGTGGGCGTATTTAGTTGAGGCTTGTGGGGTGAGATCAAATCAAAGGGATAAACTCTTCGTAAATACAGGAACCTCCCACTTGAGAATTCTTGGGCAAACGGCATATGCAGAGGCTGGGGCATGATGGGCATTGGTTTCTCCCCATGAAGGAGGCTAACAGTTCAAGGACACCCTTGGGTACTGAGGCAGAATGACAGTGCATTCAGTGTGTGCTTCAAAACCTTGCTGTCCTCATGGGAGTCAATGATAAGTCGGCCTCAGAACCTATAGAGGAAAATAGGCTTTCAAATAAACTTTCTGTCTGTCTCTGTATCTCACTCTCTCATACGTCAGGCTGGCCTTGAACTCACTCTACAGCCAAACTCCTTATCCTCCTGCCTCCACCTACCAAGTACTGGGATTACAGGTGTGCATCACCACACCTGGTTTGTGCAGTGTTGAGGATAATAGAACCCAGGACTTCCTCCATGCTAGGAAAAAATGCTACCAACTGAGCCATGCCTGCGGCACTGGTACTTTTTGTTTGTTTTTAATGTGTATGGGTGTTTCCTGCAAATATGTCTGTGTGTGACATACATGCCTCGTGCCCATGCAGCCCAGAAGAAGGAACTAGATCCCTGGAATTACAGGTGGTTGTGAGCTGTCATGTGGGTGTTGGGAACTGAACCCAGGTTCTCTGCAATAACAATAAGTGCTCTTTTTTGTTTTGCTTTTTGAGACAGGGTTTCTCTATATAGTCCCTGCTATCCTGGAACCCCCTCTGTAGACTAGGCTGGCCTCGAACTCACAGAGATCCACCTGTCTCTGCCTCCCGAGTACTGGGAATAAAGGTTTGCCCAGCAACAGTCAGTGCTCTTAGCCATGGTGCCATCTCTCCAGCTCCTTTCTTTTCTTTAAAAAATTATTCTTTTGAGAATGTCATATACATCTATATACTATGGCCATAACACCAACATTTCCTCTTCCATCTCCACCGGTATCCTCCCATGTCCCCTTCTCAACCTTAAGTCCTCTTTAATTAAATATCCTACTGTGTTTAAATTTAGAGTTGCTGTATGGGCATGAGTGCGGGACCCTTCACCAGAGCGTGAATACCTGACTAGTAGCTCCTTCCCCGATTGTTTTTCTTGAGCACGTACTGCAGACCAGGAAAAGCTGAGAATCTGTTGTGGGTGCTCCTTCAATCTGCCCAAGGACTTTCAAATAGCAGAGGGGAGCCTTGGTTTGAGGTGAAGGCCTGTGTCTCCTGACTTAGCTGTTCTTCACCACCTGCCCTGTTGCCTTCTCATCATCAGAGTTATTAGCTGATGTTGGAGACTGCCATTTCCAGAGGATGCCCCTTCCTCCTCCAGTCTACATGACTCTAGTGTTCCTCAAGCTATGGTACGGGAGATAAATTCAGCTACCACCTACACATCCACTTACAATAGGGAGAAGTGGAAACTGGTGAGAGCAGGAACTTTACCATAACTAGTACTTTAAAGGAAAGGAAAAGTGGAAGGTAATTATCCAATGGTCAGATACTCTAGAAGCAACACAGGAATACACTCGTGATCATGGCTGTCTATGCTAATCTAAAATCTGGTCCTTTTGTCATCAAGATGGAAACTGGGAGCATATCAATGACTTCAAGACTCCTGGATGATCCAAAAAACCAATCTAAAGTAATTTGAATATTTATTTACGTGGGAGGAAAGCTTGTGTTAAGGTCAGAGGGCAAGAGCCAGTTCTCTCCTTCTGTCATGTGATTTAGGATAGAACTCAGGTTATCAGGCTTGGCAGCAAGAGCCTTTACCCAGTGGGCCATATTACTCCTCCTCCCTCCTTTGAGACAAGGTTTCAAGTATTCCAGGCTAGCCTTGAACTCCCTCTGTGAGCGATTGTGACCTTGAGTTCTGATCCTCCTGTCTGTAACTTGTAAGCACTGGGGTGTGTACTACCACTCAGTTTACTTGGTGCTGAGAGCTAACTCAGGGCTTTGTGCATACGAAGCAATCCTTACACCCACTGAGACACATCCCTAGCCTGACCCAATAATTCTGAAAGTCAGACTCATTCTGTTTTTTTTTCTCTGCAGAATTATAATTTCAGGTAAAGTCATCTTCACTTGTTTCTCAGATGGCCTTGAGTAGTTATAGATCATGGTGTGGCCTTTCTTTTGGTTATACTTTTCTTTGGTTGTATTTTTTCTGTCCATGTAATTAAATACCCTGCTCCCAGCAATAGGCTTCCTTCTCAATGTCTCCTTTCATGACGAAGTAAATGAAGAATTCTCAAAGTCAGATTTCAGGGGCACACTCTGTGGGACTCCGGAGTATGGAGGAACAAAATGTTGCTATTATTTTTAACTCCTACTGTCCTCTCAGGGTGGTGGGGTCTTTGGTTTGTGCTAAGTTTAAATAGTCATCTTTAGTGTAACAGTCTTGTGCATTCTTAGGGTACAATTTAATGCTGGGTGTGGAGGGAATATACAATTTTAGATGTGGAAGCTAGGAGAAAGCAAAATGACTGTGGTTAAGGAATAAGGATCTATAAAATAGGGGTAATAAGTGTTTGAAGATGTGGGGTTGTTTTGAGGGCTAAATGAGATAATTTGAAGCATCTGGGCACAGCTAGCACCTAGGAGCTGAGGCAAAGTTAAGACGGCTTGTTCTCTTATCATTGTAGTCGTTGTTGCTGTTCAAGTCAAAGACTTGCTTTAAAAATATGTTAATTATAGATTCAAGCAGAGGATCAAAACAAGACCCACAAATGATAGCTGGAAGCATTACTTGCAAAAAGAAATGTTATAGAATTCGAGGCTATAGAATGAAGTGTACATGCTGTAAACGTTGACAATGAAAAATGGAATAGCAGGTATTAAAGCTCAGGATGCAGGAAGAAGTGTGAATGCACACTGGTTTTAGGTGTATCTGTAGAACACAGCAGGAGGAGTGTGTGTGTGTGTGTGTGTGTGTGTGTGTGTGTGTGCCTGTTTATCTGTAGGTACATGCAGGAACCCTTGCAGGTGGGGTTGTAGGGGGCTGTGAGCAGCCATGTGAGTGTTGGAATCCAGGGTCCTCTGCAAGAGTAGCATGTATTCTTAATCACTGAGCCATCTCTGCAATACCCTTAAAACTTTTAAGACAGGGTGTCATGTAGTTCAGCCTCTTTTAACTCATTATGTAGGCAGTCCCCTCCCCTCATGGCCCCTAGTGCTGGAATTACAGATGCGTAACTGTAACTATTTTTAAGAAAATATTTTTTAATTTTATGCGAATGTATATTTTCTGGAAGGTATGACTATGCACCACATACTTGCCTTGTGCCTAGTAAGGTCAGAAGAGGGCACTGGATCCCCTGGAGCTGGAATTACAGGTGGTTGTGAGCTGCCATGTGGGTGCTGGGAACCAAACCCAGGTCATGTGGACAAAGAACCAGTGCTCTTAACGACTGAGCCATCTCTCCAGCCTCCAGCTTCCTGGTAACTATCTTCATCCTCTATTTCTTTAGCCAGCCTGTTAATTCCCCTATGAGGGCAATGGTGAAATTAGAGTATTTCTATTACTTTCTTCTTTCCTTTGTCCTTTCTTCCTCCATGTAATTTCAATTGATAGCCTCATTCTTAGAGCTAGACTTTGTATTGTTAAATATGTTTCTGCCTCTTGCTTTGCTCTGGCTAATCTTAGGTCAGCTTGACACATAAACTAGAGTTAGCTGAAAGGAGGGAACCTCAACTGAGAAAATGCCTACACAAGATCTGGCTGTAGGGCATTCTCTTAGTGATTGATGGGTTAGAACCCAGCCCATTGTGGGTTGTCCCATCCCTGGGTTGGTGGCCCTGGGTCCTATAAGAAAGCAGGCTTGCTGGGCAGTGGTGGCACATGCCTTTAATCCCAGAACTTGGGAGGCAGACACAGGTGGATCTCTGTGAATTCGAGGCCAGCCTGGTCTACAAATCAAGCTCCAGGATAGCCAAGACTGTTATACAGAGAAATCCTGTCTTGAAAAACAAAACAAAAGAAAAGAGAAAGAAAGAAAGGAAAGAAGAGAAGAAGGGAGGAAGGAAGGAATGAAGGAAGAAAAAAGAAAGGAAGGAAGGAATCAATCAATCAACCAACCAATCAGTCAATCAGCTGAAAAAGCCATGGGGAACAAGCCAGTAGCAGCACCCTCCATGGCCTCTATATCAGCTCCTGCCTCCAGGCTCCTGACCTATCTGAGTTCCTGTCTTGACTTCTTTGGATAATGAACTTTGGTATGGAAGTATAAAAAAACCAAAAAACAAAAAACCCTTTCCTCTCCAACTTGCTTTGGGTCGTGGTGTTTTGTTGCAGCAATAGAAACCCTAACTAAGACATGTTTGGAATGTGCTATTAGCTCAGACTACTAAATACAAAGATCTGGAGATGATGGCATCCGTCTCTAATCCCAGCACTTGGGAGATGGGAGCAAAAGGGTCAAGAGTTCAAGGCTAGGATTGGAAAAATGGTTCAGCAGCTTCCAGAGGAGCCAGGTTCAATTCCCAGCCCTCACATGGCAGTTTATAACATCTGTAACTCCAGATCCAGGTGATCCTAAGCCCTCTCCTGACCTTCCTGTGTACCAGGCACCCATGTGATACACAGATACACACGCAGGCAAAATACTCATATACATAAATATAAGTAAAAAGAGTCCAGGGCTAAACTTGCCTACATTTAGAGTTAGTAGCTAGCTTCTGAGATAAATGAAATTGTCTCAAAAACATAAATAAATAAATGGAAGATGAAGAAACAGTTTCATACATGTTTACATTTATATATTACATGGTCTGTTCCCCATTTGAGCTTTTGTCCTCTGTAACTTTTTTTTTATTCATCTGTTTATTTTACAACCCAGTCACAGCCTCTACCCCCCATTCAACGTTAGTTGACTGTGTGAGTCTTGCTCTGGTGTCTTTGATACCCCTGGCTCCTATATTCCTTTCTCCTCCTCCTCCACAGGATTCCTGACATTCTCCTAATGTTTGGCTGTGGGTCTGCATCTGTTTCCATCAGTTGCTGTATGTTGCTTCTCTGATGATAATTGGGCTAGGCACCAATCTGGTCACAGGAGATGGCCAGTTCAGGCTACTTACCCCTATTTCTAGGAGTCTAAGCTGGGTCCTTCCCATAGACTCCTGGGAGATTCCCCTGTGCCAGGCTTCCTCCCAATCCTGAAATGCCCTCCCAACAGTCCCCCTCAGCACTCTCCTCCTCTGTGTCCCCCAACCTGAAGCTCGCTTATGTTCCCATCCCCACCTGCCCTCAGTCCACTCACAAATCTCTTCTCTCTCCCCTTCCTGGGAGATCTAGGTGTTCCTCTATGAACTCTCCTTGGAAGCCAGCGTGGCGGTTCCTCAGAAAACTGGGAACCAACCTACCACAAAATCCAGCTTTTGGGCATATACCCAAAGGACGCTCGATCATAGGACAAGGATGCTTTCTCAGCCATTTTCATAGCAGCTTTATTTGTAACAGCCATCTGGAAACAATCTAGATGTCCCTCTACCAAGGAATGTGGCACATTTACACAACTGAGTATTACTTAGCTATTAAAAGCAAGGACACCAGGAAATTTGAAGGCAAATGGATGGAACTAGAAAAAAAATCATCCTGAATGAGGTAACCCAGACTGATAAAGACAAACATGGTCTGTACTCACTTATAAGTGGAGATTAGCCTGAAAATACAGGATAAACACGATACAATCCACATTCTCAGAGAGACTAGGTAACTCTTTTTCTTTTTTAAAGTCAGAGTCTCATCATATAGCCCTGGCTGTTCTAGAACTCATAGACATTCCTCCTGCCTCTGCCTCACTGAGTGCTGGGATTATAGGTGTGTGTCACATGTCTGCCCCTAGTATAATTTCTAGTCTTTATAGCCTGATCTTCAGTTACAGCCAAAGCATATGTGCTGCCCTGGTTCTCAGTGCTCACTGTGGGATCCTCGACAGGTTATGCACCCACGCCTCCACTTAGGCTGATTTGGTTTTCAGGGTTCTCTTGTTTGGTGCTAGTTATTGACAGCTTTGTTTGATAATCATGGAAATAAGGTGCTTTTTTTTCACTGGTCTGCAGCTTCCAGAAATTTCCAGTAGCTAGGTGGCTGCATGCCAGCATTTGGGAGGCAGGAGGATATCTGTGAGTTCTGTAACAGGCTTGTCTACAGAATGAGTTCCAGGACAGCCAGAATAACACAGAGAAGCCCTGTCTCCAAAAACCAAAACCAAACAAACAAACAAAAAAACAAAAGAGAGCTGGGCGATGGTGCCACATACCTTTAATCCCAGTACTCGGGAGGCAGAGGCAGGCGGATCTCTGAGTTCGAGACCATCCTGGTCTACAAGAGCTAATTCCAGGACAGCCTCCAAAACAATACAGAGAAACCCTGTCTCGAAAAACCAAAATAAATAAATAAGTAAAATGTGTTATTTGCCTGGTGTGGTGGCACACACATTTGATCCTAGCACTTGGGAGGCGAAGGTAGGTAGGTCTCTTCAAGTTTGAGGCCAGCCTGGCCTACATAGCAAGTTCTAGGTCAGTCAGGGTTACATAATGAGACCTTGCCTCAAAAACAAAATAAATAATGCGGATCTCTGTGAGTTTGAGGCCGGGCTGGACCGATAGCCTCCGAAACAATACAGAGAAACCCTGTCTTGTAAAAACCAAAAAAATAAATAAATAAGTAAAAAACAAATAAACTCATTATGTGTGCATGTGCTGGGGCAAGCTTGTGAAGGTCACAGGACACTGGGAATTCCATGTGGTAGAATATGCTTCTGCCACAAGAGTCCTGGGGATTGAACTTGGGTTGTCAGGCTCTGTGGCCAGTGTCTTTACCCACTGAGCCATCTCTATGGCCCCGTAAGATCATTATTCTTGAGAACAGAGGTAGAAGAGGTAAAGAAAGATGGAAAAACTGGCAGAGAGAAATTATTAACACTATGAGTAAAGGAAAGTAAATCACATAAATGCAAAAAATGAGAACATTAGGTATGAACACAACAGCTGAACTATTAGCTGGAATAACAGCAGGGTAGAGTCACTGACTAAGTAATGACTCAGAGATCAGTTTAAGCAGTTCTTTCATGGAGCTGGGGGTGATGTTCAGTTGCTAGCGTGTTTGTCTAGTATGCACAAAGAAAGCCCTTGGTTCAGTCCCTAACACGTGGTGGTTTAAATGAGAACAGCCCCCGTAGGCTTACATGGTTGGTTACTTGGTATCCAGCTGGCGGAACTGTTTGCAAAGGATTGGGAGGTGTGGCCTTGTTGGAGGAGGTGTGTCAGTAGCAGTGGGCTTTGAGGTTTTAAAAGTCCATGATATTCCCATTAGCTCTGCCCATGCTCATTGATTCCATGTAAACTCTCAGTACCATGCATGCCTGTCTGATACCATGCTCACCACCTTGGTCATCGATTCTAATCCTCTGGAACTGTGAGTCCCTAAATTAAGTGCTTTCGTGTATAAGTGTCCTTGACTATGGTGTTTTGTCACAGTAATAGGACAGCAGCTAAGACAAGCATCAAACTTGGCACAAAGGACCATGTGATTAACGAGATAAGCCCAGATATATAATGTACATTGAGCAAATGAAAACTTAATTTTGGTTAGAGATGGCTTAGCTGTTAAGAGCACTGGCTACTCTTTCAGGGGACAAGAGTTTGATTCCCATCACCTACATGGCAGCTCACGATAATATGTAACTCTAGTTCAAGATCAATGCCCTCCTACTCATATGGTGTACATACATACATACATACAGGCAAAACATTCATCCACATAAAATAAATATAAATAACTTAAGTTAAGCATAAACAAGTTCATTGAGACAAGTGAACAGTCAGGGAGGGCAGGCAGGGTAAAGTAAAGACTGAGTTTCTGTTTTATAAGGCGGAATATTCTGGAGACTGGTCAATAGTAGTTATGGTTACATGTTAGTTGAGAATGTACTTAACAACATTGAACTGTACTCTTAAAATGAATTAAAATGGTAAATGTTATACTATGTATATTTTAAGCAATTTAATATTTAACATGGAATTGCTATGTGATAGTTAGCCTTAACTGTCAATTTGACACAACTTAGACACACTTGGGAAGAGTGTCTCAGTGAGGAATTGTCTACATTGGGTTAGCCTGTGAGCATATCTGTGGGAAGTTGTATTTATTTTATTTTATTTTATGTGCATTTATGTGAGGGTGTCAGATCCCCTGGAACTGGAGTTACAGACAGTTGTGAGTTACCACATGGATGCTGGGAATTGAACCCAAGTGCTCTTAACCATTGAACCGTCTCTCTAGCCCTGGGAATTGGGTTAATTGGGAAGACCTAGCACACTGTGAATGAAGCCATTCCCTAGGCACAATGTCTTAAACTATGTTAATGGAGAAGCTGACCTGAGAACAAACAAGCAAATGAACATACATGGATTTACTTGTCTCTGCTGTTTACTGTGCATGCGACGTCACTTGCTGTTTGAAGTTCTTGCCCTGACTTCCCCACACTGTAGCCTGGAATTGTGAGCCGAAATAAAAATCTTTCTCTCCTAAATTACTTTTTTGTAAGTATATTTTGTCATAGCAATGGCAATGAAACCAGGACACGGTCTGACGCAGAAGTTCCACTTGTAATTATTTAATCAACAAAAACACATTTCCACACAAATTCCTGTATGTAACTATTCTTCTTTTTAAAAATTTTAAGTTTTATTTGCATGGGTTTTTCTTCTGCATGTACATCTGTGTACTGTGTGCATGTTAGGAGCCCACAGAATCTAGAAGAACTAGAGTTGCAGACAATTGTAAGCTGCCATGTGGGTGCTGGGAACTGAACCTACATCCTCTTGAAGAGCCAGCTGGCAGTGTCCTAACATCTGAGCCATGTCTCCAGCCCTCATGAATGCTCTTGAGAGCATGATCCCAAAGAATAAAAAAGCCAGAATGTCTATTAGTTGATGACTGGGGATGTAGAATGGAGGATGGTTTTTGGGGGGGTGATGAAGTGTTCTGAGGTTAGATAGTGGTGATGGTTGAACAGTTCTGTGGGGAGAAGGTGCCTGAATCATGTGTACCTCACATTGGTGAACTGCCTATCTTGTGAAGTATAGCTTAAAACAGCCAAAACCCAGAATGCTCTTCACTAATCACTTGACATTTGGGATGATTTGTTGCCATTTTTTTCTTGGATCAGTTTGTTGGTTGCATTAAGTCAGGGCTCAGTAAAACACTTGCTTAAAAATTAACTACATGTTGGGTACAACTTGTTCAGGATTTTCCCCATCTCTGAGAGACACCAATATACTTCCTCCACTCTCTAGATGTTTACATAATGAGCCTACTGTATGCACTGATCAGATATGGTTCCCTGATGACCAGGATCCTGACACCAACAGTGTAGTTCAGTGGGTAGGGTAACCCACCTACCATGACAGAGGCCCTGAATTCCAGCACCTACTAAACTTACTCTGGGTTCTATCCTGATTTCATTATCCACAATTTTTTGTTGCTTTTGTTAATCACTTGAAATTTAAAAAAAAATTAGGTGTGTGTCTGTGTAGGAGTGTGCACAGATAGGTACTGTGTCCTAAAAGACCAGTAGAGGATAATGGATGCCCTCACGCTGGAGTTACAGGCGGTTGTGAGTACTTGGTACAGAGAACTGTATCCAGGCCTCCTGCACAGTCCTGCCAACCACCCCAACTCCACCTGGATTTGTTTTTGTTGTTATTGTTATAATTTGACTTTTTTTTTGAGACTGGACCTCACTTTGTAGCCTTGGCTGGGCCGCAACTTGATATACAGACCAAGAAGGTCTTGAGTTTACAGGGATCTGCCTGCTGCCTCTGCCTTCTACATATTGGGTTTAAAGGCATGCACCAATATGCCTAACTCCACTTGGCTTTTTCAACAGGGACTATGAATTCAAAGAAGTAATAAGACAGTGATTCTGAACTGTAGAGCTCTCAGAAGCTAAAAAGAAGTGTGTTAGCTGGGTCTGGTGGTGCACACTTTGATCCCAGAATTCAGGAGGCAGAGACAGGCTAATCTCTGTGAGTTTGAAGATAGCCTGGGCTACAGAGCGAGTGTCAGGACAGCCAGGGCTGTTATACCAAAAAGGCTTCTCTCAAAAAACAAACCCAAACAAACAAAAAAAGAAGTGTGGTTGTTTGATAGTTAAGAGAAATAGACTTTTGAGAGAAAAATCTTATCTCCAGGGGTGGTTGTTGGATGGACACTATGCTTGTTAAAGAAATGCAAACTTAAGCTGGGCGTTGGTGGCACATGCCTTTAAACCCATCACTGGGGAGGCAGAGGCAGGCAGATCTCTGAGTTCAAGGCCAGCCTGGTCTACAGATCGAGTTCCAGGGCAGACCCCAAAACAATACAGAGAAACCCTGTCTCGAAAAACCAAAAAAAAAAAAAAAAAAGAATAAAAAAGAAAAAAGAAATGCAAACTTGGGTTTGAGGAGATGGCTCACGTGGTAGCGTGCTTCCTGCACAAGCATGAAGGTGTGAGTCAAGGTCCCCAGGAGCCACGTTTTAAAAAAATGGGCATGATGACATGTATCTTTAACCCTAGCCTGTGCAGGAAGAAACACAAGATTCCCTGGACCTTACTGATCAGCCAATGTGGCAAATCAGTGAGGTCCAGCTTCAGTGAGAGACCCTGCTTTAAAAAAAAAGGGTGAGAGAGAGACTGTTGACAATCCCTTCCATGCACGTGTACACATTCATCCACATGTACATATGCATACATTGCACAGAGCATACATGCATACGTGCACTATTACCATTAGGAATGTAACTTCTCTTTATGTTCCCTTAAGCTGAGTAATTTTCAAATAAAGATTTTCCCATGATGTAATTTTAGTGAACTCAAGATCTGTTAGGACAGATATTTCAGTGACAGAAAAGTCACTTTCAAAGAGGCAAGAACAGGAATATCTTCTTTGCTTGGTGTGCCTCTGATTTAATCTTCATGAAGTATGCCTGCAGACATTATCTCAGCAGGCCACTCCGTAATTAGAGTTCTAATTTTCTTCCAGGCACTTTCTCCTGAATTGTGCAAGGGACCCAATGAGGGGTGCCTTTAACACCGTGACAATGGTCCTAGCCCTCTTCAGTGCCAGCATCCTACTGAGGGGTGTGTGGGAGGTAGGAAGTTACATGGTGCTGAAGAAGAAAAGCAACCACATGACCCGAAAGCTTGCCTACAAATCCTGCATCTCCTAAGACCCCCAGAATCCCCATCAACACTTTCTTGGCAGACACTTTCCTTTCAAGCATCTGTCTCAGAGAAAATATAACTTGGTCACCAGAGTACCAGGAATATGATAAAGATAACACTAAGTGAGGGACTGGAGTGATGGCTTGGTGGTGAAGAGCACTTACTGTTCTTGCAGAGGATCAGGGTTCAGCACCCATTCCTATTCCAGAGACTCTGATTTCCTCTTCTGGACTCCACAGGCATTAGGCTTGCATGTAGTGCACAGACACATGCCAGCAAAACACTCACACACATAAAATAAAAACAATATGAAGAAAACAAAAAAGGTAGCTGGTTGGTGGTGGTGCACGCCTTTAAATCCTAGCACTTGTGAGGCAGAAGCAGGAGGATCTCTGTGAGTTCAAGGCCAGAAAGTTCCAGGACAGCCAGGAATGTTACACAGAGATGCTATGTCTCAGAAAAATAAAAACGAAAGGAAGAAAGGAAGGAAAGAAAACCAAAAGTAAATTGAACAGGTTTTGTGTGACTTTCATTGAGGCAAGAACAAATTAAGAGCCTATGAAATCAAAAGGCAAAGGTCAAAGGTCATATGTCACCATAGACTTTTAGTAGCTCTGTCTTAGAATATTCTAATACCTTCCCTCTTTCTCTCATGCTTCCTGTCCTAGGTTTTCTATTGCTATGATAAAATGATGTGACATAAAGCAACCTGGGGAGGAAGGCGTTTGTTTCATCTTGTATTTCCAGCTAACAGTTCATCGCTGAGGGAAGTCAGAGCAGGAACTCAAGCAGGGCAGGAACCTGGAGGCAGGAGCTGATGCAGAGGCCATGGAGGAGCACTGCTTATTGACTTCCTTGTTCCTCATTGCTTTCTCAGTTTACTTTTTTATACACACCGGGGACCATCCACCTAGGGTTGTACCATTCAAATGGACTGGGCCCTCCTACATCAGTCATTAATTAAGAAAAACTTCCCATAGACTTGCCCACAGGACAGACGGGTGGGGCAGTTTCTCAAAATGGTCTCTCTTCCCAAATGACTAGCTTTTGTTAAGTTTACATGAAACTAGCCATCACACTCCCTCTAATAACACACTCCTTCAATTCCTTAATCAACTTAGGTCTCAATTCATAGATTTTTGTTTTTTAACACAGGTCTCAGGTAGGCCAGGATGACCTTGGACTAACTCCCTATGTAGCTGAGGATGCCTTTGAGCCAATGATACCCCTGCCTCTGCTTCCCTAGTGCTGGGATTACTGGTGTGCACCACCATGCCCACTACATGTGAGAATCCTTCATGCTAGTCAAGAACTCTAGCAACTGAGCCTCAGCTCCAGCCGTAGGTCCATTATGATGCCTGTTCCTGTTCAGCTTGAGCATCTAAGACTCAGGGATGCTATACATTGAGATGCTTATTTGATTTTACTTGGTTACTTCCAATTTACCTACTTCTAAAACTAGCTTGAGATGCATCGAAATAGCAAAACACTCATGACAGAGGGAGTACAGATTTAGAAAAGGAAGCCAAGATTATTTAAAATGTCAATCAAGAGGGGACTGCTTATGTAATTACAAGAAGAATTGTCCTTCTCACCCTCTTTCTCTATCAGGGAGTAGAGGGAGGGTCAGCCTGGACTAATTGTTTAATTAGGCCAAGGATAAAGAGAAAGGACAAATCTGTTTATGTAATTCATGGGTATAAGGGGTAGGTGGTTGAGCCAGGCATGGTGTTCATGCCTATGATCCCAGCACTTAAAACGTGGAGGCAGGAAAGGGCAATGGGTCAGAATTTCGAGGTCACTTCACATAATGAAATTCCTTCTCTCTTTCTCTCCGTCTGTCTGTCTGTCTGTCTGCTTGTCTGTCTGTCTGCTTGTCTGTCTGTCCCTCTCTCTCTTTCTCTCTCTCTCTCTCTATCTATCTATCTATCTCTCTCTCTCTCTCACACACACACACACAAACACACCTTTCTCATTTTGAAGATGTAAGCTGCCGTGACAAATGTAGCTAGGTAGTAAGGAGTTCTGTGTAGTCTCCTGGAGCTAAGGAAAACCTATCATGAGAAACGAAAACCTTTAATTCTGGGACTGCAAGGAAATTAATTCTTCCAACTTCAGATGGAGCCCGGCAGTGGCTCCTTCTTCAGTCATGCTCTAAGGAGGCTACCGTCAGTTCACACCTGCCCTGTAAGTTGGTGAGGCTACAAGACAGAAAACCCAGGCCACGTCCAGACTTTTGAGCTACAGGAACTTCACAGAAATAGCTGTGTTTTGTTGATAGCTACTACGGCTTTGTTTTGTCATGTCCTAATAGGAAGAAAAAAAAACACCCTGAAAGACCATAGTATTTTTGGATATCCAAAATAACCCAAACCAAATGAAAAATTCAGGAGAAACAGGTTAGAGGCCTTGCATGAAATGAAAATTTGGATTTTGTCATGCTAAATTTTAGCTTCCTATTAGATATCTGAGTAAGATGTCAAGCAGGCAATTAGAAATGTAACTCTGGAGCTTCAGGGAGAGGCAGAACTAGAATATAATGTGGGGAGTCATCAGAGGATGACATTTAAAACATGAAACTGGATGGGGATGTGAGGCAAGAAAAGGGAGGACTGAGACTGAGCATGAGATTGTACCAACAGGCAGCCATCGGTCGGAAGGTGAGGAGAAGTAGCCAGGGAGGTGGGAGGCCGAGAAACTGGAGCACCCTGAGAAAGAACGAACGGTGTTGTGATGAGATAACAGGAAGAAGCAACTTAAGGAAGCATTTATGTGGCTCCCAGTTGGAGGGGTTACAGTCCATCGTGGTGAGGAAGGCGTGTCAGTGGGGATGCAGTATGTCCACAGTTAGAAGGCACACAGAAAGTGATGCTGATCTTCAGTTCACTTCCCTTTTTTGTTTCAGTCCAGGACTCCAGCTCATGCGGTGATACCGCCAAAATTCAGGGGGGTCTTCCTCAGTTAAACTCCTCTGGAGATGCCCTCATAGACATACTTAGAGGCATGTCTCCTACATGATTTCAAAGACAGCCAGGTTGGACATGAACATTAACTATCATACTAAATAATTCTCTCTCTCTCTCTCTCTCTCTCTCTCTCTCTCTCTCTCTCTCTCTCTCTCAACATCATACTAAGTAATTCTCTCACTCTCTCCTTCCCTTCTTCCTTCTCCCCCTCCTCTTCCATTATCCTCCCCTTTCTTCCCCTCCCCAGACCTCTCCTCACTTCTCCTCTTCTCTGCTTGTCTGCTGTCTGCTGTCTGTCTGTCTGTCAGTCTGTCTTTCCCTCTCTCCCTCCCTCTGTCCTTGAAAGACTGCCACTATACAGAGAGGGATCTCAGGCACCATGGACAGATACACCTCAACCTTCTGGGTGAGTCTTCTCTTCTCGGTTAACCCTGTCTGGAAGAGTCCTCACACAAGTGCCTAAAGGCACATCTCCTAGGTGATTCTAAATCCAGTCAAGTTGACAATAGAAATTAATCATCATAATGTCTGTGTTAAAAGGTTAAGCGGTTTGAGACTGAGCAAGCCACCACGATTTGGCCAGGCGGAGGTCAGTGATGTCTTAGATAGAACCAGATTCAGTGGACGGTGGGATGAAGTAGACTGGGGAGGTGAGGAGAGCGCAAAATGAAGGGCGAGTAGGGGTGGGCAGGGACAATCTGAAAAGGTTTATTTGCTCTTCTGAAGTCAGAATGGCAGAAGCTGGAGGAAGACACAGACAGGGTGGGTTTCTTTTTTCTTCCTTCCTTCCTCCCTCCCTTCCTTCCTTCCTTTCTTTTTGTTTTTAGAGATGAGGGGTTTGGAGGATTCCAAGGCATGCTTGTACCCCAATGGAAGCTGTTCAATAGAGTGGGGAGACTTATGATAGAAGAGAGCAAGGGAATAGTTGCAAGTACAAGACCATAGTGCAAAAGGAGGGAGAGACCAGATCTCATTAGGAGAGTTAGGCTGAGGGCTAGGGATCTAGGGGTCTGTCTACTGCTAAACAACAGATGCCAATGCATGAATATAGATGGGGAGGAGGCAGCAGATCAGGCGACAGAAAAGTGACAACCTTCCTGGCTATTATAGTGAGTAGCAACATATGACACAGGGTCTTCAGCAGAGAAGAGGGGGTAGGAATGGTGTTGAAGGTTTGAGGAGACAGGAGACACCTTAAAATCAGTGTTTCCAGGACATCTTCACCCCAGTAAAGAACTATGGGGCCATTGAGATCTTCAGTCTTGTTTAGATTTGTACTTAGAATTTAAAGTGAAATCAGTCCAAGTAATAAAATAAGAAGCAATGGAAAGAACTAGCCTAAACAATAGTTTTCATCATCTTGACTGCATAGATAGGTCTGAATATGACCTGGCAAATACAGGAGGTAGAAGACAGGGTCAAGAAAATAAGGTGGGCCAGGCGTTGGTGGCGCACGCCTTTAATCCCAGCACTCGGGAGGCAGAGGCAGGCAGATGGATCTCTGTGAGTTGAGGCTAGGCTGGTCTATAAAACAAGTTCCACAATAGCCAGGGATACACAGAGAAACTCTGTCTTGAAAAAAAAAAAGAAACCGAGGAGAGGTAGGGATGTGCTCGTTGATAGAATGCTTGTCTAACATGCCCAAATCCCTGAGTTTGGTTCCCAGCACTGCATAAACCAAGTATGGTGACATAAGCCCGTGAGACCTCAACTCTCTGGAAGTGGAGGTAAGGAGACCAGGAATTTAAGGCCAGTCTGGCTACAGAGCCAGTCCAGCCTGTGTGACATACTGTCTCAAAAATAAATAAATAATTGTTGCAATTCAGAGGTAGAGGCAGGAAGACTACAAGATCAAGGCCAGCCTGGACTACAGAGCAAGGCCCTGTCTCAAAAGAAAGTAATGACTGGGCATGGTGACATAAACCTATAATCCCAGACTAGACCAGTCTCTGTCAGTTCATGGCTAGCCTGGTCTACATATTGAGTTCTAGCCTATCTGGGGCTGTATGAGAGGCCCTGTGTCAACAAAATGAATGTTTGTTATGAACAAGTTTGCATACTTGGAAGACATGAGGGTACAAAGGTCAGTAGGGATAAAGTCAGCAGATTAGGAAATCTCATTGGTCAAAAAATGTTCAGAGAAGAGCATTGGTATTCAAACTGGGAGGAAGGGTGGCAGTTACAGGAGATTTTTGGAGGGAGTATATTGATAGATGGTGACAGCTATTCAGATCTTTGTCCCTTGACCTCGTTGACCTTCGGAACCTTTGAAGTCTTCAATGCTCATGACTCACACAGACCACAGTCCCCCGTTATCCAAGCACATTCCTTCTCTCCTTCCTAAAATAGCGGAGTCACATAATTCATGTTTTTAACTAATGTAAATTTGGTTCTTCAGCCTGGGGGGAGGGGGATAAAAATGGGAGAGAAAGCCCAATTTAAATAGCACAGTTGCCTGACTGCCTCTCAGCTCCAGGGTGTGTGGAGAGGGAGGATGTGCTGGGAGCTTTGGAGGTGCCATCTCCTGGGCTGACTCAGGGCCCTTGAACCCCTTACAGTCTGAGCCTAACCTCTAAGGAGCCCTCTCTTATTTGTCAGTATGGTTTCTAAAAGTGGAATATTTTACTGTTCAAAGACCAAGTTTGAGGTTAATAGCAGTTATGCCGTTCTTAATGAAAAACATGCTGGATGTTTGGACAAACTGCATTTTGTTTGTTTATTTGTTTGTTTTTAACAGTGTCTCATGTAGCCCAAATTGGCCTGTAACTCACCATGTAACCCAGGCTGAACTTGCTAAGTATCCGAATAACCTTGAACAACTTTTCTTTTTTTCTTTTGTTGCAGGGTCTCACTATGTAGCCCTGGCAGGCCTGGAACTCTCTGTGTAGACCAGGTTTGTCTTAGGCTGACAGATCCACCTGCCTCATGCTGGGGTTAGAGGCATGTGTCACCACACTCTGCTAGGAAAGACAGTCCTAATGAGGAAATATCTAGATGAGATTGACCTGTGGGCAAGTCTGGGGGGGGGTTGTCATAACTGTTGATTGCTATAGGAAGACCCAGCCCATTTTGAGTGGATGTATCCCCAGACAGAGGGACCTGAACAGCATTGAGAGCAGAAAGCTAAGCCAGGTAGTGCTCGTGTACACCTTTGATCTCAGTACTTGGGAGGCAGAGGCAGGTAGATCTTTGTGAGTTCCAGGACAGCCTGGTCTGCAGAGTGAGTTCCAGGACAGCCAGGGCTGTTACACAGCCGAAGAGAGAGGGGGTGGGGAGAAAGGTAGCTGACAGGAAACAAACAAGCACCCATGCACTCACTCTCTTTGCTCTTGACAATGGATGTGATATGACTAGCTGCTTGATTTCTCACCTGGACTTCACTGAAATAATGGACTGTGACCTGGAATCATAAGCCAAATAAGCCTTCTCTTCCTTTATGTTACCTTTCCCAGGGTATTTGTCACAACAGAAATGAAACAAGAACAGGAAGTTACCTATCTTGCTTTGTGTCTGAATTTATGGTAAGTCTCTTTCTCTAAATGCTGAAGAAAAAATACTGAGAGACAGGATGGAATTAAATCCAAGCTCGGTCAAGCCGTTGGGAGGGGAATCTGGAGTACAGAGAGATCAGCTGTGAGAAAAGAGATCACACCACAGGCAAGCTGAGGACTGAGCCATTTCAGAATTTAGCCTAATGCTTTTACGGGGTGAATTGATTCTACCATTCTGTCTGATTCAGAGACCATGGGGAGAATAAAAGGTTGCTTTGATAGAATTAGAGAATGTAGAGAGAGTATTTAATGGAGCACCAACAAGGCTTGAATAGATTTTCTTTTTTTAAACTTTTTTTTTTGCACAAGTAGAACATGTTTATTGTAGAAAAAATCAAATAATTGAGAAGAGAAAAAAAACCCCAAGAACCTTGCAATCACACTTCACAGAAACAACCATTATTAATATTTTGCAGCAAATCCTTTAATTTCAGCTCTCTCTCTGAACACATACCACATACATTTATCCTAACAAATAGACTTGCATTGAATATAGTGTATTATAACCTGATTTTTTTAAGGTTAAGATTTATTTTTATGTGTGCATGTGTGTGTGGGTGTTTCCTCTTGAATGCAATGCCCTTGGAGTCCAGAAGAGGGTGTCACTACAGTTATTGACTGTTGTGAGCTGTTTGACATGGATGTTGAGAACCAAACCCATGTCCTTTAGGAGAGCAGTACACGCTCATGACCCCAGGGCTGTGTGTCCAGCCCCCTAACCTGATTTAGTACATAAGGCAAGATCTCACACAGCTATCTAGTATTATATGGTCGATATATTTCTATATTATCCATTATAATTCTGAGTCTATAATTTTACCTTTCACGTGTAGACCAGCCACCTACCTGGAACTATTAGGTGTGACATGAAGTAGGACCAGGTCTCCTTTGAGGGCAGTATATTGAGAACTGTTTGCTGAGAGGATTGCAGGGGCAACTTGACCACCAACTAATTAAGTGTTCATCTGTGTGTGAGACCAATTCTGGACTTTGCTTTTCCTCATTCATCAGTTTTCTTCTCCCCGCACCTTCTGTCTTCATCATTAGAATGAGAGACAGATTCATTCTGCCCAAGTTGTCCTTGAACTCATTGTGCAGCCCAGAGCCTGAGCTCCCAACCTCTTACCTGAGACTTTCAAGTGCTGGGATTGCACCATGCCTGGCTCAATGATTATAATTTGATAAAAATTGATATGTTAGTGTGTGTGGTGTCTGTGTGTGTGTGAGTGAGTGTGTGTACAGGCGTGGGTGTACATGCATGGGCATGCATGTGCAGGTCAGAGACGGATGCCAGGTGTTTTTTTTATTTTCCTCTACCTTTTACTGCACTTATTCATGTATGTTCGTGTGTGCACATGTGAATATTCGTGTTCCATAGCACATATATGGAGGACGATTTGCAGGAGTTAGCTTCCTCCTTCCACTTTATAGGTTCTGGGGATGGAACTGAGGTCTTCAGGTTCAGTAGCCAGCACCTTGACCCACCCTGTCTTGTCTTTTGAAGTAGGGTCTGTTCTGTTTGCTTGTTTGTTTGTTTTTTAACCTGACACAAGCTTGAGTTACCTGGGAAGAGGAACCTCAATAGAGGCAATGGTGGGGTCACGTATCCACTTCTCCTTTCAACTGCAGGACCCCATCTGGTGTAGACCTGTGCAGGCTCTGTGCACGCTGCCTCAGTCTCTGTGCCTTTATATGAGAATCAATTATGATGATTTAGGGGGTCTTTTTTCTTGGTGTCTCCCATCCCCTCTGGCTCCTATACTCTTTCCTCCTCCGCTTCGGCAGGGTTTCCTAAGCCCTGAGGGGAGGGATTTGATGGAGACATCCCGTTTAGGGCTGAGTGTCCCAACATCTCTCACTCTCTGCATATTGTCTGGCTGTGGGTCTCTGTTCCTGTCTGCTTCAGGAAAAAGCTTCTCTGATGATGGCAGAGCAAGGCAGTGATCTGTGAGTATAGCAAAATGTCACTGGGAATCATTTTATTGCTACTTTTGTTTTGGAATAGCAGTATTTGGGTTTACCCTAGGTCCAGGCAGGGATGTCTTGTCTCAGGTTCTTGGCCACACAGGCAGTGTTAAGTATGGGCTCCATCTCATAGAGTGGGCCTAAAGTCAAATCAGATATTGGTTGGTTACTCCCATAAACTTTGTGCCATCACTGCACTAACTTAGCTTGCAGTCAGGACACCAGCACACAGCAAAGGGCTTGCATCTGGGTTGGTGTTCACATTTTTCCTTTGGTAGCATGCTGAGTACCTTCCTGTACCAAAGACATTAGAATGTAGGGGTGAAGGCTCTAAGTAGGCACCCACTTGACTTCTCCATGTTCAATGAGTCATGTAGGTATTATCTTGTTTTTTGTTGTTGTTTGGTTTTGGTTTTGATTTGTTTTTCAAAACAGGGTCTCTCTGTGTAGCCCTAGCTATCCTAGAACTTGCTCTGCAGACCAGGCTGGCTTTGAGCTCCGAGAACTGCCTGCCTCTGCCTCCTGAGTGCTGGGAGGTGTGGGCTACCACCACCTGGCAGGCATTGTCTTGTTAATCCCACCAGCTGAGAATAAGATCACTACCACAGTTCAAAGTCAAACTTGAAGCAAACTTTAATTAAATACTGGCCAGGAGGATAGACTCTGACCAGGTCCATATCAGGGTTCCCAGGAAATAGCCCCAAGTCACATTTTGCAGGGACTTAAAGTACTTACCATCAGGTCCAATCAGGGGCAAGCTTACATCCTGATGTATTTCCTACCTGTGAACCTGACATATTTCCTACCTTGCCCACATGTGATCAAGCACATCTAGTACAGATGGGTCAAACAAACTTGTTTAGGGTAGTAAACATATTTTTTTAATCTCTCATAAACAATAGCCTCCAGCATTTCAGGAACTATCTGTCCTTGGGCAAGGAGCTTGCAGATCAGAGGAATGTTTTGTTTCATGGATCTCGTAGGCATAGTAATTAAAACTTAATATGTAACTTTGGCTCTCACAGTCTTCAGTAATGGGGACTTGCCATCAGTTTATGGAGAGCAACCTTTAGTCTTGGCAACAGCCTGGGTTGTTTGGGGGAACCCATGGAAACTTTTCGGCCAACAACTCAATTTGATGTAACCCAATCCTCATATTGGAAGCTTCATTTGGTGACAAGAGAGGGCCATTTGGTGTCGCGTCTGCCGCGCAGCCTGTGTCCGAGAACATGCGGAGGGTGTCGGGGATTGACAACACAGAGACTCGTTCAACGATGTAAAAAAAACTTTAAGCAGGCCCCAAAAAGGTTCAAGAAAACTTCCTAAGAAAGGCTCCCTCCAGAAAAGCTTCTGCTCTCTCCTCTACCCTGGCTGGTTCTGCTCTGACACCAAAAACTGATCTGGGCGTGTCAGAAGAGGCGGTTAGTCTTTGGACAAGGTCGAGGTCAGGGTGGTTTCCGTGGGCAGGCCTTTTCCAGGAACTTATTGCCCCGGGCATTGTATTGTTTTTAGTAAACATGTTTTTAGTAAACACTGTCTTACAGCTGCCTACTCCCAGGCCGAAGGGGAAGTGGGTCTCTGCTCAAGGTCTGGTGTTCCCACAATTCACCCCTTTTTATTTTCAAATGAGGCACTCCTGGCTTAGGTCAAGTAGGGTCACCCTCCCTTGCCCGTCTTCGGGGGACCTTGAACCCCTGTCTTAGGTGGGAGGGGTCTTCCCCACAGGTTGTCCGTCGACGGAGTCACCCCAACCTTAAATCATCTGTAACCAACCTTCATGGCTATCGGGATTGCCATGGGCTAAGCTAAGCAATACTTGGTTATGGATCTCTTGCCTCTGGAACAAGGCACGTTTGAGCTCGGCATAAAGCCAGAATGCCTACCGCCACTGCCACCATTTCCAGGACCCCCATTGACATAGCGCCTCTTCATCACCATACCCATCACCA
The DNA here is from genome assembly GCF_017639785.1 of Mesocricetus auratus. Taxonomy (NCBI): domain Eukaryota; kingdom Metazoa; phylum Chordata; class Mammalia; order Rodentia; family Cricetidae; genus Mesocricetus; species Mesocricetus auratus. The sequence goes on along the minus strand of NW_024429266.1, from coordinate 145,563,410 downwards.
GATCTGGGCCATAACATTCTACCAGCCTTCATCTGCACGTGATTTACATTTACAATTTGATAAAGTTTACAATCGTTCCAAGATCTGCTCAGGAAAGCATTTAGAAAGTGCACTTGCACAGATACATTAGGTACAATCATTGATGTTACACATGTAGCATTATGAAAAATATGAACAATAGTTGTTGCATTAGGACAAGTTGCATTTCTCCAGAAAAATACACTGGCCTAGGCGCAATTCCAGAAACAGGAACCACCAAGTCTGATATTTCAAGTGACCATGTCCTGTTCAACTACTGAAAAGAGGCTTTTGTCACTCATCATAGTCCATACCAATGTCCAAATATTTTAAATGGGTCTTTTTCTCTGTTGGCTTCATGATGAAAACTCATGGGTCCGGAAGGTTGATGCAGCAGGTCTGTTGAGAAACTGGAAATCTCGAACCCACTGTTTTCTTTCTTTATTGGGCTGTAGATTCGATGACATCAAGGGTCAGGAACACTGATTTAGGAGATCTCACTCAAACTGGCTTAGGTAGGCTCCCATGGTCTCAGGTCCAGTTTTTCTCTGCTCCATGCATCTCACTAAATGGTCTGACAGCTGCCTACTCCCAGGCCGAAGGGGAAGTGGGTCTCTGCTCAAGGTCTGGTGTTCCCACAATTTGGGACTCTTTCTCCCCCCTATTATTTGGTTATTTCATTTAGATTGCCTTCATATATGTATATGTTTTAGGAAGCTTCTACTGTTAGGTTTCCATACTACCTCTCAAATGGCCCTTAGTTTTGACTCTCTGTTCCTATGTTCCCTCCTTTCTCCTCTCCCTCCTCCCTGCTTGATCCTCCCATTCCACCCCCACATTCACATTTATGTATCCTATTTCCTTTTGCTAGGAAGATCTGTCTGCACCCCCTACTCTTCACTTTATATACTTTATACATAACACCTTCTTTTATAGATTGCCTCTGTCATGGTGTCTCCTCATAGCAATAGAACAGTGACTATGAAAGAGTGATGGGGAAGTCCTGTGTATATGTCAATAAAGCACTGTTGGCCAATAGGGAAGCAAGATAGGTGGGACTAGGAGTCAAGGAGGATGCTGGGAAAGAGAGGCAGAGTCAGAGTTATCATGTAGCCACCATAGAAGTAAGAGGTTCAGACCCTTTCTCCAGTAAGAGAAATACTTAGATGGGTTAAATACTTAAGGCAGAGATAGCCAGTAAGAAACAAACAAATGGCCAACAGCTTCATAATTAATATAGCCTCCTGTGTATTTATTTGGGACTGATGCAGCTCTGGAACCAGGCCAGCAGGAAAACTACACGTTACAAAAGAGGAAGAGGCTGGGGGGTGATGGCGCAGCCTTTAATCCCAACACTAACGAGGCACAGGCAGGCGGATCTCTGTGAGTTCAAGACCAGCCTGGTCTACAGTTCAGGACAGGTTTCAAAGCTATATAGAGAAACCTTGTCTGGAAAAATTGAACAAAAAAAGAAAAGAAAAGAACAAGGAAGAGGAATCCTTATGTACTGTTAGCAGAATGTAGATTAACACAAAGTTTGCCACTGCCTGTTAATGGTTCATACATGCTTTGACTCATAAATATGCTCTCATGTATATATCCAAGAGTAATTGCTACACAGATATATGTCAGTAGGCATGTACAGGAATATTCTTAACAACATTATTATTTTTATTTTTCAGGACAGGGATTCTCTGTGTAACCTTGGCTGTGCTGGAACTAGCTCTATAGACTAGGCTGGCTTGAATTTACAGAGATCCACCTGTCTCTGCCTCTCAAGGGCTGGGATTAAAGGTGTGTGCCACCACTGCCTAGCTCAACATTATTTTTCAAGAAATAAATCTGGCTGGGTAGTGGTGGCAAATGCCTTTAATCCCAGCACTCGGGAGGCAGAGGCAGGAGGATCTCTGTGAGTTCAAGACCAGCTTGGTCTACAAGAGCTAATTCGAGGACAGCTGTTGGGGCCTAGCCCCCACAGGGTCTCTGAGTTGTTTGTCAGCTGGTAGCCAAGGGTGCATCCTGTTTTCTAGTCCTGGCTTACTGCCCCCGCATTGCCCCACTGATATCAACATCTAGCAGGAGGAAAACACGCTCTCTTCCACCTGGGGTTTTTCTACTGTGTTGTAAGACTATATATAAGACTGCTCCCTCCTACAAGAGAGAGACCTCTTAGCACTTGCAATAAAGACACTTCTTAGTACAAACAGCTGGACATCTGGTCTTTCTTTTCCTGATATCTCAGAGTTGCTTGTGGCGCTGACACCACAGACAGCCTCCAAAGCCACAGAGAAACCCTGTCTCCAAAAACCAAAAAGAAGAAAGAAAGAAAGAAAGGAAGGAAGGAAGAAAGAAAGGAAGAAAGAAGGAAAGAAGGAAAGAAAGATCTGAAGCTAGTCTTGGTGCCAGACATTTTTAACCCCAGCACTCAAGGTGCAGAGGCAGGTGTAACACTAAGTTGAAGGTTAGCCTGGTCTGCATAGCAAGTTCCACAGGCTAGCCAGGGCTCCATAGTGAGACCCTGTCAACATCCTCCCCCCCCCAAAAAAAAAAGAAAAAGGAAGGAAGGAAGGAAAATCTGAAAATAACTCAGTGTCCATCAAGCGGATCAAATCACAGTGGTACATTTCTCCACACAGCCATAGGGATAAATGTACCCAGTATGAGAGGCCATGCCCCTCCCTAACTGCAGCTCCTGCCAGGTAACTCCTCTATAGCTTCGGGTCTCCCTTGGTGCCAGTATCACATTTCTTTCCTTCTTTCATGTTACAGACTTAGCTGTGGTAATAGCTTCTCACTGCGTTGTCTGTGAGTGTTACAATCCTGCCCACATCTGTCCAAGTTATTCCTTTACTTCCTCATAGAATCATGTGTGGTGAATTCTGCTTCATGCTCAGACCCTGAATAGCATGTGTACACATGCAAACTTTTCATGCCCATGCAGGTTATCATATATGCGATTATTTCTAAAGTTATTTTAATTTTATGTGTATGGATATCTTGCCTGAATATATGTCAGCGTGTGCCTGATACACACAGAGGCCAGAAGAATTCGAGAGATAGTTGTAAGCTGCTATGTGGATGCTGGGAATCAAACCCAAGTCCTCTGGAAGAACAGCTAGTACTCTTAACTGCTGAGCCATCTCTCCAGTCCCTCACTTTTGTGTGTGTGTGTGTGTGTTTATGTTGATTTTTTTTGTTGTTTTTTTGAGACAGGGTTTCTCTGTGGCTTTGGAGACTGTCTTGAAACTAACTCTTGTAGACCAGGCTGATCTTGAACTCACAGAGATCCGCCTGCCCCTGCCTCCCGAGTGCTGGGATTAAAGGCGTGCGCCACCACCGTTCGGCTTTGATTTGTTTTTTATTAGATTTTTGAGAATTTCATACAATGTATGTTGATAATATTTTCTTCCTTCCCCTATACCTCCCGTGTCTGGAAAATACTATTTTCCTTGTATTCATCCACCCCCTCTGGCCCTTTCTTTCCACCGTCTCTTCTGCAGTGATCCCTAAGCCTCGGGAGGAGGGGATGTATGTAAATGGACCACATTTGCAATTGTTCAAAAGTTGTATGTGATGGAACTGTGTAATTTATTTTTTGAGACAGGTCTCCTGTAGCCCAAACTGGTCTCCGGCTATTGATGTAGCCCAGATGACCCTGAGCTCCTTATCTTCCTCTCAGGCACTGGTATTGTGGGTGTGAGCCACCATGCCCACTTATGTAGAGCTGGGGATCTAACCCCGGGCTTCATACTTGCTAGACAAGCACTCCACAGCTGCAGGGCCACCTCTCACATCTACTTCTTTTCACTGGGATGTTTGGGCTCTGAAACGCTGACTTTGAAAAGCTGCCCGTTCAGTCTTAATTATGGGTAGACAATCATGTAACAGACACATCCTGGATCTGTACCTGGATTAGTGGCTGCCAAAGCTTAAATGTTGAATCTCCCCAAAGATCTGCGTGTGAAGGGCATCGTCCCTAGAGTGGTACCATTGACAGGTGCTGTGAAATATTCGCAAAGTGGGATCTGGAGAGAGCCCTTGGGTCACACTGGGATGCACCTTCGAAGGGATCCTGAGACCTCAATCTCATTTTTTGCTCCCTCCTTTATGGGCTGAGTGATTTGCTCTATGACATGCTCCCTGTCCTTGCCACCTGCCCTAGATGCTTTCCGTTGTGGTGATAAGACAGTGGCCAAAGGCAACTTAAAGAAGGGAAGCCAGAGCAGGAACTGAAGGAAGGGACCTGGAGACGGAAACTGGAGAAGAGACTATGGAGGCAGGCCGCTTACTGGCTGGCTTCCAAGTCAGCCATCTTTCTTTCATAGCCTAAGCTCACTTACCTAGGCTGACACCACCCATAGGGGTGAGCCCTCCTACATCAGCTAGCAATCAAGAAAAGTCCCATAGACAGACCTGCAGGCCAATCTGATGGAGGCAACTGAGGTTTCTTTTTCCTGGGTGTGTCAAGTTGACAAGAAAACTAACCAAGTCCAACATCCCTAGACCCAGAGCAGTAGATTTGTCTGATCTTGGATAGAACCTCCAAAGCTGAGTCAAAGCAAACCTTTTCTCCCTGCAAGTGAATCATCCCCACAATTGCACGGTAGGAACATAGGGCTGATTTCCACAGTGATCGGCTGCAGACATCAGGCATGGTAAGGGCTGTACTGAGATGGTGTGCTCCAAGCCAGGCTACAGGCTCGAATCACCTGAGAGCTTTACTTATCCCAGTATAGTGAATCTACAACACTGAAGGTATATATCAATATGTTATATACCATATGTTAATATAATATATTATATACTAATAGTAAATATGAGCTGTTTATATGCAAATGAATTAAATGCAGACAAGTCATTTTTAGATAGGTGTGATGACTCACAGCTGTAATTCCAGTACTTGAGAGGCTGAGGCAGGAGGACCAGGAATTTAAAGATAGTCTGGACAAGTTAAATCCTTTTGGGGGCTAGAGAGAAATGGTTCAGTTATCAAGAGCATTTGCTGCTCTTGAAGAGGACCCAGGTTCAACTCCCAATACCCATATGGTAGCTCACAATCATCCATAACTCTGCTTTCCATGGACAGTAAGCACACACATGGTACATATACATACATACATGCAGGTAAAATAGTCATTAATAATTAATAAATCTAATTTTAAAATGAAAAATATAGCTGGGCGTTGGTAGCATATGCCTTTAATCCCAGCACTCAGGAGGCGGAGGCAGGCAGATCTCTGTGAGTTTGAGGCCAGCCTGGTCTATAGAGTGAGTTCCAGGACAGCCTCTAAAGCTACACAGAGAAACCCTGTCTCAACCCCCCCTCAAAAAAAGATAGGGATGGTCTCAAACAACAACAATTATAGTAAAATGAGATACCATAGAATATCACTGACATACACATGCATGACTTGATGAATTATTTAAAGGTGTACTCCATCCAGATTGAAACAATGAAACCACCAGACAGGCTGGAAACCCTCAGGATAAGCAATCAAGCTCTGCTTCCCCTCTTTCCAAATATAAATGTCATCCTATTACACTTTTCAATCTCCTTATAATTTTTTTTTCACCCAAGTGTGCATCTCTACACCACTGTTCAGTCTTTCCTATTAGAATATATGGCTACTAAGGACTGAAGAGCTAGCTCAGTTGGTAAAGTGAACCCTGTAAGCATGAGGACCTGAATTAGAGTCCCAGTGCCCAGGGAGTAGGATCACCGGGAATTAAAGACAGGGAGAGCATCTCTGGTGCTCACTAGCCAAAGAGCCTCATCTGATGAACTCCAGGTCATCTGACCTGTGAACTCCAGGCCAAGGACAGACAGAAAGGTAAGGTCTAAAGCAATTAAACTAGTTTAAACGTGTGTGTGTGTGTGTGTGTGTGTGTGTGTGTGTGTGTGTGTGTGTGTGTGTGTGTGTGTAGTGGGGCTGGTAAGGTGGCACATGCCATGATGGACGTGCTGCATGTATGGCTATCAGAAGACAACTTTCAGGAGTTTATCTCCTTCCACCATGTGGTTTCTGGGGATTGAACTCAGGTTGTCAGGCTTGGTGGCAAGAGCCCTCACCCAGTATTCCAGAGGCTGATCTCCTTGAGTTCAGGGTCAGCCTGACCTTCATAGGGAGTTGTAGATCAGCCAGGACTACATAGTGAAACTCTGGCTCCCAAACAGAACAATAATGACAAAACCCAAATAAACAAAACCAAAACAAACAAAATCCAAACAAGCAAAGAAACCTGTACGTGTTATTAGAGCTCACGGCCATTAAGAATTTAGTACACCTTGGCCCTCACTGTGACTCTGCAGGAAGCTGCAGAAGAGCTACTACTTGTCTTTGCATACACGCCCCTACGGTCATTCTTATGGTCTGTGTTAGTTTGAATGTGATCGGCGTCTATAATCCCAGAGGGAGTGACCCGATTGGGAGGTATGGTCTTGTTGAAATCGGTGTGGCCTTGTTGAAGGAAGTGTGTCACTGCGCGTGGGGAGTTTTGAGGTCCCTTTTGCTTCAGCTTTTCTCAGTGTCACTTCCTATTGTCTTCCGATAAAGATGTAGCCAGCACCAGGTCTGTCTGCACACTGCCATGCCTCTGCCACCATGATGATAATGAAGAAAAAAAAAGAGTTGTTGTGGTCATGGTGTCTCTTCACAGCAATAGAAACCCTAATGAAGACTTGGTCTAAAGCTGTTTGTCAGGTGATTTCTCAGGAAAGGCTCATGATAATATTACTAGTTTCTTACATGTATCCTTATACTTAAAAGTGGAACCTGTTGGCTGTAGCATCCTTATTTCATGCTTTCTTTCCTTATGTGTGCCTCTCCTTCCCTTTTTGCCTCCTAGCACAAAACACTGTAAAAATGTCTGATGAAAATCTGGTTTTCTTTTTTTTTTTTACATAATATTATTATTGATTATTTGGAAATTCCACATGGTGCACCCAACTACATTCACTTACCAGCTCTCCCAGGCCCACCCCCACTTCTGTGGCCTCCCCCAAGACAAAAGACGAGAAAAAGGGAAAAAGTCCAATTTGTTTTGCCCATATACTCACAGGTGAAACTCCCAGTGGCCAGCCCCTTAAAGAAAACAGAGTCCTTCCCCACCCCCACCAGAAGCCATCTGGGAAGATGTGTAGAGCTACACCTTAGCACCCCTCTCACCATTCTTAAGAGTTCTCTTCAATGGCTTCCTGTCTAGACTGTCTTTTGGGGGGACAGGAGTGGGGGAGAGACTGTCACAGAAGCCTTCTCTTTGTGTCTCTCACTCTCAGCTGTGAGTCCGCAGTCATCAATACCACTCGCCCTTTACAGTCAGCGGCAGCACAGATCATGCACTTCCCCGTGGTTTCTGACTACAGCATGGGCCTGAACATCAACTTGACCCCCAGTCACATCAGGGCCACAGACACAAACATGCCCGCTGGAGGCATCAACATGGTCTCCAGCTGTATCACAGACCATGAACATCCCCATAGCCTTTGGCGGTCACATGTGCCATGAACATCAACAGGACCCTCCCCCCACCACACAGCAGGGTCACAGATACCAACATGGTGCTTGGCAGCTGTACAGACCACAGACCTCAACATGGCCTCAGGTGGTAGCACGGGCCATTCCTCTCCCTCTCCCTCTCCTTCTCCCCCGCCCCCACACACTCACACACACTGGCCCCAACCAATTTACATGCCAATACTCATTGCAATGAGTCCTTGGTCTGGTCCAAGGTTTTTAGTTTCTGAAACACCATAAATACTGGCCTGTTACTGAGACTTGTTTTGATATCCTGCTATTGTCCAGATCTTGTGACTAGGCAGGGCATCTGGGGGAAGGTTCTGTAAGAGAGCTCAGAACACACCATGCTCTGCTTGAAGCCTTCAGTGCTGCCCAGCAAGCAGCTCCATGCTGCGGGTGGGCCCTTGGGTGGAGGACCAGCTCTGTTCATTAATGCATGTTCTCTGTCCGCTGGGGTCATGCTCCCATATCACTCCCACGCCCTTCCTCACTTTGTCTGTAGTTTTGTCATTCTCCCCTGACCATCAGCTCTGTTCAGCCCTTATTCTTTCCAGTTTCCTGAACCAACTTTTGTTGGGGCCTAGCCCCCACAGGGTCTCTGAGTTGTTTGTCAGCTCATAGCCACAGGTGTATCCTGTTTTCTGGTCCTGGCTTACAGCCCCTGCATTGCCTCACTGACATCAACATCTAGCAGGAAGAAAATACGCTCTCTTCCACCTGGGGTTTTTCTACTGCGTTGTAAGACTATATATAAGACTGCTCCCTCCTACAAGAGAGAGACCTCTTAGCACTTGCAAAATAAAGACACTTCTTAGTACAAACAGCTGGACATCTGGTTTTTCTTTTCCTGATTCCTCCGAGTTGCTTGTGATGTGGGTGCCACAAACTTTTTTCTTTTTTTCAAGACAGGGTTTTCTTTGTGTAGCCCTGGCTGTTCTGGAACTTTCTCTATAGACCAGACTTGCCTCCAGTGCTGGCATTACAGGGTGTGCCACCACCAGCTGACTGTGAGTCCATTTTTTAAAATCATCTTCCTTCAGTATCTGCCCTTCTCAAGTTGTTCGGGGACACTGCAGGCTCTGCAGACTCTTCCTCTGACACCTCTCTGTCTCCCCTTTGATTCTCAATGGGTTTCTAAGGCTCCTTGGAGCTGCTCTGAGGTCTCATGGCTGGTGCAGCCATCTTCAATCACAACCATGCTTCAGGTTTTGTTTTTTTTGATGCTGATGATGTGCTCCCAGATCTGGTTCTGCAAGACCGCTTCTCCATGGACTCTAGCAGCTCATAGATAGAGTTGGGGTAGACCAACTTGAAGCAATAGATCTGGACCTGAATAGCATAAGCATAGGGGCTGACCAACTCTGCTGCTGTCTGGGCCCAGATCCAGTGCTTCCCCACAGCCAGTGGAGGTGTGGGTCTTCTGGTAGGCCTGCAAAAATCTGATTTTCTTTTTCTTTTTAAACATTTTAACTTAGAAAATTAAAATATAGTTACATAATTTCCCCCTTTTTCTCCCTGCAACCTGTTATTATAATCCCCTCTCTTGAATTCATGGCCTCTTTTTCTTAGTTGTTATTAGTAAATAGACATGCATAAACATGTAAATATAATCTGATCCCTCCATTTAGCGATGCTTGTATGTCTATGATTTCAGGACTTACCACTTGAGATTGGATAACCAAGTGGGAGACTTCTCCTTAGAGTAGATGATTCTCTATTCTTGGTATTCCTTAGGTACCCATGGCTCTTTGTTTGGGGTGGGGCCCCAGAGAGCTCCTGCTTCCATGCTAGCATGCCTATTGGTTTCATACTTGTTCAGGTCTGCTTGGGCAGCCATATTATTGAGGCGTCTTTAGTGATGCTTCCCCATTATTTCTTGGAAACACACACACAGCAGCTTCTTGAATCTGTTGCCTTAGACCACTCGGCCATCCTGATACCCTAATTTGAGTTTTCTTAAAAGCCGTATAGGGAATGGGGAGAGGACGGTGAGATGGCTCAGGAGTTAAGAGCATTTGCTGTTCTTCCAGAGGACCTAGGTTTGATCTCCTGTGCCTACAGGGCAGGTCACATCTGTCAGTACCTCCGGTGCCTGCTGCCCTCTTCTGGCCTCTGTGGGAACTGCATACATGTGGTGCATGGACATACTTGCTCACAAATACCTATAAGATAAATTAAATAATATTTTTAAAAAGTCAAATGGGGACCATAGAGATGGTTCAGTGTGCAAAAGCACCTTCTGCCACGTGTGATGACCAGACTCCTGCAAGCTGCCCTCAGGCCCCACTGTGTGCGCTTGGCACATGTGCCTTATCACCACAAGATAAATAAGTACCATAAAATGTAATTGTAAAAAAGTCACAGTTTCCCTCTAGATGCCCAGGGATTTTTTTCTTTTTCCTTAATGTCCAATAGCATTGGAATATGTTGGGGTATTGGACGATTGGGGTAAATAACTTCATCTACTTAGTTCTCTCTTTACAGAGACACTTCAAAATCTTCTTTATTTTTAGCAAAGTTAACTTTCTGTTTTTTGTTTGAGGTAGGGTATGGTTATGTGTCTCAAATTGGCTTAGAGATCATTCATAGGTCAGGCTGGCCTTAGGCCTCTGTTATCCTCCTGCCTCAGCCTCTGGAGTAGCTGGGAGTGCAGGCCCACACTAGCATACCTGGAAGGAATTAACATTTATTCTGCATCTATGCCTTGTTCCTATCCTTTAGACATTTCCATTACCTAGGGCTAGAGAAACACTTTTGTCTTTCATTTTGCTGCTTTAAATTTTTAAAATTTTGTTATAGTGTACACACATGCCATGGCCTAAGTATGGAGCTCAGAGGACAATTATGTGGGTTCTGTTCTCTTTTCCTCCCTTCTGTGGGTCCCAGGGATTGAACTCAGGTGCTTAGGCTTTCCCCATGGGCCATTTCACTGATATACCCCCCTCCCCAGACATGTTTTCTCAGTAGCTACGGAGCCAGTCCTGAAACTCCCTCTGTAGACCAGGCTGGCCTCAAACTCACCAGCGGGTGCCACCACTGATAGCCTCACTGGTCCTTTTAAAAATCAATCTCAATTTATTTACCTCAAAAACTTTCCTGCTTTTACTTTTTAGACACTTCTCTTCAGGAGTTAGCTGCCTTTTTAAAAACAAAACAAAACAAAACCTGCTTTCAGTCTTCTCTATCTCAGCCTTCATCTGTGAAGTGACTCTTTTCCTTTTAATTTTTATCCTCCCGAGTTCTGTCGACAATTTCTGAGTTCTATTCTGGTGTATGTTTCTCTCTTACTGTCTTCTAGCTTATCTTGAAATAGCAGGTCATAATTTTCAACTATTTTGTGGGCACATTTTTATTTGGCTTGCTTTTGTTGCCTGGGGATGTAATTCCACAGTCTTTCTTTTATCTTATAATAATTTTGTGTAGGACTTGATTTTGGCAGTGTTTTGTTTCTTTTATTTTTGGTGAAACTACTTTTTTTTTTTTGAACCTAAAAAAATGTGGCAGCGAGGATGGACCAGGAGAACATTGTGTTAAGCAAAATAAACCAGCCATTTAAAGGCAAATGCTGTTGATTTCACTCACAGGTAGACTCTTAAAGAAGGGGTTCCCAATGTTTGTCTCTTCTGGGAGGAAACTCCCAACGCGGGGGCAAGGGTAGGCAGTGTGGGCAGAGTCCTGTGAGAGCTCAGGCTGTCTGTCTTCCTGCTGAGAAGGCCAAGGCCTCAATGAAAGGCAGTTCCCAGGCTACTTCCAAACTTCATGTCATCATTGTGTTTGCTTCTGCCAAAGTGTCCTGGCCTGTGTAAACCTGGGAGCAGAGAGCAAACAGATAGACGTAAGGACAGACAATCAAGGGAGGATGCGCTGACTGCTGGACCTCACTGCCTCTCCTTTCACCCTGCTGGTAAACAAAAAAATGGAGGGACCAGATAGATGACTCAGTTGGCAAGTCAGTAAGGTACTAGCCACATGTTTGAAAATCTGTGGGAGGCAGAGGCAGGCGGATCTCTGTGAGTTCGAGACCAGCTTGGTCTACCGAGGGGAGTTCCAGGACAGACTCTAAAACAATACAGAGAAACCCTGTCTCGAACCCCCCCCCCCAAAAAAAAAAAGAAAAAGAAAGAAAGAAAGAAAGAAAGAAAAAATCTGAACCAGGCATTGGTGGCTCTAACTTGATGCATGTGAACACTCTACTACTGAATCCCAGTTCCAGCCCTCCTCCTGGCCTGAAACTTCACCAACAGACCAGGCAGTCTCTCCTGATCAATGTCAAGCACATCGCTATTGCCGGGATTATAGACACAGGACCCCAAACTGGCTTTTTAGCTGGATTCTGGTAATCTCAACTCAGATTTTCTTTTTTTTTTTGGTTTTTTGAGACAGGGTCTCTCTGCATTGCTTTGGAGGCTGTCCCAGACCAGGCTGGTCTCGAACTCACAGAGATCTACCTGCCTCTGCCTCCCGAGTGCTAGGATTAAAGGCGTGTGCCGCCAACGGCCGGCTTCTGCTGAGCAATTTTGATGAACCTCTCTTTTCTCTTGATCTTAATTTCTTCTTTACTTCATTTTTTTTCCTGTTCTGGAGTTTCTCTTCAGGAATTAGCTGCCCCTTCTACTTGCTCCTGTTCTCTTCCTAGTCAGTTTTCATTTGTTACATGGGAAGGAACAAGACCCACTCAGCAGGGTGCTTACACCTAGTGACAGTGCACTCCTTTAAACAGCTAGCAGATAGGACTTTCAATGTTCTCACAGGGGTAATGGACAGGCTGGAGGGATTGCTCAACGGTTGGTCAGTTAATAGCACTTGTTGCTCTTGCAGAGGACCTAGGTTTGACATCTACATGATGGCTCACAACCACGTGTGACTCCTGTTCTAGGAGAATCCGTTCTTTTTTCTGCTCTCTGTGGCTACTAGGCACACATATATACTTATGCAGACAAAACAATCATACACATAAATAAAATAAATACATCTAAAGATACAGTGATGGGTATGCCACTTGCTCTCATCTTTAAACAAGTGTGCAGGGCCAAAATATCCTCTGTAAATATATGTGATTATTATGTGTCAACCAGAGGAAAAAAGCAAAAACCCAGGTCATGGATCAGGAAAGCCTTTCTAACTCCATAGAGCTCCCTCTTGTGTTGCTTCTGTGTAGTGTTAGACTATGTGGCTGACTTTCTTGCTGGGAGTCTCTGTCACCACTCCCCTCCCCAATTTATATCTAGTTTTTCTATTTGTTCACAATGTCCTCTCTCTGAAATTTGTTTGTTTGTTTGTTGAGATAAGATTTCATGTAGCTGAGAATGTCCTCAAACTTCTGATCCTCCAGACTCCACCTCTCAAGGGCTAGGATTACAGGCAGGCTCCTGGTTTTGAAATTCAAATTGAATTGAGCATATTTATCTTTATTTTCTGATTCTGGCACTCCTAGTCATAAATATTTCCCATGTTTTTTATTTTGCTATCTGGTGGTTTTGCTGTCTTTTTTTTTTTAAGGGGAGCTTTGTAATGGCTGAGAAATTAGACTGTGGCTACCATTGCCCTTCCCCAGAATTATTTTGTAATTGTCAAATGCCTTGCATTATTTCATTTATCTCTCCCCTCCCTCCTTCCTTCCTGTGCCTCCTCCCTTGTCTCCTGCCTCCTCTGTAGATAGTGTGTACCACTCGTGTCTGCTCAGTAGACACATGCCATAACCTGGTATCTATTTTTCTCTTATTGTAGTCACACAATCATATATGCCTGTAAGAATTATGTGTATATAGTTTTTTTAGTAAAAAAAAACAAGATAACTTCTCTTAGTGCATTTTCCTTCATTTTACTCCTCTTGGCAACATCCCAAAGATGCACGCATACACATAAATAATACTAAAATAAATCTTAAAAAAACATAATGTGGGTGTGTTGGGCGTGGTACTGCACACCTTTAGTCCCAGTACTCAGGAGGCAGAGGCAGCCAGGTCTCTGTAATTTGAGGTGTGTCTGGTCTACAAAGAGAGTTCCAGGACAGTCAGGGTTGTTACACAAAGAAAACCTGTCTTGAAGATAGATAGATAAATAGATAAATAAATAAAGTGGAGAGCCAGGTGGGGTGGTGCATGACTTTAATGTCAGCACTCTTGAAGCAGAGGCAGGTGGATCTCTGTGAGTTCCAGGACAGTCAAGGCTACATAGAGAAACCTATTTTAATCAACCAAACCAAACCATTAGAAAAAAAGATGGAAAACAATTGAGGAAAACACCTATACCAACCTTTGGCCCCCACATGTATGCATGCACACATATACACACTATACACATACACACTATGTGCTTGTATTCATGTATGTGCACATGCACCACATACACAAAAGATGGTATTCTAGGAGATGGAGAGATGACTCCATGGTTAAGAGTGCTTACTGGTCTTGTGGAGGACCTGTGTTAAATTCCCAGCACCCACACAGTGGCTCAAAACATCTACAATTCTAGTCACCGGGAATCTGATGCCTTCTTCTAGTGTCTGAGGGCACTGTATGCATGTGATGGACATATATATGTACAAGCAAAACATGCATACACAGGACATGAAAATGAAATTAAAATAAATATCTTTAAAAAAGAAAAAAAAATGGGCAGTGGTGGCACACATCTTTAATCCCATCACTTGGGAGGCAGAGGCCATCAGTGAGTTTGGGGCCAGCTTGGTCTACAAAGTAAGTTTCAGGGAAGCCAAGACTACACAGAGACCCTGTCTAAGAAAAAAAAAAAAACAGATTGTGCTAGCTCGGTGTGGTTGTGAAAGCCTTAATCCCAACACTCAGGAAGTAGAGGCAGGTAGATCCCTGTGACTTGAAGACCAACCTGATCTATATAGGACTACATAGTGAAACCCTGTATCTAAAACAAAACAAAAGCCAACCAAACAACAAGCAAAAAAGAAAGTGCTCTATACTAAATATATTTCTATTAATATGTTTATATAAAACCTGTTGGTTAAAATAGATACTAACAACAGCTGTGATTATAGTACCTCAAGAAATGGGAAGGTTGGGTACAGTTAAATCTGTGATAATATATTTAATATCAGAGGATACCTTAAAATGTCATTGATTCTTGCCTCCAAGCAGAAGCCCTTTTCAGCCCAGTCTACCTGATGTCAACTGTCCTTTGACAATTTGAATCCTTTTTCTTTCTTTCCTCCATGGTTTGCTTGCTAATTGTTAGGCCATGCCTTTTTACTTCCTCTCATTATATCAAATTTTTTAAGTAAAGCCAATTGTCTCATCTCCCAGGTGTCCAATTATGAAGTCAAACCTTATTTAGCAAATCAAATGGAAGATTTTATTTTTTCTAATTTATTTCATCAGACATGAATAATGTATGTGAACATAGAGTTGAAAAATTAGCAACATGCTTTTTAAAGAGCAGTTTACAAATATTTATTATTACTCTGTGTGTGTGTGTGTGTGTGTGTTGTTTATCTTTTCCTAAGTAACTTCCCTGAGAAGGTTCAGAGAATGTTCCTCTTATCTGGGCTTAGAAAAACAGAAACAGGCTGGAGAGGTGACTTAGCAGTTAAGGGCACTTGTTTTTTCAGAGACCTGGGTTTGGTATCCAGCACCTACATGGTGGCTCACAAATGTCTGTAACTCTAGTTCCAGGAGATGAGATACCCTTTCCTGACCTCCATAGGCACCAGGCACGAGTGGTACACAGACACACATACAAAATACTCATACACATAAAATAAAAATAAATAGAAACAAGTAGAAACGGGGGAGTTTGTGGTATTTTGCTATTGACATGTACTCTTTGAATTTGCTGTAGAGATGATCATATCACCAAGGAGCGGAGGCCACAAAGTGACCTTAACGATGGAGAAAAGGTGGGCCTGACTCCATGATGGATTCATGGTTAAAATGGTAATCTGTTGAGCCACAGAAAACTTAGTTGTGGTTCTTGTGGGAAATGAGGGTCAAATGGACAATTCACTGAGGTTCTATTGAAATGGTAAAACTAGAAAAAGGAGGAGGAAGAGGAGAACCTTGTAAGTGTATGGAGTCCTGACATAGCTAACAAAGCAAAAAAAAATTGTGGCTTCTCCCTTCTTTTCCATTTCTGAGTCAGGATCCTTTGAATGAAAGTGATCAGGTCCCCCGATGTCACTCAGTAACACATGGCAAATATTCCTCTCTGTTGTTCCCAAAGAGACACATAGCTATTCACCATGGCAACTGAACCTGGTGAAAGAGAAAAAAGCAGACCTCCCAGGAATTGTAACTGGCTCTAAACCAAAGCCGATATACCTGAGGAGCCTGAGTTCACTGTGGGGCATCATTTAGAGTGGGACTTAGGAGAGCTAGGACTACACCTGGGTTGACATTGTGTGTGCGTAAAAGTGTGTATGTGTACAAGTGTGTGCAAATGTCCAGAGGTCAATGTCAGGGTCAGTTGTCTATTTTTTCTCTTTTATTTATATTTATTTTTTATGGGTGTGAGTGTTCTGCCTGCATGTACATATGTGTAGCATGTTTCTGTAGAATAATCCTTTTATACATTGTGAAAGTGTGTTGCTCATATTGTTAATATAAAGCTAATTGGTTGATAACTAGGCAGGATTTTTGAGGCAGAGAGAATGCTGGGAAGAAGGGTAGAGTCTGAGGAGTCTTGAGAGACGTAGCGAGAAGTAAGATGAACATGCCGTGTTGAAAAAAGGTACAGCCACATGGCAGAGAGTAGATAAGAAATATGGGTTAATTTAAAATGTAAGAGTTAGCTAGTAACCAGACTGAGCATTTATAATTAATATTAAGTCTGAGCATTTATTTTGGAGCCAATGGTCCTGACAAAACACTCTACTTACACCATGTGCATGCGTGGTACCCGTGAAGGTCAGAAGAAGGGATCAGATCTCCTGGAATTAGAGTTACAGGCAGTTTTGAGTCATCACGTGGGTGCTGGGAACTGAACCCTGTGCATGAGCAGCAAGTGTTTTTAACTGCTGAAACATCTCTCCACCCTCTCCATCTTATTTTTTGAGAGAAGGTATCTCACTGACCTTGGAGCTCAGCTAGATTGGCTGACCAGTGTGCCCCAGGGATGCTCCTGTCTCCTGTCCCCTCTCCTAGGACTACAGTTCCTTGCTGCCACACTTGGCTTACATGAATGTGGGACTCCAACTCAAGTCCTAGTATTTGTGTAGCAAGCCCTTTAGCCATTGAGCCATTTCCCCAAACCCTTGACATTCTTCTCAATGTGGCTTAATGGATTTTCAAATGCATACTGTAACTTTTTTTCCTTAGTTCTGGAGTTTTACAGTTAAAGTAGAGATATCCAGCCACTGACAGAAAAATACACAGTTTCCTAACCTTAAATTGTCTGTTGTGTCCCAAAGGGCTTAATGGAAGTAGTAATCCCCTTTCCTACTAAAATTATAAACTAAAGGGGGTGCTTGTTTGTTTGTTGACCAGGGTCTCATTATGTAATCCTGGTTGATTTGGAATTTCCCACATAGAAAATAGACTGCCCTTGAACTCAGAGAGATATGCTTGCTTTTGCTTCACAAATGTTGGAATTAAAGATGTGTGCCACCATCTGAGCTTAAGGGAATTTTTCTAGAAAGTACCATGTGGGTTGGTGGACGGAATGAGGCTGACATTATCCAGTCATCTAGGAGACTGGGTAGAACTCTGTCTTTTGGGAGCCTAGATATTTTATGCCTTTGCTCGTGAACCACAGAACTCTGGTCCTTGGTTTGCATCGGATTCTTGAGTTCTTATGCTTCAGAGGGAAAGTTTTTTATGAGATTCAGTGGGCCAAGATCCCTATGTCTCCAACCTGCTGTGGGACCTTCCAGCCTCTGTAAGCATGTAACCCAATGTTTATAACAAGTCTCTATCATCCTTCACATCTATATGTCTATATAACCCTCTCACTTTGGCTAATACACTAACAAAGAAGAATACCACAGAAACTGCAGGTCTTCTCATGAACTTTTCCTTACCTTGAGCTTACAACACCATTTAGTGGGCTGTTCAGTCACTGAGCCAGATGTGAGACACGCGGTGGAGTCGGGAGGGGAGTGGGTACCTTACCTCTGAAGTGTCACCATTTCAGAAATACTGAAAATTCTTTCACCTAATTCATGGTCCTGGGAACCAAGTCAATGTTTGCTTCATTGTCTTTGAATTTTGCCACCTTTTTTTTTGTCTCTGTGTCTCTAGATTGATGGTTTCCAATATGAACACAACAAAGGCTCCATGGAACTGGAAGTTGGTGTACTTTTTATGTACATGGCCAGAAAGTGGCTTTCTACTTGGCAGGGTAATTGATTCTGATTAGCAAAGGGAACTAGGGAGAGAGCTATAAAACGGAGTGAGGAAAGAATATATCTGGAGAGAGCAGGCTTATGGGTTAAGAGCACATGTTTTTGCAGTGGTCCTGGGACCCAGACGGTGGCTCACAACCACCTGTAACTCCAGTTCTCAGGGATTCCATACCCTCCTTTGACCTCTTCAGGTACCAGACACACACACACACACACACACACACACACACACACACACACACACACACACACACACAGTGCACATACATAAATGCAGACAAAAGCATTTATACACATTAGTAAATGAATCTTTTTTTTTTTTTTGGTTTTTTGAGACAGGGTTTCTCTGTGGCTTTTGAGGCTGTCCTGGTAGTAAATGAATCTTAAAAATGTTTAAAAGGGAATAATATATCTGGAGCACAGGTGATCTTCTGGGGCATTCTCTAAGAATGGCATATCTAGCAATATCATGTAATGTAAGACAACAGACACCTTATAAAAGTAAGAGCCCTCAGAAATGGAGTTTGGGGTCATCTAATGATAAAAGATCCTGTGATAGCCGGGCGTTAGCAGTGCATGCCTTTAATCCCAGCACTCGGGAGGCAGAGGCAGGTGGATCTCTGTGACTTTGAGGTCAGCTTGGTCTATAGAGCGAGTGCCAGGATAGGCTCCAAAGCTACAAAGAGAAACCCCGTCTCAAAAAACAAAACAAAAAGGCCCTGTGATGCAGGTTGAGACAGGAAGTAGATATGAACAGAGTTAAAGTGATACTCTATAGTTTGTGTCCACTTGCAAAAATGAGGAGTCTTGAGATTATCATGTTGTTCCTTATTGTTGTGGGAATTCATTCAGCCAATAGCTT
The DNA here is from genome assembly GCF_017639785.1 of Mesocricetus auratus. NCBI lineage: Eukaryota > Metazoa > Chordata > Mammalia > Rodentia > Cricetidae > Mesocricetus > Mesocricetus auratus. The sequence continues at coordinate 145,544,701 of NW_024429266.1, read as the reverse complement.
TTGTGGTACCAGCCCTCAGGGCGTGGCTGAGGTTCTATGTATGGACAGACAATTGGAGAGAAGCATGCTCTTTTGGGAGGTGGGAACAGAAGCAAGCTTGTGCGGTTCACATCTCCCTGGGGCAGAGCAGCAGAGCATAGCAACTTTTCTGCCTTGTCTGGTATTCTGTGAGTCTGTGTTTCCCTTTGAATCCCATTTGTATCCTCATAATAAAGACAATTTATAATTCTCGAAATACCTCTCAACTTACCTTTTTTTTTGGTTTTTCGAGACAGGGTTTCTCTGTGGCTTTGGAGGCTGTCCTGGAACTCGCTTGGTAGTCCAGGCTGGTCTTGAACTCACAGAGATCCGCCTGCCTCTGCCTCCCGAGTGCTGGGATTAAAGGTGTGTGCCACCAACGCCTGGCTTCAACTTACCTTATTATGCACATAAGATATGTAGTTTTGTGTTTTGAGTTATGCAACATCATGTTTCTTATAATTTCATTCTGTTTCATATAAGGTGGTTTAGTTACATGATGTTGATGTTTTCAAATAGTATTTTATGTTGTGCCCAAGTTGCAAAGTTCCCAGAGACCACCAGGGAGACAGACCCACTAAACTGCAAAAGCAAGGTTTAATGATTTTTCATTCACCCATGACAGGGACCCTGCCTGACTAGCTGTTGCAGCAGCCTCCAGAGGGAGTGAAGTTCCCTGTCTACTGCTAGGTTTTAAAGACAAAAATTGCAGGATTACATCAATAGGTAGGGGTTGGTTTCTGATTGGTTGACATTTGGGTACAATTAGGAGCATTTTTCAAAGTCATATTTTGGCATGAAATTCCTGTGTACCAATTATTTTCATTTGTCAGTGCTGAGAAGGAACATTCTGTGGTTTTTATGGCTTTGTCTTGTTATTTGCAGGTGGCCTGTTGTACATAGATACCAGAAGTTTTCAGAACTATATCCTGGAGACTACAGGGAAGGTTTTGGTCCCCCCCCTGGATTTTCTTTTGTGGCCAAACAGTTGCCAGGAACCGAGCATCTAGGAGGCTAGGGTGGGTGGGGGGTTGGTCTGGAATTTCATTGTGTTCAGTTTTGACTCTAGGCTCCAAGAGGCCAGAGGATCTGGACTTTCCTTGTGAGAGGCCTACGTGTCTTTTCTGTAGCCTGTCATGGCTACTAAAGCAGGGGTCTGAGTGAGGGTCTGGTCCCTTTATTTCTAAATTATTAGAAGTGAAACCATTGAGTTTAGTTTGCCCCTTTCATTTTATTCAATGTTTCTAGACTATGAATTGATTGAGAGGTTCTGTTTTGCTAGATTGCTCCTTTCCAATAAATTTCTTTTTCAATTATGTTGACTAGGGGAAGCCAGACATGTAGCTGATGCTTATAGTCCTGGCACCAGAGAAGCTAAAGAAGGAGGATTCCTACAGGTTTGAGGTCAGCTACATAGTTCCAAGACAACTTGGGCTATAGAGTGAGATCCTATCTCCAACAAGTAAGGAAACAAACAAATTGACCAGGCTAGTTACTTCTATTACTTATAACCAAAGACTACTGCTGGAATATATATGGACACCTGCGAGTGGAGTTCAAACAAAAGGTTTTGAAAATGTGGTATATCTGGAATTGGTCACAAGTCTGGATAAGACTCAGCCTTAGTTGCTTTTCTGTTGCTGTAATAAAAGTCCCGATAAAGAGCAATTCAAAGCCGGGCGGTGGTGGTGCATGCCTTTAATCCCGGCACTCGGGAGGCAGAGGCAGGTGGATCTCTGTGAGTTCGAGGCCAGCCTGGTCTACAGAGCCAGTTCCAGGAGAGCCTCCAAAACAATACAGAGAAACCCTGTCTTGAGAAAAAAAAGAGCAATTCAAGGGAGGAAGGGTTTATTTTGGCTCACTATTTGAGAATATAGTCCATTATGGGAGCATTCTGGTGGCAGGAGCTTCAGACAACTAGTCACATCACATCCATAGTCATGAAGTGAGAAAAATGAATGCATGAATGTTTACTTGATTGTTCTTAGTTCGATTTCTCTATTCTTATCCAGTTCTGGACCTCCTACCTAGGGAATAGTGCCATCCACAGTGGACAGGGTCTTTCTGCATCAACTAACAAGACAATCAATCTCACCTAAGCAAGCAAGCATAGAGATATTCATTTCTTTCTGTTCTTGACTATGGATGTGGTACAACCTGCTGCCTTGACTTTCCTGCTGTGATGGACTGTAAATAGTTTGGGATTATGAGCTAAAATAACCCCTTCCTCCCTAGATTGCTTTTTGCTAGGTAATTTATTACAGCAACAGAAATGGAATTAGAGCAAATAGTAACTTACTGAATGCTTCACTTTGCCTTCACTGGTTTATCATGTCTTCCCTTCACGTTTTTATTTCTAAATTTTCTGGCCCTTTATCTTATTTTTAATGTGTATTTATCTGCCCATCTATTTTTTCAAATACATAGGTGTACACACACACATATATATGTTGTGGAATATTAATTTAAGATGTGTTACATGCATTAAACATTTGTTTAATGATGAAAAGACACACGTTACATTTGTTTTATTAAATACATAAAATTAACCTGGAGTCAGGAGGCTGAGTCAGCAACTATCTGACAGGAAGAGGTAGGAAGTATGTGTAGCTAGGGTTCCTAAGTGGGGGCTAAGCAGAAGGACGCCTGCTTTTGGGGGGATATTTGGGCTAAGACAGGTTAGCTACTTGCTGTTCAGCCTCTTCCAATGAGCAGAATTTCACTGCAACCTTTGAATCCTGAGTTCTATAGAGGGATAGAGATCTAGATAAAATTCCTTTTAGTGGCTGTGATAGAGCTGGTGCCTGAGGGAACAGAATTCCTGCTAGCTACTGAGTTGCAATTGCTGATTAGGATAGCAGTTGCTTAAGCGTCAGCTATGGAATTTAATGAAAAACAACATATATATGCATATACATAGTGAAAGTTTCTATAGATGCCATATATAAATATCATTTTTTTTGGAGCTGTTAATGGATTTCTTTAGCCACTGGTGGCAATGATTCATCCTGTGAGAGTTTGCCACTTGGAGTCCACTACAAGTTATAGTCAGCTTCCCTCCACCCACGGAAACACCTGGAGGTGCCTTCATTTTCTGCCTATCTGATGCCCCCAGGTGCTAGCTGGCAGAGGAAGTCAAAAGTTCTGCAGTAGGCAGACGGTTTAGGAATCCAAGGGAAGCCAAATGTATTCCAGTGTTCTACTTACCGTCTTTTGGCCAGTCACTTCAATCTGGACTTTATTCATTTAATTTGACAGTGTTTACTGCTGAGCCTCTCCTTAAATGCCAGAGACTGTTCCAGACACTGGGCATACTTGTGGCCTTTTCTGGGGAGACAGGAACAAATGTTTATGTGTGATGATTTAACTTAGAAATGTTTCAGTCAGTTGAATACTTGGTTCCCTATTGGTGATGCCTCTCGCTTTAGAAGCCGGCCATGCAGGGTGGGGTGGGGTGGGCACAGGCTTTTACCTGCTAAGCTGTCTTGCCCGACCTCTTTTTAATTTTAAAGGTTTTTTTCCCTTCTTTGAGACAGGGCCTCTCTATGTCACCCTGGATGTCTTGAAACTCCCTATGTGCTGGGATAAAAGGCCTGTGCCACACCACTGGCTGCTTCCCATTCTCTCCTCCTTGTGCTTTCGCGCAATAAGGACAATTTAGGGGAATTGGGTCTCTCCATCCACCTTTATATGGACTCCGGGGATCGAACTCAGGTTTTGGACTTGTGTTGTAGACACCTTGCTGGCAGAACCATCTTGCAGGGGACTCTTAACCTCATTTTATAGGCGCTCCTTCTTACACCACTGCATGTGGTAAAGTCAGATCCCGGTTCCTATGTTTCTGACGCCAGCGTCCATCAAAACAAAAGAAAACACAGCAAAACTATCCTCTTACTTTTTTTTTTTTCTGAGACAGGGTTTCTCTGTGTGGCTTTGGAGGCTATACTAGAACTAGCTCTGTAGACCAGGCTGGCCTCGAACTCACAGAGATCCGCCTGCCTCTGCTTCCTGAGTGCTGGGATTAAAGGTGTGCATCACCAAAGCCCGTGTCCCCTTTACATTTTCACCACTGTTAGGTTCAAGTGTCAGCTGTAGACTGTCACTTAAGGCACTAACCCTTTTTAAAAAATCTGTAATTTGTAAATGAGATTATTATGGGTTCATCCTAGGGGTTGTGGGCAAGAGACAAAAAAGCCCGGGGTGAATTGAGCAGGAAGTGCCCTAGCACCCTCAGAAGAGCAGGGTCTGGGTTTATTGTGAGCATACAGTACTATAAACAAGGTCTGGTGACGTAGCAGGTCGCGGCGTTCCTCTCCCGCGGCATTCCCGCGCGCCACGCGGGGCGTCCCTAGCAACGCGCGCGCGCTCACTCGCAGCCCCGCCCCGCCCGTGGCGGCGGCGGCAGGTGCGCCTGCGCGCGGCCACACAACCGCCAGTCAACTCGCTTTCTCTCTCCCTCCCGGCTTCGCCCCTCCCCTCTCCTCCTCCTCCACAGCCGCCCGGAGCGTGACACCAACATGGAGCCGGAGGATCTACCGTGGCCGGGAGAGCTGGAGGAGGAGGAGGAGGAGGAGGAGGAGGAGGAGGAAGAGGAGGAGGAGGTCGTAGAGAACGCGCCAGCTGCGGAGACCGAGGAGACGGTGGAGGCCCCGACCTCTGAGGACACTGTGAGGGCGGAAGAGGTAGCATTTGAAGAGGAGGGGCCTGAGGAGGATTTGGAGTTTAACAGCGGGTTCCTGCCGCGGGAGAGCACGGACGAGGAGGAGGACGAGATGGCTAAGGCCTGGCTGCAGGCGAACCCTGCCCACCCTGGCAGGGCTTTCCCTCCGCCCCCACCCCCGCGGCACCTGTACGCTCCGGTGGAGCATCTGGGCGAGAGTGAGGTGAGTAGTGGCGCTTTGTAGCCAGGAGCCTGGCTGTGTGTGTGGTTGGGGGGGGAGCGGGGCTTGAGGCCCAAGTGCCAGGCGAGGTGCTTGAACTACTGAAATCGGTCCAGGATCTCGGGGTCTGCTCGCTGTGGGTCGCCATGCCTACGGGCCGGAGACCCCCTGATTGTGGGACTGGCCGAGTCTTCGCAGTCTCGGGTCCTTCCAGGCAGTGCCATCTCTGCTGTCACTGCCGCCTCTTAGTCCAGGTTTTTTGTTTTTGTTTTTTTTGAAACAGGGCAGATGCGACAGATGCGCTGGGAGCCGGTACTCCCATAGCGTGCAATTAGAAAGGCCTTTTGGGCAGAAGGTGAGAGCTGCGGAGGGAGTTTGGGCAACAGCTCTAGCTAGCGAAGAGATAGTTGGAACCTTAGTTTTATTCAAGTTCAAGAACTCCCGCCTCCCTAGCGATTAGTGTAGGTTATGTACGATGCATGGGCTGTCTCAGAATCTTCCCGCTCACTGTGTGTACCTCGCCGGTGGCAGGAACTCGGAATGGAAGCCGTTTGTGATTTAGCGCTAGTTTGGAATATTAGAAAGCACCAAGTCAAGACCAAATGGAGGAAGAGCCGAGTTTTACAGAGGTCCTGCCAAGATCATTTTGAAACTAACCATGTTCTTAATTTAATGTCAAGAACTGTGTTGTTCAATACAGCCACGTGTAGTTCTTCGTATATTAATTAGTAATAAATAGACTAGAAGGACTGCTGGTGTATTTCAGTGGTACAGATCTTGCCTAGTGTTCAAGCCCTAGTACTTGGGGGAGAAAGAATTATTAAGATTAGGAATTCAGTGGCCCTGTTTAATCACTTTTCAAGTGATTGATAGCCATGCTTAGTTAAGGGCTGTCACATTGGGCATAGCGGTCACGGAACAATTCCATCATCCCAGTGATACTATGGACTGTGATTGGTGAAGGGCCTGCTAGGTATTACAGGGCGTGTTTAATTCATGCAGCTTATACTTGAAGCCTTCCCGCTGTGCTTTCCCAGTGTTCCCTGGGGCAGAGAAAGAGTCACGGTGTGTGCTAAATTTCCATGAATGCATAAGATAGGTAACTTGAACTTGTTAGTGAATTCACCAAGACGAAAAGGCAGAACTAGAAAGCATAGGCTCTTTAATGGGAGGCTTTCCTGGCATTGTTTCAGTGTAATGACGTCATCTCTATCTCTGGTGGGACATCTGTGTTTCTTTTTTTTCTTTTTTTTTTTTTTGGTGAATGATCATCTGTGCAAGGTAGGTGTGGGTCACTAAGGTCAAATTTCTGATGATCTAGTGTACTCACTAAAGAGTGGAGACAGTGGTGTTAGTGTGTCCTGAGACAGGTTGCAGCCAGGGCTTGCAGCTCTTTCTGGAGGCAGCAGGGGCTTGCTTTGAAGCCTAGTCTGCTTTGAGGTCCAAATAGCCTTGCTCTGAGGCTAGAATGGCTTGGCAGAACAGCATCGACATTAGGAAGCAAAATCTTCACACTTAGTAATGCTTGGCTGTGGAGGGTAGTGTCCAGTTGTTAGGTTAGTAAGTAAATGCTTGCGCTGATTTTGAGGTGTGGCCTGGCCAGCTTTGAACTGGTGATGAATTGGGTGGGAGGGTGCTAAGATTGAGTTTGGTTTTGAAGATTAGAGAAGTGGTCTGGGCTAGAATTTTAAGTACTACATTATCTACATCTAGACCACAGTGAAGCTATACTTTTGAAGTAGTTCTTCTAATTTCTGACCTCTTATTTGAATAACTATGAATATTTAAATTTATTTCTTTAGGCCTACCTAGTGGAGGAATTCTTATTTTAGCCCACTTTAACTCTTACCATACCTAATGTGAGAAAATTATTTTCCTGGTTTAGAAAAATACTGCTTCTTAGAGCTTGGGGTGTCTCTCTCCTTCCCTGGAAGTTTTTGTTTTGATTTTGAGACAGGGTCTCACTATATAGCCCTGGCTGGCCTGGAATTTGCTGTACTGATCAAGCTGGCTTTGAATTCTTCAGAGATCTGACTGCCTCTGCTTCCCAAGTGCTGGCAATAAAGGTGTGATCGTCATACCATTCCTATTTTTCTTTTCTTATATCTGTTATTTACATTAGAGAATATAGGAAGGTGTAGGTGGCCTCCTTTTAGTTTGTTTTATGAAGTTGGGGATTGTGAATCTTGATCTTGATGCCTGTTAGGCAAACTGTGTCTCTGAGCCATAGTTCTCCCCCAGGTCCACCCCTCCACACACAGGTTTCACTTTGTAGCCCTGGTTGTTCTGAAACTCTCTATGTAGAGTGGGCCAGCCTTGAACTCAGAGATCTACCTGCTTCTGCCTCCTAAGTGCTAGGATTAAAGGTCTGTGCCACTATGCCCCATTCCTCTCCAGTTTTTAAAGATGTGTTCATTGTGTAGTATTCACATTTCTATCATGATCATCTATCATTTCCTAAGTAGTAAGATTGCTATAACGGTAAGTTTGTTGTGTGGGTATGCATATTTGCAGTGTAGTGTTTGTGTGCACATATATATCTGTATATGGGTACGAATTTCTTCCCACCTTATTTATTTAATTTGACCACGCTGGTCTACACAGTGATCTTTATAGAGATCTCCTACTTCTGCCTCCAGAGTGCTGGGATTAAAGGTGTGTGCCACCATACCTTCCATCTTAAATTTTGAGACTGAACCTGGAGCTCCTTGCACTAGGTTAGACTAGTTCCAGGGATCTCCCTGTTTCTGTCCACCAGAGCAGGGGGCTGAGGATCAACTGCAGGTGAAAGTCAGAAGACAATTTTCCCCTTTTTATGTTGGGATTGAACTCAGGTCTGGTTTTACAGATGGACCCCTGCTCCGTTTGTTTCCTCTCTTCCTACTTCTTGACATGGGGCTAGCTCTTTCCTTTCTCTCCTTACTGCTTTTAAAGACTTGGTTAAGGAGTGAGTGATCAGAGCCTCTGCAGTTTTGTTTTCCTGCTGGACCTCTGGCTCTTTCATCTTAGATGATTTCAGATACCTCTCTTTGAAGCTTGCATTTTGAAGGAAACTATTTTTAGGAGGCTGCAATGTTCATGGGTTGTAGTACTAGAGATCTTGGTCTTTAACTTTTTTTTTTTTTTTTTTTGGTTTTTTTGAGACAGGGTTTCTCTGTATTGTTTTGGAGCGTGTCCTGGAACTGGCTCGGTAGACCAGGTTTGGTCTCGAACTCAGAGAGATCCACCTGCCTCTGCCTCCTGAGTGCTGGGATTAAAGGCATGCGCCACCACCGCCCGGCTGTCTTCAACTTTTAAGGGAGTCATGAACCCAGCTTGTAAGCTTCCTGTCAGCCCCTCTATCCATTACCCTTATCCTCCAGCTTCTGTCTGTTGCTCAGCATCTCTTCTGATAGCAGGTTGCCATTTTTTTCAGAACAGTGGTCTGAGCCTTTCACCTGTCTGGTATTCCATTCCATTTGCATGAAAAGTGGGTACTAGAATGAATATTTTCTACGCCCTGGAACAGATTAGTTGTGCTGAAATGTTTTTCTAATGTTCCAGCCATACCAGAAGCAAAATTAAGGTGTTTCCAGGTTCCTGTCAGATGTGATTTATTTACATAAGACATTTCTTGGATTAATTTTGATAATGTATGATTTCCTAGAAAGTCCTTCGTTTCAGAAATGTCTCTAGTTCTAGTTCTCTAGGAAGGAGATAAGTGGAGATGAGGCAAGTGCAGGGTGGTATGGTGCAAACTACTGGGGACCTTTATCTGTGTCCACAGTCAGATGGCTTTCCTACTATTGAAGTGTATGAAGTCTATGTATCTTCATCTATCTAAATACATTTTTAGATTTATTTTTATTTTATGTATATCTGCACCACTTGTACCTGTGAAGTAAGAAGATGGTGTCAGAGCCTTTGAAGTTATAGATGGTTGTGAGCCTCCATGTGAGTGCTGGGAACTCAATGCTGGGTCTTCTACAAGAACAGCCAGTGCTGTTAACAATGGAGCCATCTTTCTAGCCCCTATATATTTATTTATTTAGAAACAAGGTCTTTATGTAGTCCTGGAACTATGTGACCAGACTGACTTTGAACTCAAAGAGAAACACATTAGATACAGAATTTGCAAATATTGCAAAAAGTTTCTCCCATTCTATAGCATGCTTTTTCTTTTCCCCATTTCTATCCCTCCCCTCAGGCCCTCTGCTGTTTTGTCCCATTTGTTTTCTCTTTGTCTTTTTTTTCCTCTGCTAGAAATTGAACTAAGAGTCTCATGAATGTCTAGCAATTGAACTAAGGGTCTCATGAATGTCTAGAAATTGAACTAAGGGTCTCATGAATGTCTAGCAATTGAACTAAGGGTCTCATGAATGTCTAGAAATTGAACTAAGGGTCTCCTGAATGTCTAGCAATTGAACTAAGGGTCTCATGAATGTCTAGAAATTGAACTAAGGGTCTCCTGAATGTCTAGCAATTGAACTAAGGGTCTCATGAATGTCTAGAAATTGAACTAAGGGTCTCATGAATGTCTAGCAAGTGCTCTACCCCTGAGCATCATACTCTGCAGCCTCCCTTTTCATTTTGTTGTTTCCTTTGCTGTGTAGCTTCTTAGTTTGATATAGTTCCATCTCTTCAGTTTGTACCCAGAGCTTATGGTGTGATATGCAAAACATTGCCAAAAGAGCTTTTCCCTTGTGTTTTCTTGTTTTATAACTTCGGTTTTTACATTTTAAAAAATTCATTTTTGAGTTATTTTTCTTGTGTAGTTGAAATCAAGAAAAATGACACCTGGCTTTTTCTTTCTTAAAATTGCCTAGATGGTTTGGGCCTTTTACGGTTCCATATGGATGATGCAATTTTTTGTTTTGTTTTAAATTTTCATGAAGAAGGCAGTTGGAATTTGATAGAAATTGTATTGACTTTGTGTATTGCTTTCGGCGGTATGGACATGTTAACAATATTAATTCTTTTAATCCCCAAACATGGGCTATCTGTTTTATCCCCAAACATGGGCTATTTGTGCTTTTTTCTTTTTCCCTCTCACCTCCTTTTTCCTCTCCCCAAACCACCTCTCTTGAGAGGGTGTCATTGTATCGCTTGGCTGGCCTGGAACTCAACTATATAAATCAGTCAGGCTGCTGTGTGCCACGATGCCTGGCTGTGGTGCTTTTTTAAATTTCTTTCATTAGAATCTTACACTCTTTAGGATACAAGTCTTAAGTATTTACTTATCTACTGACTTTTTTGTTTTGTTTTTCTGAGAGAGGGTTTCCTTGGCTATCTGGGAACTCACTTTATAGAGCAGACTGGCCTGGAACTCACAGAGATCTGCTGCCTCTGCCTCTTAAATGCTGAGATTACAGACATGTGCCACTGTGCCTAGCTGACTTTTTTTTTTTTTTTTGGTGAGGTGGGATCAGGAACTCACTATAGTCCAGACTGGCCTTGAACTCTAAAGTCTGAGATTACTGACTGCTGATGCTATGTTAATGAAACTGTTTTTTCATTTCTTCTTTGGATAGTTACTTGTATACAAAAATGTAACTGATTTTGTGTTGTATGTATGTACATTGTCCTGTATATATGCATGCATGTGTATATACAGATGTGTGGAGGCCAATATTCAGCTCTCCTCAGTTACTGTTCACCTTATTATTTAGTAACAAAATTTTTTTAGGTTTATTTATTTTGTTTCTTGTGTATAAATGCTTTGATTACATGTATATCTGTATACTTGGTACCCACAGAAGTCAGATTGGGTGTTGTAACTGAAGGTATAGATAGCTGTGAACTGCCATGTAGGGATGGAACTAGCTCTTATAGACCAGGCTGGTCTCAAACTCACAGAGATCCTCCTGTCTGCCTCCAGAGTGCTGGGATTAAAGGCGTGTGCCACCACTGCCCGTCGAGGGGGGGCATCTTTCTTTCACCTTCACCACCACATGGCAGACAGAGGGGTGTAACTAACTGTCCCACTTACACACCCCCGGGGTCAGCTCACCCTTGCCTCTGCCAACAGGGTCAGCTCTACTGTACTGCCCAGGTGAGCAAGGCCTGCTTTCAACTGGTGAAGAGGAGGGTGAGCGCCCCCTTCTGTTGCAGGTGGTGAAGGGTGAGGAGTAAGGAGGTTATCTCTACCCCACCCACACCGCCACATGACAGTTGAGTAGTGGGGACAGCTGTTCCTCACTCAGAGCTTTGGGGCTGCCTTACCCACACCTCTGCCAACAGGGTTGGCTCTACTGTGTTGCCGAGGGGAAGTGCAGGGCCTGCTCTCCCAAGTGCTGCAGCTCATGAGGGGCAGGGGCAGTTCTCCTGCTCTTATGACCTCAGAGCCAGATCTCCCACTTGCCTCAGATGAGGGGCCAGACATGTTTTAACCATAAACACTGCTTATTATCTTGTTTGGGAGGTTTTATCAAAAGTCCTGGTTTACAGCTGAGAAAAGAACTGTAATTGATTAAAACAGGTCACCTTACATTTTGGCCTTAAGAATGGTTCTGTCTCAGAAAAGGGGGCCTCAGAAAAGGTAAATACCTCTACACAGGTGGTCTTCACAATGGTTTTTGTTTTGTTTTAAATTGTGTTCAATTTCTGGACTCTGAGCCAGTGAGACATTTGAACCTCAGAGTGGTGGTCATGTTTTGGTGGTGGCTTTCCTCCTAACATCTCCTTAAGTTACAGTGTTTCTTCTCATGCTATAAGCTGATTTTAGGTTCCTGATATTAGATTCATTGCAGTAAGATTAGAAAATAGACAACTTGCATTTTTTCCTATTTGCTTTTACTGTAGGAATAGAATATTTAGGAGCTGGAAAGGGTTAGTGAAAGTATGTTTGGGCCTAACTGGTTAACCTTAAGACCCTGATTATTTTTAGGTGAGCATAAATAACAACTTGAATAGTGATAGTAAAATGAGAGAGAGAAAGGAAAGAGATTGTTAGTTTGTTGTGTGAACTTTTCCTGGGGAGATGTGAATAAACATTTAATGACCCCAGATTGGGAATCAGTGGTAAAGCAGAGTAACATTTTCAAGTCCAGCTTTGTTGAACAAATGGATTTACTGAGCTTATAGGAGGATGAGATCAGAGAGGGTCATAAGAAGAGTACTCAAGGCCCATAAGAAGGGGCCAGTTAGTTACTCAGGGGTGTACTCTCGATGTTGTCTTTTTTTAATTGATAGGCTAGGTCATATATTTATTTTTCCTACTGCACATGTCCCTTTCCATAATGCATCTGATTTGATTCATATACATGCCCAATTATATAGGCATAGATTATAAATAGGAATCCCCCCCAAAGTCATTGGAACAACATGATTTGTCTCAGTGTACATGCACCCCAAACCAGTTCAGTCCTGCTCAGTCTTTCTCTCCAAAAACATTGAGATTATAGTTGAAATGGTCCAAATTGGTTGTTGTGGGGGCAGAGAACTATAGTATTGTTTAGAGTGAAGTGTACATGGGGCCTAATGAAGGTGGAGAGTAGCGGGGTCCTGGGGTTCTTAGCTTCATGGTTTGGAGAGGGATGTGTGTGAAGTACATGCAGCTGAAGGAACTAGGCTGTCAAGTGCATTCTTACAAGGGTGTGTGTGTGTGTGTGTGTGTGTGTGTACACATAATCCAAACTAAATAGGGTCCCAAGTCACTAAGCTATTTTCTGTTTGCCTACCTTATCATGACTTTCCCTACACATCCTCCTGTGTGAGGGAAGGTCAACAGGCTCAGTCTTGGGAGTCTCTTGTAGATAGTTAAAGCTGCTTCTGATGAAGATGGTAATGCTACTATGCTTAGAGAATGGTGTCTTATGACAACACAAAAGTATTTTATAGCATGGTTACTTTTGTTATTGTGTAGTCCCAGCATTATTCAACTTAAGGGTGCTTTGATTTTCAGGTTGTTCCATTGCCTTGCCATGTGTGGCAGCAGTCATCCAATCAAGACAATTCTAGAGTAGTTTTCCAACTCCAGTGCAGTGTCATTGGAAGCAACAGCCCAGTGGAGGCCTGGGGAGGATCAGGTGTGTCTGGGGCAAATTCTTTTTACCAGCAGCACAGAAATGCTATGCTGTAATATGAAGAATGTGAAGATGTTAATTACTTTACTATTTCAGTGTTCTAATAGGGTTCCATAATCTTATGCAGAACAAGAAGCTTGCCCCTGCTTTTTTGTTCTCAATAGTCTACATTCTTCAAAAATCTTATAAAGGGTTTTTGTGTAGGTGGATTATCTCATGGGATAAGAAGTTAAAACATTAAAAATTGCAAAGTTGTTACCTGACCGTAAATAGAATATTTTAAAAAGAAAGGCGTCTGTTTCCTTTTTCTCTTCCCCCCTCTTCACCTCAGACAAGATTTCTCGGTGTAACCCTGGCTGTTCTGGAACTCACTCTGTAGACCAGGCTGGCCCCAAACTCAGAGATCCTCCTGCCTCTGCCTCCTGAGTGCTGGGTTTAAAATTGTTTGTCACCGCTGCCCAGTCGTCAGTTTTCATTTTTAAACAACTTGTTTATTGATGTGCAAATAAAATATGGTAAAGTGAACTGTTTTAGTTATACAGTTTGTCAGATGAGTTTTGAAAAATATAATTATGTAAATACTCCTGTGCTTGAGACATACAGCATTGCTATTATGGACAAAAGTTTCAGAATGCTATTTTAATCATTGCCTTCTCCAGGCCCGTATCTTATATCAAGCACCCTATGGTTGATGGCTCTGCTTTTCCTTTTTAGAATTACGGTGTGTGGACTTTTAAAAACTGATTTCTTTCCCTCTGAAATTAGCCCATGTATGAACTCTTTAAATTTTCATTGTTTTTGAGTAAGCATGACTTCATTTTTGTTGAGTAAATACCTAGGAATAGATCAGTTAAATTATAACGGTGTGTTTAACTTTATAAGAATATGCTGTTATTTTCTGAAGTATCTGTTTCATTCTGCCCAGGGAATGTGGTAGCTGTAGGTTTGGAAATATTTGATCAGTGTTTTGTTTGTTTGTTTTAAATAACCACAGTATGGATTTGTCATGTAGTACCAAATGTATTGATTTAACAGTGAGAACTTAAAATATAACACTAGGAGATGGGGATAATCAGAAGAGGTCTAGGAGGAGGTTAATGTAGTAAGAAAGAAAATAGAAGGAACTACTTTGTTCTATTCTGGTGAGAATATTGTTAAATATGCTGAGTGGACAGCATAAGTATAAATGTGTTGATTCAGCTAATGACTCAGCATCTTTTCTGTTTAAAATTATTTCAGAGAGCAGAATCTTGGCATCATCTTCCTCAAGAAAGAGATTCTTCCCAGACCTTGGATACATCCCAGCCTGGGATTGATGTGAGAATAGAAGGAACAAAAGTAACAGACTTCCCTTCTCTGGAGGAAAGTAAATTGGCTCAGTCAGAACGTCCAGCCACGGAACCAAAGCTTAATCTCTTTTGTTCTCCATTGCTAGGTAATGCCTCTGTATTTTTTAAAATATAATATATATTTTATTCTATTTCATGTGTATGGGTGTTTTACTTGCATGTATATCTGTGCACTATGTTTTTGTCTGGTGCCCATGTGCCCATGTGGCCAGAAGAGGATGTCTGTCTGATTCCCTGGATCTGGAATTATGGGTTCTGGGAATCAAATCCAGATCCTCTTAAAGGCTATGCTCTTAACTGCCAAACTTTCTCTCCAGCTCCAATGCCTTTGTCTGTGACTAGAGGTAATAGCTTATGTTTCTAAAAACTCTGTGTGTGTGTGTGGGGGGTATGTGGAGGCATGTGAAGATGGGGAGCACTTATTAGCCTTGTTCCTAACTAAATCCATTTTAGTTGAGGTTCTCTGTGGAACTATACTCAAACCAGTTGGTTCTGGTTTTTCACACTGGCTGGTTGGCTTAGCTGTATTAAATATGCATCTTAGCATTCCCAGTTGTTCATCGAAGACTGAAAAGAGATCATTCACATTCAAATGGGTATGTGTCCTTAGTCTTCCATAGCACAATTGCTCTTGGAGAAAAAGTCACATATTGTCTTTGATTGGTGTTCCCTCATCGGTAGAGACTCAGTGTTTCTTGATAAGTAAAATGTGTCTGTATGTCTTAGTTTGCTTATTATTGCTGTGATAAAGATCATGACCAAAAACAACTTAGGGAGGAAAGAATTTATTTGGGTTACTGTCCAGGATCATAGCCCATTGAGAGAAGCTAAGGCAGGGACTCACAGGAACTGAAACAGAAGCCATGGAGGAACACTGTTTACTGGCTTTCCCCCCCTTGGCTGGCTCAACCTGCTTTCTTTTTTGTTTCTTATTTACTTACTTATTTTTCAGTATGCTTTTTATTCAGCCAGACCACTTGCCTCCAGGTGGCACCACCCATAGCGGTCTCAGCCCTTCATATCAATCATTGATCATGAAAATACCTCACCGACTTGCCCACAGGCAATCTGATGGAGGCAATTTCTCAAACAAGATTCCTTTCCCTCCAGATAGGTCTAGGTTTGTATATATTTACCTTATTTGATTTTTAGAGTCAATTTAGACAATTGTTATCCTCAGCTTTGAGAACAAAACAATTAAGATGAGGAAATTTCATCATTTCCTTGAGATAGATCTTACTGCTTTTCTTTTAGTGTAGAATGGCTTTCTTAACTCTCTACCAAAGATAAACTTCAAGTACATTTCAAGTGAAGGAGTTTAACCATAAGGTTGGTTTTACTGAATTTTTTTTAGAGAAGCAGACAAGGACCTAGTTGAGCTTATTCTTTTCAAAACAAGCCAATATGCAAGCCAGGATGCTAGTACAGTGTTATGTACACATGTGGACTATTAAAGTGAATTGTAGGCTTACTTTGGAGAAAGGTGTTGAGCTTTGTGGTAGTTTGAATCTAATTGGCCCCCCAAAACTCATAGGGAGTGCACTATTAGGAGGTATGGCTCTGTTGGAGTGGGTATGGCCTTGTTGGAAGAAGTGTATCACTGTGGGGGTGGGCTTTGAGGCCTCATATATGCTCAAGCCACGCCCAGTGTATCAGTTCATTTCCTGTTGTCTATAAGATGTAGAACTCTCAGTTACTTCTCCAGCACCATGTCTGCTTACACACTACCATGTCCTACCATGATGATAGTGGACTAAACCTCTGAACTGTAAACTGTTGTCTCCAAGTTGCAAAGATCCCAAGAGACCACCAGGAAGACAGACTAAACTTTTTTTTTTTTCCCCGAGACAGGGTTTCTCTGTATTGCTTTGGAGGGTGTCCTGGAACTCGCTCTGTAGACCAGACTGGCCTCGAACTCACAGAGATCTGCCTGCCTCTGCCTCCGGAGTATTGGGATTAAAGGCGTGCATCACCAACATATGCAAGGCTACTGCTAGTTTTTAAAGATAAAAGTTACAGGATTATATCAGTAGGTACGGGTTGGTTTTTGATTGGTTGACATTTGGGAACAATTAGAATTTCTCAAAGTCATATTTTGGCATGAAATACCTGTGCCCCAATTATTTTCATTGGTCAGTGCTGAGAGGGACCATTTTGTGGTTTCTATGGTATTATGTTGTTACTTGCAGGTGGCCTGTTGTACATAGATACAAGTAGTTTTCAGAACTATATCCTGGAGACTACAGGGGAGGTTTTGGTTCCCCCTGGAGTTTCTTTTGTGACCAAACAGTTCCCAGGAACCCAGTATCTAGGAGGCTGGGCGGAGTGTCTGGAGTTTCTTTGTGTTCAGTTTTGACCCTAGACTCTGGGAGGTCACAGGATCTGGAGTTTCCTTGTGTCAGAGGCCTACGTGTCTTTTTCTGTAGCTTGTCATGGCTACTAAAGCAGGGGGCTGAGTGAGGGTCTGGTCCCTTTATTTCTAAATTATTAGAAGTGAAGTTTTTGCTGGGCGTTGGTAGCATATGCCTTTAATCCCAGGACTCTGGAGGCCGAGGCAGGTGGGTCTCTGTGAGTTTGAGGCCAGCCTGGTCTATAGAGGGAGTTCCAGAACAGTCTCTAGAACAATACAGAGAAACCCTGTCTCGAAAAACAAAACAACCCCCCCCAAAAGGAAGTGAAGCCATTGGGTTTAGTTTATCCCTTTTATAAACCACCCAATTTAAATGTTTTCCTTTATAAGTTGCCAGGTCATGGTGTCTTTTCACAGTAATAGAAACCCTGCAGAAATTGGTACTTAGGCACTGGGGTGTTGCTGTGATAGGTCTGACCATGTCTTTGTTTGAAAGAATATGGACCTTGGGACTGTGAGTTAGAAAAACAGTTGAGCACTTTAAGTGCTGCTTAATGAGCCATCCTAGTAGGAACATGGAAGATAATGGTGCTAAGTGTGATTTGAACTATAGGTTCCTGGCTCAAGAGGTTTCAGAGGAGAATGTTAGTATGTGTCCTTAAGATCGCTCTTGTGATATTTTGGTGAAGAATGTGAATACTTTTTGCTCTTGTCCAAAGAGTATGCCTGAGGCTAAAGTGAAGAGATTTTGATTGATTGTGTTGATAGTGGAGCTCTCAAAGCAGCCTAAGTATAGACTGTCGTGTGGTTATTAGTGGTAATTCTAATTAAGATTGATAGTGAAAAGGAGCAAGCTAAGCAGGGTACACAGCAAAGTGTAAAATTTGAGGAGAAAAGGAGCACCAGGAAGTGGAATGGAGTTAAGAGATAAACAGATTAAGAAATAGAATAAAGGGAGGGGTGACCTCAGGGAAGATCTCACCCAGGTGAATTTCCAATTTGTTTAGAGCCAGGTGTGATGGTGCACACCTTAATCTCAGGAGACAAATGGCTGGTAGATCTCTGAGTTTGAGGCCAGCCTAGTCCACAGAGCAAGTTCCTGGACAGACAGATTTAGGCAGTGAAGGAAACCATTGAAAACAAAGCTGGTGAAGATGTGATTCAACAGTGGGGCCATGCCCTAGCCCCAGAAAGCAGCAGAACTTGGCATTTTTGGCCATGTGGTTCTGGCTTTAGAGTCAAGGTTAGAAGAAAGGGGTTATGGAATTTGCCTTTTCGCCTAAGGAAAGCTGCTGAGGCCAGGTGTGTGTTAAGGGTGTCCCTGAATGGACGGATGCCCAGAGAAGCCATTGTGTGAAGCTGTGAAGTTGAATCCTGGATTGCCTTGGAGACCCTTAGAGATGCCAGTGCTCTAGGATACCTGCTGAGGAAAGCTAACAGAGGGGAACCAGCTCAAGAGAAGGAAGTGTGTTGCAGTCAATGAAGTTGAAAGGAGTTGGAGATCTGAAGACTGCTTTGATAATCAGAGTTTGGAGTTTGCCCACTTGGTTTTTGGTCTTGGTTTGGTCCAGTATTTCCTCTCTGTGCTCCCTTCCCTACGTTTTAGAATAGTAATGTATATCCTGTGCCGTTATATGTTGGAAGTATGTGATCTGCTTATTGATTTTGATTTTACAGGGGATTGCAATTAAGAGATTGCATGAATCTCGCAAGAGACTTTGAACTTTAGACTTTTAAATGATTTTGAGACTGTTAGTAGGCTATGGGGACTTTTGAAATTTGACTGACTGCATTTTTCATTTGGTATGGCTATAAGCCCTTGGTGACCAGGGAGTAGAATATGGTGGTTTGAAAGAAAATGTTCCCTAAAGGGAATGGCACTTAGGGAGTAAGGATGGCCTTGTTGGAGTAAGTGTGTTACTGTGAAGGTGGGCTTTGAGGTCTCATATGCTTTAACCTCCTCTTAAGTGCTGGGATTATTGTGCTCTGACTTTAACGCAGAGTTTGGCAAATCCTTTGCTCCTGAGCTTCAGTCTCCACATTTGAATTTTTAAAAGATTGTGAAAGCAAAGTATATGTGACAGCTCATATGTTATCAATAAGCCTAAAATTTTTATCCTTTGACCTTTGATCAAAAATGCTGGCTAATTTGTGTAGAAGTTAAAATGAGGAGTATAGGATGCTGCATTTAACTCAGTATAAGATCTTTTTAAAAGGTAATATACCAGGAACAGAAAATAAGTTCTGTTATGGCAAAATGTCAAGGAAGAATTCTGTAAGAGAAAGATTTCAGTATTGAATGAGAGACTGTACAATGCAGTTTCTCCTGTCCTAATGTGTTATATAGTTGCAGTTTCTCCTTTACAGTAAATACAGTGGGAAGGACATTTAAAGCTACTGGATTTTTGCCACTGGGCATGCCATTCCTGCTGTTCTGTCCTGCATGGATGCTATCACCATGGTATTAGGCTTTTGTTAATGGCAAATATCATTGAAACTGTTCAGAGCTGTATGAAGAAGGCATTGCCAGATAAACATATAGCCATCCCATTACTTATACACATATATATGGCATGCTTGAAAATTAACTGTTTAAATCTGGCCTGCATTAGAAAATGCATTTTCCTGCTTACCTGATTTAACTCTCAAACTCCACTCAGATTTTTTTTAAATATTTGAGGAGATGCTTAAATGATGCTTATGATTTCTTGGTTATATGTCAACATTTATGATAATAACGATTTCTGTAAGTTCTGGAATATGGTTAGGTGAGGCTCCAAAAGATGCTGTAACGATAAGCGACACACTTACTGAAATTAAAACTAAATATTCATTGTAGAAATTACTCACAAGATACCAAACAAGTAACCCAGATGAGCCAAGTAGTTTTCTGCTGCCGAACCGGAAGCTGAACTCCGGGAAAAGAGACCAAGACTTCTTGTGTGCTGTCTTTTATGCCTTCCCCCGTAACGCCCCCTAGCCATGCCCAAAAGTGGGCCTGGCTAGTGACGTAGTTCACCGCCTACGTGCGTATACGTCTTTATGTCCGTCCATATACGTCTTTAGTCATGCCTAAAGTGGGTGTGGTTAGCGGTGTGGCAAACCGCTTTTATTACCTCATCGGTATGCGCCTCTAGTAAGTCACATGGTTAATGGCAGCATACAGGCTTCCTCCTACAATTCCCCTTTTAGTCTAAAAAGGACAACTAACTTGTGTCAATGAACAAAATGTATCAAATATCTATCCTATCTAAACCTAAACTTATCTGAAAGAAACACCCAAATCTGAACACCTCCTTCCAATCCCAACTCTAAAATAATTGAAAACTAACACTAACAGGTGTAAACTATCCTATAATATCAATAGTAGGGAGAGGGGGCGTGGAATTCTCAAAACTACTTCCTTCTGAGATGGGACGATGATAATCTCATGGGGACCTGTGAGAAGAAAAATGTTAGTGTAACAAAATCTCAGTAGATCAGACAGTCTCTGTATGGCAGGAGATGCTTGATTGAAGTTCCTGACTGGGACTAGTGTTGATTGAATCTCTCGTCTGAAGCTCTGGCCAGATTGTAGAAGATGTGCTGTTTTAGTTTCTTGGTCTGGAGTTGTGTAGAATGATATAGTTTCAAGCCAGTTTCAGGTTAGTGCTTGTCAGGTGGAGTCAATGATGTGGGGCAGTTCAGATGCCTCCAGTCCAATCAAGTGAAGTCAAGGAAGTGGATCCTCATTCTCTTTCTGAAGCAGTTGAAGATTGCTGTCAGGAAATTCCTTGTTCTCTGGAAAACTCAAACATTATTGTTAACAAAGAAATATTTTAAGTTTTATATGTATGCATACTGGAAGAGTTGATAATAGGGAAGATGGTAAACCTGAAGGAAATTAGACTTTTCAGAAAAAGAAATCCACAGATAACAGTCCCTAATTTTATTTTCTTTTGTCTTATATCAATGGCTCTTTGATATAATACAGAAATTCTGAATTTTATTTAAATAATATGCTTGAATTTAGAGTAGGAGAGCCAATCCAACTCCAAAGCCAGCTTCAGTTAAATGAATGGGGACTGAGGTATGTGAAGAAATAAAGATAAAAGGGTACTATGAAAAAACAATATAGAGAGATTTAGACTTTGATACCACACAGTGAGTTACTGTTTGTTTGATGGTCCTCAGGGTAGCTATTCATTCTTCTTCAGGAATCCATATGTCCGGTATTCTTTGCTGAGTTTACCTGTGAAGACAAAAAACAAAACACTTCTCTTTCCTTTTAGGAGGTCACTTTACCCATGGTGGAATATGAATTTGTAGATGAGCTGTTATCTTCCTCCTCCTGAGATGTCTTCTGTTCTGATCGAATTTTAATTAATTTTGAGGGAATCCAAACCTTTTCTTCTCCTGTAGAAACAAAAGCATAACCCCTTCCCCAACGTAACACATATCCTGGTTTCCAGACTGAGGTCACAACATCCTTAAAATACACCTGTTGGTTCAGTTCAGAAGTCTTCTCTGTAGTCCAGTGTCTTTCTGCTGCAGTTTGTCCTTTTTCATCAGCATTAAGAAAATTCAACGTTAGTAAAGCATTATTGTAACCTGTGTTTATGTGTCTTTGTTTTCCCTGGCTGTTTATGAAGCATCTCTTTTAAGGTTCGGTTAGATCTTTCAATTAACTGCTTGTCCTGTGGGATTATAAGGTATACCAGTTACATGTTTTATATTATAATATTTGAAAAATTGTTCCAATTTACTGGAGACATATGCTGGAGCATTGTCAGTTTTTATTGTTTTAGGTATACCCATAACAGCCATCACCTCTAAGAAGTGTGTAATAACAGAATCAGCTTTTTCAGAGCTGAGGGCAGTAGCCCATTGGAAGCCTGAGAACGTGTCTATGGTATGGTGTACATATTTCAAACTGCCAAATTCTGGGAAGTGAAATACATCCATTTGCAAAAGTTCATTTCTGTGAATACCTTTAGGATTACAACCTGCTGGTAATGGAGTTTGATTGTAGAATGAGCAATTGGGACAATTTCTTACTATTTCTTTGGCTTGTTGCCAGGTGATAGAAAAATCCTTCTTCAAACCTTTGCTGTTAACATGGTGTTTCTTATGAAATTCTGAAGCTTCCAACACATTACCTACTAATAAACGATCAATTTCATCATTGCCTTGTGCCAGAGGACCTGGCAGACCTGTATGGGATCTGATGTGTGTTATATATATAGGATGAGTCCTGTTTCTGATGATTTCCTACAATTGTAAAAACAATAAGGTTAATTCTGTATTATCAGGAACAAATTCTGCAGTCTCAATGTGCAAGACAACTCTTTCTGCATACTGAGAATCCGTGACTATATTGAGAGGCTCTGTAAAGTGTTTAAGTATCATGAGAATGGCATATAACTCTGCCTTTTGTACGGAGTTGTAAGGGCTTTGAACTACTTATATTTCCTGATTTATACCCTGCCTTACTTGATTTGTTTGCATCTGTGTAGAAGGTAAGAACTCCAGAAATAGGTGTTTGCCTCACGATACGTGGAAGAATCCAAATTGTTTTCTTTATGAATTTGATTCTCTCTGTTTTGGGATAGTTATTACTAATACTTCCCAAAAAGTCACTGCAAGCTATTTGCCAATATCATTATCCTTCCATAAGGAGGAAATTTCCTCATTTGTTAAAGGTACAATAATTTCAGCTGGGTCTTTCCCAGTCAGTTGACGAAGCCTTAACTTACCTTTTAATATCAAATCGGAGATCTTTTCTATGTATGTTTTCAATTTTTTTATTCTGTTTATGTGGCAGAAATACCCATTCTAGAATGATGTCTTCCCTCTGCATTAGTATTCCTGAGTGGTATTCTCTAGATGGTAAAATAACCAGAATACAGTCCAGCTTTGGATCCACACGGTCCACATGTGCTTCTAATACTCTCTTTTCTACCCATTCTAATTCTTTTTCAGCCTCAGCTGATAGTACTCATGTGCTGTTTAGGTCTTTATCTCCTTTTAAAGCCATTTTCAGGTGTTTTAAATCATGCCCTCCTACACCAATAATTGTTTGTAATTGAGAGATTTCTCCTAATAGTTTTTGAAGATCATTAAGAGTCCGGTAACGATCTCTTCTGATCTGTACTTTCTGTGGTCTAATTTTCTGAGTATCTGTTTTATAACCTAAATAATTCATAGAATCTCCTCTTTTTATTTTTTCTGGGGCAATTTGTAATCCCCAGCGAGGCAAAGTTTCCTTTACTGCTTCAAACATCTTTTCCAAAGTATCCTTATTTGAATCAGACAATAATATGTTATCCATATAATGATATATTAACAAATGTGGAAATTTTTTAACGAATTATTTCTAGAGGTTTATTCACAAAATATTGACACAAAGTTGGGCTGTTTAACATACCTTGAGGTAGTACCTTCCACTGGAATCTCTGTACTGTGAAGGCGAACTTTTCTCTGTCGTTTTCTTGTAATGGTATGGTGAAGAAGCAATCTTTTAAGTCTATAACTATAATTGGCCAATCCTTAGGAATTAGAGAAGGTAACGGCATCCCAGGTTGTAGAGACCCCATAGGCTGAATTACCTTGTTGATGGCTTTAAGATCAGTAACCATTCTCCACTTACCAGACTTCTTCTTGACAACAAAAACAGGTGAATTCCATGCACTAGTTGATTCCTCAATATGTCCAGCATCTAGCTGTTCCTGAACTAACTTCTCCAAAGCCTCTAACTTCTCAGATGTCATAGGCCATTGACCCACCCAGACGGGTTCATCTGTCAGCCATTTTAAGGGTAGAGCTTTTGGTTGCTCTGTAGGTTTGGCTCTAGCATCCTGCTTCTGTACAGCCTGTACATTTGGCATCTGTTTTCTGTACTGCCTTACTATATTCTTTCTACCACTAAGAGCTTGTCTATAATTCCTAGCTGATACAGGAGGAATGTTAATCTGCGTATTCCATTGCTGGAGTAGATCACGGCCCCAGAGGTTTATAGCAATATCTGCAACATATAGCTTTAACCTTCCTCTCTGTCCTTCTGGCTCAATAAAGTCAATCCATCTAATGCTCTGTTTAACTTCAGATAGGGTTCCAATCCCTAAGAATTGAACATTAACCTCTTTTAAAGTCCAATCGGGGGGGCCAGGACTTCTGATTAATGATAGTGATGTCTCCTCCGCTGTCTAAAATGCCATTAATCACCATATTATTTACCTTAACTGATAACTTGGGTCTATGATATTGTATAGAAGTTTGCCAAAATATATGTTTTGTATCTCCTCCTGATATAATTGATTCATCCTCTGGAGCTAATGTATTATCCAGTGCCGTATTATTTACAATGGGCAGTGGATCTTCTAATTGTCCTGGGAGAGGCTGTCCTCCACTGTCACTGGGAATGACCGGATAATCTTTCTGGGGGCTTGCTTGAGCCTCTGATCCCCGTTTCCCGGCTTTAAAGATCTACCTTGTCTATCTCTTGTGAACCAGCATTCGTCATTCCAGTGTTGGCCCTTTCCACACCTCCTGCAGAGACCAGGAGGCTGAGGCCTTCTGTTTGATGCATTCCTGGTAAAATCATTATTTCTAGGAATGCGTTGTCTACAGTTCCTACTAAGATGTCCTATTCTACCACAGTTAAAGCATGTTGCATCTTTATGCCTGTTAAAATTCTTGGAGATTGCCTTCCCTACCCAGGCCTCTATATCATCACAGGTAGGATATTTGGCATCCTGGTGCCTCCTCAATCCTGTAGAAATAGCTTCACCTACCCAAGCTCCCGTATCCTGACTTTTACATTTCAGGTTCGCTGTATGTAGGACCCATTCCTCCAATGGTGCTGATCTTATTTTTAATGGCCAAATTACCTGCCTGCATTGAGGATTCGCGTTCTCATATGCCAAAGATTCTATAAGGAGTCGCCTGGATTCTGGAAACCCTACCTGCTCTGGATAATCTCTCTAAAAATTCACTGAACCTTTCCCTTGGGCCCTGTCTAGGGGTACTTCATGACCATTCTTTAATTCCTGAATCTCTAAGGCTTTCACTTCTTGCCTCCATAAAGCTCTCCATTGAATTTGACAAGAATTTTCGAGCACTGAGGAGGCTAATTGGGCCCAGTCCTTTGGGGTTACTTTATTTACAGTGGCCCATGAGGTTAGTAGCTCTCTGACAAAGGGAGAATGAAGACCATACGAAACAATGGCGTTCTTGATTTCCTTTAGATCCTTCATCTGTATAGGTTCCCAGGGATAAGCAGTGGGACCATTTGATTGTTTTTTCATTGCTGGTTTTTCTGTTACAGATATTGGGAAAACCATAGGTGAACGCATAGCAACCTTAGGGAGATCTTTCCGGCATTTGAGAGGTGTTGGGAAACTCCTGTCCTGACCTATTGCCTGTATGTCTGATTCTGAAGTATCAGACTGAACGTCTTCTAAATCCTGCAGTCTATTCATCATTGTTTCTCTGAGCTCTTGAAGTTCTTGGGACAAATAATTTTCTAAGGATGTCATGGAATCTTTCATTTTTTTGCATTCATCATTTATACGTGATTCCAAATACTTAATATTCTTATCCTTAGAAAGTACCTCAATGGCATGTAAACCTGCCTTCCACAAATGATATTCTATCAGTTAGTTTGTCATTGCTCTCAGACATGGAACAAATCTTTTCTGCTAGCATTTTAATCTTATGTTCCAGTCTTTGTAGTTTGCTAGTGAAATCATCAAACATGGAACAGTTTTGTTGGTTAAATGTTTCAACATTATGTTCCACTTTTTCTATTCTATCTGTTGAACACATTTTTCCTGAAAGTAAATCAATTTTGTGTTCTGTCTCTTTAAACCTGTTTGTCAGACCTACATTATCATTTTTAATATCCTGAATATTTTCTACCAACCCTTTCTTACTATCCTGCAAGGAATTTTGCATTTCCTGAATTCTTTGTATTAAGATTTCAAAACTATCCTGCGATGACCATATGACCTGTATAAGTTTCATCCTATTTTTGAGCCATTTCTTTAGCAAAATTATATTGATTATGAAACTAATAATCACAATCATGGGTAGGAAGTACCTTTCAGGTAGGTCCTCAACCCTTTCTAAAATCCCTTCCATACGAAAAACAAGAAAATTCTTAACATCCTGCATCATAATGTTAGCTGAAATTGTATAAAGCAGTTAAATTTGTTACCAGTGGAGTAATTCAGGCCGAAATCAACAGGCTGCCAGCAAAAGAGCACGTGGCCGAAGTCAGCAGGCCGCCAGTAAAACAGCACGTGGCCGCGAGAGAAATCTCCGAATACCACCTAACCTTACTGGCAGGAATCGTGCCTTGCTGAGCGAAGTGGTGAGGAACTTAGAGAAAGGAGAGTCCACGTGTGCCTGGTCAGGCCGAGGAGCAGCCGCTTTTCTGGGCGCCTGGATCTGGATTCCAAAACTTCCGACACCAAATGAGGCTCCAAATGACGCTGTAACGATAAGCAACACACTTACTGAAAGTAAAAATAAGTATTTATTGTAGAAATTACTCACAAGATACCAAACAAGTAACCCAGATGAGCCAAGTAGTTTTCCGCTGCCTAACCGAAAGCTGAACTCTGGGAAAAAGAGACCAAGACTTCCTGTGTGCTGCCTTTTATGCCTTCCCCCGTAACGCCCCCTAGCCATGCCCAAAAGTGGGCCTGGCTAGTGACGTAGTTCACCGCCAACGTACGTATACGTCTTTACGTCCGTCCATGTACGTCTTTAGTCACGCCTAAAGTGGGTGTGGTTAGCGGTGTGGTAAACCACTCTTACCTCATTTGTATGCGCCTCTAGTAAGTCACATGTTTAATGGCGGCATACAGGCTTCCTCCTACAGTTAGGGATAACTGATTTTTAATTTTATTATTTATTCATATTATTTTATGTATATGGGTGTTTTGCCTGCATATTTGTTTGTGCACTACCTGAGTGACAGAGGGTGTTAAATTCCTCTGGGACTGGAGTAAGAGATGATTGTAAGTCATCATGTGGGTGCTGCGAATCAAACTTAGGTCCTCTGGATAGCAGCAGCCAGTATTCTTAACTAATGAGCCATCTCTCCCAGATAACTAATTTTTAAAAAGATACCAGATTCTTTCGATGCTCATTGTACCTACTTCATTGAAAATAATTTCTTGTAGCCACCAAAATCCTTTGTGTGTTAGCTTCAGTTTCTCTTTCTTTCTTTCTTTCTTTTTTTCTTTTTTTTTGGTTTTTTGAGACAGGGTTTCTCTGTATTGTTTTGGAGGCTGTCCTGGAACTCGCTCTATAGAGCAGGCTGGCCTTGAACTCACAGAGATCCACCTGACTTTGCCTCCTGAGTGCTAGGATTAAAGGTGTGCACCACCAACGCTTGGCTTCTTTCTTTCTTTTTCTTCTTCTTTTTTTTTTTTTTTAAAGATTTACTTATAATTGTATTAAGTGCTATGGGGAATAAGAATTTCATGCTAGCTTATATATATTTAATGACATAAGAATTACTTAAGCACTTGTGAAAGAGATGAAAAAAGTAGGTAGATCTCTGAGTTTAAGGTCACCCTTAAGGGCTTACATAGAGAGACCCTGTCTCAAAAAAACAAAACAGAAATATGCTCCTCCCCAAATCAACAAAAACAACAACAAAAAGAATTAAGAAGGAAGGAACCCATGGTGTTTTTTTCTTGAAAACAAGTTTTTAAACTCCTTAGGCAATATACCTATTATTTCAGAACTAGAACTCCAAAGAACATTTGTGTTTATGGTATCTTCTCATCGTAGAGCTTAAACAGAAAATTTAAGAAATGTTTATTTAAAACAGACCACACTGTTACTTATATTAACATTTTACAGAGTTTTCTAGACAACTTTTTTGTAAAAAACAAAATATTCTTTAGAAGGGAGGCCTTGTTTCAATATTATTTTGAATGTAATTTTCATCCTCATCACCTGAGATATTGTAAGGCCCAGAGCCCTTAGATTACACTTTGATATAATGGTATAATTTTACATTACTTAAGATTGAGGAGCCAGCAAATGACTTAGCAGGCAAAGGCATCTGCTGTAAAACCTTGTGTATACCTAGTTTGATTCCTGGGACCCACATAATAATAAGGAGAGAAATGGTTACTGTAAGTTGTCTCCTGATCACCATTTGAGTAGCATTGCATGCTTACATCTGCCCACTCTCCTAACTACTCATATAAAATAAAAATGTAATAAAAAAAGACATGCTTTGTTAACAAACACCTAAATTGTATAGAAATTTGCAAAGAGATTAGACTGTTGGCACTTACCCTTACCTGTGAAGATGTTATTTAACAATAGTAAGTTTTGTAAGCATGTTTCCTCACCTGCAAGGTAGCTATAGTAAATGGTACTATTCTTCAGAATAGTCTTGGATTAAATGAAGTGCTGTATGCTAAATGCTCGGACCTTTTCAGGTTCTGTAGATGGCTGCTGCTGCTGTCATATTATTATTGTAATGATTGTAGAATCGTCCAGGTGGCATGTTTAGATGCTTTAAAAGTATTGTATGAGTACACCAAACACTGCATTTTTGTGATTACTCAGCGATTTTATGTTTGAAACTTTGCAGTCATACAGGATAACTTTGCTACTCCTGATTTGCCTTTGCTGACGTGTTTGACACAAGACCAGGAATTTGAGTCTGATTCCTTGTTTCAACAAAGTGAACTAGAATTTGCACCTTTGAGGTAAGGTAATTCATTTTTTGCTTTCTAAACTTTCTACCCTTATTGTAAGTTGCTATTAGTACTGTTGTGCCCAAATTCTGAACCCCCAAATCACCAAGAGGCCCATTTCGATACAAAAGCAAAGAGTCTTTTATTAATGTTATTTAATGAGCTAAACCCATTAGCTCCGGCCGTTCATCCCTCCACCATGGCGGATGGCTGGGGAAAGACCTCAAGCAACCTTGAGGCAGGGATCTTAAAGGGCAGCGTAAGGGGAGTGTCTAGGAGGGGTATGAAACAGTCTCAGGATTGGTGCGCTTCCTGGACGACCTGCCCTGTGTTTATTGGTCAACTGCTTGTTATGGCCCATAGACCCTCCCAGGGCAGTTGGTATGCTCTGTCCATAAAATAAAGCACACCCAGAGCTTAAAGCACAGCTCTGCCAGCTAACTTTTGATTGGCTCCTTGCCACGAAGAGGACATCTGACCTACTAGTGACCAGGAACAGCAAGGTCATGCAAGCACATGATAGCCTGACTTGGCTGCTAAAACAGGGAGGCTGGTCACTACAGTATTAATAGCTTCAGGCTAAAGTGGAACTAGGAGTAGGGGTTAGGTTTTCTTATCACATTCTTGGTATTAAATTGGTGCATGTGCAAATATCAAGTAAGATTTTTATAACATTTCAAATTGATGTCTTCTAGAACATTCAAAATGGAAGGACATTTTGTAATTCTTCAATAACATACTTGGAATTGTCCAAGGCTTTGTTTTCTGTTAGAATGGAAAGAAAACTCTACCTAAAACTCAAAACTTTAGATGTTTAGAAAGTAAACTTGTATACCCTCTGTCATTATACTGTATATTGCTTTAGAATCACAGTTGCAGAGTTCTGTTCACCTTAGATTACCAAAATGATCAAGCTATGTTGTGCTTTTAGAGTAGACCATAAGAACAATAACTGACCAGTGAGCAGAGGAATACAAGTTAGATGTATGTTAATTCATAGTAGGTAGCATGTATTTAAAATAGTAAACCTTATTAAAATTCTATTTTAGATTTTAAACTTTCTTTTGTAATGTTTAAATTGATTTAGGAGAATGTTGAGGCAATATCAGGTTCACTTACTAGTTGCAAAATTTTCTTTGTTTAACTGTCTTGTAGAAATTAAAGATTAGGGCTTCAGTGTTTCTCTGTGTAGCCTTGACTGTTCTGAAACTGACCAGACTGGCCACGAACTCTGCCTCCCAGGTGCTGGGATTAAAGACATTTAACCACCTGGCAAAAAATGCACTTTCAAGTAAACTGGATTTTAGTGACACCGGGTTTATATATTTTTGTTAGTATTTAAAAATTAAAGTATTAAGGAATTAATTATTTCTTTATTACTTCTTATTTTCAGAGGGATTCCTGATAAGTCGGAAGATACTGAATGGCTTGCTCGGCCGTCAGAAGTTAGTGAAGCTTTATTCCAGGCCACCTCAGAGACGTCTTCAGACTTAGTTAACAGTTATCTTAGTATATCTCAACATCCACTTACAGGTAGCACAACTTTTGGGTCTCTGCGCTCTCTTTTCCCATCTGAACAAGAGAATAATGGAGAGAATGCACCACCTAATGCTCCTGATGAACTGAAAAGCCTGAATGATTCTGATCATTATGATGATGCTCTGCTTTCATATATGTCATGGCAGATGGAAAAGGATTCTCAGCAGCCAGAAGGCAACTTGGCTGATAAAGACCAAGTTTCCATGTCAACTTTCTCTGATGTTAGTGATGAAAGCATAGCTGCTAGAAGAAACAACAGTTTTGGTTCTACTTGTTCACATGCTCAGTATTGGAAACAGGAAGCCTTACAACAGACAGAAGCATGTCTAGCCAGTAAGGACCAGGCTTCCTTCCAATGCGAAAACCCTCCTCCTCCTCCTAGTGAAATGTCATACTCTTTCCTGCGATGCATGCTGGAAAGAGGGAAAGGAGCTCCCTTCACCCCTGTTAACCATCTTGAGGATGTTCGTGTAGAGGCTCCTGCTGAGGATGAGCTGAAGCCAAAGATGGATTCTTCTGAGAGCTTTGAAGGAAATGAAGATCTGCAGAAAGAATTTTCTCATTTTTTTAAGCAAAAGAAGATTAGAGATATTTTGGAGTCATCTCAGGTACATGCCCAATCTTCAGAGATAAAGTATATTGGGACGATTGCTGTCCCTGATAGTCATGAACAAGTTTCAGAAGCACATATACATTCCAGAGGACTTGAATTCTCTAAGCTGGAGGCTTCTGGTGGTCCCCTTCCGACAGTTAAATCCAACTTGGATGAGACATCAGAACAACTGTATTTTCAAGAGGAAAGAAACCAAAAGGGAGCTTCTACTTTTGGTGAGAAAAATGTTGATGCTACTGAAAATGTAGCCTTTGAGGCAGTTATTGCCTCAATTGAGTCTTCCAAGCAAGAGAGTGCTATAAGTGAAGTCCAAACTGACATCAATAAGCCATTAGCAGATGACAGCCAAGAGAGAAAACCCCCCAAGTCAGATCTTTCCCCATTAAATTATAATGATGAAAACTCTTTCATGGATAAACTTAAGCATCCAAAATACCAGTCTACTCCTGGGGTGTTTGGACCAGCTGCTTCAAAACCATTGTTGCATAAAGAAGATGATGGTGGTAGCTCCCTATCTCGGGATCCAGATTTAAAGTCACCCCCTAATGCTCCTCAGAACATGCTCAGTAAGCCTCTTTCTATCATTCCAGAGTTTAAGTTGTGTCCTTTAAGTGAAAAAGCTTACAACCGGGCTATTGGTCTTGGGGAAACACAGTCACCTTCATTTCAGTATGATATAAAAATTTTTGACTTTACAGAGAAGGTAGGATCTTCAAACTATTTTTGCAATAAAAGTATCAATATCAGATTCCTGGTTTTTACAAGATTTAAAGCAGCAGACCTTTGGAGAAGTTGCAGATTCCTCAGACTATAATTTGGGTAAGGATGTAAACTGTGGTGACCTCACTGAAGGTCCCAGCTGCTGCTGTATGGAGCAGCTTTTCAGTAAACTTGGCAGCATGTGATGCAAGTCCCATTTTGCTTTAATATTGGCTGGTGAGGCATCATTGATTGTGGTGTGCTAAGAGGTATTACTAGAAGCTGAAGAAGGCCAAGGTGAAATTCCTTGTGGGGGGCTGACTCCACAGTTTCATTGTATATGCAGTTATGCAACATGATCTTTTTTAAAAATTAAAAAAAATTTTTTTAGCAGAAGACCTGCAGGGGAAGACTCAGTCTGGCATCGTTACTTTGCATGGTGATGCTGAGTACTCCAGCCTATATAAAACTGCTGATGTACACAGTGAAAGAGTTGCTGAATTGCAAAGAGAGGTGAGATACAATGAAGTGATAGTTGTAGAAATATGGTCTTTACAGTACTGATTCAGGAAATGGTGTTTGTTTTTTACTTTTTACAATTTCCCAGACGTGGGACCTACAAGGATTAACTGGTGAGTACTTGGAGCTTGCAGATTTAGAGACAATGCTTGATGATCTTTGCGACAGCTCCTTGTTTTGGCTACCTACTTCACAACTATCATCTGAGGAGAGCCATTTTGAAAAGCCTGTAAGTTACTCTACTTGACATTTCTTTATGGATCGGTAAAGGAATATTTTAGTTGAAAAAATGATAATGAAAGTAAAAGGCTCACTTATCTTTTGATACCAATTCTGACCCACAATGTAGTCTTCACATCATACCCAGGAATATGATGTACTAAGTGTTAACATAAAGATTGTTTTATAGACCATGACTCTTAAGTGTTTTGTTTGTTTTGTTTATCCAGACAGGGTTTCTTTTTATAGTGTTGGTTTTCCTGAAACTTGCTTTATAGACCAAACTGATCTCGAACTCATAGAGACCTGCCTCTGCCTCCCTAGTGCTGGGATTAAAGGTGTGTGTCATCACTACCCAGCTTGACTTCATGAGCTCAATAGTGTCTTAGAAAAGGACATCTTTTAGAGGTATAGGCTATTTATCTTTTTAAAAATTTGACACAAGGTGTCTGTTGTCCTGGAGAGTGCTGTGTAGACCAGGCTGGCCTTGAATTCAGAGTGCTGGGATTGAAGGCATCCACCACCACACTTGACCCTCCAGGCTTTTTGTCTTGAGGTATCCTTTTTGTGTTAGGCTAGCAAGAATCTTTGGAACACATGAAAACTAGTCACATTCATGAGGACATTGAGTTGTACTTTCCCTTGTGGTCTTTAGTACCAACCTTGAGACACTCAAGTATTTCTATGTAGAAGTTCTTGAAAATTTTGACTTCAGGCATTTAAGAAAATGTCAAGTATCATTGTTTCCCTGGGAAGAACACTGAAGTGCTTAGAATTCAAACTAGTCAGTCTTTCTGAAGGGATTTAACTGCCTCCTTCTATGAGCTGCATAAGCCTGCATCGCCCCCACCTGTTTATGTCACTGTTATCATTGTTTCTTTATTAGAAAATGGTGACTTGTTAAAATGCTTTATAAGACTTCATTTGCTTAGATTTTGGGATCCCCTTGGCTTTAAATTTCCTTGAGTCCCATCCTTGTTTGTGTGATGCTGTCGATACTAAACTGGGTCTCACTTGTGATATGTCTTTGTATCTTGTTAGATTTAGAAGTTGATATGAGAAAATGGATAAATGTAGCATGAAGAGTTTTCCTTTTATGTATAGGTTATTGACTATGTAAGAAAGTTTCATGGGGTTTCTTTTGTTTAGTATTCTAAAGTAGGTGTTTGAGTTTTCAGTATGAGAGTGGGGATAGAAATAATGGCTGTCACTTTCCTCAAGTACAGTGCCAAGAGCTTCACAGGTACACAGTAGTTCACTTAATTTGTCCTCTCAAACTGGATTAGTGTGGATTACTTTCATTCATATTTTACAATATTTCATTGAGTAGGGAGGCAGAGGCGGGCAGATCTCCGAGTTTGAGCCAGCCCGGTCTACAAATTGAGTTCCAGACATCCAGGGCTACATAGAGAAACCCTGTCTTGAAAAAAACAATCAACAACAACAACAAAAAACTAAACAAACAAAAACAATCTAGTTTTCTCTGGATTGATATTAATTGTACTTTTAGATGATGTTTTCTGAATTAGGCCCTTTCTGGTATCTTACATGAATTTTTTAAATGAATGTTATGCTCACCTCAAATGCAACTTGTTTATATTAAATTAGCTCACACTTTCCCTAAGATCCTGCACACTCTCCTTTTTTATAGAATGTTAGCATTTCTCAAGTTTCTTGCTCATCTTTTATTTTCTTTTCATTGGTGATCAAAATAAGAATTTCCAGAGGAGTTGAATTTAGTTCTCAGTATCCACATGAGGTGACTTACACCCACCTGTAACCAAAACTCCATGGGATTCTCACTCTCTTCAGGTCTCTGAGGACACTTGTATCCATGGAACGAACATACATACATAAACACAAAAAAATAAAAATAAATCTTTTTTTTTTTTTTTTGGTTTTTCAAGACAGGGTTTCTCTGTATTGTTTTGGAGGCTGTCGGTCCAGCTTAGCCTCAAACTCACAGAGATCTGCCTGCCTCTGCCTCCTGCTGGGATTAAAGGCGTGCGCCACCACCACCCGACAAAAATAAATCTTTAATAATGGTAATTAAGGGACTGAAAACCTAGCTTAGTGATAGAGCATTTTCTTAGCATGCCCAAGGCCCTGGGCTCATTCACACCATACACAGATTTAAAAAATGGGAAATAAATCTTAGCATTTTCCTCTTAGTTCCCTCTCATTTTCAAATAGTCCCCTTGGATCTCTTGGTCTATTAAATACTTCTCATCCTTTCCATTCTATATTTAAGTTAAGACTGTAATAATTTTTCTTCCTTTGTAAGAGTAGGAGAAACTAATTTACTCTTTTGTATCCACCTGTGTCTCCTTTTCCTCTTCCTCTTCTGCCTTGTCCCCACAAGCTATACTAAAAAACATCCTAGGAGCGGGATTTTTTTTGACTTCTCAGCACTTATATTTTGGATTATATGTTTATTTGATCTAGAGAGATACTCTCTATTTTATTCTGTTTTCTAGCATCTCTAGTGGCTCCCTGTCCTACTACTCATGATCTCATCAGTTATGACAATGGAAAATGTTTCCTGACACTGCTAGGTACTGGACTTTTCCAAAAGAGAGCTACCAGGCTTAGGAAAGTGTTAGGGAAATAGAGGTAGAGTATTAATTCCTACATCTGGTTGAGAACTGAAAACCCAACCAATAAAAATATGATAAGTAGTGTATGGGGATCAGGAGTTAAAAGCCAGACTCAGCTATGTAGGGAGGAATTTGAGGTCCACTTGGACTACATGAGATCCTACCTCCATATAGGTAGGTAGGTAGGTAGGTAGATCGGTCCTATCTCCAAATAAGTAAGTAGACAGATATGATTATTTTTGGATTCTGTTATGAGATTGCATGACTAGACTAATCTTTTATAAGTCTAATAGTGCTTTGTGTTTTTACCTAAGTATCCTATGACTCCAGTAGAGATTTATGCATGTTTATGCTTTAATACCACTAGTCACTGATATGTGATGTTGTATAAGGCAGCATTCTAAAACACAGAACCATTAATGGTGTCTTCACCAAACAAAATATGATCTATATATGAATTCAAATGGCTTGAGAATATGAGTCTTACACTGTGACTAGACTGGCCCAGATCTCACTGTTAGCTTCCACTGGCCTTGAACTTGTGATTCTTTTGCCTCAGTCTTCTGAGATTTCAGGCGCTAGCCACCACACCTGGGAAGAATATATGATCATAAGTAACTGGGAACTGGTAACTGGGAAATAGGTCATTGGAGAAGAGTATCTGTTCTTTTTTTTTTTTGGTTTTTCGAGACAGGGTTTCTCTGTATTGTTTTGGAAGCTGTCCTGGAACTCACTCTGTAGACCAGGCTGGTCTCGAACTCACAGAGATCCGCCTGCCTCTGTCTCCCGAGTGCTGGGATTAAAGGTGTGTACCACCAACGCCCGGCTCGAGTACTTGTTCTCTTAAAGATGTACTTTATTTTGTGTATGGATGATTTGCCTGCATGTATATCTGTGCACCACATTTATGCAGTGCCCTTGGAAACCAGAAAATGGTATTGTATCCTCAAAGACTGGAGCAAGACAGTTATGGGTGCTGGGAATTGAACTCAGATCCTCTGGAAGAGCAGCCAGTACTCTTAACTGCTACAACATCTCTACAGCCCCAACTTGTTCTTGAAGAAGACCTGGATTCTATTTCCAATATCCACTTGGTGACTCATAACCATCTATAAATGATTCCAGGGGATCCAACAACCTCCTTTGAACTCTGTACCAGGTGCACATACATACATGCAGACAAAACACACGTGTCAAATGAAATTAAGTTAAAAAACTTAAAATAAAAATTATTAAACCTCTTAAGTATCCATTTTTATAATAATGAAGTTTGGTTTTTTAGCCAAGTTAAATGTCAAATTAATAGAATCTTTTTTTCATTTCTTTTTTAATTTCATAGGTAGACCATTCTAATCTGGGCATTAGCCAGACTTTTCCAACTCCATTGCCTTCATTTTTTCCTCAAGAACCAACCAGTGAGTCGAATTATCCTTCCCCCAGTCTCAGAATGTTGAGAATATCTCCTGACACTCTGCCAACAGCTCTTACAGCAGGTATGTATGTAGAAAATGGAGGGTGTTACATGTCTTCCTTATATCTAGCTCATGAATATTATCTTACCATGCCTTTCAAGCAGTTTAGATGGAATAAGGGATGCCCAGTATTGCTGTGATAACACCATGGCCATCTTACAACTCTCAGGTCATACTCCATAACTCAAGGAAGTCAGGGCAGAAACTCAAGGCAGGAACTGAAGCAGATGCCACAGAGAAAATGCTGCTTACTGGCTTGTTCCTCCTGGCTTGCTCTGTTGGTTTTCTTACATATCCCAGGACTGCCTGCACAGGGTGTAGCATCCACAATGGGCGGGTGTTCCCCTCACACATCAGTCATTAATAAAGAAAATGTCTCACAGCTTGCCTACAAAGTGGACCTTATGGAGGAATTGTCTCAGTTGAGGTTTCCTTCTTTCAGATCACGATAGCTTGTGTTAAGTTGGCAAAAAATTAACATGCCAGGTAATTGGTAAAACAGTATTTCTGTATATCCCTGAAAGGGTATCTGAGAAATAGATTTAAGTAGATTGAATAAGGAAGATTTGCCTCACCATTGTGAGTTTGTCTAATTGGTTGAGACCTGGATTGATCTAAAAGTTATGCCGGGATATCATTTTCCTACCCTTGAACGTCAGAAAACCAGGTTATTGACCTGTAGGCAATTTCTCAGCCCTTGCTCTTGAACAGAGTTACACATTGGCATTCACTGATTTTGAGGCTTTTGGGAATGGGATAAGTAAACCATACTATTAGTTTCCTTAGGCTAATATCATAGAATCATTATCTCCAAACTGCATTTACTTCTGAGAGTTATCTGCCAATATTTTTATTTAGTCATTTCCATCTAGTTTTCCCTTCAACATAAATTCTTTTTTTTATTTCTTTTTTGAGACAGGGTCTCACTATGTAACTCTGACTATACCAGAACTCACTGTGTAATCCAGCCTGGCCTCGAATTTACAGAGGTCTTCCTGTCTCTGCCTTGAGCTCTGGGATTAAAGGTGTGTGCCACCTTGCCTGGTTTTCAATAAACCACTCTTCTCAGATCTCAATCTTCTTCCTCCATTCCCCACCTCCCTCAGCTTTCCTCTTCAAAATGACCTCCCATGCTCTTCTGTACAAGATTATCTGCATCTGTACTTCTCTTGCCATTAATTAAGTCATGAAAAATGTTCCTCTGTGAAATGGAAGTTCATTATGGTCTGAATGATTGTGTCCCCTCAAATGTTCACAGTGATGGCATTAGGGAGTGGAGTCTGTAGAAGGTAA
Source organism: Mesocricetus auratus (assembly GCF_017639785.1). Lineage (NCBI taxonomy): Eukaryota > Metazoa > Chordata > Mammalia > Rodentia > Cricetidae > Mesocricetus > Mesocricetus auratus. Next base: position 145,507,442 of record NW_024429266.1, on the reverse strand, counting down.
TTAGATTATAAGAACTCTTAGTGCCAATTAAAATGGGAACCTTGGAGTGACCCTTTGCTACGCTCCCCAACTATGACTGAATGTGATAATGGCATTCTCTATTTGTAAGAGACCCTTGCCAAACCCTAAGTCTATGAGCACCATCATCTAAGACTTTCTTCTTCCTTTGTTTGTGAAAATGGCCGGCATTCTAAGTCCTTGAATGTTGGACCAGAAAGGCCTCCTTAAGTGTTCATATTGATGATACCAATAAACTAGAGCTTTGGAAGAAAATATATTTAGAAACCATCTTTTGCTATCAGATCTCTTCAGAAAGCCATTTGACTGTCTCTTCAGTGTATGTGTACTTGAGAGGACAGCTTTTGAGAGTTGGTCTTCTATTTCTATTATCGGTTTTGGGAATTGAACTCAGGTTACCAGGCTTGTATGTCAAGCACTCTTAACCTGCTGAACCATCGCACTAAGTCCTACTTCTTAAGTATGTGATGATCATATTGTGTGCAAACAGGAATACTTTGACTTTTTTTCTTGTCTATTTGCATTGCTTATTTCTCTTGTCATAGGTACGACTTCAAGTAATATATTTAATCAGAGTGGAGAGGGTAGATACCCTTAGACTTTTTTCCCATTTAGGAAAATGTTGGCTTATATGTAACCTTTATTATATTGAGCTATATTTCTTTTGTTTCTCATTTCTTCATGGCTTTCATCATTAAGGGGTGTTGGAATTTGTCAAAAGTATTTTCTGTATCTGTTGAGATGATAGTATGATTTCTGTCTGAGTCTATGTTGTATGTTATGCTCATTGACTTATTGACTTACATATGCCAAATCATCGTTACATTCTCTGGAAAGGAGCTAACTTGATCATGGTAAACAATCATTATAATGTATTATTGAATTTAGCTTGCAAGCATTTTACTGGGATTTTAAGTGCTTGAGTTCTTCTAGTGTATTGGCCTATAATTTTCTTTTTTGTGAGTCTTTGTCCATGATTGGTATCAGAGTAATACTGGCTTCATAAAATGAATTTGGTAGTGTTCCTTTTTTATTATATGGACTACTTTGAGGACCATTATTGGTTTTTCTTTAAAGGTCTGGTAGGGGCAGGAGAGATGACTTAATGTTTAAAAGAACACTAGCTATTCTTCTAGAGGACCTGGGTTTGATTTCCAGCATCTACATGGTAGCTAACAACATCTGTAACTCCAGCTCACAACCTCTTCTGACCTCTGCAGGTACTGCATATTTGTGGTGCACAGACATACATTCAGGCAACATACCCATATATAAAAAGATAAATGATGTTTTTTTTTAAAGATTTATTTATTTATTTATTATGCATACAGTATTCTGTCTTCCTATCTGCCGGCCAGAAGAGGGGACCAGATCTCAATACAGATGGTTATAAGCCACCATGTGGTTGCTGGGAATTGAACTCAGGACCTTTGGAAGAGCAGTCAGTGCTCTTAACCTCTGAGCCATCTCTCCAGCCCTGTTTCGAAAAATGAAAAAAAAATAATTAGAAGCAAGTGTTTGTGCATTTGAAGTGTAATTCAGTCTGTCTGGATATGGAGCATGTATTATTTTCTTCAAAAATATTTTCATTGTTTTTAGAGCATTCTGCTACATTCCTGTCATGTGTGATGATTACCTGATTAATTCAGTTGTCAGAAAATGACCTACAACTTCTTAAATGGTGCTGGAAGTTTTTAAGTTGTCCTTGTAACTAAATATGGGATGTTTCCAGGTTTTAGAATGCCAGAGTTCTGAAAGAATTATAAACCACACCTTTTAGTAATAAAAGTGAGTTATTTAGTGTGGTGGAGGGGGAATCTACTGTGTTGTTGGTGCTGGGTTTCAACTCCAGGATGCCATCTATCCTCTCTCTTCAGCCTTCCAAACAGTCAGGACTAAAGGTCCAGACCACTGAACCTCGCCTAAATATTTTTGAGTGTTTAGTGATGTCATGAATCCAGGTATATAATTATACTACTTTCTCTTTTGGTGCTATATTCATTCTCTGAATGCATTGAGAATCTTTACACTCATCTTGACCACTGACTCTCCGTGTTGATAAATGATGTTTATAAAAAGTTCTGGTAGACAGCCAGAGAGATGGCTTATAGGAAGAAGCATTTGCCATACAAACTCTGGGTTTGATCTATAGAAAGAGAAAACTGTCTTTTGAATGTTATCTTCTGACCTCTACTGCACAACATTACTCTGGTGTCCTAGTCACTGTCATATTGCTGTGAAGAAACACCATGAACAAGGCAACTCCTATAAAAGGAAGCACTTAACTGGGAGCTGGCTTAGTCCATTATCATGACGGGGAGTATGACAGCACACCGACAGAGTTTGGAGTAGTGTCTGAGACCTTCATATCCTGATCCACAGGCAGAGAGAACCTGGGCCAATAAGGCCTTTTGAAACCTCAAAGCCCACACCCAGTGACACACTTTCTCTTAACAAGGCCACACCTCCTAATTCTTTCAAATCACTCCCTGGTGATTAAGCATTCTAATATATGAGCTTCTGGGGGGCTGTTCTTATTCAAACCACAATTAATATTTATGTGTGCACACATACTAAGAAATTTAAATATTCAAAACTGTACAAAAGGTCTGATAGAATTCAGTGATGACACCATCTGAGTCTGGATTTTTTAAAATTTATTTTTCTACTACTTCGGACTAATTGCTTGTTATAGGTCTGTTTAAGTTATTTATATCTTGGTTTAAATTTTTGTAGTTCACATGCATGGTGGTTTGAATGAAAACAGCCTTCCAGAGATTCATTTATTTGAATACTTGATCTCTAGTTGGTGGAACTGTTCTGGGAAGGATTAGGAAGTATGGCTTTGTTGGAGGAGGTGTGTCCTGTGAGTGGGATTTGAGGTTTTAAAAGTCCACAGTATTCATTCCCAGTGTGCTCTCTCTGCTTGCTGCTTGTATCTCAAGATGTAAGGTCTCAGCTACTGCACCAGGGTCATACCTGCTTGTCTGCCTGCCACCTAACTACTAGGTTCCTTGCCATGATGGTCATGAATTCACCCTCTGAGACTAAGCCCCAAATTAAATACTTTGTTTTACAGGTTGTCTTTGTCACAGTATCTCTTCATGGCAATAAAAAAGTAACTAAGACAATATGTACTTAGAAGTTTATCTATTTTTAAAAAATTTTCCAGTTTATTGGCATAAGAGTTTTCATATTGGTATGCCTTAATGATCTTCTGAATTTTATTATCTATTGTAGTATCTCCCTTTTCATCTCTAATTTTATTAATTTGGGTATTCTTTCCTTCAGCTACTTTGGCTAAGGATTTGCTAACCTTATTTTCAAAGAACTATTTCTTTGTTTCATTGGCTCATCCATTCTTTGTGTTTCCATTTCAGTAATCTCTGTTCTGATCCTTATTTCTGTTTATTGATCTCATATTTGACTCATTCTTATTTTTCTAATAATTGAGTTCCATGATTAAGTTATTTGAAAGCTCTGACTTTTAGATGTGGGTATATGTAGCTATAAGCTTCCTTCTCAGAACTGCTTAATTGTATCCCACAGGTTTTTGTTTTTGAATGATTAAATGATTAAATTAAATGATTCTAGGACTTATAAAATTTCCCTTCTGATTTCTTTGACCCTTTCATCATTCAGTGGTGTGTTGTTCATATTTTCTGTAGTCTCTGGTTAGTTTCTGGCTTTATTCTTCTGTGATCAGATGAAATATAAGAAATTACTTTAATTTTCATTTATTTCTTAAGACTTACTTTGCTAAAGTATGGTCTGATTTTTGGAAACAATCTCAGGGGACTAAGAAGAGTATGCTTTGTGAAGCTGGGCAGGAGTTCTGTAGAAGTCTCTTAGAGTAAGTTTAACTGTTGTTTGGTTAGCTATTACTATTTTTTTATTCTGATACCCTGTATTTTGGTGGAAGTGAAGTGAGCCCACTCTTACTGTGTTTAGTTATTGTGTCAGAATTATGATAAAGAGGAATATAATTTTGTTTTTGTTGCTTATCAAAGTTCATCCTTTCCTAGTCTTCATTTTAAAAAGTTACTCATCTAGCAGAGCTTATTTTTAGTTTATGACCTTATAAATGTGTTTGTCTCTCTTCAGTATACAGGATTCTTTTAGGAATCTTCTCCAGTTTTGATTTAGTCGGGGCCATGAGCTCCTTTACTTTATGTTCACCATAAACAGTTTCCCTTCATTCATGAGGGACAGACAGCATTGCTGATTATGGTAATCTCAGTTGGCAGTTACTATCTTTCAGAGCTTCACATACATTGTTCCATGTCATCTAGGCTGTTAAAATTTCTTGTGACTAATCTGCTATTACTTTGGTAGTTTTGCCTTTATGTAACTGGCACTTTTTTCATGTAGTTTTCAATGTTATTTTTTTGATCTGTATACTTAATGATTTAACTACAATATGTCACATCAACATTCCTTTTGGTCTTGTCTATTTGGTGTTCTAAATACCTCTTGTATCTGGTTGATTATCTCTTTTAGGGGGAATTTTCCTCTTTTTTTTTTCTGCCTTCAGATTGTACTTTTACTGTGCCCATGATTTCAGTGTCTCATATGTACCGTTTATACTGTCTTCTTACTTTTATTGTTGTCTGAATGTGCTCCTTCATTTACCTTTTCTTAAGCCCCGATCTATTCCTTTGGTGTGGATATCCACTTACTTAGCTTTTTATTTCTAAATTTTTCAGTTTGATTTTTCAGTATTTTTATCTCTTTATTGAGTTCATTTTTTATGTCTCCTATTGGCTTCCTTATTTTGGTTGATTGTGTTGTCTTTGAATTCATTCAGGAGTTTGTTCATGTTTTCTTTGATTTTTCGTGAACGAAATCTGTTTTTGAAATTCTTTGTCTTAGGTTATTATCCACTTTATTTTCATTGGAATTTATTACTGTAAAAATGGGAATTTTTAGAGGAATCACTGTTCCTTGATTTTTCTTTTTTTTTTAAAGATTTATTTATTATGTATACAGCATTCTCCTTGCATGTATGCCTGCACATCAGACAGGGTACCAGATCTCATTATAGATGGTTACGAGCCACCATGTGGTTGCTGGGAATTGAACTCAGGACCTCTGGAAGAGCAGTCAGTGCTCTTAACCTCTGAGCCATCTCTCCAGTCCTGTTCCTTGATTTTTCATGTTTCTTATATTTCTGTATTGGAACTTGGCATATGCAGAATTAGATGGGTTTCTTTCTTTTTTAAAGACTTATTTATTACGTATGAGTGCTGTTTGCATGTATACCTGCCGGACAGAAGAGGGCACCAGATCTCATTATAGATGGTTGTGAGCCACCATGTGGTTGTTGGGACTTGAACTCAGGACCTCTGGAAAGAGTAGCCAAGTATTCTTCATCCAGCCCTAGATGGGTTTCTTTAATCACTTGTATTCTTTCAGTTTAAGTATTTTGTCTGAGACTAAGTTACTGTACTGAGGAAGAAGTGTAATTTCTCTCCATAGAATTCAGTATTCATTATTCTCTTTAGCTTAACCTTTAGCACACATGTTATGGACACTGGCCACGATCTTCAGCACCTATAAGTGTAGATTACTACTAACTGCAGAAGTACCCACAAATGATGGGTAACACTGTTATGAAGATATAGGAATAGCCAAAGAAAACCATAAAATTTTCATCTACAACAAGTTTTGGGGAATAAAGAAACACGGACAGTATAGTGCACACTAAGATATTAGTTACTAACATTAGGAATAGAAAAAAAATAAGCCAAGTAAGACCAGAATTAGAATAAAGAAAAATAGAAAAGTAAGTAGTGGTAGAATATTATTATAAGATGTGTTACATTTGTTTATGCTGTGGACTGTGTAATGATGCAAAGATGTGTTGCATTCCTTTATGTTGCATTTATTTAACTGTGAAACTGTGTTACTTTGCCTGTCTGAAATACCTGATTGATCTAATAAAGAGCTGAATGGCCAATAGCAAGGCAGGAGAAGCGATAGGTGAGGCTGGCATATAGAGAGAATAAAAGAGGAGGAGAAATCTGGGGAAGCAGGAGAGATCAAGGAGAAGATGCAAGGGGCCAACCAGCCATGGAATAAAAGTGAAAGTAAGATACACAGAAGTAAAAAAAAGGAAAAAGCCCAGAGGCAGAAGGTAGATGGATTAATTTAAGAAAACTGACTAGAAACAAGCTAAACTAAGGCTCACCATTTATAAGTAACAATAAACCTCCATGTGTTTATTTGGGAGCTGGGTACAGGACCCCCAAAGGAAAAAAAGCCAAAAGAGTAAAAAACAACCAACAAGAAAGTAGGAAGGTGGAACAGTATGGAACCAAGGAGGAGAATAAGGCAGCTCTAATGGAAGGTAGAGTGGGAAGAGAAAGAAAAAAATATACAATCAGGCAACCTCCCAGCGCTTAGGAGGCTTAGTCAAGGAGACTCGCAGCTCTAAACCACCTGTGCATTATGAGAGAGCCTTTGAAGGGAGAGAAAGAAAAGAGGTTAGGACAAAACTGATCTAAAAAATAAATTGTCAGGTAAGACAAGTTTAAAAACGAATGAAAGAACAGTAGCAATAAGAAATGAATTGAGCTGCTTTGTCTGATTTAGTCAATATGACTTAAACAATCTCTGTAAAGGCCTATGATAGGGAAGAGGGAGAGGAGAAAAAAAGGGGAGTCTCACCAATATGACAATCCAAACATGAGCTGAACAGGAATGTCACCAATGGACATACTAAACTGGGTGGGGAAAAGCCCATGAGGCCTCAGTCCTAACAAAGAACTACAGGTACCTGAGGAAAGCTGGGAGCAGCAGAGGAGTTCCCCAGGTAGGCACACACCAGTTGGTTGTCCAGTGCCATATCGTCAGCTCTGAAAACACACATACAATGACATTATATGAGCTGAGCAGGTTATATTTAGGATCTCACACACACACACACACACACACACACACACACACACACACACTCAGTAACAACTAGTGAAAAAGAGGTCATGAGTTTGAAGGAGAGTGAGGAGGGATTTATGGGAGGAATGAGAAGGGAGAAATATAATTATAATTTTAAAGATGGAGGGGATAATTTTAAAATGGAGGGAGCCCATTGGTGATGGCACACACCTTTAATCCCAGCACTTGGGAGGCAGAGGCATGTGGATCTCTATGAGTTCGAGGCCAGCCTGGTTACAGATTGTGTTTCAGGACAGGCTCCAAAGCTACAGAGAGAAACCTTGAATCCAAAAAAAAAAGGAAAAAGTAAAGAGGACTGCTTTTCCATCATCTGCCAGCTATGTCACTTGTCTGGGTAGGGGTGCAGAATCTGTATCAATGCTTTCAGTTACTTGGTTTGGTGTTTGTTATGGCATCTATCTTTAATATCATCATTTCCATGATCTCATTTACTCTCTCTGATTCCAAGAAGAAAGAAACATTCTTATCAGGGCCAGTCTACTAAGATTTGATTCCCCAAAGTCATATGTGAACCATTCATAACACCTACAGTTCTTTATCTTTAAAACTCCTGTTTCTAGTCCATTTTTTTATTCTGAAATCCATTATTCTATATTTTATTTATTTTTATTTATGAGTGTTTTGTATGCCTGTTTGTATGTGCACCCTGTGCAATCCTGGTACCCTTACAGGCTAAGAGGGTATTAGATGTCCTGGAACTGGTTAGATTCCTTGGAACTGAAGTTATAGATAGTTTTGAGCTGCCATTTGGCTGCTGGGAATTGAACCCAGACTCAGACCTCTGCAACAACAGCAAGCGCTCTTGCAACTGCAGAGCCATCTCTCCAATGCTCAGAAATGCATTGATCTATTTTGGTATGTTAGTGTTAATACTCCTAACAACTGAGTTGGAATGATGAGAAAGTAGCCTTTAGTTATCTGTAGAATGGAAGTCTGGGATGGCATCTCATGTTGTTAGTGAGCAATGAGGACTTGCTTTATGTTAGGAGACCTCTATGTAAATAAGCATTTGCTTTCTAGGAAGAGTTCTTGCGACCAACTTTCTAGTTAGTTTCTATTAGGAGCACTTTTCGCATTGGAAGGCAATTATGGTCCATTAATGGCCTTCTTCTGGCAGTTTCCTTTCTTTTCTATATCAAAACTTTAATCAACCCACTTCTGAACAAGATCTTTTGAATTCAGGAATTAAGTATAATATTTGGTATATTTATTTTTCCCAGGGTTGAGAGGGTTAAAAAGCACCCTTCAATTATGCCACCTGTCATCATGAATTCTTTACCTGTACAAACACATCCAAATAAATTACAAGGCTTATGACCATGGATGCTTCTGACATTTTGAAGTATATGCACGGAGCTGGGGGAATTTCTTCTTTACACCGTGAATCTCTCGTCCTTTTAGCTGTTTACCCTGTACTCCTCCTTCAAGTTTCCTTTACTAATCTTTTCCTTTCTCCCCAGGTCTCATTGTCTAATGTAAGCCTCTACATCTTTTGAGGTCTGGGTTATGTCTTCAGTCCTTGGCCATTCATCTCATTTGCTTCCTTCATGGTGTTGTTAATACTTTGTAATGGTCAGAAAGAAGTAAAAATTGGGAAATATTTGGGAGAAGTAAGATTTTTTTTGTTGATCTATTTTGACTTACTAACTTCTTGAGGTTTTCTCACAAAAATATGCACAAAAAATGTAGAGAAAAATATCTACATTTTCTCATCAGGTTACACTGCATTTCAAATTTCCCTTGCTTTTAGTTTTCTTGAATTGTTAACACTTGATACTTGTATGTCTTTATTTTATAACTCAATATTTTGAAGCTCAGCAATGGCCTTTGAGAAGGGGATTTGGTTGCAGTAGAAAGGGTCCATCAGTCAGAGATAGAATTGAAAGGTTAAAGTTCTCTAGCTGTAGACTGTTAGCATTGGGTCACTGTGAAACTTTAGAAATGTAGAATTTCAGGTTTTACCTTGAGACCTGCGGAATCAAGAGTGCATGTTAGCAAGATCCCTACATTTAGAAGCACCATTTAAAGCTCTTTTGAGGAGAGGAAACTTTCCTTGTCTGTAAAGTATAGCTAATACTTCTTATATTTAATAACCTTTTTGCCAACATTTGAGAAAACATTTTTTTTAACTAGTTTATTTATTGTGACTTCTCCTGCTAGCATGTATAGTATGTGAAATAGGATTGTCTGTCTCTTGCTCTGTATTCTGTATTTGGATCAATGTCTGAACACATGGTACACATATTTTATAAGTAAATTACTGGATGATTGAACAAGCTGTCAGACTCTTGACATTTGTGTTGTGATTTATTTAAATAGCTATTCAGGCCTACCTTCATTTAAAATTACTGTTTTAAGCTGAAATAGTACATGTCTGTCATTACAGAAAGTTTTGTTAGTTTGTGCTGCTCTGATGTCCACATTCTTTTTCTTCCCACCTTGAATTTATTTTTATGCAGAGTGGTTCTTAACAAAATTGTCAATAACTCCCTGTGCCACGCAGTTCAACCTTCTTAGACTTATATAGTTTCATTTATTCAAAAAATAAATATTGGAGAACATAATTTGGATCCAGTACCTGCATAGTGTCCATATGCTCTGCAGTTCATTGCCTCCACTGGACTTGAGGGTCAGAGAAACCTCTTTTTAACTTAGTTTTTTAATTTTTAGATTTATTTATCTTATTTGTATAGGTGTTTTGATTGCATGTATGTTGCACCATGTGCGTTCCTGGTGCCCACGGAGGTCAGAAGATGGCATGAGATCCTCTGGTACTATAGTTACAGATGGTTGTGAGCTGCTGTGTGGGTATTGGGAATAGAACCTGGGTCAGCTACCAAAACCTTGAAGCTAAGATGATGGTCTCTTGGAATATGGATAATAATTTTTTCCCTGATTTTGTAACTGAGGGTCTTATTTCTCCTGCCACCACTCATGGTATAATAGAAGGCTCTTAGATTGAAAATAGGAAGAAATCAAATCTCAGACCTTGCATTTTTGCATTCAATTGAAAGTTTTTTTAAACTCCCAATTTTAAGACCCTTATTATATTTTGCAAGTGCATATCCTTTTTTAAGCTATTAATTCTGTTTTTAATTCTTTTTACTTTAATTTACTTTATAGTTAATATCTCATTTGTTGATTATTTCCATAGAATTAATTTCTAAATATTTAAAGGCCTGAGGTGATAAAGTTTCCTTCCCTTATTTATATTTGTGCACAAAGAAAGGAATATTTAACGTTTCAAAATTTTTTAGCCTGTGTGTGTGTGTGTGTGTGTGTGTGTGTGTGTGTGTGTGTGTGTGTGTGTGTGTGTGTGTGTGTGTGTGTGTGTAGGTGGGCTCTGGCATGTGAGTAGAGCTCAGAGGAAAACTTTGTGAGTTATTTCTGTCCTTCCATCTTTACATGAATTTCAGGGATTGAGTCCAGGTTGTCAGGCTTGCTCAGCAATTGCTTTACCTTCTGAATCATCTCATTGGCAAAAGAGGAAAAAAAAAGAATTGAAAATATGTACCTATTTAACATTAACAAATGATTGTATTTTTTTTTCATTTTTGTTTTTGTTTCTTTTTAAAGGAGACACTTCTAAAGGAGGCAAAGTTGCAATTTCTCAATCCAAGTTGAAACCAGATATCACTAACACTCTTGGAGATTCAGACATTGCAACACATTCATCGTTACCCTTTGAAGACTTAACTCATTTTGCTGTAAGTTCTCAAAACACTGTTGGTCACCACATTTACACTGTAAACCAGAAGGTATTGACAGATAGCCATCCCACTGAAGAGAGCCTGAATGTTTCAAATATTCCTAAATTAGCTGACCAGAAAGTATTATCACTATTTCCTACCCACATGGTTGTTTAACAGTTTCTGTTGTTAGTATACCTACCAACCTGAAGACTGGGGCAGTAGCAGTACCTTCTTCTTACACTCATATAGAGAGAAACCCAATGTTTTGTACAAGCAAGAATTTCCAGATAACTATCCAACTGAGGTTCTGAAAGGTTCATTTTTTTTTCTGGACTGGTTGACCACAAGACTGGTATTCCACAAGGAATACCAATAGTATCCTCTGTTTCTCTCTCATGTAGAAAAAAGCCTGAAGAGTCTGGTGTTTTCTGTCAACAGGTTGTACCTGAAGGCCATCTTTCTGAAGAGGCTCCCAAAGCTTCATCTGGTACATCACCTGTAATCCCTACTTCCTATTCACAAAGAGAAAAACCCAATATTTTACATCAAGATGGTTATCGAATTGGTCAGGAACTGACAGTTTCAGCATTTCCTGGACTGGCTGACCAGAAGAATGGTTTATCAACAATGACCCCTACTTCGTTTTCACAAAGAGAGAAGCCTGGTATTTTTTATCAACAAGTCCTAACAGGTGGTCATTTACTTGAAGAGATTCCAAAGGCACCAGCTGCTCCTACTCTGACTAACCAGAAGAGTAGTTTCCCAACAGTAACTTCTACTTCTTACTCACAAAGTAATAAACCTGGTGTTATCTACCAACATGCCTCGACAGGTGGTCATTTGCCTGAAGACATTATGAAAGCTTCAGCTGCTCCTAGGACTACTGACCAGAAGTTTGATGTTCCAGCCTCGCCCCCTATTTCCTACACATATGAAGGACCTACTGTTTTCTATCAACAAGAGTTGCCAAAGAGTCATTTAAATGAAGAGACTGTGCGAGGTTCAGCAATTCCTGGTCCAGTTGCCCAGAGCACTGGGATAACTGCACTGCCCTCTGCTTCTCATTCCCATGGAGAGAAGTCTCATACTTTTTATCACCAGGCTGTCCCAGAAAGTTATTTGAATCATCAGGCTTGGAAATTTTCTGTTGCTCCTGGATCTGTTGACCAGAAGATTGGAGCAGCAGTAGTCCCTTCCACCTACTCACATGATGTAAAGCCTGGCAATTTTCCCCAAGAAGAGTTACCTGATAGGCATTTTACTGAAGAGACTCGGAAAGTGCCTCCTGCTCCTAGGCCAGCTGGCCCGAAGTTGGAGATGTCAACAGTACACTCTAGTTCTCATCCAAAGGGAATAAAACCTGGTATTTTCTATCAGCATCCTCTGTTAGACAGTCATCCAGGCAAAGAGCCTCTGGATGTTTCAGCTGTTTCTGGATCAGCTGAGAAGACCCGGTCCCCAACAGTAACCTCTGCTTCCCAGCCACATAAAGAGACAGCTAAAGCTTTCTACCAGCAGACATTATCAGACAGTCATCTAACTGAAGAAGCATTGCCTGTTTCTGTTATTCCTGACCGAGGGGACCAGATAACTCCTTTACCATCAGAATTACTTGTTTCCTCTTCTCACAGAGCAAAGAACCTGCCTGAAGATGTGATGGTTTCCATTGATTCTGGATCTGCTGATGAGAAGGCTGACACTCCAACAGTGTCTTCAAGTTCCTACCCGAACAAAAAGAAACCTACTGTTCCTTACCATCAAGAGTTGCCAGACAGACATGTACTTGTAGGGACTCAGAAAGCTTCACCTGTATCTAGACCCATTGACCAGAAGTCTGGAACTTCTCATCCATATGGTGAGATGCCCAGTGTTTTCTATCAGCAGGAGTTGCCAGATAGTCATTCAACAAAAAAATCTACAAAAACATTGATCCCAGGCCCCACTGACCAGAAGACTGACCTGCCAACAGTACCCCCTACTTCTCCATTACATACAAAGCCTATTTTCCTCTACCAGCCAACCCTTCCAGGTAGTCACCTGCCTGAAGATACTTTCAAAGCTTCATCTGTTTCTAAACCATCTGATGTATCAACTATAACCTCTGCTTCCTACTCACATAAAGAGAGACCCAACATTTCTCATCAGCAGAAGTTTCCAGACAGCCACTTAACTGAAGAGGCCCAAGTCTCAGGCACAACTGGATCAGTAGACCAGAAGACAGGGACAACAGTTTCAGTGTCCTCTATTTCCTATTCACAAAAAGAGAGGCCTGGTATGTTCTACCAACAGGTTCTGCCAGGTCGTCTATCTGAAGAGGCTCTGCTAGCTTCAGCTACTACTAGGCCAGCTGACCAAAACATTGCTATGCCAGTTGTAACCTTTACATCCTCTTTACAAAGAGAGAAGCCTCAGATTTTCTACCAACAGACCCTGCCAGGTGGTCATTTGCCTGGAGAGTTTGTGAAAGTTTCAGCTGTTCCTAGACCACCTGACCAGAATACTAGGGCACCTACAGTATCTCCTAGTTCCTACCTCCCTGGAGAAGAGTCCATTATTTTTTACAAACCTGGCTTGTCAGGTAATCCTCTATCCACAGAGCATTTCAAATCTCCAGGGATTTCTGGATTAACTGACCAGAAGACTAGCACACCAGCAGAACCATCAGGTTCCTACCCAGTTAGAGAGAAGTCCATTATTTTCTACCAAAATGCGTTGCCAACTAGTCCTCTAACAGCAGAGACTTTCAGAGTGGCAGCTGTTCCTGTACCAACTGAGCAGAAGACTGGTACACCAGCAGGACCTTCAGGTTCCCATCCAGTGGGAGAGAAGTCCATTATTTTCTACCAACAGGCCTTGCCAGATGATAATCTTCCTAAAGAAGCTTTGGATGTTTTAACTTCTCCTGGACCAGTTGACCCTAAGACTGGGGAGCCACCAGTGTATTCTACTTCCTATTTTGGAGAAAAGCCCATTGTTTTCTACCAGCAGGCCCTGTCAGATAGTCAGCAAACTAAAAAAGGTCACAAAGCTTCAGTTGTTTCTGGACCAGCTGACCAGAAGATTGGGCTACCCTTCATCACCTCTTCTTCATACTCAAATCTAGAGTTGCCAGATAGGCCTCTAACTGAAAACACTGGGCAAGTTTCAGTTGTTCCTGGACCAACTGACCAGAAGACTGGGATACCAACAGTGCCTTCTACTTCCCACTCGTATATAGAGAGGCCCACTGTTTCTTACCAACAAGAGTTTCCAGATCGTAGTGAGAAAGCTTTGGAAGTTTTAGGTGGTGCTGGACCAACTAAACAGAAAACTGAAATACCAGTAGTGCCCTCTACTCTATATTACAGAGAGAGGCCTAGTGGTTCTTACCAGCCGGAGTTGCCAGATCTTACTGAAGAAGCTTTGCAAATTTTAAGTGTTGCTGGAGTAGTAGTCCCTCCTGTCCCTTACTCAAAGGATGAGACGCCCCTCATCACTTACCAGCGGGAGTTACCAGATCTTACTGAAATACCTTTGAAAGCAGTAGGACCTGGCTCTACTGATCAGAAGACTGAGGCACAAGTAGTTTCCTACTCAAGTAGAGAGAAGCCCAGTGGTTTTTATCAACAGGAACTACCAAATATTGGTGAGGATGCATTAGGTGATTTTGTTCATCCTGGACCATTTGTTCAGAAGGTTGAGAAAACTACAGAACCCTTAACTTACTACACTCCACAGGAATTTCCAGGCAGCCATCTCACAGAAGAGTCTCTGAAAGTGCCCACTAGTTCTGCACTTGCAGCACAGACACCTGGGACTCAAACAGGGCCTTCTAGTTCCTACTTCCATAGAGAAAAGTTCAGTGATGTTTACCCAAAGGCCTCACCAGATCATGTTCTAACTGAAAATTCTCTGAAGGCTTCAACTGTTCCTGGACTATCTGACCAGAATAGGAGACCTGCAGTCTCATCTGGTTCCCACTCACATAAGGAGAAACACAAGATTTCCACTGCAGATCTACTGGATGACCAGAAGCCTGAGTTGCCAACAGTTACTCATAGGTCCTACCTACATAGAGAGAAGCCTGCAGTTTCATCTGTGATTGAACCAGATGATCAGAAGACTACATTACCAACAGCCTTTCATGATTCCTATTCTCAAAAAGTAAAACCTGTTGTTTTTGTTCAAAAACAGTTACCTGATAAAGATCAAAGTGAAGATATTCCGAAGCTTTCAACTGTCTCTGAGCCAACTGCTGTAAACACAGGTGTACCAGTACCTCTGTCTGGTTCTTACACACAGAGAGAGAAATTAGATACATCCTGTGGATACCCACAGGAACTGCCAGACAGACATCTAACTGAAGATGCTCTGAAGGTTTCAAGTTGTCTTGGTCAAGCTGAACAGATTTCTGGTTTATCTACAGTTTCATACAGTGAAAATCACCAGCTTGTCTCAGAACATGTCCAAAAGCTGATAGATAATTTGAATTCTCCTGAGTCTTGTTCTCTCATTACAAACAATATGCCTTTAAATTCGCAGATTGATGATGGAGTTATATGTAAGCCAGAATCTTCAGGTTTTGGCGATGTTGGTTGTGAGGAAATTCGGGATATAGATCATGGTTCCAAAACTCTTAAAGAAATTCGAACTCTTTTAATGGAGGCAGAAAACATAGCACTGAAACGATGCAATTTCCCTGCTCCCTTAGTCCCTTTCAGAGATGTTAATGATGTTTCATTTATACAATCCAAGAAGGTGGTTTGCTTCAAAGAACCGTCTGTAACTGATGTTTGTACCCAGAGGGAGCCATTTACAGAGGAGGTCCCTCACGTTGAGTGTATACAGAAGGATATCGGCACACAGACAAACCTCAAGTGCCAAAGTGGTGTTGAAAATTGGGAGTTTATTAGTTCAACTACAATTAGAAGTCCTCTACAGGAAGCAGAACGCACAGCGAGAGTGGCATTTGATGAAACTTTCAGGCAGTATGAAGCTTCCAGGTCCGTAATGAGGTCTGAACCTGAAAGTTGCAGAACAGGCATTAGGAATAAAATTATTATCCCCATGATGACATTCATAAAGAGTGACTCGAGTAGTGATGTAAGTGATGGTTGCTGCTCATGGAACAGTAATTTACCAGAGTCTTTGGAGTCTGTTTCTGACGTTTTTCTAAACTTCTTTCCGTATACGTCACCCATGACAAGCTTAACAGATAGCCGAGAAGAGGAGGGGTTCTCAGAGAGTGAAGACGGCTGTGGTAGTGTAGATTCACTGGCTGCACATGTGAAGTACCTTCTGCAGTGTGAATCCTCACTGAATCAAGCCAAACAGATACTTAAAAATGCAGAGGAAGAAGAGTGTCGGGTCCGAGCCCAAGGTAAGGACTGACTATAGGCACATTCAGGCTTGTGAGCATTACAGCTTAGTGGTCTAAAATGAGACATCTGAAGTTATAAATTTCTTGTAGAACTGTAGAATGATTATATTTTCTATCCAAAATCTAGAAGACAAAAGCGATGATATAAATAAATTATATGATCAGTAGTGCTTGTCTGAGATTATAGTTTTATGGAGAAGGAGGTTCTTGTGTCAGATGGACAGTAAGAAAGTAGTTTGGGCTTCTTTAATTCTGTCATAATATCCTTGTTTTGGGGACACAATTGCCTCCAATTTGCTCTTCTGTTAAATTATTTTGTGTTTTAGAACTATGTATGCTTTCTCTTTCTAATGAAAATTTTGGAAAAACACTTGTCAAGATCTTTAGTACTAAAACTTGGCTAGAAGTCTAAAAGAGGACATTTATTAGCCTCATTAATCTCTAATAGATTCTTGTAAAGGAAATGTAACAATCTTTAAGACATGAGGAAATGTTTTGGGTGGTGACCTGTCAGTGGTTCAGGACTGACTCGGAATCTTGAGGTTAACTGACTGTCCTGTACATTTTGTACATTTTGTTTCTGTCAAAATCTCTAGTTTTGCTTATTAATTTAAGACATTAGGTATCATAAAAGCATTAGTAACTGTCAGGTACTAAAGGGGAGATAGAGACTCTGATTAGAAGAAAAAGTAAGACTAATGATTTAAATTCCATATTTAGAGTGGCTTCTTTGGAGGTACACCTATGGAGGATGCTTTAAAAACTCTGACTTTAGTTCATATATGATGGCACACACCTGTAATCTCTGTACTAGGAGGCTGAGACATAGAGATCATGAGTTCAGGCTTACCTTGAATTACATAGAAATACCTTGTTTTGGACGGTGGGTAGACTTTTTAGTGAAATGGTCTCTTAAGCGCTCAGCTTTGTGTTGGGCAGTAAGGTGCAGATGTTGTTCTTGTAGATATTGAGAAATTACCAGTTTTACAATTTTAAAAAATCAACTATTTGTGATTTCTCTCCAGCCTGGAATCTAAAGTTTAATTTAGGACATGACTATGGATACTCCATTTCAGAATTAAATGAAGACGACAGGAGGAAAGTAGAAGAGATAAAGGCAAAGTTGTTTGGTCATAGAAGAGCAACTCACGTGTCTGAGGTATGAAAGAAACCTAGAAATGAAAACTGAAACTGTGAAAGAAAGAGCAGTAGAAATTAGGACTCCTTCTTGGCATTGATGACTCCAGAGGAGTTGCTGATAATCTTGGGGCAAAGTTTTATTAGAGTCTTAACTCCCTAAAATTTAGGATTCAAGTTTTGATTAATTCCAAATTATCATACTAGTTAAACAAGAATTGAATAGTTTTGCGTTTTTTTGTTTGTTTTGATTATTCAACACAGGGTTTCTCTATTTATCCGTGGGTAGCCTGGAAGTCATCTGTAGACCAGGCTGGCCTCGAACTCAGAGATCTGACTGCCTCTGTCTCCCAAGTGCTGGGATTAAAGGAGTGTGCCTCCACTGCCCGGCTTGCCAGTGTATTTTCACAGTTGAGAGTTTAAATGACTCCCTTATATCTTGCAATTCAGATGAAACTCAGTTTCAGAAATATATATTTTAAGAATAGAGTTAAAGTAGTTTTATCTAAAAACAGCTTTCTTTATAAGTTTATTTTCTTTCTTTAGTGAACTGTTTCTTGAATAGAAACACTTATCTAAAGAGAAGTTAATTTCTGTGTTTGCAGTCGATTAATAGATGCCATTGAACAGAACATTAGTAGATGCTATTGAGCTGGGCATGTGCACTCTAATCCCAGTATTAGGGAGGCTAAGGCCAGAGACAGTAAGTTCAGGGTTATTTATTTATATACAGTGTTCTGCTTGCTTGTATGCCTGAAGCAGAAGAGTACACCACATCTCTTTTCAGATGTTTGTGAGCCACCATATGGTTGCTGGGAATTGAACTCAGGACCTTTGAGTCAGTCACCTTTCCAGCCCCGAGTTCAAGGTTATTTAAGAAGATTGTATCTCAAAACCCAAACCAAACCAGCACTCCTCCTACCCCAGATAAATGCCATTGAAATGTTTTGGATCTCTTTCCCTAGTTTTGTCTTTATTTCTTATCCTGACATGTATTGACTATGCTCTTCAGTATGCTTTTGAATTTTACATAGAACGAGCATGATACAGGACTGGAGAAATGTTAAGAGCATTTGTTGTTGTCTTTGAAGAGGATCAGGGTCCAGTTCCCAGCACTCACACTATGTAGTTCACAAACTGTCCATAAGTTCAGCTCCAGGGCGTCTGTTCTAGCCTCAAGTTACCAGGCATACATGTGGTACATATATGCAGGCAAAACATTCACATTCATAAAAAAATGAAAAGAATCAGCAGACGTATCCATTCTTTATGAGTGCTAAAGTTCCATTTTATACATATACCACACTTTTTTTCTCCATCATCCCTATTGGATACTTAGTTTGATACCATGTCTTTTTAAAAGAGACCCTCTTACATATCTATCAGTTTGTTGGCTTATTGTAAGATTTTAGGAAGAGTAGTTTAAAAATAATGTTTGACAGGTACTAAATAAGAATTTAGAAAAAATTTGCATATATTCATTTTGGGGGAAGGGTACCATAGCATGCAAGGTTAGAGGACCAATTGCAAGAGTTTGCCTATTCTTTCCTCCCACCATGTGGCTTCTGAGGATTGAACTGAGTCAGGCTTGACAGCAAGTGTCTTTACCTCCTGAGTCATCTTGCCATCCCAAAATCTAAAGAATTTTAAAAGTGGGAAGATGATTATGAACTTTATTTTGAAGACTTGAGCGATGCCACAGGAAGAGGTAGGCCATGGAGTAGTTCTTGGAAAGAAGCCACAGGAAGAAGTAGGCCATAGAGAAAGAAACACATTTTTATGTAAATATCAATCTGTAATCACTCCCAGTTTTAAAACTGGAGGAAATTTGTACTTTTCAAGTTAGGGCATTTGTTTCCCAGTGATGTATCAGATTAAAAAATGGCAACTCAAACTTGAGGTGTTTTTTTTTAAGCCAAATACTGTTTTAAATTGTAGTGTCACGTGCACTTATAAGAAATGGTTGAAGAGAGGGTGTGTCCTGCTTCTAGTTTCTTCAGTGATCATGTCTTGCAAAGCGTTTTTTTATATTTTTGGTTTGAGACAGAGTCTAGTTGTCCTGAAACTTACACTATAGATCAGACTGGCCTCAAACTCACTGAGATCTGCCTGCCTGCCTGCCTTTGCCTCTTAAGTGTTGGGATTAGAGGCATGTACCACTGTGCCCAGCCAATGTCTTGCAAAGTTTTAGTGATCAGTCCCAGTCATGACATTGGCTTAATGCAGTCAGGATATTGACTTTCACAAACTGATCTAAGGCTACCCTGTCATAGCTACGTCCATGTCTCTCCTCCCACCTCTTCTTTAACACTTGTCAACCACCGTTCTAGTCCCCATTTCTGTATTTCATGATGTCAAGATTGTCATTAAAATGAAGTCATTTTTGTATTGGCTTTTTTCATTCAGAATAGCTGAGATATTTGAATTAGACTAATTCTTTAGAAACTCATGGGGGTATTACAATAGCTTTCCCTTTGTGTTGCTGTGGATGCCCAATAGTATGTTTAAATATTTACCTGTGAAGAACAGTTTGGTGGGTTCTCAATCTTGGGCTTTATAAACAAAAGTTGCCTAACATTCTTGTTGCTATGTTTGGGAATATGCGTTTGTTTCTGTGGTGTCAGTGTCTAAGAATTCATTTTGGGTTATGTGGTACCCATATTGTTTAAGGATAAGTGATTCACTTACCCCATATCCTCAGCAGCATTTGGTATTGTCATTGTTTTAGCAGTTCTGATAGGTTTGTAGTGAAACTTCACATACACACACACACACACACACACACAGAGTTTTTATTTGCATATTTATGTTTACATGCAGGTGCATGTGAAAGCTAGAGGCTGTTGTATCACCTGGAGATAGACTGGTACAGGTGCTGGGAACTGAGCCTGGGTGCTCTGCAAGAGAGTAAGAGCTCTTCCACTGAGCCATCTCTCCAGCCCCTACAATGACACTTTATTGTGGTGTTTTTGTTTGCTTGCTTGTTTTATTTTGAGACAGGGTTTCACTAAGAAGCAGCTCTGATAGTGTAGGCCAGGCGAGCCTCGAACTTAACAGAGATCTGCCTACCTTTGCCTCCCAAGTATTTATTGTGGTTGTAATTTACGTTTTCCTGTTTTTTAATGTTGGACATTCTTTTCATTTCCCTATTTCTCATCTTTATGTCCTATTTATTGATATATCTATGTGCCCCTCTTTTTTTGTTGTTGTTGTTTGTGTGTGTGTTGTGCTGGGCATCAAACTTACACTGTCAGAGAACTACCTGCCTCTGCTTCTTGAGTACTGGAATTAAAGGCATGCGCCACTATGCCCCACTATTTTTAAGTATGTATAAGAATGTGTATGTGTATACATGAATTCAGGTGCCCTTAGAGGCCAGAGGCATTGAATCCCTGGAGCTGAGGTTACAGATGGTTGGGACCTGCCTGATGTGGTGCTGGGGTCCTCTGGAAGAGCTGCCAGTGCTCTTAACCATCTCTCTAGCCCCAAGTAGAATGATTTTAAAAGCGTTTCCTTAGTGCTCTTCATTATCATGAGCTGTTTTATTCTGTAAAGTTTTGTTTTTCCTGCTGTTTCTTTGATCTATCTAATAGACAAGTAAGATGACCTTCGTGGTCATTTTTAGCTTGGATATAAAACTGATCAGCACATGACTTTGGATTATTTTAAGTGGGAACCTGTTTATATCTTCTAGGGCTTACGTAGTCCACGGGGAATAGGATGTGTGCCTGAAGCTGTATGCAGTCACATTGTTTTTGAGAGTCATGAGAAAGGATGCTTCAGGACTCTTGCTGCTGAACAACCACGGCCAAACAGCCGCCACTGTGTTTTCCGATCTGTTGAACCTTCAGACTTGATGAGAGGACGACGGAGCCCATCATCATGGAGAGACAGGCACATCAACCTTTCCAGATCGATAGATCAGAGCAATACCCGTTTGAAAGTTTGGAATTCCTTTCAGTTACAGAGTCATCCCCCATTTCAAAAACTTGCACCCGATGACATCAAAATCAGCAGGGGTTTTGGAATGCCATTTCACACAAGCATGGACCCCAGACCATTGGGATTAGTAGAACCTACTTGTATGCCAGCTAAAGAAATGGATTTTCCTTCCTCATCACAAATACTGCCCCCTGAATCCATGAAGCAGTTTACTACCTCCATCACTTTTTCTTCTTCTTCTCATGGACACTCTAAGTGCATTTCTGATACCTCTGTTTTTAAGGTTGGTGTTACTGAAGGTAGCCAGGGTACTGGACCATCTTTAGGAGTGTTTAAATCTCGTATCCCTGAAGAGCAGATTTCTCCTAGAGATCTTAAACAGAACACCTCTTTCCCTTCATCACTTAAAAGACAAAGTCATTCCCCGGTGACTATTTTAGCTGAAGGTAGTAGACAAAGGCAAAAATTACATGTTGATTTTGAGCATTCTCATCAAAAACAAAAACCCTTAGAAAAATCAGATTTTAAAGCCAGTCATTCTGAACCCAGTGTCAGTCCGAACTATAGCAGGTCCAAGGGAGTTCAGTTTTCTGGTAAGGATACAATTATTAGCTCAGACAAACTAAGTTCTACACTAGAAGTAAAAGAGAAGAATGTAACTATAACTCCTGATCTTCCTTCTTGTATTTTTCTTGAACAACGAGAGTTCTTTGAACAAAGCCACAGCCCACATACACATCACCAGATGAGAAAATACTCTTCTCCCTGTTGTCCAGACATTGCTTCTTGCATTTTTCTTGAACAGCGAGAACTATTTGAGCAGAGCAAAGCCCCTCAGGTAGATCATGAGAACAGGGAAGACCATTCTTTCTTTCCTAAGCGCCAGGATTATATAGTTGCAGATCTTCCTTCTCCCAACTTTCTTGATCGGCAGCAATGCAAATCCCCAGATGTAGATGGCCATATGAGAAAACAGCAGTTCCCTCTTTCTCAAGGTCAGGGTTGGGTAGCAGAAAAGATTCAGCGTATACCTCAGTCACACTTTTCTAATATGATAAATGTTGAAGCCAAGGTCAGTAATTTGATCTCCCAGTCAGCCCCTGACCACTGTACAGCTACATCAGCTCCACCTTCAAATAGAAAAGCGCTTTCATGTGTTCATATAACTCTTTGTCCCAAGACTTCTTCCAAGTTGGATAGTGGAACCTTAGATGAAAGGTTTCATTCATTGGATCCTGCTTCTAAAACAAGGATTAATAGTGAGTGTAACTTTGATCTTCGAACTATACCTTCAAGGTCATTGGAATCAACCTACAAATTACTGACCTGTAAACCTGTAGCAAAGGATCAAGAATCTTTAGGTTTTCTAGGACCTGAATCTTCACTGGACTTGCAAGTCGCACAGTCTTCTCTTCCAGATAGTAAGACTATTTCTCAGGACTTGAAAACCAAACCTCCTCAGAATAGCCAGATAGTAACCTCAAGGCAAACACAAGTGAACATATCAGATTTGGAAGGATATTCCAAACCAGAGGGGACTCCAGTATCTGCAGATGGGTGAGTCACTGTGATAACAGGCAAACTGATGGAATGTGTAATAAAGGATTTAAGATAGTTAAGCAAATGAAAAGACTTGGGGGTTTCAGTGAGGGCAGAGGGCAGTGTGATTTCTTTATAAGAGATTGAATCTAACTGGTCTGATAAAGACTTTTAAGAGGTATGTAACTAAGTGAGCATGTGAGGTAACATGTGAAAAGCTTTTTGTAAGACTTGATAGCAGACATAAGGAGTCTAAAACTTTGAAAAGAACCTTTGGTCATCCAGTGGTATAATTTACTACTCATTTTTATGTTGGAGATGCACTGAAGATTTCCTGGGAGGTTGAAACGTAAGTGGGGAGAGATTTACTTTGGTTGTGGTTTTAAAAGAGGGGTCAGTTGATGGTTGCTTGCTTCAACATATATGGCTACAAGAGGGAGAGGTGGAGAATCCTCCAAGAAAATGCCCCCAGTGTTATAATTTCTCCAACTATTTTCCCCTTGAACAGTTCTATCATTTCCCAGTGGTCTGTTCATATTTTGAATACATCAGTAACTTAAACTATTTTTTAGCTCAAAGCTGTCATGATCTCTCAGACCTATCCTGTCATTTCCCAATCTAATTAGGTTCACAGTCATGATTAACCATATTTCTGCTTGCTTGCTCTCTTTGTATCTTTTTCTCTTCCCTTTCTAGCTCATGATTTCTCTATTATATTTAGTATTTATAAGAGACGTTAAAAAGGCCTCAGCCGAGCGGTGGTGGCGCACGCCTTTAATCCCAGCACTCGGTGGGCAGAGGCAGGCGGATCTCTGTGAGTTCAAGGCTAGGCTGGACCGACAGCCTCCAAAACAATACAGAGAAATCTTGTCTCGTAAAACCAAAAAAAAAAAAAGTGCCTCATAACTTTATAGTATTGAGCACATAAGCACTTTAGCCAGCCCAGAAGTAAAAAATATCATTATAATGTTTCTGGATATGAAGCCTCTCTTACCTTGTGTTACAGAAATGAAAACTGAATTCATGGACAGGTTAATTAGTTTTGTCTACTCAACCTAATATTAGTAATTCATTACTGAATTAATTTTTCCTTCATAAATCTTTTATGGTTAAAGAAAATTACCTGTGTGTTAGTAGTTGAGAATATAGTATACTACAGTGGAAAGCCCAAGGCTTGGGAAGGAGGAAGGGGAATGTTTATTCAAAATCTACTGACATAAGTGACATTGATGCACAATTTCATTTAGTCTTCATGACACCTTGATTTTATGATTGACTGAGAAACCAAGACACTAACATTATCCCTTGTACCAAATGATGCTGGTAGGAGGAGAATGGCACAGAGTTTATTTAAGCAAAGCAAGAACTTGCTTCCCTGCATAGTTGTGTCTTGCACATTCTTGAACACTACTTGCCTCTCTCTCTCTCTCTCTCTCTCTCTCTCTCTCTCTCTCTCTCTCTCTCTCTCTCTCTCTCTCTCTCTCTCTCTTTCTCTCTCTCTGTCTCTCTCTCTCTGTCTCTCCTCTCTCTGTCTCTCTCTGTCTCTCTCTCTCTCTCCTTTCTCTTTCCCAGATAGGGTTTCTCTATGTAACTCTGGCTGTCCTGGAACTTGCTCTGTAGACCAAGTTGGTCTCACACTCTCAGAGATCCACCTTCCTGTGCCACCCAAGCACTGGGATTAAAGGTGTGCGCCACCACTGCCTGGCCTTACTTGCATTTCTTGTGAGTGAACTTTCTTTGAGCAAATCATTTAATTTCTTTGACATTCACTCTTCTGAGGAGATGTAGAAGGAAAACGTTGAGAAGCTCAAAGAGGTCCTCTACTAAGCTGAAGTGATTAAGAACTTGATTTTGGTTAAAAAAAAAAAGCCAAGGTGTCAACCTCTGGCTTGAGTATTATAAATCATAAGAAGTAATGGATATTTTTATAATGTTTAGAAATTCAAATTACAGCAAATTTGTTTATAGAAATAATTGCACCCTTCAAGGTTTGAATGCAAACCTTTTTTTTTTCCCCCAGACAGGGTTTCTCTATATTGTTTTGGAGGCTGTCCTGGAATTCTCTCTGTAGACCAGGCTGGCCTCGAACTCACAGAGATCTGCCTGCCTCTGCTTCCTGAGTGCTGGGATTAAAGGTGTGCGCCACCAATACCCAGCTTGAATGCAAACTTGCAGAGACGGAATTACTTTAAAATTGGGATAAAGCTGTGAAGGAGAAGAAAATAAATTGCTGTAAACTTAAACTAGTAAAGACGCTATTTATTGAGAATGTACTAAATGCTGAGCTTCATGGTGAATGTTTACACTGCATATATTTAGACTCTCAGAGGTAGATACCATTAATCGTTATTTCAATTTCTGGGTTTTAAACCTTGAAAACTAGAGAATTATTTTTGTGGTCTAGAAGGAGAGAGTGCTGCTGAAAAAGTGCTTGCCTTGAAAGCACTCGAACCTGAGTTTGATCTCTAGTACCCATGCTAAAAGCCAGACATCAGGGTAGTCATGTGCAGTCCTAGCATTGTGGTTGCAAAGATTTTTTTGTGTGAACAATAAACTTGCTTTCAAATTCTCTTGGTGTGAAAAGAACCAGATTTTGAGTATGAATCATCTTGCTACTGCCAACCAACCAAGAAAAAAAAAATAAAGATAAGGGGAATAGGAGAGAGAGCTCGGTGGTTAAAGCACCTACTGCTCTGATAAAGAACACAGAGCCTACATGGTGACTCACAACCACCTGTAATTCCAGTTCTAGCGGATTTAACACTTCTGGCATCATTCTGCTTAGTCATTTGGAAGGAGTTGTTGACTGGCCCCATCGCTTAATATGAAACATTCTCATTTCCTAAAAGATCTTCTGCATAATGACAATGCAAACATCCAGGACAGAGATTGGCACTGCTTCATTACAGGTGTTATTCCGACTTCTCTTCTTCTCCTAGTGTCTCTTATAGCATAAGAAACAATTCAGACTTACATCTTGTATTAGTTGTTATGTGTTTAATATCCTTTCCTTTGAAGTTGTTTCTTCAGTGGTTTCTTATTTTTGTTTATTTGTTTTAGATTTTTTGATGCAGGGTCTCTCTACATAGCCCAAGCTGTCCTAAAACTGACTCTCTAGACCAGGCTGGCCTAGATCTGTCTACCTTTGCCTCCCAAATATTGGAATTTAAGGCGTGCTTTACCATACCCAGCTTCAGTACTTTCTTGATGTTCATAACCTTGACACTTTGAAGATTTTATAAAAGTTATTTTGTGAACTGTTCTTTAGTTTGAATTTTCTGATGTTT
This sequence comes from Mesocricetus auratus, assembly GCF_017639785.1. NCBI lineage: Eukaryota > Metazoa > Chordata > Mammalia > Rodentia > Cricetidae > Mesocricetus > Mesocricetus auratus. The sequence continues at coordinate 145,481,511 of NW_024429266.1, read as the reverse complement.
TCTCATGATTACATTCCTGTTACTTTTTGTAACAGAGTTATATTGACCTTCTATATTACATCCTATCATGTTGCACAGTTTTCATTTGTACCATGGTTGGAAACCATCGTTTAATTGCTTAGTAAGGTTGTGGCAGCTACATGTTGCCATTGTAAAGCTACTCTCTTCTATGTAATTGAATATTTTATGTGAGATATTTCAAAATTATGTAAATATCTTGCTGGTTAGCTAATTCAGTTTATTATTTATTCCTATATCAAATCATGCTTTCTTATCCTAAATCAAATCATGGTTTATGATTTACTGTTTTTATTTTTATTTTGTTCTGGTTTTTTGTTGTTGTTGTTGTTGTTGTTGTTGTTTGGTTTTTTTTTTTGAGACAAGTTCTCACTGTGTCACTCTGGCTGTCCTAGAACTTACTATGTAGACCAGGCTGGTCCTTAAATCACAGAGATCTCTCTGCCTTCCAAGTGGTGGAATTTGAGCTGTGCACCACTCCACCTGACCCATTCTTTGTTCTTGTTATAGAATTGTCTCTGTAGTTGAGGACAGTTTCAAACGTAATAATCCTGCTCACGTATTGGGGTTACCAGTGTGTGCTGTGAGCCCAGACTATTGCTGCTGCTTTTTTTTTTTTTTTTTTTTTTGAAATATACACAGACTATCAGGAAAGCACAAAAATAGTAAAGAAAGCTGGTAGCTCAGGTCTATAATCCCAGTATCTAAGAAGCCAAGGCAGAAGGATTGTCATGAATTCCAAGCCAGCTTGGCCTGTGTACAAATGTACTCAGTGTTGTGTTTAAGGTATGTGTTTAATTCTATAAAATTTGTTCATACATAGATTTCTGTAACCACCATCATAAGCATGGAACAAAAATGTAGTGCCCTTGCACTACTACTTTACATTCTTTCTTACTCCTCTTTATAGCCCTTCTTAACCCTTGTAATCAAGTGACCTGTTTCCTCTTACGTCAGTTTGCCCTTCTGTGATTGCTATTCAAGTGGAATCGAACAACACTGTAGCCTTTTGAGATTAGCTGTCCCCTTCGTCTCTCCCTTCCTCCTAGTTGCTCTTTTTCTTTTTCTTTCTCTCTTTCTTTCTCTCTTTCTTTCTCTCTTTCTTTCTTTCTTTTCTTTCTTCCTTTTTTTTTTTTTAAAGACGGGTTTTCTCTGTAGGTTTTGGAGACTGTCTTGGAACTCTCTTTGAAGACCAGGCTGGCCTCAAACTCACAGAGATCCGCCTGCTTCTGCCTCCAGAGTGCTGGGATTAAAGGTATATGCCACCGCCACCACCACCTGGCTTCTTGTTCTTAATGTCTGAGGTAGAACTAAAAGCCTTGCACGTACTAAGCAAGTACTCTACCAGTGAGCAATACTCCCTAGCCTTATTTTAACAAAAATTAATACTATATTCCATTTAACCTAATATCTCTCAAATATTATTTTAACATGCTCTCAATAAAGTTATTTCTTTACATGCAGTCTCAAAAAAAACCACCTCATGACTTTAGGTGATTTTCTAAAAATATATTTTTATTTATTTTATGTGTGTATGAATGTCTTGTCTGCATGTATATCTGTTTGCCACATGTATGTCTACTGCTTGTGAAGTTCAGAAAAGGGCACCAGATCCCCTGGAACTGGAGTTACAGGTGGTTGTGAGCCACCATGTGGTTACAGGTGCTGGGAATTGAACCTTGTTCCTCTGCAAGAGCAGCCAGTGCTCTCAACTGCTGACCTATCATCTCTCCAACACTGACTTCTGGTGATTTTAAGGTTCCTAATCATGTGCAAACAGTGCTTCCCCTCCTTTCCTAGTGATAGGGATGAAACCCAGGACCTTGTGGTAGACAAGTGCTCCTCCACCACTGAGCTGCACTTCCAGTCCTTACTTGGTCATTAATAACAGCTAAAATAATTCTGCAGTCTGCTTTGTATGCTTTGTTCTCTGATCACCATGTCACTGGAGTTCATCATTTGCTTCCATTTAAAATGAACCCCACCAAGTATGCATGGAAGTTAAAGTAGGCAAAAGAGCAATGGAAAATGCTCCCACCCGCTGCAAATAAGCTTATCCAGGAATTTCAAAATTAATCTCACAACTATCTGGTTATCTGCGTTCTCATAAGGGGGAAGTGCAGTGTTATGAAATTGATGAAACTAGAGGGGAAACTGAAACTTGGAAAATTTATTCTATCCTGTTTGGAAGCAAAGTGTCTCCAAGAATCTGCCCTTTGAGCTTGCATCCATGAATGTGTTAGGAAAGCACAGAACCACAGTTCCCACCTGTAACTGGAGATGCAAGAATCTTGCACCTAAGCTGGTGCTAGAATTGCAGACCTTGCTTTTGGAGGCAGTGTGGTGATTTGTGGTAGGATGTCTAATTAGCAGTGGTCTCTGAATCTTGGGAGTCTATCCAGTCAGTTCATGCAGACGGTGGCTCATTCAATCAGCTGCTATTAAAAAAGCAACAATCGATTTAATCAATGGCTAACTGATTAACTGTGGATGCAGTCTGTAGCTAATGTGGTGAGTGGAGCTAATCAGTGGTTGGTCTTGTCAGTGGCTGATACTGATGGATCTGATCAGATGTTGATGTACTTGGCAACTAATTTAATTTAGTGGATGATCCAGTTCACTTTTTATACCCAGGGTCACTGAAACCTGGGTATCTTAGGTTTCTACTGCAGTGATTAAACACCATGATCAAAAGCAATTTGGGGAAGAAAGTGTTTATTTCAGCTTACAGTTCCATATCACAGTTCATCTTTGAGGGAAGTCAGGACACAAACCTGATGCAAAGGCAATGGTGGATTGCTGTAATTGGCTTGTTCCCCTTGGCTTGCTCATTCTACTTATGGTACTCAGGGATGGTATCACTGACAATGATCTGAGCTCCCCCCCAATAAATCACTAATTAAGAAAATGTACAACAGACTTGCCTATAGGCTAATCTTATGGAGACATTTTCTCACTTGAGAGTCCCTCTTCCCAAATTACCATAGTGGCATCAAATTGACACATAACTAGCTAGCACAGTGGAAAAACTTTCTCTCAAATATCTTTGTGTAACTTAATTTTCTGTTCTACAAGGGAAGGTTTGTATCTGTCTGGTTAAAGTATCTATAAAAAGAGAGACAGTCCTTAAGGCATCCTTGGAGGAACAGGCAACATAATTATAAAATCTGCTTTTCAACCCCTCTAGGCAGCATGCGCTAGCTTGTATTGTCCTTTTGAATGGTAACAGGTAACCTCACTTGAATCTATAAATGGTTCTAGCAGTTTACCTATGATCTTTAAAGCAAAGGCCTTTGTTGCTCCAAAGAGCTAGTTGTACATGTCTGTTACATAATGAGTTGAACTTAATTGCTCAGGCTACCTTTTTGAAAAGTCAGATTTCTTTCTGTCTGTACCCCTGAGACAGGAGATGGTTGAAAGCCTGCCTCCCTCCTCCCTGCTTTTTATTTTTAGAAACATTCTTATTTACATATCCATCCCCCCATTCCCTCCCATGCTTCTCACCGACCCCCCCCAACCCACTCACCACCCACTCCCTAGGAATAGTGAGACCCTTCATGGGGGATCATCAAAGTTCATCATATGATTTGTGGGAGGGCCCAGGCCCTCCTTTCCGTATCTGGGCTGCAATGGTATCCCTCCATTGGGAATGGGCTCCCAAAGTGCATTTGTGACCTAGGAATAAACCCTGGCTCCACTGTTAGAGGTCCCATAGACTGCCTTGGCCTTCTAGCTGGTACCCACATTCACAGGGCTTGGTTTGGTCAAATGCTGTTTCCCCCACTTTATGACTATGGTCTGTGTACTCTCATTAGTTTAGGTCAACTGTTTCTGTGTGTATTTTCAGTTCTGTCTTGGTTCATTTGCTCATCTCTCCTCTCTCTCCGTAGCTGGATTCTGGGAGTATGGCTCAGTGCTGAGCTGTGGGTGCCTGTTTCTGCTTTCATCAGCTACTGGGTCAAGGCTCTGAAGCGGAGCATGGCGCGTGTAGCTCCTTGCTCCTTTTTTCTTCTGTTGAGTTTTCTATGGAGTAGGAGAGAGCAAGTTTGTAGAGAGACAGAGGTGGCATGAGGTTGAAACCTCACCTCTAGTATGTTTTGTGTATTTCCTCTTTTGATTAATCAACCTCTGTGCAACTACTTCTCATTCTTCTGTTAGTCTGTCTGTCTTTCACTCAGTACTTGAATTTTGATTCTTCATTTTGGTTATCATTCGGTGGGCATGCTCTTCTCATCCCATTTGGACTTTCATTGATTACTACCTTTCAACTTGGATACTGCCCCACTATGTACCTGTTCTCAACTATTCTGCATGTAAATGTCTTCCACCATCTTGCCCAGGCTGTGACATCTCATGTTAGGATCCCCTCTATTTAGCCATCCTAGTTCTGTTCAGAATCTGACTCCAGATGTCAGGCTAGGCTACCTCATCTAGACATCATTACCCTGATTCTTGAATCTTAAGTCAACCTGCCCTCGTACATCCTGTGTAGATTTGTTTCCCAACCTGTCTAGACCATGGCACTGTAAGATCCTGTTTGGAATTTTATTTCCCAAGCCATCCTGTATGTAAAGAACTTTCCTTATTGTATTGTAATCTACCATCCTGTATCACCCCCCTCTTTCCTGTCTCATAAAGACACTTAATCCATTTCTAAACTTGATCTTAGCCAAAGGCTTAGAAATGATCAACCCGTTTCTTGTAGACACTGACATCGAATAATCAGGCTGGCCCAGCGTCTGTGGAAGCTCCTCTTCTCAGTCAGGTTCTGTTGATGCATGAGGACCACATCTCCATGAAGGTTCTCCTCTGGCCTTGCTTGGCTTCTTCTATCCTGTACTAGATTTCTCCTTTACACAGCATCCTCCTCACCCTAAGGTGCTCTTGGCACTTTGTTGTTGGTATCTATTACCCCACATTTTGCTAGTGGTCACCTTGTTCTTGATTACTCAGTGACCTCTTCTGATCACCCAATGACCCTAATAAAGGAAAGGAAAAGCAAAGGCTAAGGGAAAGGAGGGGAAGAGGAGGCTGTTTTTTGTTTGTATATTCCTGGTATATCTTTTCCCATTCTTTCACTTTATTCCTACCAGTGGCCTTATAATAAAGTGTATCACTGTCCACCAAGCATGATGTCACTCATCTATAATCCCAGCATAAGGAATCAGCAAGAGTTTAAGGAGTTCAAGGCCAGGCTCAGTAAGATACATAAATTTGGAGCAGAAGAAAGAAAGCATGTCATTTCTGAGTGGCATGTAGTTAAATGTTAAATATCTGCTAATCCTTATCTTTTAATTGGTGTTTGGTTCATTCTGACTTTATATAGTTGATGTAGTTTATTACTGTTTGTTTTTCTTATCTGTCTTTTAGTCATTTTTCTTACATATTTTCTCCTCTGCTGGCATTCTGTTATATTCCTTTCCTGTTCTTGGTTACTCTGAAAATTATATTTCCTGGGGTTGGGGAGATGGCTCAGCAATTAGGGCAGTGGATGTTTTTCCAAAGAAGCCAGATTTAATTCCTAGCACCTGTGTAGCAGCTCAAACCCATCTGTAACTCCAGTCCCAGGGACTCTGAGGTCGTCTTCTGTCTTCCATAGGCACTGCATTCATGTGGGACACACACATACATGCAGGCAGAACACCCAAATCACAAATGAAATGTTTCCTTGACTTTATAGTTCCTTAGTTTAGTTAGTGCTCTTCATTTTACACACCTACCCTTTTGTTTGTGCTTTTGTTGTTTTATATATATATATTTATATATATATATATATATATATATATATATCTGTTGCACATGTTTAAAACTTCACCAGACGTTTACTGTTTTGAATGAATAGCAGTTTTCTTTTATGTGTTTGTGTATTACATATAATATAAAACAATATGTAACTATATATGTAGTCAATATATGTCTTTATGTGCATATATATAATTATACAATTCTTTAAATACTCTTCATTTCTACCATTCTGAATTGTGTTGGATTATTTTACTTTAACTTAAAAAAGATTTTTTTTGTAGGCCTGGTGGTGGTGGCCCATACCTTTAGTCTCACCTGGGAGGCAGAGGCAGGCAGATTTCTGTGAGTTCAAGGCCAGCCAGGTCTACAAAGTGAGTGCCAGGACAGCCAGGGCTATTATACAGAGCAACCCTGTTTCAAAAAAACAAAACAAAACAACAACAAAAACAAACAAAAAAAGATTTTCTAAGGTTGTGTTTCATTTTCTTATTTTTCATTTTGTGAATATTTGTTGGTACATATTTTCCTTTCTGTGTGTGTGATCGAGTGTTGCTTTGTAGCCCAGGCTGGCCTCTAACTGGCAATCCTCCAGTCTTTGCTTCTTCGGTGCTGGGATTAAAAGAGTTTGTTGTGACATGTCCCTAATTTGCCTAGTTTTTATAGTTGGGTTTAAAATATTTCAGTTGATTATAGAATTAAATTTGTTTTTTAGCATCTTCTTTGACTTAAGTATTTAACCCATAATTGTTAACCTAAATATTTATCTTACCAGAGAAAAGGATCCGGACCTCTTACTCCTCTGGCGGCCTACATCGTGTCTGCCTGTGCCTCTCTTTCCCAGAATCCTCCTTGACTCCTAGTCCCACCTGTCTTGCTTCCCTATTGGCCAACAGTGCTTTATTCAAACCAATCAGACATATTTACAGAATGACATCTCCCAACACATACCCATTTGGTTCCACCATTGAAATATAAACCCTTTGTGGCTTTGTTTCATGTTTATGTTTGTGTCACTGGGAATTTAGTATAGTTTTATAGTAATTGTCAAATTAAATACAAATAAATGAATGTCTATTAATTTCAACTAGAAAGTATGTTTCGTCAGTTAAATTACATAATGGTAATATAAGTTAAAATTAAAGGTAAATTTTGGAATAAATGATAAGAAACATGCTTGGTCACTTTTAGTGAGAGATACTGTAGAAATGGGTTATTAACATGTGAGATCACTATATTTACAATTGCCTAGTTACTTAAATATTTCTTGCCAAAGATATGAACTGTTTTGTCTTTTTCCCTCCCCATTAGTTCACGAGAACAAAATAAGGCTCCCTTTCCTACATCCTCTGCAAAACTATCATCTGATGCAATCACTCAGATAACAACAGAAAGTCCAGGAAAGACCACATTTTCGTCTGAAATTTTTATTAATGTTGATGATCATGGACAGGAAGTTCTTGGCCCCATGGCCCAAAAGCCACCCAAGCTTGCCTCATTATCCTCAATGCAGCAAATCACATCTTCTAATGGCAAAGACGGTAGGGAATGTAATGGAGTTTTACATCATTAACCCATTTTATGTATAATTAATTATCTCTGAAATGGTACTGTTTTTCTCAATTTTGTTTGTTTTTTGAGACAGGGTTTCTTTGTAGCTTTGGACCTATCCTAGAACTTGCTATGTAGATCAGGCTGGCCTTGAACTTGCAGAGATCCACCTGCCTCTGCCTCCCAAGTGCTGGAATTAAATGCATGTGCCACCACTGCCTGGCCCGTGAAACCTAAATTTAACGTAAACATTATGCTACAAAAATACTATATCCAGTTTTTTCATCTTTGTTTTGAAGGAGTTAACAAGAGTATATTGTAATTCATGCTGCTTATGGCTGACTTATGTCCTGTGAGTTTTGTAAAAATACAGTAGTATATAAAAACTTTTTAAGGCGGGCAGATGAATAATTGGCATTTAGCTTATAGTAATGTGACATCTGAGTCTTTAATAGTGCACAGAAATGGTTTATTTCTTACTTATGAAACAATCACTTGTTACTCAGGTTGATTCTGTATGGAAATGTAAACATATGTGCACACATGCACATGTACCTCCACACATGTAAATGAACACACATATACACACATGAAAAGAAAAAAAATCCATGGATACTAGTGGATATAGCTCAATTATAGTGTGTATGCATCCTTAACATGCACCAGGTTCTAGACCAGTCTGTAGTACTGCCAAATATATATAAATTCACACATACTCTCACACACAGGTATGCATTATTTTCAGCAGTTTAACAAAAATTTGCCTTTGCATCTCAGGCTTGTAAGCCAGTTGGAGTTTGGCACAAATTGGCTCCAGGTAGCAAAAGTAGTTTAGGTACGCCTCCAAGTGCCTGTTTCTGAGATTCTGGCCATGGGGCAATTGCTGTCTTACCTGGAATATATTGCTTTTATGATGGTGGCAGAAACACAAGAAGAGAGACCCAACTGTGAGTTTTATTATTATAAAACAAGAACTGAATTTTAACTTTTTACTTTTTTTATCATAATGATGGTGTAAGTAGAAGAAAAACATGGCTAGAATCTACATTAAACTGATGGTCTTTTAATAGTCAGACCTTGTCTTTTTTACTTTGGTGTATTTTCTTAATATTCAAAATCATATTTTATAATAGAAGCTTTATTTTGAAACTGCTTAATGAGAAGTGAAGTAGACTTATCTCTTAATTCTCTAGGAGTAGAGTAAGTAGGCACTTGGGTTTAGTATAAGATAAACTGCTTTATAGTTAGAGTCATCTACTTATGGAATAGATTGCTGAGAATGCACCTCTCATTGCATTCTCATTGGTGAGAATGTCACACCACCTGTAATTTATTAAAATACCAGATAATTTGATTATATAGTTTAATTAAATGTGCTGTGTATTTCCCATGTTGAAAGTAAAGGTTAATTTATGTTTAGTTCATTCATGTATTGCAAGAATGGTGAGCACTGCCTAGCAGGTGGAAGGTACTTGTTATGTGTGAGAGTCACTGCTGCTTTTTTCCTAACGGTTCTGATCTTTACCTCCTCAGCCCAACCAGTGCTGTTGCCATATAAGCCATCTGGTAGTTCGAAGATGTACTATGTTCCACAATTAAAAACAGTTCCTTCAGATTTGGATTCCAAATCAGATACCACTGTTGAGAGCTCACATTCAGGTATTATGCAAAAAATTCTAATATTTTATTTTTAGAAATATTGTATATAGACTGTTTGATTGTGATATCTTTTTTCTTTTATTTTCTTTCTTTCTTTTTTTTTTTCGGTTTTTGGAGACAGGGTTTCTCTGTGGCTTAGGAGGCTGTCCTATCACTAGCACTTGTAGACCAAGTTGGTCTCGAACTCACAGAGCTCTGCCTACCTCTGCATCCCAAGTGCTGGGATTAAAGGCATGCGTGACCACTGCCCGGCTTGATTGTGATATCTTATAGTGAAATATGGAGGTTTTCTTGCTTTAACCTCTGGTTGATTCATAATAAGAGTTATTTGAGATTTTGCATAAGAAAAAAAGAGAAGGCTAAAATTTAGTTGACAGCTGCCTGGGTTAAAGCCCCTATAGATAAAGCACAGAGCCCAAAGACATGAAGAATTTACTGGTTTCAGTTGTTTAAGTCTTCATGCAGGCACTAGCCCACAACCATCCAAATTGTGTAGTAGTGTAGTCTTTACAGTCTTGATTCAAAAGTTACTAAACAACATAAAACAGTAGCAAATCCTGAGATGGGAGTAGAATCTGACTTTAACAGTTACTATATTGTATTATTTAAATTTCTAAGTTTGCAACAAAAATATTAAGGAAAAACATAAGATGTAGTTTGTTCTATACAAAGGAAAAAAGTTCTTGAGGAATCCTAGACATTGGACTTACTAGACAAATACTTAACTATTTAAAATATGTTCAGTGATCTAAATGAAACAACTTTTGAAGAACTAAGGCCTTACCAAATAGAGAATGTTATAAAGGTACAGAAATTATAAGAAGGGGCCATTTTATGATTTTTGGAGTTGAAAAAACACAGTAGGAGCTCAACAGAAGATGACCAGGCAGAAGAAACCGTGAACCTAAAGATAGGTCCATTGAGATGACTTAGTGAGAGGAACAGACAAAAGAGAAAAAGAAAGAAATATCAGAGTTCTGTGGGACACTGTTAACTGCCACAATGGAGGGAGCAAAAGTGCAGGATGTGCCTTCTCAGTGACAAATTGTTCTGTACCCTCAGAGATGAAGGAAAAGCTTTTTACTAATGTGCCTGGATGACTGGGGCTAAGATCCAAACAAGAGTTGGCTTTGAACAGAAGATTTTACTAACTTAGGTACACTTCAGGCTTATTCTATAAACCACCATGCTTAACTCTCTTTTGAGTTCCTGCCCTAGGTTACGCTTCCAACAGTTTGAACACTTTGAACAGAGTTAACAGAGTCTGGCCGTCGAGGCATATAGGTTTACACAGCTAAGTTATTACACGTTTCCAGATTATTTTAAGTACATTGGTGTTCTTTTTTGAATACTTGTTGCCCAGGGTCATCTTGCCCACCGGGCAAAATTATGTCTTTCTTGATAAGCACAGGGTACTTCATGGAAGACCTAGACTTAATGATGGTTGTGACCCTACACTTCCTCCCCTTGAGCTTCCCTTTAAAGCAGTGGTTCTCTTTAGAGAACCTTTAATACAGTTCCTCATGTGGTGACCCCCCTCCATAAGATCATTTCATTGCTACTTCATAACTGTAGTTTTGCTATTGCTATAAATCATAATATAGATACTTAATATTCAGGATATCTGATATGCAGCCCCTGTGAAAGGTCATTCAAACCCCCAGGGGGTTGCGACTCATAGTCTGGGAATCACTGCTCTTTGTAGAATGACTGACCTAGAACTTAGTATGTAAACCAAGCTAGCTGGTCTGGAATTTACAGAGATGTGCCTGCCTCTGCCTCCCGATTACTGGTATTAAAGGTGTGTTTCACCACACCAGGCTTGCTTTCACTGTATGGTTGTGAGCTACCATGTGAGATTTGATGATTAAAATAATATAGAACAGTTGCATTTTCATAAAATGTAACATGATCACCAAAATGTAAGTAACTAAGAAGAAATAGAAAAGTAATTCAAAATGCTTGTGTACCAAAAAATATCCAATCAACAAAATGTAATTCATAGAATAAGAGGTTGTTTTGTTTTAGAGTCTCAATATGTCACTCTGACTGGCCTAGAGCTCACTATGTAGACTAGGCTGACCTCAAACTCAACCAAGATCCTCCTGTCTTGCTTCCCTAGTGCCAGGATCAAAGGCTTGTTCCACTAATATGGGACAGGAGAGAATATTTTCAAACCATGTGTGTGTGTAATAAAGAGTTAATATCCAGAAAAATGTGAAGAACTTACAGCTCAACAACAAAAAACAAAATACTTTGATTTATATGTACACATGGAACCTAAGTCCATATTAGCCTACCAATACATGAAAAGGTACTTTGTATCAGTCATCACAGGCAAGTACCACCCAGAGTCATATGAGGTCACATATCACACTTGTGAGAATCACCCCTAATTACTTGAAATATGAAACATGTGTTGATGAGGCTATGAAGAAATTAGAATCTTTGTGCTGGTGGAAATGTAAATGGCATAACCACTGTGAAAAACAACATAGCAATTTTTCAGAACTCCAAACACATATTTATGTTTGAGCAATTCTGCTTCTAAGTATACATTTCAAAGAAATGAAAACAGTATCTTAACGAATCATCTGTGTACCTATGCTCATAGAGGTCGTATTCACAGTAGCCCAACAGTAGACCCCATATATCTGTCACCCATGAGTGGATGAACACAGTAGGGTGTGCTTAGAGTACTTGGACTTTATAAAGCAACAACATTCTGATTCATTGATACATGCTGTATTATGTGTTCTTTGAACTAGTGGATATTAAAGCTGTTAACATGTTGTGGCCAAATGCCATGCTAGATAATACAGTACTTAGGTAGCATGCACAAGGGTTCTTTGTTCAATTCCTGAACCACTGATCTATATCGCTAGGCCTCTCCATTGCTGTTGTTTTCTTTTTAACTTTTTATTTTGAGAAAGTATCGCCTTGAGTTGCCTGAGCTCTCTCCAAACTTGCTCTTTAGCCCAGGCAGTCTTTGAACTTGTGACCCTCTTGCCTCAGCCCCCCAAATGGCATTGATGAGAAATCTGAACCACAAAACTTGGCTTCTGGGTTGTTTTAAATTGTTCATAGTTTCATGAATTTAGTTCAAAGGCTGAATAGACTCTTAATGAATAGTCAGAAATTAGGCATAACAGAAAAACTAAGCATAGCAGAACAGTTGGTTTTGTTTGTTTTATTTTGTTTTTGTTTTTTCGAGACAGGGTTTCTCCATATTGCTTTGGAGGTTGTCCTGGAACTTGCTCTGTAGACTGGGCTGGTCTTGAACTCATAGAGATCTGCCTGCCTCTGCTTCCCAAGTGCTGGGATTAAAGGCATGTGCCACCGACTCCCAGCTGAACAGTTGGTTTTTATAATCTGTAATGTGAGACAGGAGTTATTATACCCTTGGAAGCAGATTGGTAAGCATGTTACTTCCCTAGAAGGAATAAAGAAGAGACTTACTTTGTTCCTCCACTCAAGCTGAACTGACTCTTTTCAACTGGTTGGTGAAAATCTATTGTTTTGAAAGCTAGTCTCTTTGGGATTCTGCATCCTTACAGTTGTTTGCATGTCATTAGCACAAGTGATTCCATTTTGAGCTGTTCTGCTGAATCCTGGTACAGGAGCTTAGTTCAAAATATTGGCCTCCCACATTTCAATGAAAGTAGAGTGGTGGATAAATAAGGTTGACAGTAGATGATGTAGGACTTGTAAGCAATTTAAAAGCATATGTGCTTTGATGTAGTAGGTAACTGATTTGATTTACCTTTGTGAATTTTATCCTAGTTTTTATGTGGAGATGGTGGCTTGTCTGTGGGAAGTGGGAGATTCAGAGCCAAAGTGTTAGTGGAGACATCAGTTAGTTAGTTAGAAGGCTTTGCCATACTTGAAAAGGTAGCCTCTAGGATTAGAGTGACATCATAGAGAAGGAATAAGTGGACACAGAGGCAACTGCATGTTAGGAAACACTTCCTGTGGGCTTGGTGTTAGAGAGTAGGATAAGGCAGTGGGGAAAAAAAGAATTTCTAGTTTCCTACAGTGAACACTGGGTAGATATGTAGACGGAATTTTCTGTCCCACCTGGTCCCACAACAATTTAGTCCCAAATAAATGCACAGAGGCTTATATTAATTATAAACGGTTTGACCCATGGCTCAGGCTTCTTATTGGCTAGCTCTCTCTTAACTATTATCCCATTTTTATTAATCTGTGTATCTCCACATGATCTTGACTTACTGGTGGTGCCTGTGTCTCTTGCTCCCTTGGCAGCTACATGGTGTCTCACTGGCAACTCACTCTCTGCGTTTCTCTTCTCAGCCTTCTCCTAGTCTGGTAGCCCCACTTATACTTCGTGCCTGGCTACATCCTGCCTGTCTGTGGGCTGAAACAGCTTTATTCATCAACCAGTAAGAAAACATATATTCACGGCATACAGAAGGATATCCCCTATCATGAGTAGGAATGACATTTACTATGATGGAGATTAAGAAGCATATTTGGGGAAGATGATAGGATTATCTGCTTTGGGCATGTGAATAAAGAGGTTCTGTTATATAGCCACATAAAGATGGTGATGAGAGTCATGTGAAGAGGCACTGTTTGCATCATAGATGAATGCTTTTATGAAAATACACAAGTGATAACACAGAGTCCAGATCTCTAATTACTGTTGTGGAAGAGGTATGTTAACTCTTTCTGCTCCAGACATAAACCTCTACCCACATGTATTTCAGCTCTGCACAGATGCTGGAAAATAAGCACACGCTCTCTATTGTGTACATGTTTGTCTGCACTCTTCTCCAGCTGCCTCTCGGCCCACTGGCATTCATTTTCTTGCTCATCCACTGCAACTATCAGAATTTATCTGTTGTTCTCCACCCAACTGACATGGTCACTTCTCTTGGAGAAAGAAGGGTAGGTAGTTGGCTGATTGTTCGTATTATTGTTGTTCCTGACATGTGCTCTGGTTTGTAGAAGGATTGGTGAGAATGATCATTTCTGTTAAAATGGAATAAGAACTACCTGTACCCTTATTGCTAGAATCTGAAGTATAAAAGAAAGAAAATCCTTGGCCAGTGATAAGCATTTATTTTTTAGTTTTTATTATTTATTTATTTTTGTTTTTTTTTTCAAGACAGGGTCTCACTAACTGTGGATGTCCTGGAACTTAACTATGTAGACCTAGCTGACTGTGAACTCAGAGATCTGCCTTCCTGTGCCTTCCAAGTATTGGGATTAAAGGCATGTGCTACTATGTCTGGCTTAAGCATTTATTTTTTTACCAGCCATTCTTTCTTTGGTAGTTATAGTGTGTGTACCCAGGAAGAATAAAGTTCCAGTTGTGGAGGAACTCCAGCACTGGAGACTTGGTAGAAGAAAGGATAATAGGACTTTCCAGAGAGCTAAGGGGCAAGGGGCAGAAAGTGATAATCAAGTAAGTCATCTGCAGACTTGGTCCAAAACGCTTGGTAGGAAACTTGCAGGCTGTTCTGAAATCCCATTGTGGCTTATTTATATTGGTTCTGCATTGAACCAATGAGACTGGTACTTTCTCAGTTCTTATTGTCATATACATATTATTACTATTAGATATACACTAATTGTACAATAATTAGAACTCAAGAAACATACAAAGTGTGGTATCCTGGGCTAGAAAGACAAACCATTTTATATAATTCTGTAGTTCCTATAAGCCTTTATATGTCTAGAAATGAGTTTTGCTTATAGATGTGGCATAAGATGTGTTTGTCAGTGTATATAGTAATGTTGAAATACATTTAAAAGAAAGTTTCTTTCATATCTTTGTCACATAAATTTTTCAGTTTTTTTCTTTTGTTCTTTTTTTAAATTTGCTTTTTCATTTTTATGGTGCCGGGGATTGGACAAATGCTAGGCATTTCTCTGATCTACATGACTGGCTCTCTTTCGGTGTTTTGCTTTGTTAAACTGTTGTAGGAATCTAGCAGAGTCACGGTGTCTAGGGTAAATCATTAGAGTGAATGATTGTTTGCTAGAAGTACTTTGACCTTGAATCATTGTGGAAAATGATGATTGTTTTCCTTGATTTGTAGACTTGTTTTTCTGAGGGGGCATTACAGCCTTTGCATGACTTTGGTCATAAGATGCTTCGGATACACCTGAAGCTCTTGGATTATTGTGTACTGCAAACAGTAACAACAAGGACTAAAGTAGCAAGGGTCTTTGATGGTTTCTTTTAGAGAGAGATAATTAGAATAGTGACCTTGGTATGAAGAAATGCTTTACCCAGAAAAACAACTTCGTGTAAAAATCAGTACATAAACCTTTGTACAGCATTTCAAGGTTTAGTTCATCAGAGGCTAGACCTTAAAATTTCATCTTGGAGTGACCTTTTTCTTCGACTGACTCATGCAATACAGAACACCCCAACATTAGACAAATTTTTCTAAGTCAAAGCTTGTGAATTACTCCATGTTTAAAAAACAACTTCATTGATGCTACATTTCATGTACAGTAAAATCTATAGTCTTCGGATTAGGATTCCATGTGCTGCTGTTATGTTTAAATAGTATTTTTGTTTGTTTTTTACGAGACAGGGTTTCTCTGTATTGTTTTGGAGGCTATTGGTCCAGCCCAGCCTCGAACTCACAGAGATCCGCCTGCCTCTGCCTCCTGAGTGCTGGGATTAAAGGCGTGCACCACCACTGCCCGGCTTAAATAGTATTCTTCACATCTTTTTTTTGTTGTTGTTGTTGTTGTTTTTTTTTGGTTTTTCGAGACAGGGTTTCTATGTGGCTTTGGAGGCTGTCCTGGAACTCCCTCTGTAGACCAGGCTGGCCTCGAACTCACAGAGATCCGCCTGCCTCTGCCTCCCGAGTGCTGGGATTAAAGGCGTGCGCCACCAACGCCCGGCTTAAATAGTATTCTTAATATACCCTGTTGTCTAACCTGACCACAGTGTACATTGTTCCTATACATGCCTTGTGTGTGTTTGAATAGTAACTACTATCTAATGTGTCTTTTTGTCTTCATATCAATACCAGAAGTCATCCCTCAGTCACTTTTCTTCTTTCAGAAGCTTTCCCGAGCTGATAGTACCAGTTTCCGTTTGACTGATAATCTAATTAGCCTGTAACATTGCTATCATGGTACTGTTTTCATAGCCATGAAAGAAGAAGTCTGTCTTGACTTCAAGACTATTTTATTGTTAATTATAATATTTTCTCAATTTTTTCTGTAGGGTCCAATGATGCTATTGCCCCAGAATTTCCACCTCAAGTGCTAGGCACAAGAGATGATGACCTCTCAGCCACTGTGAACATTAAGCATACAGAAGGGATCTATAGTAAGAGAGCCGTGACAAAGGTGGGAAAACCTCCTCGGAAAGATAATGCAGGTAATGAGTGAACTTTCCTGTTTTACAACTTCTTTCCTGAACCTTTTTATTTGACGTGAGAATATTGTTGTCTTTATCCATTTTCTGGTTTGTTTCAGAAACTTTGTCCTTACCACTATATTAAATATGCACAGGAAAGTAATGTTAGAATATTTAAAGTTCTTTCAGAGAGACTGGAAAACTTTAAACTTCATTTTCACCATAAACAAAAAGTATTGTAGCTGTGAAATGAAACACTAAATCAAGCCTATTTTGCATATTAGATACCAGAAAATCTTGCTTAAAATTCTCATGAATTTATCTCTGTTTAATGTAGCAGAGTGGCATTTCTGGTAGGATTTGACAAGGAGTTAAGAATTTACATGAGGTTTTGAAATTTTATTTTGCTATCAACCTGTGAAAATTCAGTTTTTGGGCTCTTTGGGGGAGAAAGAGAATCAGAATGTCTGGCTTCCCCTATCTCACATTTCTCTGTGACAGTAGTCCCCTTCAGCTGAGCCCTTGCTCTTTCCTGCAGACCGGAAACATCCATTCTCATGTTTGCAACAGTCCCCAACCCTCTCAGACCCCACCTGCTTCATTCAGATACTTGGTCTCTCTGGCCAAACTGTTGAGTTTTCAACTTTTTCTCTAGATAGAGGACAGCCATTTTCTAAAAGTATAATATATTTAAAATTGCAGGAAGATCACTAGTTCCAGCAAGATGCTGTTTCAAAAAATCCTAAACCAAAGCATAGAAACATAGATTAATAGGTAAGTAGATGGACAGATAGATCTTCTTTTAGAAAATGAAAGAGTATGCCTTCTTAATTTTAGAAAAGGAAAAAGTTCTTTAAATTGTATTCCTCTCCCAAAAATCAAACAAAATGTAAAACCAGCAACCATATAGGTAAATAAGGAATGTTTACGTAAAAAAAATTCTATAAAATGTGAACAGTAAGTAAAGGCAAATCACAGAGTAGAAAAAATTACAATGTGTACATTTCACAAAAAATATTCTGAATGTAAAAAGAAATAGTGTGGGAAAGATATTCAGCTTAGTAGAAATTGAGCAAAAGAATTGTGGATGATTCTATAAAAGAGACTATGTAATACCTAATAATTGCATATTAAATTTTCACTTTGTTGGTAATTTGGCGATACAAATCAAGACAGCAGTGGCTTTCTATACTTATTAGCATGGCTGAAATGAAAAATGCTGTGCTATGGAGAAAAGAACTCATTCACTGCTGGTAAAAGTGTAAATTAGTATCCTGACTTTGGATGTGTTGCTAGGTTTTGAATTCAGGGCCTCACATAGGCTAAGCATGCACTCTACCACTGAGCCTTAGCCTCACACATATTCTTCAAACAGTATTTGTAATAGTTGCATAGAAACCACTCAAATGGCCAATATTTGTTTAATAAAATAGGTAATTTGTAGTACTAACACTATTGAATAATTACTGGCACGGAGAAAAGGATAGGTATTTGTAACAAACATAAAATGACACAGTGTGAGTGAAGGAAGGAAAACACATACCTTGTATTAATCATTTATACGAAGTTGAGACATTCCTGATTAACTTGTTGTATTTAAAATCAGGTATTATATACTCTGGTTTATCTTCAGTTTGTATAAATCTTAGATCAAGTGTTGGAAAAAATGGGAAGGAAGAATGAAGGAACTAGGTAATAGGCTTCTATTTGGATTTTATTTCTTGACCTGGATAAGGTTATACACTTATTGTTTGATAATTAGTGATATTCCTCCTCTTTTTCTATTTTATTTTACTTTATTTTGTTTGCTTGTTTTTCAAGACAGGGTTTCTCTGTATGGCTTTGGAGCCTGTCCTGGAACTCGCTCTGTAGACCAGGCTCACCTTGAACTCACAGAGATCCACCTGCCTCTACCTCTGGAGTGCTGGGTACCACCAACACCCAGCTGATATTTCTTCATTTTATGTAAATATTTTCTAGGACAGTTAAAATATTTTTTAGAAGATGTACAAAAGATAAGGTTATTAGAAATGAGCCTAAAGTACATGCAAGACTATCTTAGAAAAAATTCCAAAACTACATTAAAACTTATTAAGGAAGTCCTACATAATTAGAGAATTGCATAATAGTAATAATAAAGTCTTCAACTGTCATTAAATTAATCTTTGGGCTAATAAGAGAGCTTGCTGTACTAGCCTCAAAATTTTATGTGTAGCTTGCTAAGTATGATTTGTAAAAGATTAAACAGAGAAGTATAGGAGGCAGCCATATTGGTATGACTTTAGGAGTGTGGTGTCTGACATTTCTAGGATACAGAATCTCACAACAAACTTCCTGTTCCTCTGGCTCTTAAAATCCTTCTACCTACTCTTCTACAGTGATCCCTGAGTCTTAGGTGCAGGAACTGAGCTATAGATGGGTCAGTTGGGACTGAGCTACACAATTCTGTATTTTGGTCAGTTGTGGTTTTCTGCAATGGTCTTTGTTATTATGAGGGGTTAAAACTATGCTAATTTATGTGTTTAATAAAGAATGACAGTAGGCATATTAGCATGGAAGGAAAGCTTATGAGGCCTCAAACCTAGACAAAGAACGACAGGTAGCTAAGGAATGCTGAGAGCTGCAGAAATAGTCTTCACCAGGGAAGAGCACACCAATTAGTTATTCAGTATCAAATAGTCAGCCCTGAAAACATAGACATACACATAATGTAAAGACTGATCAAGTTGGATTTATATATTTACATACATGCAGGCGTGCGTGTGGACACACAAACACATACACACACACCACCACCACCAACAGCAACAACAATAATTAAAAAGAGGCCATGGAGCAAGGGGTACAAGAGAGGGTTTGGAGAGAGGAAAGGGGAAATGTTATATTATAATCTCAAAAAATAAGTTATTTTCTAAAATGAAAAAGTGTAGCATAATGTGATCCAGAAACAAACTTATGGATGTGGAAAGTTAAAGAGAGATGGTGTGCCAATGAAGTTTGAGGATGAACATCAGTAGTGCTTAGAGAATTGATAACATCTGTAAGAATACCAGATAAATCCTGGTCTGCACACTGAACAAAAATGCATGATAGCCTTATGTGATAAAAAAGAAAAAAATATAATTTAAATACCCTTATAACTCTGAAATAGTTTGGAAGTTCATCCTTTCTTTGAGATAGGGTGACTTAGTTAGGGTTTCTGTTGTTGTGAAGAGGCATCACGACCGTGGCAACTCTTATAAAGGAAAACATTTAATTGGGGCTGGCTTACAGTTATAGAGGTTTAGTCCACTACCTTCATGGTGGTGTGCAAGCAGACATGCTGCTGGTGAAGGAGCTGAGAGTTCTACATCTTGATCCACAAAGCAGCAGAAGCAACTATGTGCCGCACTGAATGTAGCTTGAGCATAGGAGACCTCAAAACCCATCCCCACAGTGACACACTTCCTCCTATGAGGCTGCAACAACTCCAACAAAGCCACACCTCCTAACAGAGCAACTCCCTATGGGAGCCATTTTCTTTAAACCACCACACAGGTTCATATATTTAAGCTGATTTTGAACTTGTTATGTAGCTGAGCATAACCTCTATTTTCTGATTTGCCTTCAAATCCACCACCTCCATGAAAGTATCACAGGCATGTGCCACCATTCCCAGTTTATGTGGTACTGGAGATCAAGTCCAAGAGTTCATGTGTGCATGCTGCTAGGCAAGCACTCTAGCAACTGAGCTGTATCTCCAGTTTCCAGTGTAGAAGTGACATGAAACAGATGGGGGGTGAAGTTATTAACATGCACATAAAATATTATAAGCCATTAAAAGACATAGTTTAAAAAAGATGTTTGTAACTTGTAAAATGCTCACTCTACTGCTTTTCAACATAAAAACAAACAGAAATAGCTATAGATTGATCAGTAGATGAGTTAAGTAAACAAAAGAATACATACAGCATTGTATCTTATAAGATTTAGACATTTAAGATGATTGTAACTAATGAGTGTAGATTGTTAAACTTAACATTTTTTATTAATGCATCATGCTAAAGAGATTGAGAGGAACTCAAGTCCAGTATAAAGTGTACTACTAAGAATGGGATAGATAGCTTCAAGGAACTGTGTCTATAATGTTTCATTTCTTTTTTTTTCTTTTCTTTTTTTGGTTTCTCTGTATTGTTTTGGAGGCTATCGGTCCAGCCCAGCCTCGAACTCACAGAGATCCGCCTGCCTCTGCCTCCCGAGTGCTGGGATTAAAGGCGTGCGCCACCACCGCCCGGCAATGTTTCATTTCTTAAACTAAGTTGTTAATACCTTGTTAGGCTCCTATTGTGTCTAATATATTAAATGGCAAATTAATTAAAATATTAGATGGAAAAATTTAGGATTGAAGTAATAAAATAATTGATTTGAAAGAAAAGAGATTGTTGGATAAATAAAACCAAGGCTGGTTATTCGTTGTGTGTTTCATTGTTAACATTGTTTTGATTTCTCTCTTGAGAAATACAGATAAAGGTAAGAGCAGACATATGACCAAGGAGGGAAAAAGAGAACATAAAGTATCAGACAATCTTGAAAGTTATAACTACATGAGATTTAGAGAGTACGTTATGTAGAATCTAGATTGTATAAGTTTTTCTTGACTATATGATATATTAATTAGCTCCACGGTTCATAAAAACTTTGGAAAGACCTAAGAACTTCAAGCACTTGTTTAAGCCCACATTTTTACTTTGAAAAACATGATTTATTTGAAAGAAAAGAGATTGTGGTTTCATCAGACTATTAACAGATTTTAAAGTGTTACTTTATTTAAACTGACTGATGTTGTACATTGAAAGATATGGCAAACTTTCTAATTGATATTACAGTTTTCCAAACCAGAGCCTAAGTTCTTTTTTCCCCTCCTTTATAAAGATGTAAGGGGTGGCCAAGGGGTGTTAGGGAGGGACAAGAAAGTTGTTTGCCTTTTGTTTATTATCTTCTTCTCTCTGGGCTCAATGATGTCCGTATACAGAGGCCCCAGTTAAAGTACCCGTCACTGGGGATCATAATATCTCGGACAAAGAACAGAAAGATATCACTAGTAGAAGTGTTATGACCAAGATGGCAAAGCCTGAAGAAAGAAGTTCCTTGCAGGATACTGCAGGTAGCTGAACTGGATTGTTTGGCTCTCCTTTCCTCTGTTCTCCTAAAAGACTATTTCTTGAAAATCACAAGCAGCCTACTGTTTTGGTTGACTTTGGTATGAATAAAGTTGACGTTTTAAAAACTCTTTAAGATATTTATGCAGAACTTTTGAATATGTAATATTACAAAATAATCTTATTGTCAGAAATTGACTTACCAGGGGCTTTTTCCTTTTTTTAGTAATTTATTTCATTGTAACAAGATAACTCTCCACATGAAATAGATATAAGGCTTGAAAAGTGTTTTTTGTTTGTTTGGTTGGTTGGTTACCATAATCCTGATAATTATGTTTTATAGGATTGTCTAGAACTTTTTTCTTTGTTTATATTCTTGTTTTTGTCTTTACTGTTTATAGAATTAATCCTCTATCTGATAGAATAATTACATTTACCCCTTGTTTTTGGTGTTTTGCCTTACATGGTTTATATCAGTCATTGCCATATGATCTATTTGAATGCAAACTTTCTTTCTTACTTTGCATACCATTTCTGAGTCATTATTATGAAGCTGTTACCATGTTTAGATTTTGCCTGTAAAATCCTGTTTTATAGCTGCTTTTAATTTATTTTTGCACTTTAGAATATTTTAAAAATGAAGAGCAGAGACACCAATTGTTGAATTTATTAAACCATGCTATCTATACATTTTAACTGAGTTAAAATAGTTGCTAACATAGATTATATCATAGTTTTTATAAAAATAGTCTCATACCATTTGTACAAGAACTGTTTGCTATTTAGATATTCAACTTGTTTACTTTGGAAATTACTTCAATAGGATTATGAAAAAATTGCCTGTAGTAGTATGTTTAATTTAGGATTAACTTTGGTTCTAAGAGATAAAAACCAAAAACACTTCTTAAAAAATCCAGAGTTCAGGGAGCAATACTTTCTCTCCCTCTGTTGACATTTCTGGTCTTCATTCTCAAGCTGTACTATCAGCTGACACTCCACCTAGCAGGAAGTAAGGGAAAGAGAAAAGCTTCCATCCTAAAAGCCAGCCTGGGTCATGTAGTCACATCAAGTTGCATTGCCAAGGAGGCTGAGCCTTTATCCTGTTAACATGCTCAGTTATTTTAGAGGAAATGAAAATGTGTTTTAGAGGACAGCTGGTATTTATGCCACAATTATCAACTAGAGACATATTTTAGAGCATAAAGCACTTCTCTCTTTTTTTAAACATTTTTTTAAAGATTTATTTATTTATTGTGTATACAGTCTTCTGTCTGCATATATCCCTGCGTGCCAGAAGAGGGCACCAGATCTCATTACAGATGGTTGTGAGCCACCATGTGGTGGCTGGGAAATGAACTCAGGACCTCTGGAAGAGCAGCCAGTGCTCTTAACTGCTGAGCCATTTCTCCAGCCCCAGCACTTCTGTTTTTTTTTTTGTTTTGTTTTGTTTTTTGTTTTTGTTTTTTTTTTGTTTTTGTTTGTTTTTTACAAGACAGGGTTTCTCTGTATTGTTTTGGAGGCTGTCAGTCCAGCCTGGCCTCGAACTCACAGAGATCCGCCTGCCTCTGTCTCCTGAGTACTTCTGTTTTTTACATACTGTTTTTCTTAAGTCTTTATATTTGTATTCTGAGAAACACTCCAAAAATTATACCACATTTTTACTGTTGCTAAATGAATGTTCCTGAAATAGTTGATTATGTTAGTCTCCTGATACACTTTAGTCTTCATTGTTCTTGGGAATGAAATCTAAGCTCTTTTAGCAGTCTTCTAGAATGTTAGGACCAGCTCTAAAATAACTTAGCCTGCTCTAGTTTTCCCCTCTTTTCATTATAAACACTTAATCTGTAGATGTTTGGTGGCTTTCCCAATTCCACTCTTTGTTATGCAGCTCCTTTGCTTTCAGTGACTTTATTTCCACTCCAAAATGTTTTCCATCTTCAGAGTCCCAAGTCAGTTGTCTAGAGTTCTTCTATGGTACTGCTTGCTAGAATTACTTTTTTCTTACTTTGATTACTTAATAGCTCTTCATCTTTCTTATGGTGATTTTTTTAACTTTTAAAATAGTGTGTGTTTTTAATTAATTTTGTTTTATGTGTATGGGTGTTTTGCCTGTATGTATGTGTGTGTACCACTTGAATTCCTGGTGCCCCTGGAGATCAGAAGAGTGTGCCAGATCCTATTAACAGGAGTTACATACCGATGATTGCAAGCCACCATGTGGTTTGGAAATTGAACGCAGGTCTTTCACAAGAGCAACAAGTACTTTGAACCATTGAACCATCTCTCCAGTACCTTATGGTGATTCTGTAGCTCTATATGACTTGTTTGTATACTTGTGCTCTTTTTTTCCTCTCCAGTTTACATTTTTCTAAACTTTATTGTATAGATATTTGTTTTGCAATACCTCTAACAATGACTTTCACATAGATGGTTAGAGGCTTTTGGGGTCAACTTCTTGTATGTATAATGTGGTGTTCATTTTGTTCTCTTAGGTCCCAGTGATACCACTGTACAAGACAGAAAAACTGAAAACCTGCCAGACACTAAATGCATTAAACAGGAGGAGGAGATCCATGTTAAGAGAACCATCCCTCAGGAACTCTGTCCAGAAAAAGAAGGATCCTTAGAGATAGATATTTCGGGTAATGCAGTATATGTCAGTGTATGTGCCTGAGGGCTAGTGTATCTGTATTTCTGATCTATTCTGATGAAAATAAGATGCTTTCCTATTTTACTTGTATCATTCCACTATTGCTTTGTCTGTATGAATATATGTATGAATTTGTAAAACAAATGTTAATTCTAGGGAAATACCTATATAAGCAGTAATACAAGTAAATACATTCCGCCTTCCATATTCAATTTAACCAACTCTGTGCAGATAACATTTGAGAAAAAAGTTGTCTTTGTTGATCATGTATAAACTTTTTTTTTTTTAGCATTACTCTCCACAGACAGCACAGGATAATGACTATTACCTTGTTTCTGTCACGTAATCTAGTGACAGTTTAAAGTATAGAGGTACTGATACACATCCATATGTATAGCTCTATGTGAACATCTATACATCTTGGCATCTGTGAGAGGTTCAGGAACCAATTCCACCAGACACTGAGGAATAACTATCTCTAAGACTGATGGTATTATGTAGTACAGCATCATGTCTTAGTATTGAAATATGGAAACCTGAAGTTATTATAGAATACTGAGAAGGGCAATTTCAATATATAACAGTAAGAAGACAAATAAAGCCGGGTGTTGGTGGTGCATGCCTTTAATCCCAGCACTCGGGAGGCAGAGGCAGGTGGATCTCTGTGAGTTCAAGGCCAGGCTGTACCGACAGCCTCCAAAACAATACAGAGAAACCCTGTCTCGTAAAAACCAAAAAAAAAAAAAAGAAGACAAATAAATTTTGTCTTTGGCCCTGATATTATGACAAAAAAGAAGAGCATATGGAACATAAACCATTACTGCTCAGCTGTCAAATTTTACCAGTTAGAAGATAAGAGTTTCCATGTAAGAAAAGGAAGCAAAGAATTGAGTCTGCTAACTCTGTATGCTGTAAAGAGTTTCTGTTAACTCCTCACATTTGAAATATATAAAATAATTATCAAGGATACAAGTACTATGCAATGGGGAAAAGATAGTATAGAAAAACTGGATAACCACATTAGAAGAATGAAGTTAAATCATTACATAAAAATTTCATCAAAAAGGATTAGACACATAAACAGAAGACCCAAACCTCTAAAACTAATAGAAAACATTAGAGTAAAGCTTCAGAAAATTGTAATTTGGTAATCATTTCTTTGACATGACATGGACACATGAAACTCTGTTAAGCTCAAAAATTTGTACATCTGGAAGCAAGCAAGAACATAGACTATCAACAGAATTGGGAAAATATTCTCAAATCATCTGTCCATTGAAAGTTAAACCTAGAATGTATAAGGAGTATGTATACCCTGAAAACAAAAAACCAAACCTGACTTAAAAATGGACAAGGAGTTAAACATATGCTTCTCCAAAGAAAATATAGACTTGACCCAAGAGAATATGAAATGACACTAATTTAAGAGCTTATGCCCCAAAAAAAAAACAGCCGGGCGTTGGTGGCGCACGCCTTTAATCCCAGCACTCGGGAGGCAGAGGCAGGAGGATCTCTGTGAGTTCGAGGCCAGCCTGGGCTACAAAGTGAGTTCCAGGACAGGCTCCAAAGCCACAGCTGTCTCGAAAAACCAAAAAAAAAAAAAAAAAAAAAGAGCTCATGCCCATCAGAATAGCTAACCAGCTATCAGGGAGAATACCGAAAAGTTGGAATTAATGCACTGCCAGCAGGAATGTAAAATGGTGGTGTCGTTGTGAAAAACAATGTATTTCGCTCAAAAAAAATTTAAAGAATTACCATATGATATAGCAGTTCCACTTTGGGGCATATATTCAAAAGAATTCAAAGCAAGATCTTAAACTTCACAACATGCTTACCAGTGTTATTCTTTATAACCAAGGGGTAGAAGTGATTCAACTATGCATCAGATAATAGATAAGGAAAAAGTGAATTATTGGTCAATGAAGAGCTTTTATAGAATAGTTTTCTTAGTTAAGATTTTTGTTGCTGTGAAGAGTCACCATGACTACGGCAATTCTTATAAAGAAACGTTTAATTGGGGCTGGTTTACATTTCAGTCCATTATTGTCATACATGGAAGCATGCAGGTAGACATGGTGCTGGAGAGTTAGCTGTGAGTTCTACCATCTTGATCTGCAGGCGGCTAAAGGAGACTGTGTGCCACACTGGGTATAGCTTGAGCATATGAAACCTCAAAGCCTGTCTCTACAGTGATATACTTCCTCCAACAAGGCCACACCTACTCCAACAAAGCCACACCTCCTAATATTGCCACTTCTATGGGCCAAACATTCAAATACATGAATCTATGGGGGGCCATATCTATTTAAACCACCACTGTGATACAAGCACTCAGGAAGCAGAAGTAGGAGGATTACAAATTATAGGCCACTATGGTCAACATAGTGAATTCAAGGTCATTATGGAATATGTACCTAGACCTTGTCTCAGACAAAACAACAAAAAAGAAAATGTATTATATATTTAAAGATGTTTATTATGAAGACTTCATGAGGAAATTATGTCACATGCTGCAGCATGGGTAAACCTTATGAAGGCATACACTAAGCAAAATAATCCAGTCACTAAAGCACAAATATTTTTTTATTTTACTCATATGAAATATCTCAAGTAGACTAAAATCATAGAAATAGAATGTGGAAAGGTGATTGCCAAGTGCTAGGGTTAGGAGGAGGATAGACAGAATAATGTTGTTCAAACAGACATTGATCTTGTGATTTTCCCAAGTACCTGGAATTACAGGCTCCTGGCTTTTTTTTTTTTTTTTTTGTAATAACGTTCTTTGGAACACAGAAGCTTTCAGTTTTGATAAATGTGGGTATTCACTTATCATAATACTAGCTGTCAGGACAACTATTTCCTCATCAGATGGTCCTGAAACTTTTACCAAAAATCAACTGAATATAGATACATAATTTTATTTTAGGACTGTCAGTAGTATCTGTTGATCTGTACTGTGATCCTGTTGTATAGCACCAGTTTGTCTTGATTAATGTTGACTTATGCTAAGATTTGACCAAGGGATGTGTTGGGCTTCAACTTCATTTTATCTTTCAGAATCATGTCTCCTTTAGGTTTCTTAAAATTACATCTGAAATTTAGAATTATTTTGTCAGTTTCTACAAAAGAACAAACTGGGGTTCTGATAGGGATTGCACTGGATCTATAGAGTAATCTGAAGAGTGTTACTGTTTGACTTTTTTTTTTAAACTCTATGAATGAGGTGCTTTCCATTTATTTAGATATTTAATTTCATAGTAATACTTTGTAATATTCAGAGAATAGTTTTTGCGATTTTTTTAAGGTTTTCTAGTGTTTTATTTTTATGTTATAATGACTAGAATTATATTTTAAAATATTTTTATGTAGGAATTTAATAATTCTGTAGTCATTTATAAGCTACTATATTTTTATAGGTAACCCAATATTCTTTCTTTTAATGGTATATATGTTTGTATTTGTAGGTGTGTATACATGCATTACATAAAACTTACATGAAGTGCTTTTTTTCCATTTTGTGTGGTGAATATAGCCAGGCTGGTAATTAAAAACCACTTCTGTATTAGTTTCTTTTCTATTGCTGTGATAAAGCAACATGATCTAGGCAAGGCAACTTACAGAAAGAAGGCTTTATTTGGGCTTATGTTTCCAGAGGGATAGGAGTCTACCACCATCATGGTGGGGAAGTGTGGTAGCAGCCAGGTATGGTGACTGGAATAGCAAACTAAGAACTCACATCTTAGAACTGCAAGCTTGAAGCACAGAGAGTGACTGGGAATGATGTAAGGCTTTGAAACCTCCAAGCCTGCTTCCAGGGATAGACTTCATCTAGCAAGGCCACACCTTCTAAGCCTTCCCAAACAGTGCCACCACCTGAAGACCAAGTATTCAAATGTCTGAGCCTCCAGGGATCATTGTTATTCAAACCACAACACACACGCATAGCTATATTTGTATATCTTTTGTTACATGTTTATGTTTGTGCTAGAACTGGTTTTTATTTCATTTTCAGTTTACTTACTGTAGGCTATTCAAATTGTATACACATGTTTTTATCTTGAAACCGCCCTAAGCTTTTTTTTATTAATTTTTTATTAATTGTTGTTTATGGATTTCTTAGTAAAGGGTAGAAAAGAATTCAGTTAATGACATTTAAAAGTTAAGGTGACTGTACATACCACAGATAGTCTGATACATAGATATAAATCTGGGATGGAGAGAAATCATAGTGTGAAATGTAAATCTAGGAGTAGATATTGACATTGAAATGATACTAAAAACCATGGGAGAAGTGTGATCATCTTGAAAGGGAATTTTGGGTATGAACATGCTATCTAGATAGAATTGACTCATTGAGGAGATCATTGGTCACATCAGAGCTGTCCAGTGGTGTGGCTAAACACAGGAGTGATTTGATAGAGATTTGGTTTGGGAAATGAGTTAGAGAACAGCAAATGCATGTTTGCTACTTTAGCAACTTGACTGTGAAGAGGAACAGAGGAATGAGACAGCACAGGATTTTTTTTGAATGCTGCTGCCATGATTTTGAATGGTCCAGCAATCAGGGATGAAGTTCTAATGCACAATTCAGGGAAACACATTACTAGAAGATGTGATTGCATTCAACAATGCCTATTTGATGTGGAATGATGATTGCCCAAACGTGAGGTTTTAAAACAAGTTTTTTCACTCCACCAATTTAGTGCTGATGGTGAAATCTCTGGGTTTTTAACTGAAGATGTCTATCTAAGTGTTACTAGCAGGGTGATATTTTTAAAGAAAAAATACATGTAAAAAGTAGCCTACAAAGGACAGGTCACAAATATATAAAGGAACTAAGTATAGTGTGGAGAACTAAAGGGCTGTCTTGGAGGTCACATAGCTTTGTCACATGATGGAAGAATTCAGTACAGATTTGTTTTGTTGTTTTTTGAGGCAAGGTAGCCTTGACTGGCTTAGAACTCACTGTGTAGATCAGGCTGGTCTTGAACTCACTGACAGGTTCAGTGGCTTCTGCACTCTCTAGTGCTTGGACCACTTGTTTTTATTTTTGGAGGCAGGGTACCAAATAATTCAGACTGGCCTTGAACTGGTTGTTGTAGCAGAGGGTGACCTGGAATTCCTAATCCTCCTGTCTCTATTTTTTGAATGCTGGGACTATAAATGAAGTTTCTAGCATACTAGGAATTAAACCCAGGGCTTTACATTCTAGGCAAACACTTTTTCATCTGAGATCCAGCCCCAACTCTGTCACATGATAACAAAGTTAACCCAGAATCCATATATTTTGACTCACGTTAGTCTGGTTGCTAAGCACATGTTTTATGTCTAAAGAAAAACAACAACAACAGTATTTATAAAGGGAATACAAATTTCTAAATTTTTACAAAATCTTTTTTCTTTCTGTTCTTCCCAGAGTCTGAATGTCATTCAGCATTTGAAAATACCACTCATTCTGTCTTCAAATCAGCCAAATTTTACTTCCATCATCCAGTACACCTGCCACACGAGCAAGATTTCTGCCATGAGTCTTTGGGAAGGAGTGTATTCATGCAGCATTCTTGGAAGGATTTCTTTCACCATCATTCAGAGCATAGCTGCCTTCCTCCCCCTGGCCCAAGTGCAGACAAGACCAAGATGGATTACACCAGAATTAAAAGCCTCAGCATCAATTTGAATTTGGGAGAAAATGAGAAGATGCATACTCTCAAGAATCAGGCCAGAGACCCAAAAGGCAAAAGACAAACAAATGACCAAAAAAAGGATCAAAAGGTCACCCCAGAGTTAACAACACAGTGCACCATGAGTTTGAATGAACTCTGGAATAAGTACCAGGAGCGACAGAAACAGCAGAAATCACCTGGCATTTGTGATAAGAAAGAACTCTCTTTGGTGGAACGACTTGATCGTTTGGCTAAACTGCTTCAGAATCCCATCACACATTCACTCCAGGCCTCAGAAAGTACACAAGATGATAGTAGAGGGGGCCGAGGAGTGAGGGGGTGGACTGGGAGGAGGCAGCATCAACAGAGAGGCAAGTTGCAGAGGAAGCGATGTAAGAGCCTAGAGAAGGGTCAGAATGAAGGTGACTTTAGGAAAAGCAGGGTGCTTTCTCATCGTGGTGGGAAATCCAATCAGATTAAGATTGAGCAGGTTAAATTGGATAAGTACATCCTGAGAAAACGGCCAGATTTTGATTATGTCAGCAATACCTCCTCGGATTCTAGACCCTCAGAGGAAAGTGAGCTCCTCACAGATAGTCCCAACATTTTTTCCAGTACTACTTCTCCTGTGGACTCCGATGTATTGACCCAGACTGACAAGGATGTGACTTTAAATGAAAGGAGTAGCTCCATATCCACTATTGACACAGCCCGGTTGATCCAAGCTTTTGGCCAGGAAAGACTGTATTTGTCACCCAGGCGAATTAAATTATACAGCAGTGTCACTAATCAACAGAGGAGATATCTGGAGAAGCGGTGCAAGCACAGCAAGAACGCACCGAGCACAGGCTATCCCCAAATGACTTCTGAGCACACCAGAAGGAGGCACATCCAGGTACACGGCTACAAATTCCAACTGGGATGCAACTGCCTTTTTTGTGGACTTTTTAGTTAATCCCTTCACACAGGTGGAAAAAAAAGCCATTTGCCCTTTCCTCACTATAACATTTCTTCCCAGCTGGAAAAGAGTGAGAAAGTGTAGCACAGCGCTATTGTTTGTTGTCATTCTTTTCACCAACACACACTTGCCAGTCACCCTTTGGATGCAGAGCTTTGCACTAGGTGTTTTTCAGAATCTGAAGTAAAAGGAAGCCTCTGACCCAGGGAGCTTCAAGCTTAGCATGGCCTCTGTTTGGCCTGGGGTGGGTATGGGGGGGTTCTGTTTTTTATTGCTGTCCCTTGAGAAGTATTTGAATTGCTTTAAAACACAATACGCACATATAATCCAACAGTGTTTGTAAGTAAATGAAACATTAGGGTCGTATAAAAATTGAAAATGGGGTAAGCCACAACATGATTTAAAATAAACAAATGAACTAAAATAAATGATGAAAAGACAAATAAAAGCCACAGGGGGATAAATACACCTGGTAGATGGATGTGTTTTCCAGAAATAAGCTACAAGTTTGGTGTTACATGCTAGAAGATAAGTTGTAATCACTTATTATATTATAAAAGCAAGTCAGAATTTCAACATCATTATAGTTAGTTACAAATACCCAAGTGAAGTTTCCTCATCTGTCTTCATAAAGAAGTCATTACAGAATAACAGAGACCTCAAAATTCCTCATGGTAGATGCCACAGCAGTCAGGCTGTTAGGGTCACATTAGTTTAATAAAAGAGTTGGTAAAGGCAGATGTTCTCTCCCCAAGAGTAAAATTAGAACCCTGTACATGGTGATGCACATTTGTTATCTCAGCATTTAGGGTGCTAAAGCAGGGGATCCTGAGTTTTAGGCCAGCCTTAGCTAGTTACAGTAAACATGTCTTCAAAAAATGTTAGATCTAGACAAGAGCTCTTCAAGGAGAAATGCTCTGTCCATTGGAGTAGGGAAAACAATATATATTTATTTTACTCAAGCTTTCAAATTTTCTTTTTTGTATATTTTATAATAACATGGTTAGTGAAATAATATAAATAAATATCTATTTTGGCAATTTGTGCTCAAAAATACTTTGTGGTAGGATTTCATGGACTCCACTGGCCTATAGGGAAGGAGACAGGAGGTGTTTAGTTTATCATCATACCCAGTATTTCTCATGATTGAACTTTGGGTAGATATGAAATGACAGTGGTTACGTACGTTAATTGATTTAAAAAGAAGCCTGGAAATAACACTGAAAAGAGGATAAAGGGTAGAAAGTTTGTATGTGACCACATAGCACAGTTTACACTTTTGAGCAGGGCATGTGGTGCATACTGGTATTTGAAGTACTTAGAAAGCTGAGACAGGAAGAGTGCTCTGAGTTTAAGGTCACCCTGAGACACTTAGTTAGACCCTATCTCAAGAGTCCAAACGGTTTTCTTTTTTTCCTCCACTTAAATAATCCGTGACATTTGGGGCTTATAGTAATCATCCATGCTCTGCCCTTCTCACCAGCCCTTGGCAGCCAATAATCTGCTTCTGTCTCTGGGGACTCCAGTTGTGTCCTTTTGTATAAATACCGCCATAGAATATGTGATTCTTGTCAGGCTCCCTCAGCCTCCCTGCTACCCGGGATTGAACAAGGCCACCATCCTTTTGAGGCAAGTGCTCTACCACGTAGCTGCAGTCCAGCCACTAGGCTCATCACAAACAGTATATCAGTTTTTCATGTTTGATACTGTTCTGTTTTATGTTTACATAAGGTACTGGGATAAATACTTGGATACTTTCAGCTCTTCAGCTGATGTGAATAGGGCTGATCCCAGATCCCTGTATGCAGTTCTTTGAGGTACACCTAAGAGTGGAAATGCCAACTCATATGGCAATTCTCTCTTACTAAGGAACTGCCCAACTTGTACGACTTCAGTGGCCGTCCTTTTATGCTTCTGCCAGCAGTATTGTGGGGGCTCCTGCAGGCTGCATCTTCTGTGACTACATGATTTTACACTTTCTTCAGTAGTGTACAAGGGTTCCCATTTCAACACGTCCTTTCCAGAATTTATTTTCCGTTTTTTTTTTATTTTATATACTAGCTGAGTTGTTGAATAGGAAGTGGTTTCTTGATGTCGTTTTGATACACATTTTAACTATTTGTAGATCTTCTTAGGCTTTTTTTTTAAAGTTCTTTGACCTTTAGAAACTTAGCTGCTTGGCTTTTTGTACTGGAGTTGTTAGATTTCTATATCTTCAGTATATTTGCCCCTTATTAAATGTATAATCTGAAAATATTTTTGGCTGTTCTGTAGGCAGCCTTTCACATACTAACTTTGTTGATTGTATATATGATTGCTATATGTTGACTGACATATAGCAATTTTAATGGTGCAGCATGCATTTTTTTATTACCTGTGTTTTGGGGAGTCATATCCAAGAAATTGTTGCCAAATTTGTCATAAGGTTTTTGTCTTTTTAGACTAGCTTTTATATATAGAAATTCTGTTTTGAGTTCATTTCTGTGTGTGGTATTCAGAAGGGGTCTGCCTTCATCCTTTCGTATGTTGTGTCTAGTTCTGGCAAAATCATTTGTTAGGCTATTTTTCCTAACTAATTTGTTCCTTGGCGTTCGTCATCAGAATCATGTGACTGCATACGTGCCTCTGTCCACATTTGGATACTATATTTTGTTTTCATTGGTCTGTTTTTCCTTATGCCAGTACCAGTTCGAATTCAGTATATCTTCATCATCAGTTTTGCTAGAAAGAACTGTCTTGTTTTCAAGATTGTTCTGACCACCCAGAATCCCTTAAGAGCCCATACTTATAAATATTTTATTCTTTTTGATGCTATTATAATGGTTTTAATTTCATTTTTGGATTATTTGTTGGTATATAGTAGATATATAGCTAATTTTTACATGTTGATCTTGTACCTTAGCAGATTTGCTCAGTTGATTTGTTAGGTCTTTTTTCTTTTCTGTTTTTCTTCTTTTTCTGGGACAGGGTTTCTCTGTGTAGCCCTGGCTGTCCTGGAACTCACTCTGTAGACCTGGCTGGCCCCGAACTCACAGAGATCTGCCTGCTCTGCCTCCTGAGTGCTGGGATTATTTGTTAACTCTTAATTTTCTTGTAGAGCGTGTAATATTTCCTTTCATCTGCGAATAGAGACAGTCTTCCTCCTTTTCAATTTGGATGGATTTAATTTTTCTAATTGATTTATCAAGAACTTCTAGCAGCGTGTTAAATGGTAAAGCAGGTACCCTGTTCTCAGGAGGAGGACTTTGAGTCTTTCACAGTTGAGAATGTGTTAGCTGTGGATTTCCTCTTGTGACGTGTTATATTGAGGAAGTTCCCTTCTCCTTGTCTGGGCTTTAAAAGGTTTTGGTTTTAGTCAAATTTGGCATCTGTTGAAATGATCATCACCACCATTCCATTTTCTGTTAATGTGGTTATACATTAATTGCTAATCACATGTTGAACCAAACTTGTATTTTTGGTGTAATTCCCATTTTGCTATGTTACGCAATCCTTTTCATTTGCCATAGGATTCAGTTTGCAAGACTTTTGAAGATGTTTGCATGTATATTCCTATGGCTTGTAGTTTTCTTGTGGTGTCTTTGCTATCTTTGTTGTCAGGATAATACCAGACTCATGGAATGAGTTTGTCATCCTGCGGTGTTTTGATAATGAGTGTTAGGATTAGTGCTGTGGTTAATGTTAATTTTTTATGTGTTTGATGGAATTTACCAGTGATTGCTATGACCCATAGGTCATGTGTTTATCTTTGATTTCTATTTCTTGAGTCAGTTTTTGTATTTTGTGTTTTCTAATAGGCATTACTTATTTTTAAAA
Source organism: Mesocricetus auratus (assembly GCF_017639785.1). Classification (NCBI taxonomy): domain Eukaryota; kingdom Metazoa; phylum Chordata; class Mammalia; order Rodentia; family Cricetidae; genus Mesocricetus; species Mesocricetus auratus. The sequence continues at coordinate 145,446,965 of NW_024429266.1, read as the reverse complement.
GATTTATTTATTTTTATTTTATATGGCTTTGAACTCAAAATGCCTGTCTGTCCTGGGATTATAGATATATGCACCAAACCTGACTATGCATTTGTTGTTTGTTGTTGTTTTAATCCTACAAAACAAAGGCTAAAATTATAGACCCACTAGAAGAAAACCAAGGAGTATCTTTTGGTTGACTCTGGGCTAAGCATTAGTTTCAGATACAACATTAAAGTGCAAAAGTCAAAAATTTTTAACTGGAAATACAAGTGATGCTGACAGTAATATTTGCTTACGTCATTGACTTCAGGAGTGTTTCTTTAGTCAGGTTGTGTGTGCCCTCTACAAAGCCTGATTGCAATTCTTTAAATGGGTATATTTTAGCCTTTGTTTAGTTAATACCAGTTTCAGCTACTCTTTAAAGGTTGGATAGGTACAGTGTTTGAGTGTTGCTATCCAATTGTCCTAACACCATTTATTGCAAAGACAAATACTCCACTAAGTATTTGGACACCCTTGCCAGGTAGGTTTTTCTAATGAGAAACCATAAATTTTTTGTGTGGTATTGTTTTTATTTTATGTATATGAGTGTTTTGCCTGCATGTATGTATGTGCACCATATGGGTTGCTTCTCTGGTGCCCATGAAAGTCAGAAGAAGGCATCAGATCTCCTAGAACTAGTTGTTACACATGGTTTTGAGCCACTGTGCAGGCTGGGAATCAAACCCTGGTCCTCTGCCAGGAACAAAAAGTGCCCTTAACCACTGAGCAGTCTTTCCAGCTCCCCATCCTCACCCAAAATTTGTTTCTGTGTGATGTTAATAGGTGTGCAAAGAAAGCAGATTTCCAGGTCTCTTGTTAATTTTATTTTCTGCCTAAATTATTATCCGACCCTCCAGTTTTTTCATAGTGAATCCACTCAGAAGTGTGGTGAGTGAGAAGTGAGAGGGAGGTACTGTGCAGCTTCTATGCCATTTCTGTCTTCTCTTCCTCCTCCATATCATCTTCACCATCATCTTTTTTTGATATGCATAGTTTTGCTGTGAGACCCAAAGCTGATCTCAAGCTTGTAATCCTCCAACCTTAATTTTCCAAATTGTAGCATTACAGTATCACACTATCATTTCTGACAGAAAAAAAAATAATTGGTTGAATTAAATGTGTTCCCATTCATGGCCTCCCTTTACAAAAACTTCCCTTACCCATTATTTCAATCATGTGACTGGTCTTTAAAATACATATTGTGAGTCATGTGGGTTCTTAAACCTGGTGGTGGTGGTGGCGGTGGCGGTGGCGGCGGCGGTGCATGCCTTTAATCCCAAGATTTGGCAGGCAGGGGTAGATGGATCTCTGAGTTGGAGGTCAGCCTGATCTACAGAGCAAGTTCCAGGACAGCCAGAGCTACACAAAGAAACCTTGTCCCCAAAAACCAAGGGAAAAAAAAAACTGTGTGTGTGTGTGTGTGTGTGTGTGTGTGTGTGTGTGTGTGTGTGTGTGTGTGTACACATGCATTTCCGTATAAAAAGCACAACCCTTTTTTGTATGCTCATAAATTTAGAATCTGGGCATATCTTACCCAGGTGTCTAATCACTGCATAATACACCATGGAATTCCTTCACATTTACATGTGCTCTGCTAGACACTCAGCTCAGTTTTCCAGCATACAAAACAAGCAGTGCAGATCTTTGTCTCTCTGTGATGGTCTTTTGCATATGTACTGGAAGTGGGATAGTTGGGTCAGGCTACACAAATACCTAATTTCCTATAAGAGTACAAAATTTCTGTTTTAGTCTTTATTCCTCCCTGAATTGCATAGAAATTTCCATTTCTGCTGGGTGGTGGTGGCGGTGGCACACACCTGTAATCCCAGCTCTCAGAAGGCAGAGGCAAAGGCAGGCAGATCTCTCTAAGTTCGAGGCCAGCCTGGTTTACAGAGTAAGTTCTAGGATAGGCTCCAAAGCCCCACAGAGAAACCCTGTCTGGAAAAAAAAAATCCATTTCTGCTTTTCAACTGGTAATGTCTTCATTTGAAAATAAGAATACAGTTTTCTGCACTATGTAAAGATAATGTTTTGTTGTTGGTTTGTTTTATGTGGTTTTGGGGTTTTTGTGGTTTTGTGTCTGAGTAAATGCTGCTTGTTCTTAAGTGTCTTCCATATTCCCAAACTGTGAATATGGCACAGTGGACATCTTTCCATGTCAAAAGAGAACCTTTAAAGAGATTAATCTTCAACTTTAACATGTTGACATGTCCACCCACACATGGTTCTAATCCAGATTATGACCCATTAGTGGATGCACTAACATGCTTCTTTGAGACTCAAAATACCCATGAAGAAAGTCTGGGAGACTGGTACAATATTAACAAGCTTGCTTTAAGATACCTCTGTAAAACTCCATTCTCAAGACGAAGCATCCATAGTTAATTCTAAACATTTATGAAATATTTACAAAAAGTAATTGTACATTAAGCAAAATGTTGACAAATCCCAAATTAGTAGTATAAGTAAGCTGGTATTCTGTAACCACAACACAGTAAGACTGGGCTTAACAAGTGTTTTAAAATTAAATATACAAGAGTGAAAGGAATTGTTCTACATTTCTAGGTAGTAGCGGTTTGTCAAAACTAGGGGTTGTAGCTACATCTGTGGTGAGAAGGACGTGTCCACCATAGCAATCCGTTCCCAGGACTGATCAGTATAGTCAGGGGCAGACCCTTTAGAGAATAGTAGTTCCCTCTCAGAACGAAAGGATCATATCTAGTGATCATATCTGTGACACAGGCACAGAAAAAGGGGATTTTCTTAGGTTTACATGAGTGGTTTTGCCTTCATCTGTGGGTGTGCATCACATGGGACAGTCAATATTTTTAAAGGTTGTTTTAGGCAGATACATTTTAGAATCTAAATGATTGGTAGTTGAAGAAAACAAACTGACCAAGAAGGTACAAAAGTTACCTAGTTAGCTAATCAAAATTAAATTGCTGTCTCTAATCTATAGCCCACTGGAAAGGTTTTTGAAGCTCCCATTCAGCAGGGCTGAGATTGTGCTGCGTTATCCCAGACCCTATTTAGGAACTGCACGTTTTAGCCTCTGCTAATACTCTGAAGTGTATTTTTTAAAATATTATTTGCTATTTATATTTCTTACATTGTCTTTTATAGTCTTTTTCATTGTTCTCAAGTTTTTTTTAATTATTCTGACACATTAGTTGGACTACAGTTATGCTGTTAATACACATTGTGTCTTTATTCATTCTGTTAGCTCAACCTCAAGATTATAAACACAAATTTCCTACTTAAAATATATAGGAGCCGGGCGGTGGTGGCGCACGCCTTTAATCCCAGCACTCGGGAGGCAGAGGCAGTTGGATCTCTGTGAGTTCGAGACCAGCCTGGTCTACTGAGCGAGTTCCAGGACAGCCTCCAAAGCCACAGGGAAACCCTGTCTTGAAAAACCAAAAAATAAATAAATAAATAAATATATATATAGGGGTAGGGAAGCAGTACATTTAAACTGCTAATGTACATAGTTTACTTTGTGTGTATTTCTAAATAGTCAATTATCAGTAGATGTCTTTTAGTAAGGAAGTAATATAAAGTTAGTAAGAAAATCTGGTGTCGTGTTATGCTGGACTCTTAATCATTAAGACTCAATAATTTAGGTAGTATGGTTCTTTTGAAATTTTAATCTAAAGCAGTTGAAATATGGGGGGTGCTGGTCAAAATGGAACGGGTCTGAAGTAGAAGTTAATTCTGGCTCAAGTATGAAGTTTTATTCACTTATCCTAAAATTGGATCAGAACCTCCAAGTAAACCTAACAGATCAGTTGCAGCTGGCTCTAAGCCAAATAAATTGTCGAGTCACCCCTTGTAATCATGATCCCTCTGCATATTTACAACCAAGGGCTAAGGTTTTCAAGGGAGCATAAAGAAAAAATGCTACTTTCAGACCATAATGTTTCCAATTTGATAGAAAACCTTTGAATTGCTTCTGTCCTCTGCGGCCACTCTGCAAGGTTTTTATGAGCATGAGTCAACTCTCTGCATGCCCCACTTGTTGATAGTGGAGTTAAGCCTTTTGTTTCCTTTCTTCCAAGGTTCCTCAGCCCTGTTGTCTCTGGAAACTTTCATGACCTCGACCACAGTGACCTCCATAGCATGTTAACCTCCTTGGTAGCTACAGTTTGAATGTTGATGTCACCCACAGTTGTTTTCCTAGCTTCAGTCCTTACTCATATGGGTACCAGGAAAAAACAAAACAAAACACATCAAAAAACCAGAACCTATTCAGATACAATACCCCTTTAATGTTCTTGGGAAGATTTTACACACATTTTTGTTTGTTTTTGAAATAGAGTCTCGCCGGGCAGTGGTGGCACACGCCTTTATTCCCAGCACTCGGGAGGCAGAGGCAGAGGCAGGCGGATCTCTGTGAGTTCGAGGCCAGGCTGGACCGACAGCCTCCAAAACAATACAGAGAAACCCTGTCTCGTAAAAAAAAAAAAAAAAAAAAAAGAAATAGAGTCTCTCTACATAGGTCCGGCTGTTTGGAACTCACTGTGTAGACCAGGCTGACTTCAAATTCACAGAGATCTGCCTGCCGCTGCCTCTCATTAAAGGTGTGTGCCACCACGCCCAGCAGTTTATCTTAATGGGTATCATTTACACCCTTCTTAACTTTTGTTTCTAGGAATTACATGTCAAAATGTTATTTTTTGTACAGACACATAATTATGTCACCCCTTAGTGGGCCAGTATATTTTTTTATTAGAATATAATTATCTGGACAGTAACTGTAGTTGACCTGGATATTTCTAAAGGCCTTTTGACAAGAAGCTGCAGCAGCATGTTTTGTTGCTATAGAGCCCCTTTGATTTTTAAATTATTTTTCTTTTAATTTATTTTTTACATTCCAATCCCAGTTCCCTCTCACTTTTCCCGCTCCCCCCCACTCCTCCCCACCTTCCATCTGCTCCTCGGATGAGGAGAGGGTAAAGCTTCCCCTAGGAAATCTACAAAGTCTGTCCCATCATCTCCTTGAGGCAGGACCAAGGCACCTCCCCCTCCCCCCCCACACACACACCTGTGTCTAGGCTGAGCAAGGTATCTCTCCATATAGAATGGGTTCCACTAAGTCAGTTTGTGCATTAGAGTTAGATCTTGGGCCCACTGCCAGTGGCCTCATATATTGTCCCAGTCACACCATTGCCATCTATATTAAGGGAGTCTAGTTCGGTCTTACGAAGGGAGGTTCCCCATTTGTCAGACCTGACTCAGTGATCTTCTGTGGGTTTCCCCATCATGGTCTTGACTCCTTTGTTCATGCTATCACTCCTCCCTCACTTCAGTTGTACTTTAGGAGATTGGCCCAATGGTTAGTTGTGGATTTCTGCATCTGCTTCCATCTGTTTCTGGAAGAGGATTCTAGCTTCTCTGGGGTTGTGGATTATAATCTGGGTATCGTTTGCATTATGTCTGGTATCCACTTATGAGTGAGTGCATACTGTATTTGTCTTTCTTGTTTTGAGTTACCCTACTCATGGTGGTGTTCTAGTTCTGTCCATTTGCCTTCAAATTTTAGGATGTCATTGTTTCTTAACTGCTGAGTAGTACTACACTGTGTAAATATACCACATTTTCTTTATCCATTCTTCAGTTGAGAGGCATCTAGGATGTTTCCAAGATCTGGCTATTACAAATAATGTTACTATAAACATAGTTGAGCAAATGTCCTTGTGTTGTGAATGTGCCTTCTTTGGGTATATGCCCAACAGTGGTATTGCAGGGTCTTTGAGGTAGGTTGATCCCTGATTTTCTGAGAAATCACCATACTGATTTCCACAGAGGCTGTGCAAGTTTGGACTCCCACCAGCAATGGGAGAGTGTTCCCCTTTCGCCACATCTCCAGCATAAGCTGTCATTAGTGTTTTTGATCTTAGCCATCCTGATTGGTGTAAGATGGAATCTCAGAGTGGTTTTGATTTGCAATTCCCTGATGACTAAGGATGTTGAGCGTTTCCTCAAGTGTCTTTGAGATTGTTCTGTTGAGAATTCTCTGTTTAGATCTGTACCCCATTTTTAAATTGGATTATTTGATAGTTTGGTGTCTAGTTTCTTGAGTTCTTTGTATATTTTGGAGATCAGCCCTCTGTTAGATGTGGGGTTGGTGAAGATCTTTTTGCATTCTCTAGGGAGCCATTTTATCTTGTTGACTGTGTCCTTTGCTTTATAGAAGCTTCTCAGTTTCAGGAGCTCACATTTATTAATTGTTTCAGTGTCTGTGCTACTGGTGTTTTATTTAGGAAGTAGTCTCCTGTGCCTATGCATACAAGTGTAATTCCCACTTTCTCTTCTATGAGGTTCAGTGTGGATGAATTTATATTGAGGTCTTTGATCCATTTGGACTTGAGTTTTGTGCATGGTGATAGATATGGATCTGTTTGCATTCTTTCACATGTTGACAGCCAGTTATACCAGCACTGTTTGTTGAATATGTTTTCTGTTTTATATTTTTAGCTTCCTTGTCAAAAATTAGTTGTTTGTAGGTGTGTGGGTTGATATCAGGGTCTTCAATTCGATTCCATTGGTCCTCCTGTCTGTTTTTATGCCAATATCAAGCTGTTTTCATTACTATAGCTCTATAGTAGAGCTTGAAGTCAGGGATGGTGATGCCCCCAGATGATCCTTTATTGTACAGGATTGTTTTGGTTCTCCTGGGTTTTTTGCCTCTCCATATGAAGTTGAATATTGTTCTTTCAAGGTCTGTGAAGAATTGTGCTGGGATTTTGATGGGGATTGCATTGAATCTGTAGATTACTTTTGGTTAAGATTGCCATTTTTACTATGTTGATCCTATCTATCCAAGAGCATGAGAGATCTTTCCATTTTCTGATATCTTTAATTTCTTTCTTTAAAGACTCAAAATTCTTGTCATACAGGTCTTTCACTTGTTTGGTTAGAGTTACCCCAAGATATTTTATGTTATTTGTGGCCATTGTAAAGGGTGATGTTTCTCTGATTTCCTTCTTAGCCCATTTGTCATCTGTATATAAGAGGGCTACTGACTTATTAGATGATCTTGTATCCTGCTACATCACTGAAGGTGTTTATCAGTTGTAAGAGTTCTCTGGTAGAATTTTTGGGGTCACTAAATATATACTATCATATCAGCAAATAGCAAGAGTTTGACTTCTTTTCCGATTTGTATCTCCTTAATCGCCTTTTGTTGTCTTATTGCTGTAGCTAGAATTTCAAGTACTATATTGAATAGATATGGAGAAAGTGAACTTGTCTTGTTCCTGATTTCAGTGGAATTGCTTTGAATTTCTCTCCATTTAATTTGCAAATGCTGAGCTCTTCTGATTTTGACTGACTTGAGTGTATTTCTAGCTTAAACTTAGGTAGTTATGATTACCATCAATCTATTCCTGAGAAGGAAACTCCTCCCCTCAGCTACGTAGCTGACTGAAGACCACTGATAATAAGCTAACAAATATGCTTTCCCAAGTTCAATTTTTATATTCAGAGGAGTTATCTATATTAGACAGGGTCTCATGTAGCCCAGGCTGGCCTTTAACTTGCTATGTAACTAAAGATAACTTTGATTTCCCAATTCTCCTTCCTCTGCCTCCCAAGTATTGGAATGCAGGTATACACCATCACAACTGCCAGTTAGGTTGTCTATTGACTGATTGACTGATATGATTTGTGATAAAAAAATGGAAGTTATTTTAGACTTTCAAAAGGTTTAAAGAAGCTGGGACATAGTGGTGAATGTCTGTAATCCCAGAATTTGGGAGGCTGAGACAGGTTACCCTCGCCTACTTAGCAAGTTAAAGGCCAGACTTGGCTATATGATATATGAGATCTTATCTCCATAAATACAGTCTGTAATTTAAAGGCTTCCTTTCTGATGTCTAATCAGTAAATGTAGGAATGGGTCTTATCTAGTACTTTTTAATTTAAAAGCTACTACAAAAGTTCAGAAACATCTTTTAAGTCTACATTTTCCTTGGCCCTGTGTAGAACTGCCACCATCAGGTAAGTTTATTCTCAAACATGAGAGAGAAGCAGTCACCTAGCATATGTCTTCTTGCAAGATGATACACAACAAAAAGTTTAAACCATGTTAGCTGATATCATTTAACTTGGAAACACTTAATCTTTATGTGGAAACCCCATGTTGAAAAACAGAAGGAGCCAATCTACATCTGGAGGTTGATAAGGTGCCTGCACCCTCCTGTGGACAGAGTGACCTGGTCTTTTACTTGTCAGAAATATCTGTCAGTGTATTTTAATAATGTATTCCATGGTGGATCCCCAAAACCAGTTGGACATAAGCACTAGTCTTTCAAGGTGACTTTGGAATCTCGGTAGAAGCCAGTATTCCTTGCACCATTGCTTGATTGGCCTTATGTCTTGGACTTTACTCTAGGGTGTGGGGCTGCATTTCACCTAATGCTTTCTTGTTATGCCATAGCACATGTTTATTATTCTTATGACCAAGTACTCCACTGAACTGAATGCCACATTTTGTTTTGTCATTAAGTTCATCGATGTGATTTTCTACTTTTTGCCTATTTTCAACAAAGCTGGGTGAGCATGTACACATTTTTATGTATTAACCTGTTTTCCGTTTTGTTGGGACTATACCTAGGGGTGGAATTGTTTGATCACACATAACTCGCTTAACATCTGCGAACCACCAAACTATGAAAAGTTCTTCTAGTATTTTGTATTCCCATAGGCACTGTGAACATTTCAGTTTCTCAGCATCTCAGTATTTGTTTTGTCTCATTTCACCATCATAGAGGGCTGAATAAGTACATTTTGTTGGGAGGAGTTTATTTTTAGGCTATAGTTTTGAATCAGCTTTTCATACAATTTTTTTTTTTTTGGTTTTACGAGACAGGGTTTCTCTGTATTGTTTTGGAGGTTGTCGGTCCAGCCTGGCCTCGAACTCACAGAGATCCGCCTGCCTCTGCCTCCCGAGTGCTGGGATTATCTATTTTTAAAATGCATTGTAAATATGGGTTTTCCCTGCCTTTGAGTGTTTACAACTGGCTGTGTATCTTGGAAATGCAGAGGCCTGTGTTCCTATCCATTGCTGTCACACTCGACTTGAGGCAGGGCACACCAGCCTTTGCTTCAGCAGCTCCTCCATACCATCTCCTCAAAGGGCAGATCTTAGGCCCTAACTATCAGAAGATTGCAAATCCACCTGTTTTGGGCATTCTGGCTTGAGAAATACGTCTAGCTTTCTGTCCCTTAACTTCCTGCTCACAAGGTTTGTTTCTCAAAGTATCCATTTTAACCACTCAGTTACTGTGTGAAAGAACTTTTCCACTCTTTTTCCAAATACAACAGCTTTACTGGGGATATGTTTGTGGATATTCTACTTTAAAACTTGAACCTTGAACTAAGCATGTTGATAGAATCAGTTTACCGCTTTTATAGGGCTAAAAGAATTTTCTGGCCTAGCACCATCAAGCTCATGTCTTTATTGCCACACTCATTGCTTCAACCCTTTGTTTTGTTGGTTCTCTCTTGAACTGGTAATACAGCCCAATGAAACATTAGAAATAATGTGCCTTGAGTATTTGATGAGTGTCCTTCCTACTCCTGTTCCCAGGCATCGACTTAGCAGAGGCAGCCATTGTTAACAGTCTGTAGCAAAAGTGAGTTGTGCTGTCATCAGCATATCCACTTTAAAATATTTCTATCAAGGAAGCTCCCTAGTTTTTGTTTTTTGTTTTTGGTTTTACGAGACAGGGTTTCTCTGTATTGCTTTTAAGGCTGTCGGTCCAGCCTGGCCTCGAACTCACAGAGATCCGCCTGCCTCTGCCTCCCGAGTGCTGGGATTAAAGGCGTGCGCCACCACCACCTGGCAGCTCCCTTGTTTTTGTGTTATTCCGCACTTTGGGAACTCTTATGTTGCCCATTCTGCACAGTTCATATAGAGTCACTGATGATGCAGCCTTTTGTATCTGGCTTGCTTCAACTTGATGTTATCCAAGTTTATCCATGTGGTATGTTGTCAGTAAGTCCTCCTACTGTTGAGTAGTAGTTAGTTTTATGGGTTTTTACCACAGTAAGTCTGTTAGTGAGCATTTAGAATGTTTAGATTGTTTGGTTTTTTTTTTTTTTTTTTGGTTTTTACGAGACAGGGTTTCTCTGTTTAGATTGTTTTTTTAACTATTGGAATATGACTATGAAGATTTGTTTAGAAGTTTTATGTAAGCATTTTCATTTCCTTTAGGCGTGAAATGGCTTATGATAAAATTTTAATGTTTTAAGAAACTGCCTGTGTTTCTCCAAAATGCCCATGTGCAGTGTGTTGAGCAGTTTAGTTCTTCCACATCTTAGCAAAACTTGTCATTATTCATGTTTTTGGTATGGCCACCTTAAATGATGTGAAGGCAGTTCATGATGCTTTTAATCTGGACGTCACCCATGACTGGATAATGAAGATGTTTTTGAGTTCTTGTCTTTGGTGGGAAGGATACTTAGATCTTTTGTCTTCCTGTTCAGCTCATAAGGGTTCTATATATATGGAATCACCTCTCATCCTTTTGGGTAAGATCAAGTATGGTATCTGGTCTCATCGGCTTTATATTTTTGTCACAAGTCTTACCAAGTGTATGATTTGAGGACAAATCCTCCTGGTGCTTTTGTTTATTTTAAAATTAAAATTTGATGTTCAACCGGTGAGTAACGCAGTTTGTTTTAAATTTTTTCCCTTGGGAATTGTGCTGAGTTTTTTTTTTCTCCCTAGTCAAGGTCACAAAGATTTTCTCCTATGTTTTCATTTTAAAATTTGATTCTCAGCAGGCAACACCTGTAGTTCACATGCATCTCAGGATAGCTATTGTGCCATTCATAAATGGCAAAATCATACAGCAATCTCAAAAGGCTTGGACATAATCTGTTGGTTCTATTAATTATTTAGCTCTGCTCAGTGCATTTTTGTTTATGTGATGTGGTATTTAAAGTCATCTTTTGTATGTAAAGATTCATTTGTTCTAAATTCCTTGTTCAGAAGTCTATCTTTTTCTGCAGTGGCTAGCCTTGGTACCTTCCTAAAATAGCACTGACCGTAATTATAAGAGTTAACTTTATCACTCTCGATTCTCTGTTGACTAATGTATCTACACCCAGTTATTGCCTCACTTATATTGTGTCTTAATCATTATAACTTTGTTTTGAAATCAAGAAATGATTTTTTTATCTCTTATTTTTCTTTCCTAATAATTTTGGGCTCTTGTGATCCTTTGCCTTTCCATGGAAGCTTGGGATCAGGCATCAGCTTATACATTTCTTCAGAAGGTTCATTAGAATTTTTTAGGCTTGTGGAGAACCTACCAATTAATCTGGAGGGGCCTGCCATCCTAGCATTTTTTGAGTCTTCTAACTCATACATATGGGTGTGTCACCATTTATTTTGATTTTTAGTGTCTCCCATAAATGCTTTATAGTTTTTTCTATTATGAATGAGATAGTTTCCTTAATTTTATTTTCAGATTTCTTGGTACTAGAATACAGAAATTACTTTTCTGTCTTGAAACAGCACATTTTGGCACCTGTGGCTTTACCTGCTATTGTATTGTCCTTATTATACCTCCTGTACTTGCACGGTTTTGCTTTTAAACATTCTCAAAGTTTTACATTAGTTGGGTTTTTGTTTAATAGTCTATTATTAAAACCTTTCTTATTTGTTTGTTTTGAGATAGTGTCTCACTTTTTTGCCCAGGTTGGGCTTGAACTCATGAAAAGCTGTCATTTATTTTTTCCTAGTATTTCTTTTGTTGATTTTTTGTTATATATATGTCTTTATTCATTTGTTTTGACACTCACGGTATAGCTCAGGCTAGCCTCAAGCTGCAGTCCTCCTGCTGCCTCACAAGTGTTGGGATTGCAGGTATGAACCAGTGTGTTCAGCCTCTTTCTACACTTCATACAATTGCAAAAGTAAAACCCTCAGTTCCACCTCTAAGTGAGAAAATTGGCATAAAGAGACAATGCTGTGTCTTGAGAGATGACTAGTAAAGGCAGGATCTTACATGGGCTTGAGTTAGAATTCTAGGCTGTAGCTGGCTTTTTTTTTTTTTTCCACCCTCCTACACCAAAATTTCATCATTCTATTGACACTGTGCTCTGGCCTTTAATTTACATAATTTCCCTATTAAACATCCTTTCACTTGATTTAGGCCATACTCCTGTTTCTTGAGAGCCTCTCAGGCACTCTGGGTGTTTATTGTATAGAAATCCTGCTTTCCAAATCCCCAAAGCATTGATACACAAAACATGAAGCAGGAATAGTCAAACCTAGAGACACAGGAGGTGCTCAGTGGGGATTTGTGCAATGCAGGATGTCTACTCAGGCAGGACCTATCTGAGCATTGAAATAATGCTAGTTAGTGTAGACTAACTGACCATGGTTTTACCAGCGTGCATTTTTTCAATCCTTGAAACTCCAGCTGGTTCTCAAAACGTGCTGTCCTTTGTTCAAATATAAGTATGCAGGACATGCTACCACTCAGTGACCATGTCTACTAGGAAAACAGCTGACCTGGCAAGCTGATTTTTGTCTTCTTTCCCATGCTTGGACATTGCTAGCCTTGACTTTCACATAAACTGCAGATTATCAGAATGATCATGAGCTCTAAACCAGATCAACAGTGTTAAACTCACCAGTTTATAATACTCATCTTCTGAAAATAAAAATGTTTCTTGCTTTCAGGTGTCTTATGGCAGGATTCTGAGCTAAGTTCCCCGAGTTCTTACAGTGTAGTTTTATAGTTCAAAGGAGTAAATTCCTGGCTTGAGCTGGACTACACTTCTGTCAAACTTGTTCTGAAAATGTTATTTGACACATTAAAAATTCAGGTGATTAAGCCTCTCCCTAGAGAGTCTGTCCCCCCGCCCCCAGAGTTCTCCCACCCCCAGACATTTTGTGATGAGCAAGCTTGAATACTCTTAGGCTTGAGAGGTATCTCAGTGGGGAAGAGCTGCTGTGCTGTTATGCCACCCAGTGTTCAGGTGCCCGCACTTACCACAAGCTGACCATCCCTTCCCTGTAATCCCAGATCTGAGGGAAGGGAGCAGAGACAGGATTGCTGGAGCTTCCTAGCTTCCAATCTAGCTGTGAAAATGCGAGCCCAAAGTCCAGGCTTCCTCAGAGGTACAGATTGAGAGTGATGGAGGAGGATGCTCTTGTCCTCTCTGGCATCCATGTTTGTGTGCTTGAGTACAGACAATTTCTTTTTCCCACCAATCAGTGTCAGCTTTCATCCCTTAACTTGACCTTCAGTGCTCCAAATTGCTCTGAATATAGTTTAAAAGGGCTCTGGGGCTTTCATGTATTTCATATTTGATTCATTTGAGATACCCTTTTTGGTTTTTTGAGACAGGGTTTCTCTGTAGCTTTGGAACCTTCCTGGCACTTGCTCTGTAGACCAGGCCTGGCCTGGAACTCATAGAGAACCGCCTGCCTCTGCCTCCCAAGTGCTGGGAGTAAAGGTGTGTGCCACCACCACCCAGCTCATTTGGGATTTCTTAAGGCACAGTGCAGCTCTTTGGTATCTGCCGGTCATATAAAAAGTGTCTGAATCTGCTCTGATTGATGGGTCCTCTGTGGGCTTCGTCACTTTAGTTAGCATTTCTTTTAGCTCCAGAATTGTCTACAGGTGTGAGCTGAGAATTTCATTCTGGAGATGTGTCAGGCTAATGTTTTGATACCAGCTTCTTCAATTTTCTCAAATCGCAGAGAAATTCCCAGCTCTCTCAGTATTGCAGTAGCTTAGGCCTATCCTTACAGCAGCACTCTTCCTATCATAGATGCATGGTCACATTGCTCATAAGTATCTTTCACCTGTGTCTCTGCAGTTTGACTAAAGAGGGCTTACGGTGCTTGTAGGCTGGCCTGCCCCCTAGGTAATATTCCTTAGGCTACAGATCACTCTAACAGTCTTTTTCATTGTTTTCCAGGTGGCAAATCCTATTTCTTCTGACTCTGTTTCATCTGCTGGTAGTTTCTTGACCTTGGACTCTACTCTTTGCAGCGAGGAAAATGTGCACATGTTGAACAAGGGTGTACAAGCTGGTAAATCCTTTGAATTTAAATTTTTCATTGTTAAAAAATATTTCTTCAACACACTTATTTTAACCTTACTCTTGATAAGGGGTAGAAAGATGAAAAGTACCTACTTATTTCAGTGCTATTTTTTACTTATTAATTATAAAAAATTTTCAAGTTTATAAGCAAGAGTGTAGAGAAATAAGTGCCTTTGTAGCAGGGGTCCAAATGCTACAGCCTCTGTGAAAAGCAGTTTAGTAACTCTTGTCAAATTTACTTTGACTCAGTGGGATTTGGCCAATAGATAATACTTAAATATGTGCAAAAGTAGGGGTATTGTAGCATAAAATTAAAATCAACTTTGATAGTTATCACTAACAATGGTGACTCATATGAGGAAGTTTTATGCAGAATGAGGAAACTCTCAGGACAGGAGAAACAGTTAAGAACACTAGTTGCTTTTGCAGAGGGCCTAGGTTCAATTCACAACATACACAGAGGTCCCCAGAATGTATATATCTAAAAGAAAAATCAAAGAACAGAACACATAGAGTTTACTACTGTGTGCATTTTGTAAAAACAAAGGAGGGAAGAGAATGCTTAAGTGAGTAGTTTTCTGGGGTCCAGAGTTGTAAACAGTGACTGGAGAGCAGGGCTGGGAGAATTCGAAGCTTATGCTTGGAGAGAGTTTGGTTTTATATAAGTCAGTCTTTTTACTTCATCCTTTCCACAAGTCTTGAGCTCCTTTCTATCACCTCCAGAAGTTCTGACTGTCTTATTCCCCTGGAGTTGGAAGCCCAAACCAACTTAGAAATTAAATGTGCATGTGTGTGCGTGCGTGCGTGCGTGCGTGTGTGTGTGTGTGTGTGTGTACGCGCGCGCGCCTTTTACCCCATCTCTGCCTCTCCTCCCTACCCCCCCAATGCAACATATCTTTGAGTTATTAATAGGGGCTCACCTCTGACCTTAAGTCTGCCAGCCAAGCTTCTAGTCTGCTCCCAGATACATCTGTCTTTCCCCTCAGGTAACTTGGAGATTGTGACTGGTGCCAAAAAATACACTCAAGATGTTGGGATGACTTTCCCAACTCCCAGTTCTAGTGAGGCCAAACTGGACAGTGATGTGACTTCTTGGTCAGAAGAAAAAAACAAAGAGAAAAAGTTCCTTACCAGTTATCTGCGGGACAAAAACTTAAGGAAGAACAAGCCAAACTCTTGTGAAGGTTGGTTGGTTTGTATTTTGAGGGTCAGTTTCTAACTCCGGGTAGCAGGGAATCTCACAAAGTTGTGTCTACCTCTCTTGCAACACTGAGCTTGCCCTTGCTTCTGAGGACTATACATTGACTCCACCTGCCACTAGCCACCACATGGCTGTTCTGAAATGTCACTAGAACGTCATTTAGAGAGTCCTACTGAGGTTAAGAACAACTCAAGAGCACCCTAGGGGTTGTCACCCCCAACAGATGAGTCCTTTGCAAGTCAGTATTGCATACATGTCTTTGGGAATGATTATTAGAAAATAAAACTTTAGTTTCTTCTTGAAAATATTTCCTGTAGGTGTCTCATGGTTTGTTCCTGTGGAAAATAGAAAGTCTGGATCTAAGAAGGAAAACCTGCCTAAGATTTACAGCCCTGGTATCTCCTGGTTTGAACCAGTGTCCAAAACCAAACCCTGGAGGGAGCCACTGAGGGAACATAACTGGCAGGAGCAATGCATGAGCAGCCGTGGGTGCCTGGGAGGCCCAGGCGGAGATGGTGGCCAGGTTCCTCTTAGGCCATTTGTGAGAGCAACCCTGCAGGTAGGTACAGTGACATCAGGTTGATGTTAGCCATATGTTTTTGTGGGAACATGTGTGACTGGCTTGCTGGACTTTAGTCATCCCACCATCCTCAGGATCTGATGACACAGAGGAGAAGGAAGGTACTCTATGGCATTGCTCGCTATGTGCGGTCTCCCACATGCGCAATAACAGGCCCGGTGTTTGGGTCAGGATTGCATTGTTGTAGGGCCTTGCATCATTAACCCTTACCATATCCCTTGGTAGCTAAGGCAAATGATATTTAATGATGACTTTGTTTGAAGGGAATGAACTGACCTCTGTGTTACCAACACTTGGAAGAGTTGCAGGTTACCCCAGTTGAGTTCTCAACTTTTCCCAAAGGCATTTCCATGCTTCCTTTCATTTTCCCTGGGGTGCCCTCCCCTGCAGGCTCTCAAAGCTGTGAGGCAGGTACTGTTTTTCTGGGCACTTGAGAACAGGCCATGCCATTAACATGAAGTATTTTCTCTCCTTTAGGAAGCTCTTCAGCTTCACAGACCTGATTTCATTTCCCGCTCTGGAGAGCGGATAAAGCGCCTGAAGTTACTAGTCCAGGAAAGGAAGCTGCAGAGCTTGTTCCAGAGCGAGCGGGAGGCTCTGTTCAACACTGTGCGGCCCCTGCCCAGAAGAGGTATACCTCATGTCCCTTGTCCTACCCAGGAGAAGTGTACCTCATGTCCCTTGTGCTACCCAGGAGAGGTGTACCTCATGTCCCTTGTCCTGCCCAGGAGAGGTGTACCTCATGTCCCTTGTCCTACCCAGGAGAAGTGTACCTCATGTCCCTTGTCCTGCCCAGGAGAGGTGTATACCTCATGTCCCTTGTCCTACCCAGGAGAGGTGTACCTCATGTCCCTTGTCCTGCCCAGGAGAGGTGTATACCTCATGTCCCTTGTCCTACCCAGGAGAGGTGTACCTCATGTCCCTTGTCCTACCCAGGAGAGGTGTACCTCATGTCCCTTGTCCTGCCCAGGAGAGGTGTGTACCTCATGTCCCTTGTCCTACCCAGGAGAAGTGTACCTCATATCCCTTGTCCTACCCAGGAGAAGTGTACCTCATGTCCCTTGTCCTGCCCAGGAGAGGTGTATACCTCATGTCCCTTGTCCTACCCAGGAGAAGTGTACCTCATGTCCCTTGTCCTGCCCAGGAGAGGTGTACCTCATGTCCCTTGTCCTGCCCAGGAGAGGTGTACCTCATGTCCCTTGTCCTGCCCAGGAGAGGTGTACCTCATGTCCCTTGTCCTGCCCAGGAGAGGTATACCTCATGTCCCTTGTCCTGCCCAGGAGAGGTGTACCTCATGTCCCTTGTCCTACCCAGGAGAGGTGTATACCTCATGTCCCTTGTCCTACCCAGGAGAAGTGTACCTCATGTCCCTTGTCCTGCCCAGGAGAGGTGTACCTCATGTCCCTTGTCCTGCCCAGGAGAGGTGTACCTCATGTCCCTTGTCCTGCCCAGGAGAGGTGTGTACCTCATGTCCCTTGTCCTACCCAGGAGAGGTGTATACCTCATGTCCCTTGTCCTGCCCAGGAGAGGTGTACCTCATGTCCCTTGTCCTGCCCAGGAGAGGTGTACCTCATGTCCCTTGTCCTGCCCAGGAGAGGTGTACCTCATGTCCCTTGTCCTGCCCAGGAGAGGTGTACCTCATGTCCCTTGTCCTGCCCAGGAGAGGTGTACCTCATGTCCCTTGTCCTACCCAGGAGAGGTGTACCTCATGTCCCTTGTCCTGCCCAGGAGAGGTGTATACCTCATGTCCCTTGTCCTGCCCAGGAGAGGTGTACCTCAGGTCATTTTACCGAGTGGCTGTGCTGTGCTGAGGAGTGCCGCTGGATACCAGGCTACAGCATCAGTGAGGATGCTGAACGTGGCTTTGCTTGCTGAGACTTGAGACTCCTTAGCTAGAAGACTGGCCCAATCTCGCTTCCCACTGGTCTGTGACCCCAGTAAGCCCAGCTCTGTCAGTCTTATCACTGTATCTGCCGTAGGGGTGGTTCTTTAGTGAACTAGCCTGTGTTCTGACTTCAGAATGTAATATGAAAATAGTAGTGATAAACACAGACATCAGAGTCTGCCCAGCACTGTTCTCA
Organism: Mesocricetus auratus; assembly: GCF_017639785.1. Lineage (NCBI taxonomy): Eukaryota > Metazoa > Chordata > Mammalia > Rodentia > Cricetidae > Mesocricetus > Mesocricetus auratus. The sequence goes on along the minus strand of NW_024429266.1, from coordinate 145,429,006 downwards.
TGGCACATGTCTAAAAACAGCACCATATTAATGCTTTTACTTCACAGGAAGAGTAAATAGCTCACCCAAGGTTATACTCTTCTTAGTGAAGGAGCTGGGCTTTTCAACCAACGTCTGTTCATCTAACAGTTACCACGAGTGTCGAGTCTCAATATAATAACAAAAGAAAGCTGTGACATATAAAATGTCACATACCGCTGTCAGTCTTACATGTCAACTAATCAGTAGTCGGGTTCACACTGTGGCCAGACACAGTGGGTTTAGACTTTGGTCACAGTACCCTTAATACAGTTCAGGCTTTGGCCTTGCCCTGTACCACCAACTGGGCTTAGGGCACAGCAGCTCCTCTGCACAGATCTACAACGCCACACCTCTCCTTACAGTCACTGTCCACTAATGAACCCTTGTCTTGTCTAGTCCTCCTGACTGTCCAGAGGAGCAAGCCTATTGGAAAGAAGGAAATGATCCAGAGAACTAAACGGTAAGTCCCAAAGAATGAGAGTAGTTATGCAGCTATAAATAAGCCAGGCCACTGGTGATGACCCTGCTTCCCAGCCCCAGAGTGGTTAGTGGTGAAGTTGCTTCTCAGAGCATAGTAAAGGAAGAGAAAATAGACGACTGTGTGTGAGTTGTTCCCGTGCAAAGGGGGAAGAGGACTGCCTGGAATGAACTTGTCCTTTTTAGAGATCTGGATGAAACTAAGAAATATTTTGAAATAAAAATAAATATTTATTTTGGGCCACTATCTTTATCGTAGCAGTCTCATTTCTAGGAGTTTTTCCAACAGAGTAAGAAATGATCAGTTGCTCTCCAAGACAAGTTAAGCCTAAGAACTTGAGTTTCAGAAGTATGTTCAGTTTCCATCTATTGCTGTATTGATAGTCTTTAAAAAGAAATGCCTTTGCTTTTATAGCTGTGTAGACCTGCATGTGCATAAACTATTTCTGTAAGTTGCAGAAGAATTACTAATAGTGATTCCCTTTGGGATACAAGAACTGAGTGGTTGGGTGTAGGGATATGAAAGACCAGATTTTTGTTGTTGTTAAGGTTTATTTTGATTTTATGTATCTGAGTGTTTTGCCTGTATGTATGTAAGTGTGCAAATCCACATGCATGCAGTGGCTTTAGAAGCCAAAAGAGGGTGTTGGATTTCCTTGAGTGGAGTTACAGACATTTACAAACTGCCACATTGGTGCTAGGAATTGAACCCAGGTCCTCTGCAAGAGCAGCCACTGAGACTGCCATGATGAGTTTTTCAGAGACTTCTTGAATCTTGTGCCATTGCAAGCATGGTCTACATATTAGTTAATTAGTATAGGATGAAGTGTAATTTTTTGCATGACTGTAAGACCCTGTAGCCCACCTCAGCTTCTCCCCACCTGCTTCCTACCGATTTCCCTGTACCACAATTCTGCAAACTCCATTTCTACCAGAGCACATTTCCCAGTGTGGATCCCCTATGTCCCTTCTGTCTCTGTTCCTGACAGTTCTTCATTTCCAACGCAAGCCTAAGCTCCTCTCAAGCCTGCTTGCCCTTCCCACAGCATAAGAGTCTCTTCTCTGTCTACTCCATACTTTATAGGTGCGGCTATTCTAGAGCTTTTACTTCCCTGTGTTTTAAATGCAGTAGTAACTGGAGTTGCTAGAGGCAAAACCCATCAAGATAACAGGGTTGTATAAAGGCTTTCTGAGAAGCACAGGAAATAACCCTAAGAATTAAAAATGGAACTTCATGAAATTAGTTTCTCATAGCAATAAAAGAAACATCACAAGAGTAAAGAGATGGCCTACGCTGGGCGGTGGTGGCACACGCCTTTAATCCCAGCACTTGGGGGACAGAGGCAGGCAGGTCTCTGTGAGTTCGAGGCCAGGCCAGACTGAAAGCCTCCAAAACAATGCAGAGAAACCCTGTCTTGTAAAAACCAAAAAAAAAAAAAAAAAAAAAAAAAAAGATGGCTTACAGAATGGAAGAAAATCTTTGCTAGCTATGTATCTGTCTTAGATATTTTCTTGTCACCATGATAAAGTATCCTAACAAAAGAAACTTAAGGAACAAAGGGTTTATTTTGGCCTACAGTTCCAGAGGGATAAAGTCCATTGTAGTGGTAGCTGGCAGAGAAGGCATGGCAACAGGAGCTGGAGGCTGGCTGGCCTGTCACATTGCACCCATCCTCAGGAAATAGAGAGTGAACAAGAAGTAGGTCCAAGCTCAAGGCCCATCCCTCATGATCCACTTCTTCCAGTGAGGTTCCACATCCTTCCCAAACTGTCATCAGCTGGGGACCCAGTGTTCAAACATATGAGACAAGGGGCACTTTTCACAACACCTTCCAACAGAAGATTATTACCTAAAAACTATAGAGATTAAATGTATTAAAAGAGTCATCCAGCCATTAACTAGGCTAGTGAACTAAATAGACAGTTCTCAAAAGAAGGAATACAAATGCCCAATAAATATTTGAAAATGTGTTCAACATCTTTAGCAATCGGGGAAATGCAATTCAAAACTCTTTGAGATTTCATCTCAAGTCAGAATGGCTAGCATCAAAGAGATGAGTGACAACAAATGCTGGCGATGGTATGGGGAAAGGAAGTGTATTGTGGGAGGGAATGTAAACTGCTACAGCCACTGCAGAAAATAAAACTAACACTGGACCTAGCTATACCATCTGTGGATATATACCTGAAGGACTTTATGTCAACATATCACAGAGATGTTTGCGTATATGTGTTTATTGCAGCAGTATTCACAGTAGCCAACAAATGGAATCAGCTCCAGTATTCATCAGCAGATGCGTGGGCAAAGGAAATGTGGTGCATATATACAATGAGGTTTTATTCAGCTGTAAACGGGCAAAACCAGAAATTATTGTGTTAAGCAAAATAAGCTAGATTCAGACAAATGCCCTGTTTTCTTCATATGCACAACATAAAGTAGAAAGGCAGATTTGAAGGATGGAGACACTAAAAGAGGCTAAGGAATGTGTGTCATGAAAGCAGAACGGGGCACTATTTGGGAAAGAAGGCAACCAGCAAGAGGGGATGAGGAGGGCAGATAAGAAAAGCAGTGATATACATGTGACATGTCACAGTAAAGTCCATTTCTTTGTATGCTAACCAAAAAGTTAATTTTAGCTGAATGGCGGTGGCGCACACCTTTAATCCCATCACTTGGGGGACAGAGGCAGGCGTAACTCTGAGTTTGAGTCCAGCGTGGTCTACAGAGCAAATTCCAGGACAGCCTCCAAAGCTATAGAGAAACTCTGTCTTGAAAAATAAATAATAATAATTTTAAAAATATATAAACTGGATATGGTGTTGCATATCCATGTAAGCCCAACATTTAATAAGCTAAGGCTAGACTTATTTCCAGACTAGTCTGGAGTACCTCAGTCAATCCTGGCATATGTAGGAATGTGTGTCTGTATATATATATATATATATATATATATATATATATATATGTGTGTGTGTGTGTGTGTGTGTGTGTGTGTGTGTGTGTGTGTGTGTGTGTGTACATACTCAGTAATAACTTTTTGTTATATTGAACTATATAGTTTTGCAGATAGCATGGAAAACAGAATTTTACTTACTCCTTTATTCTTTTTCTGGAAATAAGCACTATTTATAGTGTTTTATGTTTTTATTCATCTGTCTCCCAGACTGTAGGCACAGGCCAGGCTCTCCACATCCATGAAATGGATGTTTATCAGCGGCTGGCCCTGTCTAGAGACTGGATGCTTAGGCGGCCATATCGCCAGAGGTGTGGGAAGAGCCATCGTGTACCTTCATGCCAGATAACCATACTACTTTCTGTCTTTCCACTCATGCTATTTCTAAGGATTTATGAGCAGCTTCCGGAAGTAAAGAAGAAGAGAGAAGAGGAAAAGAGGAAATCAGACTATAAGTCCTACCGGCTGCGAGCTCAACACTATAAAACGGTTAGCTGGGTTGACACCCTGTTCTTGGAGGGGTAGATCAGACTTATCAGCAAAGGGAAATAGAAGCAGCCTGGCTAACACTTTTGAGAAGTGCAGTGATGGTCTGAGTGCTGAGATTTCAAGCATTATCAACTGTGATTCAGGACTTTCCATGTATCTGCAGCTAAGCAGACTTCACACAGGCAATTCAGCTCTCGTGACTGAGCTGTAATTCCTAAATGGTGATCTTAAGTCCCTTCTGCAAATCTAGAACTATGTAAATAGCCTAGACAATGTCTGTGAGTCAGCAGTAGTGAGCAACTAGAGAGTGGAGCCTGCCAAGAACTCCTAGGACAGTACCAGTTACTTTTCTTAGACACCACACTGACCACCAGCCCAATGGGTCATATCCTTCACAGCTGCTGTTTTCCTCCTAGGCTACTCACTACTCTTTAGAGGACTCTGAAAGGCAGAAGCTAAAGACCAGACCAGACTAGTGTGAGAGTTAACTGTGTCTGGAGCACTCAGGAGCCTGGGCATTGGGGAGACCCTAGGAACTGCATGGCCTGCCTGCTGTGTTAGCATCACACAGGCCCTTGCTGTGCTGGGTGTGGTCAGCTGATGGGTTGGTCAATCCATCCCATTCCAGTATCTGTTTCTATGGAGATGGTGTTGCTTATTGACCATCTTTCCAAAAACACTTTAAGAAACACATTTTTCCTAATTGCCATAGGTCTGTAGTGAGTAACGTATACAAGATGTAGGGAGAGTCTCTTCAGCAGTGTGCTGAGGTGAGGGTGACCAGCCACCTGGTGACTGCATCTGACTACTTCCTGTGTCTTCTTTCACAGAAAGTGACCAACCAAGTCCTGGGGAGAAAAGTGCCTTGGGATTGACATAAGACTGCTTTCCTCAGAGCCTTGGAATACTTTTTTTATAACCCTAAAGAAGCTAATTTATACTTTAATGAATGATTTAATAAAGCTTTCTCTTTTCCATGTGTAACTTAGTACTCTGAGGTGTGGGCAGTGGTGGCTGGAGTGGCTGTGGTATGGAATCAGTCCTCCCCTTCTCCACTGAGATCTTGTCCACAGGCCTTTCAGTATGATGGGACTCTGAGTTCTAGTCTAGAGGGAGTTCCTTTTTTTTGTGTGTTTTTACAGTTCAGAAAAGAAATCACTGCTGATCAGCTCAGTGAACAAGCAGCAGAAGGTCATTTCTTCCCATCTGGAGAGGAGCAGGGAGCTGGTGGGACTCTTGCTTTTGCTGGTGTTTTCAGCCTTTGTTGTTTATAGCCATCTCCCAGGTGATCACAGGACACCTGCTGGGCTGGGCTGGGCTGGGCTGGGCTGGGCTGGGCTGGGCAGGGAGCTCACCAGAGGTGTTTCTCCATCTTAGGAAACACCATCCCTACTACTCCCCCAAAGAAGCCATTTTTCAAGTCTGACCCAGTCATATTGTGTGTGGGTGTGGGTGTGGGTGTGGGTGTGGTGGTTTTGTTACTGCTGTTAGGGGGTTATATTTCTAAGGAACATGAATATGGATGTGCATTCAATTCTCTTAATCTGAGCAGCACTAGCTCTGAGTTCCTTCCCTAACTTAAGAGAGCTAAGGTATCCAGAAATAGCCAGGGGCCCAAGCTGTCTGCTTAGGCTCTAGGATAAAATCTGTACAGGGGTACCTGTTCTCTGTCCTCCCCATTTCCTCCAGTTCAGTATCTAGACTTCCCTGGGTCAGCCTGGCTTCCTAGATTTCTCTTCTGTAGGGGACCTGTGGCCAAGTTCCAAAGTGAGCGTGGTCGGTGTAACACTCCGACCCAATCTATGTCAGTATTCATCCTCACCTTTGCTCCCCAAATCCAGAAGCAGCACAAGACAGAACAAACCCTGCACTTGATTGCATGACATAGGAGCTGAGAAATGGTGGAGCTTTAAGAGTATTTGCTCTTTCTTCTAGAACATAAAGACTGAGTACCCTGGCCAAACTAGAAACAGGACAGCCCTGTCATCCCATGACAGGCACAACAGTGCTGTCACCGAAAAGGAAGGCTTCAATTCAAGCAAGCTCAGAACAGAACTAGAAAGCTTGTTCTACAGAAGTGGTTGGGGGTGTTGCATTTTTGTTTTATTTTCTTCCTGAATCACCCACTGAAGAATAGGAAGGCAGTTATCATCATCATCATCCTCTTGTTAATGGGTCATGTAAACATGTAGCTGATGGTTGGATCCAGAAGAATCTTCGAAAGTGCTTCACAGAGAGTGACCAATCCAGATTAGAGGTCAGAGGCTTTGGAAAGAGGGTGACAGTAAAGGAGATAAGGATAGTTAGAAATTGAATAATACAACAAAAACAAAAACCTAGGTGAAGAATAAACTAGTTTTACTATATAGCTCAGCTTAAACTAAACACAATATTGCTATGATAGTTACTCATCTTTGTAAACTCTGGAATCTAGGAGACACATCTTGGGTATGTCTTCAGAGGCATTTCCAGGGAAGTTTAAGTGAGGAAAGAAATCCCACTTTGAGTGTGAATGACACCATCCCACGGGCTGGAGTCCCAGCAGAATAAAAAGGAAGTGAGCTGAGTACCATGGTTCATCTTACTCGCTTCCTGACTGAGGACCTGCACAAGCAGCCATCCCACGCTCCTGCCGTCCCAGCTAACCCTGCACTTAGCTACCATGCCTCCCTCCCTTCCTTCCTCCACATGATAGGCAGCACCCTCAAACTTTGAGAGCAAACAAACCCTGATATTGCTTCTCATCAGCTATTTATCACAGAAATAAGACAATAGCTAATACATGCCCCAAAGAGCAAGCACTCCCTGTACAGGGGACTGGGAGCGGGAACTGTGCACATGCATGTAGACACTTGACACTTGTTCTCAGCCTTGCTGATATGCAAGCAGCACACAAGCCATAACTGAATAGGAGCCACAGTAATCCTTTACAGGAGCACAGGGAATTTTCTGCACACCAGACCCACAGACTTCTCTCCTTTAATAGGTATATGTGCTTTTTATAAAAATCAAAAGTAGGGCTTGATACAGTGTTCACTCCATAAAGTGCTTGTCATGTAGCATGAGGACCTGAGTTCAACTCCTAGCACCCGCATGAAAAGCCAGGGCAGTATTTGCTGTAATCTGGGTGCTGGGAAGGTGATAGGCTTATCCCAGGAACTTGCTGGCCAACTCCAGGTTCAGTATGAGATCCTTTCAGAAATGAAGTGGAGGTCTGGAGAGATGGCTCAGTGACTAAGAGTACCAGGTGCCCTCACAGCATCCATGTGGCAGTTACAACTGTTTGTAACTCCAGTCCCAGAGGATTCATTGCCTTCTGATATCCTCGAGCTCTGCCTGTACATGGTGCACAAATATACATAAAAGCAAAACACCCATACTCATAAAAATAGTTTAAAAATATTTTTGAGTATCAAAGAAGTTCATTTAGCAAGAAGTTTCATATGAAAATGTACGTGACCTGATGCTACATTATAGTCAGGCTCTTTGAGGAGGGCTGTGGACTCTACTGAACAGCCATTGTTTAGGCTGCTAACATGATAACCATCAGTCACAACATTCATAGAGATCTAAGTACCACGGTGAAGGGAACAGGCAGCACCTTGGTCTGAATACTGCCATTTCAACTTCAGACTCCTTTTTACCTGTAGGGTGAAATAAAGTTCAAGTTCCCAGGCCCTAGGGGAGCTGGTAACCTTCCGATAGCTGACTCCCCTCCTTCCTAAACCGTAGTATAGGTACTTATGTATCCTTACTTTTCTAGAAACATTATGGTTGCTCCTAACCACAGAAAGAACAATGAATCTCATCGACTGGGTTGAGAGTCAGTTGACAGTGATGGTACACACAAGTAAAATCCTTAATCTCTAACTTCTGATTGGTGAAAATTGTGATTTTTGTGCTTATAAACCCTGCTTCTGCCCCTACCTGGGGCTGTCTGGACAAATAAGGTTCCTGAATCCTTGTCCTGCAGCACTAATTGATCAGTGACCGCTTACATGGTGGATTAATAAAACCTTTAGGAACCATAAGTGTTGTCTGTCCTTCCTTTGGTACATAAGGGGTTTGGTGTAACAGTGGTATTCTTTGTACGTGTCTGTTGGAGGGTGGGACAGGAAGAAAGCAAGCCAGTGTCTGCCTGCTCACCTTTCTATCTCTCACCAGGGAGGCAAGAGCTACAGATTCAGCCTAATCTGCTCACTCCAGAGCCCCTCATTTCCACCATACATCATGTTCAAACATGTCTAGGTTGCTCAACATAGTCACCAAAGCTCCTGGCTACTTCTGCATTCCTCCAAGGAAAAGCCCCACATGTTCAGTGTCTGCTCACAGTCACTGCCACTCCTTTCTCAAAATGCCCCCATCCCATGCACCATTTGAGTTCCACAGGCACCATCTCTCTGCCAAGAGACTTCTTTGCCTTCCTGTTTCCTAGTTCCCACAAGCCAAGGGCACACTCACCTTCTCACCCAATTCTGCTTATCTTTAGCATGACAGGTGATGTCCCTCCCTCTTTTACAAAGGATTGAGTCAAGATGCAACTGACAGGAAACATTAACTGGTAAGAGAGATGCCCCCTTAGCCTTCTCCTGCAATGTCTGTGTTTAATGCGAGCTCTAGGCACATGGCCGGCAGAAGCCTTAACCCACTGTCTTGTCTAGGCAGGCTAATTCTAAAACTGGAGCTTTTCACTGACCACAAGTCTCTAGTCAGTCTAAAGTTTTTCCAAAAACAAACTTGCTGTAGCAATGCCCATAACTAGCTTTCTGGTTTTGGTTTTTGTTTGGTTATTTTTGTTTTTTGTTTGTTTGTTTTTTGAGATGATATCTCACTGTGTTGTTAAAGCTGACCTTAAATTCACTAACCTCACACCTCAGCCTGGGATTGTAATCATGCCCAGCCATCCTGGTAAAACTTAAACTGGATCCTCCCCGCTGAATGTTTTCACATTGTTTTTGTTGGAAAGGTTAACCAGGGCTGGAGAGATGATTTGGTGATGAAGAATGCTTGTTGCTCTTCCAGAACACCTGGGTTTGACAATCCTCACATGATGGTTTATAAGAGTTCCAGATGATCTGACACCCTACTCCATTTGACACAAATAATACAGCTCTTGTCTTAAAGGAATAAGAGACAGTTTATTCTGGAGTCATTTTGGATGACCATGGCCTGGGAACACACATTTAAGTTACCCAGAGTGCCGTGCTTCATTATGGAAACAGTTTTACGAAGTTTTTATAGTTTTCCAGATTTAAAAAAATTATAAATCAAAGCACATTTAAAATACATAGGTACATCAGACAGGTAGGTACAGCAAGATGGAAGCATTGCTATAGGCCCAAGGTGCTAGCTGATGTCATTCATAGCTTTTGAGTTGGTGTAAGCTAATGGTCTGCTAAGTTCATAGATTGTAAAAGGTTTTTATCTATAGTCACAAGGTGTTTCCAACACGGGGGACAAGAGATGGATGCTCTAACTAGCCTTAGAGGGGCAACATTCCAATGTCTACACAATACTGAAATCCTAACCTGCTAATCAGAAGATAAAACATGTACAACACCAATTGTGTGCTATTACATTTGCCATACTGTTTTAAAATGAGAAGAGAGGAATGTAGGTAGGTGCAGGAAATTTGAAGGAGTCCAGGCTGGCAGATTTCAGTTGTGTATATCCACATCCTCAAGTGCACATGTGTGTGTGCCAGAGGAATACATGTACCAGGGGATAAAAAAACAAGTGGAAAAAATAGTCTATACTTTAACCAATAGCCTATTACATAACAGGAACTATTTTAGTTACAGAGGTTGCATTTGTCTCAGGGTTTGAAGGTGCAGTTCATCATCAAGGGACACATGGAGGCAGGAGCACATGACAGCTGGGATGTTGACATCTACTGTTAGGAAACAGTGATGAATGTTCAGAAATATTAATGTCTTCTGTCCCGACCCGCAGGACACTCAACATGGGTCTGGTGGATGGGGGGCAGGGGACACAAGGACGGATGCCAAGATAGGAGTCTGATCAAGGTGACAACTTTATTCATCCCAAAGGGACTTATATAGGGGAAGGGAGGAGGGGAAGGAATGGGGGTGTACTGTAGCTGCAATGAACCTGGCCGAGCGAAGGTCAGTGGGATGGGTAGGTCATCCTGTGTCTTCTGGAAACCTAACTGCAGATTCTAACTTTATCTTTCACATTCCACCTTCTATTGTTTAAGCCTACGCCCTAGATAAGCCGCAGGTCTGTTTCTGGAATTTGGCAGGTAGCAGGGTGGCCCTGAGTCACATACTTTCTATGAAGGTCTTTTCATATGAGTACGTGAGGCAGCCGTACCTGGTTGATGGCCGAAGGTCCCTGACATCTCCCCATTTCTGGTTAAACAGAAATTAGGTGCAGCTGGAGTATAAGTTACCCGAGAACCATGGTAATGATGGAGCTGTCTTAGGATCCATCTGAGAGGCTTCCACCTTACCTGTATGGATTGCCTTGCCAGCCATCAAACCTCCTGACTTAGGGGGTGAAAGCATCAGAAGGAAGCCCGTCCTTGGTCTGCCATCAATAGGGGTGGTTATTTTTGTGGGTAAAGGGGCCTTCCAAGGCCCCGGCTGGGGCTGCAAGTGGGGGCATGAGCAGATTATGTGCCCCGGGGGAGTTTGTCTCCTTTATGCTATGCGGAGACTGGGAACATTAGGCGAAGGTCGCCTTCCTCCATGCCATCACTGTCCTCAGCTTTCTGATAAGGACCGCTCTCTTTCATGGCTAGCCTTTGATAATGGATCTGGATAGGCCTTGCGGCAAGATTATCTACTTGCTGTTTAATAAGGTCTGTCAGGCGCCTAAGGGCCCATGGGCCAAAGGAAATAAGCAATGTAAAACCTAAGAGAGGGCCCAAGATGTTGGGCAATAAGGATAGCCAGGGAGAAGTGGAAAACCAATTATTACACCAGCTCCCCTGTTGCTCTCTCCCTCTTTTCTTTTCTCTAGACCCTCTCTGTTTTTCTTCACACGATCTATGACTTTCCCTGTTTTGTTAATGGAGAAACAGATTCCTCTTTGTAAGAGAGCACAAGGAATGGAATCCTAGTGCCTGTCCCCTTGGCTTCCAGCCCCAAAAGCACATCTAGTTAGAATAATAGTTATATTTAACTAAAATATAAAACATAGGGGCAGAATTTAGCAGGTAGTAAGGCCATCCTTGACAGGCCCACCGTTCTCAGGGATCAGATAAGAGGAGGAGTTAGTATCCTGGAGGAGAGTGAGGTTGCAGAGGTGGCATGGGTTGAGGGAATTCGGAAACTGGGCAGGGGAGGGGGCTATGCAGATTCAGGAACTCTGGTTCAGCATGTTTGCCTGGAGCTGCTTTCCATGATTTCAGGTCTGGTTTTTTTCTCCACTCTATGCATCCCTCCAAGCTTTGTTCTTTTCCTGTAAGAGAGCACAAACATTCCCTCCACCCAAATTGGATCTTTTCAACTGTCTAATGTATGGATGTCTTTATCTGACCTGGGCAAAAGTCACTCGAGTTCCATTTGTCTGTAGCAGATTGTTTACTGGTATCCACATTTAAAAATTTTTAAATGAAGAGTGCATGATTTAATGCATCATGTGCCATTTTTGCAGTTGGCATGTGACTAAGGTTCATTGTGGAGTATGTCTGAATAGCTACTCCCATGCCTGGTTAAGGCAGGATACTCCAAGTCCCATTAACAGGGGTATGAATTAGATGGCTCTCTTATGTCTAGGAATATGATAATCTATGGGCTCACTTCCTCTACATCTGGGAGGAGGGCAGCTAATAAACATAAATTTGTAGGCAACATGGAATAAGCCATTTCATTTTCACATGTAAAAACTTACCAGGTGGGGATTAGTGACATTACTATTACTCCCCCTTTTTAGTTTTGTAGAAGTTGCATTTTTGAGGAGCTATGAGCATGCTCCACAACTCCCTGAGGACTGTAAGGGATACCTGTTGTGATTAATTTTTTTATTGAGTACAAAATAGCTGAATGCTTTATTTGAATATACAGACCTATTGTCTGGTTTTTTTTTTATCACTTTTGGAACTCCCATGTAAGCAAAAACTTTTAAACAGTGATCCATCACATTCTTGGTAACTCTCTGTTTGTGGTGACCAAAGAACCTGCCATGTATACATTTTTTAATTTGTCAAACTCTGTAACATTTGTCATAAATGATTAGGAAGTAGGCTCATGTTTAAATTAGTTACAGATAGATATTGTGGGCAAACCTCATTGTTTGACGATTTTGACAAGCAATTAGAACAGTTGCTTTCGTCAACATTCACGTATTTACACTTCACATTCCATACATACTGGCATGGCCACGCCTATACACACAGACCGTGCGTACATCTCTTTCATCTCTCCTCTTGCCTAGGTTATGGTTAGTTGAAATGAAACATCTGTAATTTGAAGTCTCTTGTAACACAATAGCTATAGCCAATCCTTGAGCATCCAAAATCTGAACAAATCCAAATTTATCTATGTTGTCTCTTTTCTGTAAAGTCTTAAAACAGTTTCTGACTGGCTGTATTAAAAGCATTTTCTATACATTTGTCTGGGCGTCAGCCATGGCAGCAGCTCTCAAGGCTGTGAGCGTCCTAGGCTCCGGCTCTGACCTTCCTCACCCCTGGCCTTTGGGCCTGGGCTGGCCTGCTGTAAATTACCTGTGGCCATTTTTCTCTCCTGCGCCCTGGACTTTTTAAGTTCCTGCCGGTCTGACATCCGAACAAACCTTTAATAGACTCATTTGTGTCACCTTCCTTTCTACAAGGTCTTAGCATGACCTGTCATGCTGTATTAGCATTTCCGTAAGCTAGTTGTCTCAATCAAAAGGTTAACACCTGTATCTCCCCTTATTTTGGATGATGTTTGTAGTTGCCTAAAGACAAAATTTGAAATAACTCCTTAAATCCTTGCCTGTTCTTTCCAAAACCTCCAGCCCGTGTCCTGGTGGCTGAAAGCCTGTTTCGAGTTCTCCTGGCTGCTGGGCCAATCTGCCCATACACTGCTATCAAAGTTAACTGCTGATCTATATCTTTGCCCTTTCTCAGCAAACACTTTATAACAAAGGGGAAAGTTTTGGGCTCTGGCTCGCTCCTTTTTTGTTTGTTTGTTTGTTTGCAGCTTCTCCAACACTAACCTATGTTGGAGACACCAGCCATGACCTGAGGGTTGCCTGCCCCTAGGCTGCCTTAGACAAAGGAACACTTCTCTGATCTGAGGAAACTTGAAAAGTTCTTATCTCCTGTGAAAGTGATTTTGCTAAATCTTTCAAGTCTAAGCTTTGTTGAATTTTACCACTAGGTTTCTGCCTCTCTGTATTTCTAGTTAAAATGAGGGATGTGAAGACTCTCGTCCTGATACGTAATAACTTTTTCTCTGCCCTATATGTCGTCCTTAATCTGGCCAACCTCTTTAGGGGCAGATACTTCCTGTTGTCTCTCATGTGCACCTTCCCTTCCCCCAGCCCCGGTACAGCTCCGATACAGCAGCAGGGGCCTCTGCGAGGGAGAAGGATCCAATTGCCAGGCGGTGGTGGTGCACGCCTTTAATCCCAGCACTCGGGAGGCAGAGGCAGGCAGATCACTGTGAGTTCGAGGCTGGGCTGGACCGACAGCCTCCAAAACAATACAGAGAAACCCTGTCTCGTAAAAACCAAAAAAAAATTTTTTAAACTCCAAAATCCTCTGCAGTTTTGCTTCATTTTAGCTCTCCTGGCTATCAAAACACACACAAGTAAATATACAATCATCTGACCAACAATTTCTGTCTTATACATTCCCTTAATAATCTTGAAGACAGTCACCACCTTTTTTCCTTTTTTATTTATTATTTTTTTATTTAGTATCCCCTCCAGGGACAAACATCTCCCCTATAAGAATTGTAGTTCCCTCCTCAAGGACAAACAGTAGTCACAAAATTAAAGAATCGTACAAGATCCTTCTTTTTCACCCTAAATCCTTGTATCCTGAGGGCTTCCTTGAGCCTGGAAATAAGAAGACACTTTAGAGAGAATGATGCCTGCCCCATCACTCACATTGGCCTTGAGATCTGCGCCGTTGCATGCCACCGTCCATCTTGCTCTTTTCGGCAGGTCACCGAAATGAAGACCTTGCCGTCCCCTGGGGGACACTCTGGAAGGGCCCTTCTCTCCTCGAGCGGCGTCAGTGGGATGGGTAGGTCATCCTGTGTCCTCGGGTAACCTAACTGCAGATTCTAACTTTATCTTTCACATTCCACCTTCTATTGTTTAAGCCTATGCCCTAGATAAGCCGCAGGTCTATTTCTGGAATTTGGCAGGTAGCAGGGTGGTCCCGAGTCATGTACTTTCTGTGAAGGTCTTTTCATATGAGTATGTGAGGCAGTCGTACCTGGTTGATGGCCGGAGGTCCCTGACGTCTTTCCATGTTTGCCATGTTCAGATTAAAACAGTGTCCTTCAAATTGAAGGAATTACTTATTAGCTGAAGGAATAGAAAGTCTGGAGTCAACATTCCAGGTTTACTCTCTGCTGGATCCAAGTCACTAAAGCTCAAAAATCATCTTGGTCTATGCCCTTGTTTCTTCCTGCTTGTTGGAAAACCATCCGTCTCCTATGCTACACATGCACAAATTCTTGTACAACCCATAAGTCTACATTTTGCCACTCTGTGGAACCCCCACAATTCATTGGTTGGCTTGAATTTATGCCCACCTCAATTCTGACAGAAGCAGCATCCTTCCCCCACTCTCATACCTGCAGATTTTTGGGTTACTCAAGCACTGTTTGTATTCCTCCATTGCAGAACATAGTGTCAAACTGGCCAAGAAGTCCCCTCCGAGCCTCTGAACCAGTGGAGTTGGGGGTTAGAATGGTGAATTACACTATTTTGTGGCTATGTGTTTTGAGATGATAACAGCAGCAGCTTGTGGGGACAACAGACCTTGGCCAGAGACCCACTTCCCCATCAGCCTGGGACCAGGCAGCTGTAAGACAATGTTTACTAAAAACATGTTTACTAAAAACAAAACAATGCCCGGGGCAATAAATTCCTGAAAAGGGCTCGCCCACTGAACGCCCTGACCTTGACCTTTTCCAAAGACTAACCTCCTCTTTCAGACCTACCCACCCCAGCCTCTGGTGTCAGGGTATATAATAACCAGCCAGAATAGGAATAAAGGAGAGCCTCCTTGAGGAGCCTACTGGAAGCCACCAACGGGTCTCTGTGTCATCAATCCTGACACCCTCTGCGCATTCTCTCCACAGAAATCCAGCAGGGGCTGGGCAGATAGCCAGAAAAATGAAATGAGTCTGACCCTCGAGTCCCTGGATTTCCACAACCCACATAACAAAGCCAGGTGCATGGGGTTCATATTGGTAATCGCAGCAATGGGGAACCAAGATGAGTGAATTCTGGCCTATTTGTATAAGCATACACACATGCAGGGGGCGGGAGGGGGGGGCAACACTCGTGTGTCCACATGCATGCGTCTCCTTCAACAGCATTACTCTCTAACTTTCTGTGTGTTACTTGTGAACTTGAGAGTTTTAGATACATCTATAGTCTTCTCTCCATTTTGAAATTATTGGGAGAAGACATTTACAAATTTTAAAGTTAACTATTTTATTTTTTAAAATTATTAAGATAAGGTTTCATTATGTAGCTCTGGCTGACCTAGAATTTGCTTTGTAGACAAGGCTGGCCTTGAATTCACAGAGAGCCTCCTGCCTCATATCTGCCTTCTGAGTGCTGGGATTAAAGACATGCACATGCCTGGTGTTAACCATTTTAAAATACACAAGTTGGTAGCATTTGATAGTGTTTGTAATGCCATCCAAACATTGTCACAATCCCAAAACATCAAGGCTTATAGAAGCACATGGTCAGGCCAGAGGCACTTAGGAAAACCAGGAGTCAGGGGCAATGTGGGCAGAGGCTAAAACCAGGCTGGGTCCAAAGGGCGACATCTGGGAATCCTACCAATCCTGTAGCTCTTTTTGGCTATAGGAAAACTCCATGTCCAGCCCAACCAAAGATAAGCATGCCACTGCACAAGATCAGGGCCAGCCAACTGCCAAAAGGTGGAAACAATACTCAGCACTCCATTCCCTCCCACTTTCCTACCCTGTGCCAGCATGTAACCTCCTTGCTGCTCCCAGGGCCATATCCTGTCCGTTGTTTCTGCGACTGCAGTCCTTCTATGACAGAGTGTTTCTGCATGTGACACATTCAGTTCTTGGAAAATGACTCTTCCTTATACTTTTGCTTTGGTTACTCTGTAAACTCCTAGAATGCTGCCTAAACTAGAATGAAGTAATACACTTCAGCCAATCCAAGATGTCCAGAGACCCCGAGAGCTGTCCTGCCAAGACCAGTAGATGATCCAAAGGTTCACAAGCTAAATAAAATGTTATTACTTAGTGTTGCTTCTTATACATTACTATAGTGTTAAATAAACAATACTCTGGAAAGCATGTATAGCAAGGAGTGGCCATTGCCTCAACCTCTCCCACAAACACATTGATTCAACTGTGCTTGAATGTAATGTGAGGGTGTTTTCTACCTCAAGTAGCTGGGTTTGCTTGTTACTACTACATTGGCATTCAGATCCTGATTGATGTACACATGGGAGAGAGATCACAGGCCCCCTTTCTGAGTAGAATTGAGGCAATACTTTAAGTGTATGATCGGAGATTTCCTTAGTCTGGAGATAATGGTGTAGAAGGACTCGCCAGTCTTCTGGAAGCCTATGCCCTGGTAGAGAGCCAGGGCCGCATACTGCAACATACTGGTAGAAAGGACAACTTCACTGAAGCCTCGGTCCTGTGCAAACTGGAGGACAGTTCTGACCATGGCTTTCCCTATCCCCTCTCTTCGGTGCTCCAAGGACACAGAGAGATGACATAGCCGTAGTTGCTTCTTCTGTAGGAAGGGATCCTCCACTGGCAGGGCAGCCACCATGCCCACGATCTGACCCCTAGACTCAGCTACCCAGAAGCAGGAGTCACAAGAACTCAGGTAGATTGTAGGGATGTCAGCTATGTCTGTGTGCAAACAGAATACTTTATAATTTTCCCAAGTGTGTTTTGCAAGGAGCCACAGGGAAACAAAAAGAGTAAGGCTGGACAGAAGGACCAGAAGCCAGGAGCCTGAGACCAAGAGTAGGGTAAGAGGCATCCCAAGTAAGAGCAGGAGAGTTCCGGGCAGCCTCAGCATGTAGCGGAAGGTGGTGGGAATGTGCTCGTCCATGCCTCTGGAGAACAAGTCCACCACACTCTTGTGGTCACTGCCCCGGTATATTCGGATATGATAAGGAGCCATGGGAGACTGCTGTGACTCAAGTCTCAAATGCCAAAGACACAGCTAGCTCTGCCTGTATGTTTCCCTGTACTCCTGCAGAAGAGAGAAGAAACAATGTAAGTTCCTAGCTTGCCAGTAAGTGTGGAGACCTGGCTCTCGTGTGTGTGTGTGTGTGTGTGTGTGTGTGTGTGTGTGTGTGTGTGTGTGTGTGTGTGTGTGTGGTCTCATCTAAGAGGAAACTATCACAGGGATAAATCATAAGGCCAGACACACTAGTTGGGATGTTAATTTCTTTCCCTATCTACATGTATGACACTGGGCATGTCACTTAATCTCTCTGGACCTGTTCCTTCATTTGCAGAACAGATAAAGAAACACTTGCCTTCTAGGGGCATTTGAGGACTTGATACAGAGGCTAGCGTGAAGTACTGGTGGTTCCCTTATACTGTATACTCCCGACCACATTACTGTATCTCTGAATTTCTTAGAGCATTGAGATGGTAGCCTGTGGCAGCCAGTCTTCATGCTGGACCCTTGATGACTCTCCCTAGAGTCTGTATGTTGTAAATCCAGGATTTCAAGAACAAGTTTCAAAAAGCCACTGCCTCTTAGCTCTGAACATTTAGACTTTTGAGAAAACCTGACCTGGAGGTCCCAAGAAGGTTCTGCTACTCAAGACAAATGCAGAGACCCTCTAAGCTTGCCCCAAAGCCATACTCACCTCGTCGCTCAGAGCTGAGAGTCTAGATCAGCCTTACTGTCCGTGCTTGTGATGGGTATTTAAGCGTATCTGTGACCTACCCTACAGGGGTAACAGACTGGGTAGACACCTCATTGGCTGGAAGCTGGGTGTTTGTTAATCATAAACCACAGGGTCAAGCAGCTGGGCTGTGAAGAGGGACATTCAGGTCCAGTCAGCTTCATGGTCCCCACAAAATGAACCTGGAAGGGAATCAGTATCTGAGATGGCTCAGGGGTCATTACTCTCATGGCAGAAAGCCAACTTCTCATCCCCTAGTCCCTTCCCGGGTACAGCAGCTGTCTCCTAGCACCCTTCTCTAAGACTGCCCTGGTTCCTGTTCCCCTGCTATGTGATCTTCCTCCTAAGCTCACTTGTCACAAACAAGAGTACACACACACTGACTCAAGAACAAGTCTCCATTACTCTTCCCGTCCTGGATACACCTGTCCTCTATCAAGTGACTACTGGTGGTCTTCACTGACTTCCCCACATCTCCCTCAGTCATTGTGTTGACAGACCTGCCATGGTGAATGAATCTGCTCAGGCCCCAGCCATTTAGAGAGACACACTTCTGTGTAAAAATGTTCCTGTTGAAGAGATGCACCACCTGTCCCCTGGCTCCCAGCTTCCTGCACAGGGTGAAGGCAGCATCTGTCTGTAGCATTTAGCTGTGGGAAAGTCTAAACTAGGAGGACCCTGCCTCTCTTCCATGGTGTTAGAAAGACAAGCAGAGGCTGCTTCTCCACATACAAGTCAAGTTCATGGGGATTCACAGGGCATTGCAATGGTGTGTGTGTGTTACAGCACACAGTGCCTGCTTTCCAATGACCAGAGGAAATAAAGAGGAGGATTACATAACACTCTTAATAACCTACCTTGGCAACAAAAAGGAAGTTGAGAGGGATCAAGGAACAGCATCCAGAACAACACCACTCCCACAGTGAACTGGACAGAGGTGGTACAAGATTAGGGTGAGCTTTGGGCAAGATGTGGCTCTAGTTGGGTCTCTGGTGAGTATTCCTAGCATTGGGGCTCACATCTCTCCTATGCAATCAACCATCTTTCTTTGCTGACCCATTCATCTGGTGAGGAATTAACTGAGGTGAGTCTGGTAGATTGTGACAACTTGCACAACATTCCTGGGATTTACTGACCCATCTGTGTCATGTGCACAGTTGAGTGCAGTAGAGGACTCTCACAGGGATGTGGGCTGGGGATGGGCTTAGTTCTTTCTGTCTGACCTTTGGTCTCAGTTCCTAGAGTGGAAGCTTCAGGTAAGCCCCATCCATGATTGGGACAGAATCCATCTGGAAGAGGCTGGCTGGACAGACTTCCCTGCTTCCTGGGAGCTGATAAATTCTTCCTGGCCTGAGTTTCTAATGATCTGGAGTTGAAGTCAGGTGTGCATTGGGGAGAACAGGACCCCCACATAGCCACCCTTGGGAGTCCGGAATACAAAAGCAGAGCAGAGCAGAGTGCAGCAGTCCTGTGTTTTCTCACTGCTGGGAGCATCCTCACCCCCACTCTGCTGAGCTGAAGTCCACTGTTCATAGTTTCAGGTTGTCAAAGACCCATTAACGCTAGCCAGACTCCACATCTCTAGTGAAGTTGCTGGTTTTTCTGTGCCAAGTTTCTGGGTTCATTTTCTTGGTTGAATCTTCAAGAGCTATGCTACTAAAAGCCTGAATCTATTCGGTTGCTTACTGGTTCAAAAATGGATTCTTTTTCCATCTTGAAATTTGGGCCCAATAAGAAGGCTGAGATTTGATTGAAAATCAAAGGTGACCTTCATTCTTGGCCAAGAGCAGAAGTGGGAGATAAATTCCCAAATCTACTTCTCCAACCACCAGGAAGCTGTTGAGAGGATAAAATAAAATGAAAGGGGAGGGATATAGTAGAAAGAGATGGAAATCCATTGTCTTCTCTGGGGACGGGGAGAGACTTTCTCAGAATTCATACTCCGTTCCTGTCCCCTTTGTACAGTTTTTTTTCTTTCCTCGTAGCAATGGCAAGTGTCTTGTGGTAGGTGGAGTGTCATCAAGATGCAGGTTATATACAATGCAGTTATAGAGGTCCTAGTCACTCTGGCACCCTTTTTAGACCCAACTGAAACCCGAGTTAATGACATCTGTATACTGTGACAGTACCTTAAGCTATCTCAGTACCTTATTTTCTCAGAGTTTTGATTTTTATGGAAATGAACATGTAGGTTTAGACAAGGTACTCCTGTACTGAAGCAGGTGACACCATTGGGAGGTGGCAGATTCTTTGGAAGTTGATGACTCTTAGGAGGCTCAGTCATTAAGGGATTAACCCAGTTAGGGTTTCTATTGCTGTGAAGAGACGACATGACCATGGCAACTCTTATAAAGGAAAATATTTAATTGGGTGACAGTTTCAGAGATTTAGTCTGTTATTATCATGGTGTGGCATGGAGGCATGCAAGGAGACATGCTTCTGGAGAAGGAGCTGAGAGTTCTACACATGGATCCACAGGCAACAGGAAGTAAACTGTGACATTGGGCATAGCTTGAGCATAATAGTCCTTAAATCCCACCCCCACAGTAACATATTTTTTTTCAACAAGGCCATGCCTACTTCAACAAATCCACACCTCCTAATAGTGCCAGTCCATATGAGCTTATGGGGATCAATTGTATTCATCCAACCATAGGGAAGACTAGAAGACTATACCAGATCCAGCATGGATTCCTGGTGAAAGAATGAAGGGCTGAAGTTCTGGAGAAACAGCTCAGCCGATAAGAGGACCCAGGTCCAATCCCTAGCCTCCATATGGTGGTTTAAAACCCAGGCTTTGAACATTGTCACCTTTCCCTAACCTTCTTCCCATCAGACCCCTGGGAAGTGTTTCTGGCCAATGGACAACAACACCTAGCCTTGTCTCCTCTCATTGTCTATTCAGACAGGAGGTGGGAGAAGCTGCTTAGGCAACCGTCTTCCTCCATCCATCCCAGGGTTGCTCTGTCCTCAGTGTGACTGCAAGTTGGGGCCTAGGATCCCTGGTATGGTCCCATTGTGGATGGAAACAAGACCTCCCCAGAGGCTCCTCATTTGAGATAAATGTTTGTTCTAGATAATTAATTGCCTCAGCCTTCATGTTAGTCTGCACCCAGTGGGTGTCCTGCCTCTGATGGTGCTACAGGACCTGGTAACATTCTCAGGGCCAAAGCAGTCTATGCCAGGTCTCTTCCTAGCAAGCCCTCTTCATCTCTTTGCCTTCTGTTTTTATTTGTACAGGTGCAGTCAAAGTAGCAACCCCCAGTGGGTCTGGATACTCTGCCCTAATCCCTAAAAACATGGCACCCACAGCTTTTCTCTTTTTGCTCTCCAAAGCATTTATTTTTTTGAGACAGGGTTTCTCTGTATTGCTTTGGAGCCTGCCCTGGCACTCACTCTGTAGACCAGGCTGGCCTCAAGCTAACAGAGATCCTCCTGCCTCTGCTTCCAAAGTGCTGGGATTAAAGGTGTGTGCCACCCAGATCTCCAAAGCATTTTTGAGTTCCATTTGACAAATACATTTTTGACATTTTTTGTTGTTGTTCTTGTTGCTGTTGTTTTGAGACAGGGTTTCTCTGTGACTTTGGAGGCTGTCCTAGAACTAGTGGAAAACCTTGACACCGTAGCGCCGGGCACCGAACCGAACCCTCTGCCCAAAAACGGGGTCAGACCACTGGATGCAAAAGCAAGAGGTGGTTTATTGAGTACACAGTCCCCTGGGGATGCTACTGCAACCCGGGTGCAGAGCATACCGGGCTTGCAGGGAGCACAATATTTATAGAGTCTTAATGGTTACATAAGTATCAGCATAGCCACAGGCATTTCATTGGCTACTTAAGCGTGGGCTGAGATCATCTTGGGGGCAGGGGTAGTTCCCACGGACTAGGTTTCCTGGTATTACCTCATGAAAGATCCTGGCTTCAGCAATTATTATCCGGGTCCCATGACTCTTCTGGTAATCACAGACATCCTGTTTGACATCCTGTTTGAGGGTGAGGCACCTGGTCTGGGTTTTTCCATTAGGCAACGGCTTGGCCTTGTTTTTCTTTTCCTAGAGGGCCCTGGGTAGGGATTTTTCATTCCCCCCCCCTTGTTCTTGTATATAGGTAGAATCTTATACCTATTGTCCAGCCCTCTCTATTTAAAGTTTACTTATGGTTCCGTCTGTTTGAGGGCATGGTATTGTTGAGTTAGGACTAAGGCTTGAATTATTGTTAATCTATCTTTTATAAATTGAACTAGTTTGTTGAGAATGTAGGGCTCAAAGGTTAACACAAGTATGAAAATAATTAGGGGGCCCCTAAGAGTAGAGACTAGTGTAGCGAACCAGGGGGATTTGTTAAACCAACCCTCATACCAGGATTCAAATTTCTTCTGACGAACAGTCAGCCTCTCCTTGAGTTTATCCAGAGTTTTGGTTACTACCCCAGTCTTGTCTGCATAAAAACAACATTCCTCTTTGAGGGCGGCACATAAGCCTCCCTCTCTAAGAAATAGGAAGTCTAGTCCTCTTCTATTCTGTAGGACCACTTCGGATAATGAAACCAAAGAGTCCTTAAGGGCTCTAACTGATTTTTCTAAGGCCTGTAGATCCTCATTCATGGCTGCCTGGAGCTGCGTATTCTGATTGCCCTGAAGTAAGGCAGTGGTCCCGGTCCCTATACCAGCCGCTATCCCCCCCAATTCCCAAAAGAAGGGCTAATGCTACTGAAATAGGTTCCCTTTTGAATCGATAATGATTCTCAAAGTATCCTAGCACAGTCTCTGAGGAGTGGTAGGCAATGTGGGGCCATAGCTGGACAAGTACACAATAATCAGCTGTTATGTTAAGAACCGAGACTGAGACACAAGGAGTCAGTCCTGTATTGCAGGCCCAATAAGTCCCATTAGGGCCAGTCAGGTAAGAGTTGCTGGGAGTTTCTGAGACTGTACGGTTACACAGTTTTTGAGACGATGTGGGAATATTTCCAAGACATAATCCTTGTCCAGTCACCTGGGGCAGAGTTAGTTTATGATTAGGTGTTTCGCTGCATCGGGAAGGGGGAGATGTATAGCTGATAAGGTCAGAGTCCAATGCCAAGCCCTCATAATAAGGCGGAGCCGCTGTCAAGCAGAGCCAACAATCCTCCGCCTTATCAGGATGGGTTTCATTTAGGGCTTGGTGGGCTGCTCTGATTAAGTTTAATAGGCTACCAGTAGAGCCAAGCTTTGGTCTAAGGGATAGAGTGGTACAACTATGCCTGGTAGCATGGGTAGGAGGGGTGGTGACAGATGGCAAGGGGTTAGGCTTGTGACTAGGGAGGCTCTGGAATAGCCTATCCTGTTGGTCACAGAGTTTGGCCCAATAGAGGCCACAGATGTGGGGGTTATGGTTCTGGAGATTAGAAATGTGGCTGCGGGGTCCATTCCAGTACGATATAGCCGTAGCCACCAGGCCTTGGGGGCATCCCATGCTGACTGTTTAGCGGCCTCCATAAAAGTAATTATTAGGGGGTTGCATCTTCCTTCAGGGGTGCTACCCTGGAGTTTGGAACTTGAATCATAGCATGGTCCACAATCCTGTCCCCCGCAAGTCCAGGGGCCATCTCCATTATACCCCGGGATAGTTCCTCGCTGGAGGGTGATTAAGTCCCAGGAGGAAGTGGGTTTCCAATAGGTGGTCCCGGTGGTCTCACATCCCCATTCAGCGCAATACCCATCTCCTGGTCCACCACATCTATGTTGGAGCTCTTTATCATGGTTATGCCCTGGGCAAACATATATGTAAAGTTTGCGTGTGGATATGCACCAGCCCACGTGCCAACAGCCATAGCTGGGGAAGAGCTCTTGTTCTGAGGGATCCCATCGCTCACCCACTAGGTCGCAAAGATCTACATACAAAGGGGGAGAGGTTGCATTTATGACACCCCGCGTGGTAGTGGAGTTAGCGATTGCCCCGGTGTCCTGATTGATAATCTTCCAAGTTATTTTATATACGGCATGGGGGCTCCCTAGTGCATCATCAACAGCAGTAATAGGATCAAGCATATTATTGGTGTATTAATCTTATCTTTAAAGGGTTTTGAGAGCGTTGGAGCCTCCATGACTCTGGATTTCGTTGGGCTGGCGTATCGGTGCAGTGTTCTGATCGGGCGGACTTAACGTGTGAGGCGTGGACCCAGGCCACAATGCCGTCTACTTTCACCGCCGTTGGGGTAGTCAGAAGTACAGTATAGGGTCCCTTCCAGCAAGGTTCTAGGTTCTTGATCTGGTGTCTCCGGACCCAGACGGTGTCACCGATCTTAAAGGGATGAGGTATGGAGAGTGATTCTATCCCTTCCAGACCTCCTGTTGCACCAACTGCAGGGTCTGCAGATGGGCCTGCAGGGAAGGGGAAGTGGCAAAATCAGAAATATCAGTATCAAAGAAGGTGATGGCAGGAGCTGGAGCCCCATAAAAATTTTCAAATGGGGTCAGACCATGTGGGTCAGGCCAGGTGTGTTTCTGGCCCGGTATAAGGCTAGAGGCAGGAGTTGTACCCAGTCTTTAGAGCCAGTTTCAAGTGATAATTTGGTTAAGACCCCCTTAATTGTTCTATTCATCCTTTCTACCTGACCTGAACTTTGGGGTCTGTAAGCACAATGTAATTTCCAATCAATCCCCAAAAGCTTGGCCACCAACTGACTCACCTGGGAGACAAAGGCAGGCCTGTTATCCGACCCTAATACCTGTGGCATCCCGTATCTGGGGAAGATTTCTTCCAGAAGCTTCTTGGTGACCATTTTCGCGGTTTCGTGTTTGGTGGGGAAGGCCTCCACCCATCCGAGAAAGTATCTACAAAGACTAGTAGATATCTGTAACCATACATCCCAGGCTTGATTTCCGTAAAATCGACCTCCCAATGATTCCCAGGGCGATGACCTCTGAGGCGCTTTCCTTGACCAATTTTGGTATTCCCTGAATTGACCTGAGCACAGACCCTGCAATTTTCAGTTACTTGTTGCAGCAGCATGTCTTTCTGTGGCAGGTACATGTTCATGGTTCCCCGTTCTAATAGGGTTTTCATCTTTTGCTTGCTCAAGTGGGTTAACTTATGGAGGCTTTCAATTAACTCCTTAGCTGCCTTTATGGGTATTACAGTCTCTCCTTGGTGGGTCCAGCAATTGCGGACTGAGTCATAGTCAGCTCCTAATCTCTGGACGAGGTCTAGGTCCTCGTCCATATAATCCCAGTCAGGGACTGATTTGCCAGTTGGCACGGCGACAATTAACAGTTGAGGCCCCAGCGCCGCCTGCTTGGCTGCCTTGTCAACTCGGTGATTTCCCATGGCCTCGGGGCTGTCCCCTTTTTGATGCCCGAGACAGTGTATTATGCTTAATTTCTTTTGGAGAAATAATGCTTTTAAAAGGGCTAGAATTTCATTTTTATTCTTGATCTCTTTGCCTTCTGAAGTTAAAAGTCCTCTCCTCTTGTATATCTCCCCATGTATATAGCTGTAGCAAAGGCATACCGGCTATCGGTGTAAGCATTGAGCTTCTTACCTGCTGCCATCTGGAGTGCTTGAGTTAAGGCGATCAATTCTGCACTGAGCGGAGGTGCCAGCTGGAAGTGCGCTGGCCCAGATTACCTGGGCGGCGTCCGCTACTGCTGCTCCTGCCCACCGCTCTCCATTCAGTAGATAGCTGCTGCCATCCGTATACCAGGTGAAGTCCGCATCTTTAAGCGGCTGATCGGTCAGATCAGGCCAAGTTCCGTGCGTTTCCGCAAGGATCGGTTGGCAGTCGTGGAATGTGGTCCCTACTGGCAAGGGCAGCAGGGTTGCCGGGTTGAGGGTGACGACTGGCCCAAACTGGATCCTGTCAGGATCCAGGAGCAGCAACTGGTAGTGGGTCAGTCGAGCTTTGGACAGCCATCGGTGGGGAGGCTGGCAGACCAGAGACTCAATGGTGTGCAGTGCCAGGATATTTAATGGTTGTCCCAAGGTTAATTTAGAGGCATTTTTGGTGAGAATAGCAATAGTGGCTACCATCCTCAGGCATGGAGGCCACCCTGATGCAACTGGGTCCAGCTTTTTTGATAAGTATGCAATAGGGCGCCTCCAGGGTCTGAGTCTTTGCGTCAAAACTCCTTTAGCAAAGCCCTGCCTCTCATTGGCATAGAGTTCGAAAGGCTTAGTTATGTCGGGCAGGCCCAGGGACGGGGAGGAAAGCAAAGCTTGTTTAATGTCATCAAAGGCCTGTTGGTGTTCCTCAGCCCAAACGAAAGGGGTATCTGATTTGGTTAGCTTGTAAAGGGGTGCTGCTATTTCAGCGAACCCTGGAATCCATAGCCGGCAAAACCCGGCTGTCCCCAGAAATTCCCGCAACTGGCAGGAGCTTTGGGGTGCTGGGATGCGGGATATGGTCTCCTTGCGTGTGGCGGTTAGCCATCGCTGACCGTTTTGAAGTTCATACCCCAAATAAGTAACTTTTCCCCAACAGATCTGATCTTTCTTTGAGGAAGCTCGGTATCCCAACTGCCCCAGGGTCAATAGGAGAGCCTTGGTACCTGCATGACAGTTCTCCTCGTTGGCTTCCAGGAACACCCTTTGTTTTTCTCCCGAAGTTAAGAGTGCCTGTAAAAGCTGCTGACAATCGTCCCATGTGGGTTGGTGGGTTATAAGGATCGATTCAATCAGGTTCGTGAGAACCACTGGATCCTTGGAAAAAGGGGGATTGTGAGATTTCCAATTATATAAGTCAGAAGCGGAAAAAGGCCAATACTGGTATTGGTTCCCCCGGCCCCCCGTTTGGCGCAAGGGGAAAGCTCTAGAGGTTCCCCCTGACTGGTTGAGTTCCCTTTTCCCTCTCAGCCTCCCGGCTACTGGAGAGTCTGACTCCTCCTCACCCAGTGTGGGGGTGGTGTTATTAGGGCTTTCTCCTTCCCCCTTCCCCCGAACAGCTTGGGTGGGAAGTGGTTGAGCTGGCTGATACGGTGGTGGTTCCTCGGTGAGCAAGTCTATGAGGACTGCATCATCTGGGGGTAGCACAGGTTTAGACTTAAGGGGTTTAGAAGGGGACTTCTTCTCTAGGACTGGATAGAGATGATGATCTGGAGCCAGGACAGGGACCAAGGGTGAAGAAGGGGGGGAGGAGCTGACAGTTTCTCCGAGACCACCTTCAGAGGAGGTCGGAGAGTCACAAATGGGGCTGCCCATGTCGGGGGGCCTGTAGCCAAATTTCCCAAATAACAATGTATGCTATCTGGTTCAGGTGTCCATGAGGTGCCTTATCGAAGACCCGATCCTAAGCCTGTAAGATAATTTCTAGGTTAAAGGTTCCATCCCGTGGCCAGCCCACATCGAAGGTTGGCCATTCAGATGTGGAGTAAAATTGCCATTTTTTCTTTTTGACGTTCATTGACTGGTTAGAGGCACAGATCTGCACTTCATTCCAGTGATCTAAGGTAAGGCTCAGAGGGGTGATTATGGTTTGTCCCATACTTGAATCAGAAAACTCAGAACACAAAGACAAGCTGACAGACAAGACAAATAACACAATTAAGCCACTCACGACCAGACATGCTGGGTGCTTTCGGTGGAGAACCAAAAGTAAATATTCAGACGGGCCAACGTATCCATCGGATACGTAATGAGCTCCAAACAGTTGAGCTCCTGGATCCCTGGCACATCTGCCAGGGTGGCAGGGGAGAAGTCTGAGCTCGTCATCTCCTTCTCTTTTTTTTTTTTTTTTTTTGTTTTTGGTTTTTCGAGACAGGGTTTCTCTGTATTGTTTTGGAGGCTGTCCTGGAACTCACTCTGTAGACCAGGCTGGCCTCGAACTCACAGAGATCTGCCTGCCTCTGCCTCCCGAGGGCTGGGATTAAAGGCGTGTGCCACCATCGCCCGGCCGTCAGCTCCTTCTCAAGCCACCCTAATTACAGAATGACTATGTAGTCAACCTTTCGAATGCTGCACAGAGACCGATCAACATACATATACATAACAAAGAACAAAGTGGACAGGGTGCTGGCTAGCTTACCTCCTGGTGGCACTGGCAGCTCTGGGGCAAAAATCTCGGTGGGACCTCCAAATGGAAAACCTCGACACCGTAGCACCGGGCACCAAACCAATCCCTCTGCCCAAGAACGGGGCCAGACCACTGGATGCAAAAGCAAGAGGTGGTTTATTGAGTACACAGGCACCTGCAGATGCTACTGCAACTTTTTGCTTTTTGGGAAACCCACCACCCAGCTCCCAAAAAAATCACAAATGGAGGCTTATTCTTAGTTATGAATGCCTGGCCTTAGCTTGGCTTGTTTCTTTCCAGTTTTTCTTAGATTATCCTGACTGCCTTTTCCTTTTTTAACTTCTGTATATCTTACTTTCACTCTGACTTCATTTCTGGCTGGATGGCTGGCCCCTGCTGTTCTCCTCTCTTTGTTCTCTCTTAGCTTATCCCTTTCCTCATTTACTCTTCTTTTGATACTCACTGCTGCCAGCCCCACCTATTTTTCTCTCTCCTGCCTCGGTATTGGCTGTTCAGTTCTTTATTAGACCATCAGGTGTTTTAGACAAGCACAGTAACAGCTTCACGGTGTTAAACAAAAGCAACATAAATAAAAGTAACAAATCTTAAAATAATGTGGGAACAACAGACCTTGGCTGGAGACCCACTTCCCCATCAGCCTGGGAGCAGGCAGCTGTAAGACAATGTTTACTAAAAACATGTTTACTAAAACATGTTTACTAAAAACATGTTTACTGAAAACAATCTGGTGTCCATAAGATATGTTTACCAGAGCAATAAGTTCCTGAAAAGGGCACGCCCATGGGAATGCCCTGACCTCGACCTTTTCCAAAGACTAACCGTCTCTTCCTGACCTGCCCACCGCCGCCTCTGGGGTCACAGAGAATCAGCCAGGGGTAAGGAAGGGAGCAGAAGCTTTTCTTGAGGGAAGCCTTTCTTGGGAAGTTTTCTTGAGCCTTCTTGGGGCCTGCTTAAAGTTTTCTTGCACTGCCGAGTGGTCTCTGTGTCATCAGTCCTGACACCCTCCGCACATTCTCAGATACAGGCTGCACAGTGGGTTTGGCAATTGGAGGTCCCACTGGGATCTTGAAAGTGAGGTAAATGGAGGGGGTTGTCCCTTTTGCCAGCGAGGGATGGATTGGGGAGAGTAAGAAAAGCAACGATGGGGAATAGTTCTGGGAAGCTTGAATTACAGTATCAAGTAAAAAAGTTACTTGAAGAACAGGGGACTACAGTCAAGACTAAAACCCTAGAAGGCTTTCTAAAATGGATTGAATAAGCCAGTCCATGGTTCGTTACTGGGGGAAGCTTAAGTATCCCAGATTGGGAGGAGGTTCGCTGTGATCTTCATCGACATTTACAAAAAGAGGGATCTGAGTCCTTGCCCCCATCCACATTCTCCTTATGGAGATTAGTGAGGGGTGCACTTTTGACAGATAAGGTTCGCCACTGCCAGGTAGTTCAGGCCACAAAAGAGGCTTTTTCAGAGTTACAAGAGACTGAAATCCTTTGGGTCTTCCCTCAAGGTCCAAAAAGGATTGGGTCATATCATAGGAGGAGTCCTTTTTTTCAGAGTATGGAGGAGGGTTTCTCTCCCTGTCCTGTCTTTTCTTTATTTGAGTCTTTTTTAGTGCTTTTTTAAGGGCCCTGATCTCAGCAAGTAACTGTTCCTAGTCAGGGTCTGAGATACTTTCATTTTCTAGGTCTGACAGAGAAGGATATAACTGATTCTGACCGGAGTCCTTCTTTTTGGGTCATGCCCCGAGATCTCTACTTGTTTTTTTGTTGTTGCTAAGAGACTCCTCCTCATCCTCACTAACAATGGAGCCTCTAGTTTCGGGCAGGGTCTCTTCAGATGATTCATCCTCATTCTCTGCCCCTGAACTGAGGGAGGCTGGAGTCTCAGTCTCTTGTAACTCTGAAAAAGCCTCTTTTGTGGCCTGAACAAATCTGGGATACTTAAGCTTTCCCCAGTAACAAACCATGGACTCAATCGGTCAGGTAGCAGAAAGAATATTTGGGGGCATTGGGCCTGCGATGCCAGTCATCAAGCAGATGGCTTTTGAAAATGCAAATAAGTACTGTAAGGAAGCCCTTCACCCCTATTGCAACAAAAGTTTAAATGACTACATCTGGATCTGTAGGGACATTGATGGGAACTTCATCCAGTGTTAGCTGCTGCTATTCGACCCCAAGTGGGGAAAGAAAGACCTAATCAGGGAGGGAAAAAACATGTTTCAGCTGTGGTAGGGAGGGACAGTTCCATAGAGAGTGCCCTCAAAATAGTACTACCAGTCTCAAGAGACCTGGTTTATGCCCTCATTGCCGAAGGGGATATCATTGGGCCAATGACTGCCACTCTAAAACTGACCGGGAGGGCAATTTCCTTCCTGCTAATATAATCAGGGAAACTGGAAGAGGGACCCGCCCCAGGGCCCCAAAACCGATGTGTACGGAGCAATGATCCCTGCTCCAGGCAGTGGCAGGAATCATTTTCTCCCCCAGAGCAACCCCTTCATACCTCAGACCTCCTTAGAGCCACCTCAGGGAGTGAAGGATTGGACCTCAGTCCCTCCGCCAGGGCAATCCTAACACCCAAAATGGGGATCCAGGCCCTCCCTACTGGGGTGCATGGACCATTGCCCCCAGGCATGTTCGGACTACTCTTGGGACAGTCCAGTACTATCCTTCGAGGCACCCTGGTGTTATAGACCAGGATAGTGAGGGAGAGATTAAAC
This sequence comes from Mesocricetus auratus, assembly GCF_017639785.1. Classification (NCBI taxonomy): domain Eukaryota; kingdom Metazoa; phylum Chordata; class Mammalia; order Rodentia; family Cricetidae; genus Mesocricetus; species Mesocricetus auratus. Next base: position 145,398,276 of record NW_024429266.1, on the reverse strand, counting down.
TAATGACATCAGTGGCCAGTGGGGTTGTTGCCATCCCAGCAGGAGAATGGATTGCTCAGTTGCTCCTCCTCCCTACAGCTCCTTGTTAGGCTCGAAAAATTAAAGGGAATAGGGGCAACCAAGGTTTTGGAAGTACCGGCCCAGCAGTATTTTGGGTAGCCACCATTGCGAACCACCCCCAGCTTACATTAAGGATAGAAAGCAAGTCCTTCTAGGGCGTTTTAGATTTGAGGGAGGATGTTTATGTCCTCTCAGACAAATTCTGGCTCCCTGCCTGGCCTAAACAAGAAGGGACAGCGACCCTCCAGGGAATAGGACAGGCTGTGCCGCAAAAAAGCCTCAGAATTATAAAGTGGCAAGACTCTGAGGGCCACACAGGGCTTTTTCAACCATATGTTATATCTAGCTTCCCTATTAACCTCTGGGGATGGGACCTCCTGCAAGAAATGGGAGTGGTCCTCACTACCCAGGCACTCAAGTCCAAAAACAGGGCCCCCCAGATGATGCAAGGGATGGGCTGGTGTCCAGGGAGGGGACTAGGTAAACTAGAACAAGAAGGTTTGCCCGGTGGCATCCCTCCCTTTGGATACCAGGACTCCAGGGGATAGGAAGGGTTTTGGTCATTTTTGATGAGTGTCACTGTGTCATTAATCCTGATACCCTCTGCACATTCTCGGAAACAGGCTATGCAGCAGGCGCGGCAAAATAATATTCCACCACATCCCATAGTCTATAAGAGTCTATTCTGAGATTAATGCAATCTACTAACTATAATCCCCTATAAAATCAAAATTAAAAGAAAGATCACATACTTCCAACTTATATATTACCATTCCAAAATATAGGAAATGGAAGATAGTGAGAAAACACTGGACCAAATCAGCACAGAAAACCATCTGGGAAAACCTCCATGTCTGATGTCAAAGCATGCTTCACATCTCCAAGTCCTTTTATATGTGTTGACTGCAACACACTTCTTTCTCTTGGGCTGGTTCTACTCCCTGCGGGCAGCTCTTCGTGGCATGCCTCCCATGGCTCTGGCATCTCCAACTTCTTGGGGTCTCCAATGAGATCCAGGCTTTAGTTTCACAGCTTCTCTCTAGGCCACCCCTGCCACACACCTGGCCTCAGCAACTTTCTTTAGTTGCAGAAGGAGATTTCATAGTCAATTTCTTCTATCCTTGATTCTAAAGCCAGAACCACATGGCCAAAGATGCCAAATTCTGCTGCTTCCTGAGGCTAGAACATGACCCCACTGTTCAATTACATCTTCACCAGCTTTCTGTTCTCCATGGTTTCCTTCACTGCCTAAGCTTGGCTGTCCTGAAATTTGCTCTGAGGACCAGGTGGCCTTGAACTCAGAGATCTGATTGCTTCTGTCTCTTGAGTATTTGGATTAAAGGTGTGAGCTACAACACCAGGTTCTAAGCCTTTCTTTAATTCCTTTTCACAAGGTGGAAACTTAGCTGGGTGGGGTCTTACCCTGAGGTCACCATTCCTTTTATGTCACTTAGTAATTAGTTTATCTCCTTGAACACAAGGTTTACTCCATTCCATTTCCTGGTGCCCCCTTTCTCCTCAATCTGTACATTTTGTGTTTTCCTTGCTCAGTTCCCTCCATATATGTATATGTATTTGTGTGTGTGTGTGTGTGTGTGTGTGTGTGTATATATATATATATATATATATATATATATATATATGAGTGACCACTAATAACCACACGACAGAGTCTATATTTAGGCTGTATTGAGATAGATTTCCTCTCCCAACAGAATCAATCTAAATCTCTTCAATTTAGCCTCAGGCAGACTCTTCATACAAGGGCAAAATGCAGCCACATTCTTTACCAAAACACGACAAGAACAATCTCTAGGCAACACACTAAAATTCTTCCTCTCTGAAACCTCTTGATCCAGACCCCTGCAGTTCAAATCATTCTCAGCACCACTATCTTTCACATTTACATGAGGATAGTCCACTAAGCCATGCTTGAAGCATTCCAATGCTTTCCTAATCCAAAATCCCCAATCCATATTCCTTCAAACAAAAGCATGGTCAGGCTTTACCCCAGTCCCTGGTGCCAACTTCTGTCTTAGGGTTTTATTGCTTGACCACAGCAACTCTTATAAAGGAAAAGACTTAACTGGGTCTGGCTTACAGCTAAGAGGATTAGTTCATTATCATCATGGAAGGAAACATGGTAGTATGCATGCAGGCAGATATGGTGCTGGAGAAGGAGCTGAGAATTTTACAAGTTGATCTGCAGGTAGCAAAAGGAGACTGTACCATACCAGGCATATCTTGAGCATATGAGACCTCAAGGCCCAGCAGACAGAGACATACTTTCTCCAACAAGGCAATACCTAATCCTTCCCACTTACAATAGTGCCACTCCCTGTGGACCAGGCACTCAAACACATGAGTCTGTGGTGCAATACCTATTCAAACCACCACAACCCACTATTACTTATATAGTATATATCAGAGAATATAGAAGAATAGAAAGTATCCACAAAAGTGAATCATTGACAGGTGCTAGGGGATATTAGAATTTATTGTATCACTTAGTATGAGATATGTGTTCATTTCAATGGGGGGTGCCAGATTGCAAAGTGCATTGTTAGAAGGAAGATGTATGTATGAAAGATCCCTACCCAGGATCCCCTAGGAAAAGAAAAGCAAGGCCAGGCCGTTGCCTAATGAAAAAACCCAGACCAGGTGCCTCGCCCAGCTGGCAGGATATCAAACAGGATCTGTGGTCACCAGAGCAGTCATGGGACCCGGATAATAATTGCTGAAGCGTGCTGGGGTCTTTCATGAGGTAATACCAGGAAACTTAGTCTGTGGGAACTACCCCTACCCCCAAGATAAGCCAATGAAATGCCTGTTGCTATGCTGATACTTATGTAACCATTAAAACTCTATAAATATTGTGCTCCCTGCAAGCCCGGTATGCTCTGCACCCGAGTTGCAGTAGCATCCGCAGGTGCCTGTGTACTCAATAAATCACCTCTTGCATTTGCAGCCAGTGGTCTGGCCCCGGTTCTTGGGCAGAGGGTTCGGTTCAGTGCCCGGCGCTTTGATGCCGAGGTCTTTCATTGGAGGTTCCACCGAGATTTCTGCCCCAGAACCACCAGTGCCACCGGGAGGTAAACTAGCCGGCACCCTGTCTGCTTTGTTCTTTGTTATATGTATGTATGCTGATCTGTCTCTGTGCAGCATTCAAAAGGTTGGCTACGTAGTCATTCAGTAATTAGGGTGGCTTGAGAAGGGGCTGACGAGCCCAGACTTCTCCCCTGCCACTCTGGCAGACGTGCCAGGGATCCGGGAGCTCAATTGTTTGGAGCTCATGGGCCTGAAAAGGGAAAAACAGGACCACTACTCCTGTTGACCCGTCTGAGTATTTATTTTCGGTTCTCCGCTGAAAGCGCACAGCGTGTCTGGTCATGAGTTGCTTAATTGTGTTATTTGTCTTGTTCGTCTACTTGTCTTTGTATTTTGAGTTTTCTGATTCAAGCATGGGACAAACCATAACCACCCCTTTGAGTCTTACTTTATATCACTTAGGCAGATTTGTGCCTCTAACCAGTATAAACTGCACATCTGAGTGGCCAACCTTCAATGTGGGCTGGCCACGGGATGGGACCTTTAACCTAAAAATTATCTTACAGGTTTAGGATCGGGTCTTTGACAAGGGACCCCATGGACACCTGGACCAGATAGCATACATTGTTATTTGGGAAAATTTGGCTACAGAACCCCGACATGGGCAGCCCTGTTTGTGACTCTCCTATCTCCTCCAAAGGCAGTCTCAGAGAAAACCGTCGGCTCCTCCCCTCCCCCTTCTTCACCCTTGGTCCCTGTCCCAGCTCCAGATCATCATCTACCCCCAGATGATGCTCTTCTCATAGACTTTTTAAATCTTGCAAGGGGAAAACTACAAATAACAAGTTTTGTAAAGTTAATTTAAATTTGTTAATAGGTTTTCATGTTCAGGATAAATAATTTTTCAACCCTGGATGACTATCCTTACAACAGTCTGTTGATAAGATAACTTTCACATTAAGACAGCTGTTGCATGCCAAGTTTTTTATATGTATGTACAATTGGTTGTGTATCTAATATGCCCCAGGTTCAGTAAATAAACAATTCTTTTTATAAGTTGGTCCTATGGCTGAGGACTTTGGCCAAGCCTAGCTAGTCACTGGCCCATCTTATCCCTCTGTCTCTGTTCTTGCCTGCCTATACACGTGGTGCAGGTCAGCGGTCTTCTCTTGCTGCCCTGAACACATGACATGTTGGGCAAAAGTCCCTCCCGCTATGTGCCATGGGTTAGAGCATGCTGCAGCAGGGTCTCCTATCCCTGAGCATGCAGTGAGGCAGCTGCTCTGTTCTCCAGCTGCTGCTGCAGCCCTCACAGCTGAGCCTGCTCCATCCTCACCTGCCTGCCTTTGAGGTGTGCAGGATGTGAGGATGGGGTCTCTCTCTCTCTCTCTCTCTCTCTCTCTCTCTCTCTCTCTCTCTCTCTCTCTCTCTCTCTCTCTCTGCCCCACGCACATGGCATGCTGGCAAAGGAGCCATCTGCCAGCTTTTCCCTCCACCAGAGCTCCCTGCTCAAGCACACAGGGCTGGAGCAGGTAAGCCATTTGGCCAGATCCAGTCTTTCCACAGAGACAGAATGGCCTTAAAGTTATAACTACAAGAAAAAAAGAAAAATGTAAACTGTTTACTATGATGTTTCATTTCTACAAATGCTAAATTTTAAAAATTGATCTCTCAAAAATTATGTATGCTTGTTTTGTTAAAAAGTTCTATCTGTATTTTCTGTCATAATCTAAGTTTTATTACAAGCATAGAGCTAAAACAAAAAGTGGTGCAGGTCGCCACCATTTTACAGTCAGTCACATGCCAAGCTGGCCACATGGCTGGCTGGTAGACATTTTACTAAAGTTAAAAGAGATACCTGATCCACCATCTTGACTAAAGGTGACCACATGGAAGTTATGAGGTATCATCCTATCAACAAGTTTTTATTCAGATTTAAAATGTTAATGCTTTTATACACAGGAATGCTAAGTTTTATAATTTAACAGTCACCCAGATAATAATGATTTTAAAGGCCTAAAATACATTTTAATTTTTAATATTAAAAAACATTAAGGGATTTCAGAACAGTTTTTAAAATGTTTTTAATTTATAAGGTTAAAGATATTTATACTGTTAAAATGTTTAAAGCTAGACCTGACAACATAAAATTCTAGTTTTATAAAGGTTAATAAAGTTTATACTTTCAACAGTTAAGCTTAAGGCAGACAAACCTCTAATACTTCAGAGACCTGCAGAACATGGCATTTAAAATGTTATTTTAAAATTTTATAATATCAGACAGACTGCCAGATCCTAACAGTGACCCAAAGTCTCCAAAGAAGATTACGAGGCACCCAGGTCCCTGCACCTGGATTGTGTTGACGATGACCAGTGAGCAAGATGCTCAAAGGTGACACCTGCTGCTGCCAGGACCTGGCCCAAAATGTGGACAAAGCTGCTGGACACTGGAAAATTGATTGCACCCATTTTGCCGAGACAAAACAAGGTCAGTCTTTTCCATGTCCCTCTTCCACAGAGAGAAAGAAAACTCACCTTACAGGCCTGGTAAAGATTGATGCTGTTCCTGATACTTGTGCCTCCAGTGCTAGTAGAGGAGACTTGGGTATGGCTGTATATGGACTGGTACCTGGCACTTTTTAATAGATTCAGAGACTGTATAAAATTTATTCTTCTCAGATCTTTAAAAGTATTAATGGTTGTCAGTTTGACATCAGGCAGCCAAATCCACAAGACTATAGTCAGCTTGGAAGCTCATTTTATTTATGTAAAAATCAAGCCTTAATATGTCTCAATAAGGATCAAAGGATGTAAATACTTGTTCAATCACAAGCTCAAGGTTTTTAGGTTTATTTTGGTTATCATCTAAGTATAAACTTAAAGGGCTTTTCATCAGGCCAAAGATACCTCTGTCCAATTCATACCTGGCTCCCTGGACAGAAGACAAATGTACACTACTAGCCCAAATCTGTAGTTTCTGCTAGGACAAAATACAGATACCCAGATATCTGCTTTTTCTACAATGTAGATTTCAGTACCAATTGATAATGCTAATGTACCTATAACCTTTATGTCCTTTTGTATAACAAAATTTACATAGGCCTCAGAGGATCAAAAGTCATACAGCTTGGATCCACTTCTCACAGGTCAAAGAGGACTCCAGATAAGTACAGCCAGTTATCCCACCTGTCTGTTCCTGAGAATGAGATTTTCTCTCCTGGTCATGGGATTCCTGACCTTCCTGATCACTAATACTATGGGTCTAAAGAGTTCCAATTAAATACATAAGTTTTAACTTCTGTTCCCAGTTTTAAACATGTCTTAAACAGGTTTCCACTTCTGGCAAACACATCTGAACATCAGTTGCTGTCCACAGCCTGCTCCTAAAGACTGCGAGCCCTAGACTTGCTGTGGATGTGAACCAGTTCAGCTGATGTGGACACCCCCTGTCTCTTCAACACAGTCTGCCAATCAGCTGCTCCTGGATAGATACCCCATTGCCTGAATTCCCTTTTTGCTTTTGACTTGCATTTCAGCCTTCTTGGGTCCCCTAACTGCGCCCCACAGACAGCAAGAAGTAGCATGGGAAGGAATACATCACCCTCTTTTCCCTGGCTGAGATGCTATGTCAAAAGAAAAAATTTCCCTTACATAGGAAACAGTATAATAAGAGAGGGAGGCATATGTGCCACTCTCAAAGAGGAATGTTGTTTTTATGTAGACAAGACTGGGGTAGTAACTGAAACTCTGGATAAACTCAAGGAGAGGCTGACTGTTCATCAAAAAAATTTTTAAATCCCAACAATACTGGTATGAGGGTTGGTTTAACAAATCCCCCTGGTTCGCTGCACTAGTCTCTACTCTTATGGGCCTCCTAACCTTTGGGCCCTGCATTCTCAAACAATAATTCAAGCCTTAGTCCTAACTCAACAATACCAGCCCTCAAACAGACAGAACCATAAGTAAACCTTAAGTAGAGAGGGCTAGACAATAGGTATAAGATTCTACCTATGCACAAGAACAAGGGGGAATGAAAGATCCCTACCCAGGACCCCCTAGGAAAAGAAAAGCAAGGCCAGGCTGTTGCCTAATGAAAAAACCCAGACCAGGTGCCTCGCCCAGCTGGCAGGATGTCAAACAGGATCTGTGGTCACCAGAGCAGTCATGGGACCCGGATAATAATTGCTGAAGCGTGCCAGGGTCTTTTATGTGGCAATACCAGGACACCTAGTCCTTGGCAACTACCCCTGCCCCCAGTTGTGTCTATGATCACCATAGTAGTCATGGGACCCGGATAATAATTGCTGAAGCGTGCTGGGGTCTTTCATGAGGTAATACCAGGAAACTTAGTCCGTGGGAACTACCCCTGCCCCGAAGATGAGCCAATGAAATGCCTGTTGCTATGCTGATACTTATGTAACCATTAAGACTCTATAAATATTGTGCTCCTGCAAGCCCGGTATGCTCTGCACCCGAGTTACAGTAGCATCCGCAGGCACCTGTGTACTCAATAAATCACCTCTTGCATTTGCAGCCAGTGGTCTGGCCCTGGTTCTTGGGCAGAGGGTTTGGTCCAGTGCCCGGCGCTTTGATGCTGAGGTCTTTCATGTATAGTTCAAACCAAGTGGAGTCCCAGGTTGCTGAACTGTTTCCTATGCTTACCCACCTCAGTAGAAATGACCACAGAAAAGCTTGTCATGATTATCTTTGTGTTGGATGGCCCACCAATAGGACTAAGTTTTCCAGAGACTTAAGAAACAGGCTAATGCAGCAGAGCCCTTAGAAAGGGTATGGGGCTTCAGTAGTGTTGCTGAGTCCCTGGTAGGACATGATTTTTTTACATGATAGAAGAGGTTTTGAGCCTGGCATTGGTGGCACACGTCTTTAATCCCAGCACTCGGGAGGCAGAGGCAGGCGGATCTCTGTGAGTTCGAGGCCAGCCTGGTCTACAAGAGCTAGTTCCAGGACAGGCTCCAAAACAATACAGAGAAACCCTGTCTCGAAATACCACAAAAAAAAAAAAAAAAAGAAGAAGAAGAACAAGAGGTTTTGGTGGATCTGAATGATTTAAATTGGCATGTAAATAGAATTGAAAATGAAATTAAGTAATGATCAGGGAAAAGAAAATTAGGTAAAAGAATCTTTCTTGATCAGTTTAGTATAAATAGGGAAGGAATTGTGTTAAGTTGTAATGTGTAAGGAAAAGGTTGGACAAACAGAAGCTTTGTTTGTGAGCTTCTGGAGTACCCTTAAGCTGTACCCAGTCAAGTAGGTAAGCTACCCATGCTGAGTTTAATAAGGGTGAAGAGATGCAAGGTAGTCCCAGGAAAGCATCTGAAGATGAGGCAAAAATGTCTCACGCAGAACAGCTATGGGTGGTAGAGGACCCTTGCCACACATACACAATTCCTGGCGTTACACATAGCACTGTGCTTTTAAGAAAAACATTGTTAAAAAACAGTGGAATGTTTTTGAGTTGTATTAAACCATATGGAGTGTTTGAAAACCAGCTTAGCAGCTGACTCGTCAGAATAACTGGAACTTTTGAGGCTGAACATTCAGAGTGCTTGTGCACCTGCTGCAAACAAAGCTTCATCACATAGTTCTAACATTTGAGTGTCTTAGAGACTTTCTAAGTATCTGGAAGAACAAGAAAAAGAGAAGTAAGCCGGGCGTTGGTGGCTCAGGCCTTTAATCCCAGAAGCAGGAGGCAGAAGCAGGCAGATCTCTGTGAGTTCGAGGCCAGCCTGGTCTACAGAGTGAGTTCCAGGACAGGCTCCAAAATAATACAGAGAAACCCTGTCTCAAAAAACCAAAAAAAAACCCAGAAGTAATTTAAAGAAGGTGCCTGTGTTGGTAAAAAGATACTACCAGGAGCCACAAATTCGTTGAGTAAAGACCCCAATGTAAAGATTTGGTTACCATTCTATAAAATATTGACCATGAAAGTCTCTGAATTCCTATTTAAGACAGGCTAACAGGATCTGGAGAGACGGTTCAGGAGTTAAGAGCACTTGTCCTTGTAGAGGACCTGGGTTTTGGACACAGCACCCATATGGCTGTTTGTAACCTCTTCTGACCTCTGAGGACACAAGACACACTCATGGTTCATATACATACATGAAGGCAAAATAATCAGACATACAAAAATAACCTAAGAATGTTTTTTAAATGATAGACTATTGTCATTGCTGTTTATTTCATGCCAAAAGTAGACAGTAAGCCACCCTTGCTGAATGTACTGTGTGGTTTTGTTATAGAACACGGGAAAATCAGGCTGGAACTAAGCTGAAAAATGTCCCTTCAAGATTTCATTTCCAGATACAAGCTGCTATACAGGCTGCAGGAGGTCACTTGTTACCTATAATTCTGTTATTAGAATTATAGGCAAAATACACTTGATTGTAATGAGTCTTTTTTTCTGTCCCACCAGCCAGATCTCAAATAATGACATGAAAACTCATGGCTAGTTATGAATGCTTGGCCTTAGCTTAGGCTTGTTTTTAACCAGCTTTTATAACTTAAGTTAACCAATTTCTGTTAATCTATGCTCTGTCACGTACCCCTCTTCCTGCTTCTTCCATATCTCCTGGCATCTCCCATGCACCTATATTTCTCCTTCTCTTCCTTTCTCTCCCCAGAAACCCTGCCTATACCTCTCGACTAGTTATTGGCTATTCAGCTTTTTATTACAACCAATTGCAGCAATACATTTCACACAGTGTACAATATCTCATATTTCCCCACTTTTTGTCTAAATGAAGAGGAAATGTTTTAACTCTAAAATTGGGAGAAATTACTCTGTTATCTATCTTACGTTGATGAGTCTAAAGTTTTATAGCTAAACCATTTTTATAATAACTCATATTACCATCCTAAAATATTTTTTAGACTTTAAAATGTGTTCTTAGATAAACAACTTAAGCTTTTATGTTTTTCAGCCTTATACATTTTATAGCTCTTATGTAAGTTTCTTTTTGAATTTGGTTTGGTTGTGCTCTCTCTCTCTCTCTCTCTCTCTCTCTCTCTCTCTCTCTCTCTCTCTCTCTCTGGTGTTTTGAAACAGGGCTTCTTAATGTATATCTGGCCATCCTGAAACTCACTCTGTAAATCAGGCTGGTCTCAAGTTCAGAAATTTGCTTGCCTCTGCCTCCTGAATGCTTGGATTAAAGGAGTGAGCCGCCACTGCTCTTGTTTTTAATTTGGTAACAAGGAAAACTGTAAAACTGTAACTATCCAGTCTTAAACCCCCTTAAAGACTTGAGAAGGATATAGTACCTGAGAAAACAGGAAGTATAGAACAAATTCCAAAACTGTAGAAAAAAACAAAGACAGCTTGCTCCCTATACAGTTATCCAAGATTCCTCTGCAACACTGGAGGATTCATCTTTGGCCTACACACCTAGGATATTTGACAGACTTTTTTATGAAGCAGGAATTTTGAAGGACTGTCCTGTCTATTCTTGGCAAAGTTCAGCAGTAACTTTCTTTTGTGTCCTGCATGTTCAATTTGGACAGCATACTGTTAGCAGTCAAAACCAGGGCAGTCTCTTGCCCAGTAATTAACCTTAGCACAATGAATGTAAACTCCATTTGGAGGTTCTTTGATACCCATCATCCATTTTTTTTAAATAAATTGATGCTGCCATGAACAGAGGAGTCTCACTGTTATGAAAAGCCTTATGTTATTAAAACATGTTAATCACCATATTCTGTGGGTCTCTCAAGTGCTTGAATGCCATTTATTTAAACCATATCTCTGTTTGACCTTGAAAACATATGTAACACGACTACAAAGTTTGATTGTTATTTGTAGTGCCTGCATTACAACACTTCTCACGATTCGGACAAAGGACCTGAGGATTTAAATAAAGACAAGACAGCATGTCATTCTTGCAAGGAGAATGCCATTTATTGCAACAACAAGGGAGAATTATAGATGGGCAGTGGTGGTGCACGCCTTTAATCCCAGCACTCAGGAGGCAGAGGCAGGAGGTTCTTTGTGAGTTCGAGACCAGACTGGTCTACAAGAGCTAGTTCCAGGACAGCCTCCAAAGCCACAGAGAAACCCTGTCTCGAAAAATCAAAAAAAAGGAGAGGGAAGCGTTATATACCAGTCAGCAGGCATGGTGGAAAACTACTGTGGTCAGAAGTTCATGTTCCCAGGCCCCTCCAGCAATAAGGATGGGCAGATAACAGAAACAAGAAGTATTTGCTAGATAAGCTCCTAGTCACAAGCTGGTCAGCAGATTCCTATGGGGGAAGGACCCAACAGATACCCCTTTTTTATATATAAACAAAAAAAGCATCTGTCTTAGGTTGCCCGAGATGTCAACATCTGCTTTACCTGTCATTGAAAAGCCTGCCCAGACCCCGCAGACCCTCTATATTAGGTTAACAGATGTCCCCCGAGACTTACCTGTCATTGATTGCACATTTGTCTTGCAGGCTCAGCCAGGCCTGTACTGAGGGTCATCTGCTGCCAAAGAAAGCATGATTTGCTTTGTTTGAAAATGGCACTGGGCTTGTGGCCTTCCCATGTGGCAAAGGCAGGCTAAGGCTAAAGCTGCAGCACCCAGGGCCGTAATCCCGAGGACTAGCAAACCACTCCATTCCTGAATTAATCTAGCTGTCAGCTGTAGTACCTTTAAGAGGGAGTATCCCAAAAGGGGAGGCACCCTGGTCTCAAAAGTCTTAATTTGGGAAATTTAAGACAGGAATTTGCTTATTAGGATTTAAAGTGCCCAATGGTACTAGAGAATTGATATTATTTTGGGAACTTAAGGCAGAGGCAACTATCCAGTGTGACTGCGGTGGCAACTGACTGAGAGATAGAGAAGCCAGAGACTGTAGCTGCCCTAGCAGCAACACCAATAACAGCCACAGTGGCCTCTGTGATGTCAAAGTCTCTCTCGTGTTGTGTAAGGATGAGCTGGTTCTCTCTCAAGTGTTCTGCTGGCATAGGCACAATACCAGGATCACGACCCAAGGCTGATATTTCACCATTCCAACAGCTTCCCAAGCGGCATGCTGACATCAGGACAGGCAGGTTCCTCACGAAGGCCCAATCGGTCTTCTGATGTCTGTTGTGTCAAATACTGAGAAGGGGCTTTTGCCACTCATCACAGCCCATGCTAGTGTCCAGCTGTTCTAACTGGGTCATTTTTCCCCAAAGGGAAAAACTGGCAAAATGAATTCTGTGTTTCAAGGTATGTCAAGGGCAAACTGCTAGTCATCCAGTTCATTGTCGGCTCCGGGATGAAAACTCATGGTTTTGGGAAGTCAATGCAGTAGGCCTGTTGAGAAACTGGAAATCCAAACTGACTGTTTCCTGTCTTCCTCGGACTGTAGATTCTATGACTCCAAGGGTCAGGAACACGGGTTCAGCGGATCTCACTCAAACTGGCTTGGGCAGGCTCCCAGCATCTCAGGTCCAGTTTTTCTCTGCTTCATGCATCTCACCAAACATTCCGGCAGCCATCAAGTTTTATTCTTTTCCTGCAAGAAAACACAAACATGCCCTTGACTCCAAATTCGGGCAGAATTGGGTCTTCTCCACTGTCCAGTGCATGGATGTCTCCATTTGACCTGAGCAAAAGTCACTCAAGTTCCATCATGCCAGAATCTGTCTGCAGCAGATTGCTCGTTGGCATCCACATTTAAAAAATTAAAATGAAGAGTGCATGACTTAATGGATCATGTGGAGACTGGGGACATTACTCCCCGCTCTTTTTATCTTTTGAAGTTACATTTTCAAGGAGCTATGAGCCTGCTCCATAATTCCTTGTACAGAAGCTTTTAAAGCCTTGAGTGGTATAGGCGGGACCATTGTTGGTTCCCTCTCTGGTATTGCCATGTCTGTTGTGCTACCTACCAGCCACAGGCTGTGTCCAGCTGGCCGAATGCGGCTATGACTGCCTGAGATGCCCTGGTTGCCGCTGCAAGCACCAAGCCAGCAGGTCTGAAAGCCTTTCTGACACTTTGGATGAAAACTCAACACTGCCCTTGGAAACTGGGGTCTCTACTGCCAGTCTCTTTGAGACTGACCTGGCTCATCTGTCTGCTCTTAAACCCCAGATTGAGCAGAAACAGGCAGAGACCACTACCACCCAGCCTAGAGTCCCCAAAAGGACTAAGCAATGACAGTATTAGGGTGTGGTGGCTTTTCCAGTTTGTGCAGTGGCCGTCAAGAAACCTGAATACCTATCAACTGCCATGTGTACATATTTAAACTTGTCAAATTCTGCAGTACAAGTAACAACCATTTGTCAAAAATAACTAGAAAGTAGGCCATGAGGGCTCACTTTTAAATTATTTACAGATAAATACTGTGGACATACCTCATTGTTTGACAATTTTGATGAGCAGTCTCTCTAAACCAAATTGCTTAGACTTCTGCTATTCTGATGATGAAAGTTATGAGACAGAGCTCTCACTACCTGAGATAAAGTGACAAATTTTGTTAATCTATCTGCTGACTCGTTCCCTTTATCCAGTGGGCCGGGAAGGTTTAAATGAGCTCTCATGTCACCCACAAGACGAGGCAATTTTCTTAGATGAATTGTATTTTGAATTTGCTCAAATAATATTCTAATCTGATTATTGCCAATTCCTATGCATTGAACTGTATCTATTACTTGAAGAGCTTTAAAAACATAATGATTATCAGTACACAAATCAAATAAATCATTTACTAGAAGTTGAAAAACCATTGTGACAGCCGATAAGTCGACTATCTGAGCTAAAGCGTAGTTGTTTGCTCCATGTACGTTTTTATCATCTATAACATAAGCTGCTCTTCTATTTGAGGAACCATCAGTAAAAAGTAGCATAGCTTTTCTTATAGGACTATTATTTACTATTTTTGGAAATATAAAAGGATGCATTAGCTCAATCTGTAACAGCCTATGAGCTGCAAAGTGATTATCAATTCTACCTGAAAATTGAGCAAAAGCAATTTCCCATGAATCACTGTTTTGAAACAACCAATAAACTTGTTGCTTGGTATAAGGAATATGTATCATACTTGGTTCTATGCCAAAATATCTCCTAGATTCCATATGGCATTTCTGTATTATATACATGACTGCTTCAAAATAAGGATTTAACACTTTGGCTGGGGAGATGACATAAGCTTCCCATGGTTTTGCGCTGTTAATATAGCTTCTGTTGATGTTGGATTACACTTTGTAATTGAAGAAGAACTTGTCTACCATCTTTAGTTAACTGTCTAGGTGAATTGGGATCACTATCTCCTTTTAGAATCTCATTAAAAGGTTTTATATCACCAGTAGATGCCCTTAAAAAGGGACGTAACCAGGGCTGGAGAAATGGCTCAGTGGTTAAGAGCACTGGCTGTTCTTCCAGAGGTCCTGAGTTCAATTCCCAGCAACTACATGGTGGCTCACAACCATCTGTAATGAGATCTGATGCCTTCTTCTGGCCTGTCTGCATACATAATAAATAAATAAATCTTTAAAAAAAAAGGGGGACGTAACCACTGAATATTTACCAACAACTTCTGAAAATCACTCAAAGATTACAAAATATCTTTTCTAATTTCTAATTATTGAGGCTTAATTTCTTTAGGCTATAACATATGTCCCAAATAACTTTTGAAAATTACTTAAAGTTTGTGAGTAGTATTTTCTAATCCAGCCTGAAGGCCTCATTTGCATCTTAGCTGACATGGCCTAATTTGCATTTCCACTGACACCTTTGTGGGTGGGGTCTAACAGGGCCGCAGTTCCCTGAGGCAGCTTCTCAAAAACTTTTTTCAAATCATGCATTAACTTCTATTCTCTAGATTTTCTTTTTTAACCATAAAGATTTAGGAGGATCTCTGTATCTTCTCCTCTGCTAAACTGTATAGAATCATCCATATAGACTCCCTGTGTTCTTAGGCCATGTTGCAGGCTTCTGCTATTTTTTCACCAATTGGCTCTGAGGACTCAAATTGCCAATCTTTCCTGTTAAGACACTGACTGGCTGGATGCTCCTTTTAGCTATATCCAAAGCAATTTAGGTGGCTTTTAAAACTGTATTTGAAGCAATTTAAGTATCTTTTTAGTCGTATCCAAAGCAATCCGAGTAGTTCACATTCATGCATTTACAATCACATTTCATATTTACTGGTGTGGCCACACCATACACACATCTCTCATCTCTCCTTTTGCCTAGGTTATGATTAGTTTGTTGAAATGAAACATCCTTAATTGAAATCTCTTGTAACACAGCAGCTATAGCCGATCCTTGAATCATGTGCATCCAAAATCTGAACAAATCCAAACTTATCCATGTTGTCTTTCTTCCTCTATAAGGTCTTAAAACAGTTTCTGACTGGCTGTATTGAGAGCATTTTCTAAATATTTGGCTGGGTGTCAGCCGTGGCAGCAGCTCTCAAGGATGTGAGCTTCCTAGGTTTTGGCCTTGGTCTTCCTTGCCTTTGCCATCTGGGCCTGGGTTGGCCTGTTGTAGGTCATCTGGGCCTGGGTTGGCCTGTTGTCAGTCATCTGGGCCTGGGTTGGCCTGTTGTCAGTCATCTGGGCCTGGGTTGGCCTGTTGTCAGTCATCTGGGCCTGGGTTGGCCTGTTGTCAGTCATCTGGGCCTGGGTTGGCCTGTTGTAGGTCATCTGGGCCTGGGTTGGCCTGTTGTAGGTCATCTGTGACTGATTTCCTCTCCTGCATCTCTGGCACCAACCTGGTCCCCGATTTTCTCCTCTGTTAGGACACTGTCTAATCATGTGCCCTTTCTAACCACATCCAAAGTAACCTCTAGAAGGCTCTGTGCCTCTCTTCCTCCCTATGTCTTACTTTCTCTGTAGGAATAACGTATCCTTAACTGAAATTCTTGCCGGCCTGATATCTGAACAAATCTTAATAAACTCATCTGTGTCACTTTCCTTTCTACAAGGTCTTAGCGCAGCCTGGCATGCTGCGTTCTCATAAACTAGTTGTCTCAATCAAAAGTTCAACACCTATATCTCTCATTAGTCTGGATGATGCCCACATTAGCCTAGAGACAAAATTCTGAAATAACTCCTCAGGTCCTTGCCTGCTGTTTATACAGCCTTTAGCCTGTGTCCCAGAGGCTGAAGGCTTGTTCCAAGTTCTCTTAGCAGCCGCAACAATCTGTGTATACACTGCTATCTCCAAACCCAACTGCTGATCTACATCCTCGTGTTGCCCTTCTGTGTCGAGCACCTCACAAGAAACGGGAAGGTTTGCGGCTCCACTCTCCTCAGTTGTGATCTGACACTGCTCTGTAAATTCTGCTTTCCACAACAAATAGCTCCCTTCTGGTAGGCAGGCCTCGGCTCCCAGTTTCTAGTCTTCTGGGAGTAAAGCTTCTACAGCAATGTTCTCTATTAGTGTCTGGGCAAAAGCTGCTGAATACGAGCCATCTTTGGTCCCTGGAGTTGTTTAAATGGCAGTGGTGTACACACCCCGCCTATGATTCCCTGAGCATCCCTAGGTCTATCATAGGAAATGTCTGGAATCTCTGTACATCTTATCCTTTGTCCACTGCTTCTTTAACACTAGCTTGCATTGGAGACACCTGACCCACTTCGACTGTCTGCCAAGACTTGAGGGTGTGCCTGTACCTTAGGCTGATCTATGCTTGATATTGTCGTAGACAAAAAGAACGTTTCTCTGATCTAAGGAAACCTACAAAGTTCTTATCTCCTGTGAGAGCACTTCCACTAAATCTTTCAAGCCTCTTAGCCTCTGTTGAATTTTACCACTAGGTTTGTGCCTCTCTGTATTTTTAGTCAAAAATGAGGGAGGTAAAGAATCTCCATGCTGATACTTAGTAACTCTCTCTTCATACTCATCCCAATCTCTCTGCCCGGTATGTTCTTTACCGTCTAGCCGCTCCTCAGTAGGTGCGGAGGTTTCTGTCACACTGCTAACCAGCTCAGGGGTGGATATTTCTGCTGTTTTCACATATGTGCAGTCAAGCCTTCCTTTCCCCAAGCCCCAGTGCCGCTCTGATACAGCTGCAATGGTGACTTCTGCGAGAGGGGAAGATGCTTTCAGAACTTTTAAACTCTAAAATTTCCTGTACTGGCCTCTGCTTTACTTCAGTTCTCCTGGCTATTAAAATATACCCAAGTAAATATGCAATCATGTGACTAATAATTTTTTGTCTCATATCCCTAATTATATACATTTTCACTCTCAAGGTTAAAATAAAATCTTTAGCTGTTTTTTGCTTAATATTGGTACCTTGTCTCTTTAGCAATTCTTTTATCAATACACCCCTAGAATCTGAGGTACCCATTTTCCAATATACCCTCATAAATCCTTACCTGTGGGCAGCCTCCGAGGGCAATCCCCCTTTCTTTCCCAACCTTGGTGTTGTACGAACACCTGGAGATTTAACTTGGTACCTGTAACTTGGTACCCCTTTTCAGTTCACTCTCATAACCTCCAAGGGCGATCTCTCAGGACGTCCTTGCTTTCCTGATCTTGGTGGGATCTCCATTTGTAGCACCTGCATTGCAACACTTCTCACGGATTCAGGCGAAGGGCCTGAGGATTTAAATAAAGACAAGAGACAGCGGGTGATTCATGCAAGGAGAATGCCGTTTATTGCAACAAGAGGGGAGCATTATATACCAGTGAGCAGGCATGGAGGCAAACTACCAAGGTCAGAAGTTCATGTTCCCAGGCCCCTCCGGCAATAAGGATGGACAGATAACAAGAACTTGCATTCAGGTCTTATCAGAAGAAGGGAAACAAGAAGTATTTGCTAGATAATCTCCTAGTCACAAGCTGGTCAGCAGATTCCTATGGGGGAAGGGCCCAACAGTTATTTATTACTAACTACTAACCTGTCTTTTTTATTATCCTAAATAGATTTCATGGACTAAAACTTTACCTTACATCTTTAAATGAGCTATATAAATACAATACCTTAAACAAGACTAGAAACACATATCCACTATAACAAAAAATAACCTCAAAACTTACATATACAAAAAATTCATACCAATGTAAAATATTTGAGACTAGTACTTGTTCAAAAGTAGACTCAACAATCTACCCTTTTATCCACCATTTTATTCTATAGTCCCCCTTTTCCCTTCAGAAATAGGTCCCTGAATCTAATCTCCTTTGTTCACCTTTTTTCCAGACTGTAAGCAATAATAAATTGTAATCAAGTCTCCAAAACAATGACAAACATCCATGACCCACTGAATGACAAAAACCAAGCACCCTACCTCTTGGGAATGTGGGCGTTGTATTCGCTAGCCTGCTTCCTGTTCTCTGTGAGTGACGGCATCTTAATGGAACCTGAGAAAATTAAAATAATGGTCAAGTCCTGGGAAAACTAACCATAACATTTGTTGTCTAGTTTCTGTGCAATGGGAAAGTGCAAGGCTTATCTGTAGTCCTAACTAGAATAGTCTGCGAAGCTGGACATCTCAGTCAGCAGCCTTAAAGGTGTTCTGGATGCAGGATTCTGGGGAAACTGCAACAGAGGCACTCTGGGAGACTCAAACACCCGGACCACCCATTTTCATTGGTATCTGGTTCCCTAATTCTGACAATGCATAAATCTTTGATGGTAACATGCATATCTACATTAACACATGTATGGAATGTGTAGTGTGCACAAGTCAGCTAAAGATGTTTTCTGTGCTATATTTGAGCAGGTGAAAGGCACCTATTAACTTTGTAAGTCTTTTTGGATCGTATAACCAAACATATATCCATATGAAAGAATGGCATGTAATAAGTAATGGGACTCTGTAGCCAACAAAATTTATCATGTCTCATCCAGTCTCAGAGATGTTCCCATGTAGAGGGATCAGCATACACATCACCTGCCTTGTAGTTTTTCTTGGTTTCCTTTCTCATGTCTATAGTCAAGATTTTCAGGAGGTTCCCCAATCAAATCTGATCTTTGCTAGTTTTGAAGACAACTCTTTGTTTCCTGTAAAAGCAAAGGCACACAAATACAAATGTCTATGGAGACAAAAACATACTTCTATTTGCCAAAAGCTGGAAAATAAGTAACATCGGTTTGCCAGAGGATATTGGGCAGTGGCCTCTGGAGTTAATTCCTGGCAGCTATAGAGGAGGAACTCTTAGATATGGTTGACATGATTTGCAGGTGTGAACTATCTTTTTTAGTTCTTTTATAGGAATCATTGTGAATCTATTATGCAGTCCCCTCCAATTGACATGGGTCATATCATGTAATTGAGTGGCTTCATGTAGAGTTAGTGCCTCTGGGGTGGTCACTGTTCTATCTGCCCATAAGGAACCCTGGGAGGCTGGAGTGCCCCTGAAGATGCTGAAAGTCAATTGGTGCCTCTCAACTTTCTAGAAGGGCCTTACGAGGCACCATGAAGGGGGATATAGGGTTATTATCTAACTGAATGTGTGCTTGTGGAATATGGGGAAGTAAGTTAACCAAATAGAGTCTATCTGAAAAAAGATTGCAGGGCTCAGAGATGTTCTGTAATGCCACCATCACAGCAAGTGTTTCCTTATATTGGGCAGAAACTTGGCAGGGTTGAAATCTTTGGTGGCTTGGTGTTGCTTGGTATCCTCTAAAGGCAACATAGGCAGAGCCTGCTCAGCCCCCATCAGTGAAGATGTTAATGGTGTCCAGGATGGGCTCGGATAGAAACAAGGAAGGTATCTTAAGGGGAGAGTCTCTGTAAAAAAGAGGAGCCCATTTGGATGACCCATAGTGGCAATCAATACCCCCCATAAATCCTTATAAGGTGGGCATTAGCCAGAGCAAGCCATTCAACATCCGCCACCTGGAAGAGGAATAGTGTCACTGGGCTTGGGTCCTGCCCTTTATGATGGCGTCAGTGAGCTGATCTGCTAGAGAATAGATCCAGGGTATTCCAACGGCTCCCCCTCCTGGTTTAGAACCACTGTAATCAGGGAAGCTCCAGCAAACAGCCAGAGGGACAAGGGCCTAGTCATCGAATACCTCCTTAGAGAGCATCTGTCCAAGGCCTTCTAAAAGACAAGGAGGATCTCATGGTGTTCCTTTGTCATGGTTATACTATCATGAGGCACCTTGTCCTTTAGCAGGGCACACAGGAGTACCAGGTCTTCTGTGGGGATAGACACCCAAGGTCTCAGCCAATTAATCTCCCCCAGTCAGTGCTGGAGCTGGGTCAGTGTCATAGATTCAGGCACCTCCAGAACAGGCTTAAGTGGGCTAGTCTGTGTCAGCGTGAGGCATGATCCAAGTACTTGGAAGGGGACTCCTTTTGGACTCTTTCTGGGACAACAGTAAAGCCCCCTTTTTTAAGCAATTGGAGCACTTGTGTCACAAAGTCCTTCAGATATGCTGGATCCTGATGTCCCAAAATTAAATCATACATAATCAGACATTATTGAATCCTTTGACTTTATCATAGGCCTTAAGAGAGTAGCAAGATACTGTTGACAGAAAACCAGGCTATTAGTCATTCCTTTTGGTAGTACTACCCATTTAAAAGGTTAATCAGGTTTGGAATAATTAAGTGAAGGAACACAGAAGGCAAATTTATCACAGTCCTCTGGATGTAGCAGTGTAGAAAAGAAGCAATCCTTAGTATCAATTACTATAAATGTATGTTCTGTGGGAATAGCAGGAGTCTAGGGCATGCCCCTTAAGTGGGTGCCCACTAGTTCCATCCTCTCATTTATCTTGTGCAAATCCCGGAGCATGCGCCAAGCCCCAGACTCATAGAAAGGCAAATATGTCCCAGCCTTAATTGTTCATCCAGGACCTGGTGGAGTGCTAGCAGCTTAGATTTAGTAAGCAGCCACTGCTCCACCCATATGGTTTTCCCAGTGCCCATCTAACAGGTGGCACTCGAGGAGCAGTGGCCCTTATGATTGGGGGTACCCGGATAGAACTCTCAGGTTCCCCCCTGTAGTTGTCGAGCTTGAAAAAAATCCTCCTCTGTGATCCCCTTTAGGTCCTTTCCCACCCTTTGTGCCTCTTTCTCATAAAAAGCCCGATGATCTGTGGTCTCAACAACATCCATTTGGCCTAGCAAGCCCTGTCCCAGCAAATTGTCAGTAAGGCCTTTGACCACTAATGGGTGTATCTTTCCCTGGTCCCTGTCGGTGCTGGTCCAGCGCATTAGGGCCACTGTTCCTCTTGATTGGGAGTTACTTCCCACCCCCAAAACCAAGGGCCCAATTGCAAGCCTCCAGGTAGAAAGTACGTCCTCCTCCAGGAGTACTGTCCTATCTTTCCCTCTGTCTACCAAACAGTGAAACTTCTTACTGCCTATAAAAAACGGTCATTTTTGGGTGAAAGTCCTCCGATCAAGGGGACAGTCCAGTAGGCTTGTGTTGTCGGGGTATGAGACTTCCAATCCTGCCTTTAGAGAGGCTTCCTCCCTTTTTTAATGGGGCCGGAGGCTGTCCCCCTCTAGTTTAAAGGCTTCCCCTCCAGGTCACATTTTGATCTATAGTCCTTCTTCCAATGGTGTCCCTTCCTGCACCAAGGGCATGGGGTGGAGGGGGCCTTAGCCCCTCAAGGGGTGGGTGTTGAGGACAGTCTTTATAAAACGCCCCTCCTGCCCACATCTAAAGCATGTCCCTTTTCCCAGCGGCCTCAAGGACCCTTGACGCTGGGTTGCCATGGCCTGTAAGGCCAGGGCCAGAGACTGGGACTGGTGTTGCTGGGTACCTACATCTTGGGAGGCTATCACCCATCTGCTCAGGGAACTGTCTTTTAATCCCACGTAGGCCATTCTATGGTTCCCATTCATCCCTTCCCATACCAGCAGTCTGAGAAATTGTTCACTGAGGTCTCTGAGCAGCAGCTCGCGCCAAACGCTCTGTCTATAAACTCTGGCAAAGGCTTGCGGGGTTTCTGCCTTACCTCAGCTATGGCAAACTCAGCAGGCCCATCATCCAGTTTAGCCCAGGAGTTCACCCCAGCCTGCCTCACCTGATCTCTGCTTGCTGAACCCCCGTGGAATGACCGTCTCGCGTTCCTGACAGCATAGCATAGGTAGTAGGGATGAGGGGGTTACTTGCCTCAGCTCACATGCTACATTCCTCCTTATAAAAGGCATACAATGTGATAAACTGAGAACTAGGGAAGACTGCCTAGCCACATCCAGCCAGTCCTTGGGGACACACGGATATGTCCTGCAACAGGATTTGTGCCCAAGGAGAATTAGGACCATCCTCCACCATGGCCTTGTGGAGCTCTTTAAGATCCTTGGCCTCCCAAGGATAACAGTTTAGAGACCTGCCTGGCCTAGAGGCTGAGTTTGCCCAGTAGGCTTGGGGCACCCTAATTGCATCCTCCTGTCCCTCCTTGATTGGATAGGCCTCTGCATAAACCAGGCCCCTAGGTCTTGAGCATCATAGGGGTCCAGGTTCCGCAGATTTTCCCTGAGGGTGCAATAGGGGGCCCCAGCTTCCTTATTCCTGGGAGTATAAGGCAGGGGTCTGGAGTTATCTGGGGTAGATGGTTTGGTCCATTCTTCCTCTGCCTCATCTTTGGTAGACCTCTCTGGTCCTTCTCCTTTCTTACTGAAAATAGAGTTACCCATACTAAGGGTCTCACCGTGAGAGACCACTTGGCTTCAGCCGAGGTTTACATCCTTCATGCTCCAGGTTCAGGTGCCAGATGCAGGGTCTTAGCCCAACCACAGAAGGCTGAGCTGGGTCGAAGGAAAGGTAAGTACACTGCTTGCCCATTTCCTAGCCTCCCAGGATCCTGGATTCAAACGGATGCAGCAGGAAGTCTAGTCAAGCAGAAACTCGTTTATTAGCACACAGCAAGCATCTTTTGAAGCAAAAACAACAGGGCAGGAAAACAGCCAGCCAGGGCTTTTAAAGGTCAAGCCTACCACACGCCTAAACATCCTACCCTTTACCTAGTGAAGAGGAGCTGTTCATGTAGTGACCTCATCTGGTTCAATCTATGCAACCAACCATCTCTTTTGTGAACAAATCAGGACTCACCCATCTGACTTCCAGTGAGCACCATCTTTGACTAGCTCATGTGCCCTACAATTATGGACCCACTACCTCCCCAACACATGGCCTGCAGAGACACACACTGGTTCACAGACTAACGCTAGCCAGTGCCGCAGGGACTGCACATGCTAGTCAGGACGGACAGGTAAACTACCCCATTGCATCAATGGCCACTGCTGCCTCTCTGCAGTAAGCACTTCATAGCCCTGGTTCTTTACCTACCATCAAAGAGACGGGAATAACAATGAAAATGACAAAGGCACTTTTATAGTTTGTTCACTACAATATCAGAGTTGCTGCTTCCACAGCACAGTGAGCTGGAGGCTGACAGATACACAGAGGAGGAAGGTCACAGCTCACGTTCCTGAGCAGAGGGGAGTGGGTAGATAAAATGAATCACAGAGATATCCACAAGCCATGTGAGCGTGTTCATGAAGGATTCGCCTGTCTTCTGGAAACCCATGCTGTAGTAGAGGCTCACAGCATCTCGCTGCACAAGGCCAGTCTCAAGGACAACGTCGCTGTAGCCCTGGTCCCGTGCAAACTGGAGGACAGTTCTGACCAGTGCTTTCGCTATGCCCTGTCCTCGATGCTGTGAGGACACAGACAGGCGAAAGAGCTGTAGCTGCTTCCTCCCCAGTGGGGGATCCTTGACTGGCAGACCCCCGACTATGCCCACCACCTGGCCCCCAGACTCAGCCACCCAGAAACCTGAACCACACACACTCAAGTAGGACTTGGTGATGTCAGCCATGTCTGTGTGCAAACATTCAGACACATACTTTTTCCAGGGATAACTAGCAAGGAGCTGCAAAAATCCAAACAGGAAGAAGTTGCATAAAACAGCCAGCATCCAGGATCCAGACACCAGGACTGTGGCAAGAGGCACTCCAATTAAGAGCAGGATGGTCCGGGGCAGCGTCAGCAGGTGGCGGAAGGCATTGGGGATGTGCTCCTTCAGGCCCCTGGAGAACAAGTCCACGACCTGGTCATAATCTCTCTCCTGGAAGGGGCAAATGTGAAAAGAAGCCATGGGAGAACTTGGTCTCAAGTCTCAGCGTCCACAAGAGATGCCCCGATCTTCTTGTATTGCTTCCTTATAGCCCTACATAGGGAGCCAGAAGAGGGCAAATGAGTTTCCCAAACCTCCACTCACCACCCAGCTCCCAGCCTCCAGACTCACAGGTGCTCATTTCCACTGTCACCCAGGAGGCAGCAAAACACCAACACTGGGGCACAGTGTTGGTTTCCAGAACATTATACCCCTGGCTCCTCCCCTGGCCAGTCATGTGACCCTAGACATGCCAACCTCTCTGAGCCTGTGTGCCTTCATCTACAGATCAGGGTAAAGTAACTCCTGGGCTCCAGGGCAATGCTGAGGATTTAGTACAGCGAGCTTGATGCAGCACAGGCTTGCACAGCCCCTTCCCCCCCTCCAGTCTTCAGGACATTGTGATGGTACCTCATGGAAGGAAGATGTGCTGTCCCCAGCTGTGTCTCCTCTTCAGGATTCATGAATTTCAGAATCCCTTGTTCCCACGGCAGGTGTCAGCAAACACTCCCCTAGTTAGGAAGATGTAATCCACTAAGAAGCAAAGGTCAAGCCCCAAAGCACACTACCCTTGAACACCCAGGAAGGCCGTGCACTCTAGACCCAGAGAGAAACCAACCGTGTCTCTCTGTCCTCTTCGCTGCTGCCACAGTGGAGTGTCCAGGATGGCATCTGGAACCCGCTAAGACGAGTTCCACCTCGGGGAACAGAGCCAGGCTGCCGCCCTATTGGCTGGCTCCTGGATAATCATAAACCAGAGTCAAGAGCTGGCAAGTGACAGGAGAGAGCCTTTGTCCATTCACTTTGCCATCCCCATAGGATTGGCATGGAGAAGAAGCTCGACCCAGGATGGTCCTTAATCTGTGGAAGGCTGCCATCTCTCTTCCTGATTTCTTCATGCTACACCATCCCTCACCCAGGATACTTGGCCCTGCCTCTAGCCTAAGACACACCTGTTAGGTGAACCTTGGGATAGTGAGCTCACATAGGTAGTGTTGGGTCCCAGCCCCCATGGGGTATCTGTGCGTGACCCTCGGGACATTCAACATGGGGGCTGGAGGGCATCTAGGAGAAAGATGGGGGACAGGAGATACAAAAAATGGACGCCAAGACAGGATTTTGATCAAGGGGACAACTTTATTTCATCTAACTGCAGATTCTAACGTTCACTTCTTCCCTCCATCGTACAAGCCTATGCCCTAGTGACTAGGCACATAAGCCACAGGCCTGTTTTCTCAGAACTTGCATCCTATCTTTTTTTTTTTTTTTTTTTGGCTTTTCGAGACAGGGTTTCTCTGTGGCTTTGGAGGCTGTCCTGGAACTCGCTTGGTAATCCAGGCTGGTCTCGAACTCACAGAGATCCGCCTGCCTCTGCCTCCCGAGTGCTGGGATTAAAGGTGTGCGCCACCAACGCTTGGCACTTGCATCCTATCTTAAGAGGTGGTATTTCAACAATGTTACCTGGAGCCATGTCTTCTCTATGAGGACGTGATAATGCTATGGCTGAATTATGGCAAAGGCCCCCGACATCTCTGTGAGTTACTTGTTAGCCAATAACCACAGGTGCATCCTGTTTTCTAGTCCTGGTTTACAGCCCCAGACCTGCCCTACTGTCATCAACATCTAATTATGAAAACACGGCCTCTTATACCTGGGGTTTTTCAACTGTGTTGTAAGTCTGTATATATGGCTGCTCCCTCCTTGCAATAAACACATGTGCACTCACGCGCATGCGCACACATACATTCTCTTAGCACAAATGGCTGGACATCTTGTCTTTCATTTAAATCTCCAGGCTTTCACCCAATACATTAGACTCACTACTAGTTCAGGAGCCACAAGTGGAGGCCCCCTGGATCAGGAAAGGAAGAGGACCCCGAGAGATGGCCCTTGGAGGCTGGCCAGCAAATATGGATTTATTGAGAGTGAATTGAAGATAGGTACCTCAAATTCTAAGAATAGAATTGTTAAAGAAACAAGGTATTGGTATTAACCAAAAGACAGCTAAAGATTTCACTTTAACTTTGGAAAAGACAACTCCATGGTTTTTACACGCAGGAGGCAGAGGCAAGCAGATCTCTGTGATTTCAAGGCCAGCCTGGTGTACAGAGTGAAAGAAATAGAGTAATAGTAATAAATAAATAAATAAATAAATAATATAAATAAGCCATGTAAAGTTGGAAGATACACAGAGAGTCTGGATACTGTATGCTATTGTGTTGGTTTTGAATTGTTTGACAGTTGAGGAAATAGCAACAACTGCTGAAAGAAATGCTGCTGGATTAATCCAATTTATATATTTTAAAAATGCCTTGACTTCAAATTTTAAGTGTAAGAATATGTTACTTTGGAAGAGAGATTTTATTTGTGTTTCCACATAAAATGAAATGCTGTGTATTCCTTCCAGACTAATAACTGTTTTATGAAGCAAGACTCCCTGAAGCAGTGGCCCAGGTGATATAAACTTCAAAATAGCTGAGACAAGGCAGCCTTGCAGACCACTACAGCTAGGGTTTCTGAATTTTTTTAGCATCCCCATGGTATTTCAGCAGCCCCAAACAATGGGAAGCGGTTTGGAGAAAACAACACCCACATTCCCAAATTTGTTTATAAATGTTTGTCTTCATTTACATGGGGTTGGTTATAAATGGTTAATGATTATAGTTGGTAGGCCATTTAATCAATGAATTGGCTGGGTCCCTTTTTCTGGGCCTTGTAGCCATAGGACTTACTATCATATGCTTCATTTGGGTAAGACACCTTAGTGCTAGACAAGGTCAGGCTCAGTTTATCAGTCAAGGCCACAGAGAATCCTTCAGCTCAACTATGGTTGAGGCTACAGAAAAGTTAGGCAGCCAATGATGGGCAAGACTAAGGGGATGCCAGCCAACCTAAGACAGGAGGGTCATGCAGCCTGGGTGATTTCTCCATTGATGGGTAAGGTTGGTGTTAACATCCTAGTCACCTAAGACAGGCGCTAATTCATATATAAAGAAGGGGGAGATAGAAATCTCATTGGCTGGCACCTGGATGTCTGATAATCATGAACCTGGGGTGAAGAAGCTGAGTTGTGACCAAGTAGGGGCCAAAGTCCAGCTGATTTTGTGAACCCCACAGAATGAACCTGGGAGGGAAAGGGGGATCTAGGGCAGCTCACGGTTCCTCACCTTCATGGGAAGCTGTGACTCATCTCCTTGTCCCTTTCAGCCTACAGCCTTTGTCCTGTCACATTTGGGCCTCTCTGACGCCCATCTTGATCTCTACATGCACCTGCCGGGAGGAAACTAGAAACTGAACCACTCATCTGAGCTCACTTGTGGAAAGCAAGAATCCGGGTCTATGGGCTCAGGAACAGGAGCCTCATCACTGAGAGTCTCCCTCCAAGTTGTGCCTGCTCCTGGGCAATGGGTCCTGGTGGTCCTTGCTGACCTTCTGTCCCCTTTCTCACCAAGACGCCCTCATGCAATCACCCTCTTCTTAGTCCCAGCATAAGACAGACTTGGACAAGGGTATCTGCATGAACTCTAGGATGCTCAGAGTTTGAGCATCACACCCCATGCCCACCTCTGTGGGCACACAGCACTGTTTAAAATGCTGACTGTGTTGAGATGGTGCACAGGTTAATGGCCTCAGATATTTAATGTGAGAGTCAAAAAAGTTCCACCTACTGGAGACCATTCTTATCCAAACCAGCACCATTGACGAATTTTTGTTTTGTCTTAAAGGAAATTAAAACTCATTAGGGCCAAAACAAACAAAAACAGCCTGAAAACTAGATCAAGCTGAAGGGCAGGACCTGGCTTCCCCTGCCCTCTGTCTCTAGTGTTCTGTGTTCACTCGAGTTTCTGAAAACCCAGTTGATGGGGGAAGTCCTATGTATTTGTCAATAAAGCACTGTTGGGCCGATAGGGAACCAAGATAGGTGGGACTAGGAGTTCAGGAGAACTCTGGGAAGGAGAAACACCGGGAGTCAAGATGTAACGCCATGGGGTAGGAAGCCCGGAAACCTCTCCGGTAAGAGAAATACTTAGATTAACAATTATGTGGTAATTACTTAAGTCAGAGCTAGCCAGTAAGAAACAAGCATGGCCAACAGCTTCATAATTAATATAGCCTCCTGTGTGTTTATTTGGGACTGATGGGGCTCTAGAACCAGGCTGGCGGGAAGGCTTCTCTCAAAGGAAAAGGCTTCCCTTTACACCCAGTAGTCTAACTCCCCAGATGACTCGAAGGTGGGTGGACTGTGGACTCTTCTGTTTACTGAGCACAGTGTGAGCCTCCTTCCACCAAGCTCTCCTGCTACAGTCAAAGCTGTAGCTTCCCAGTTCCCTCTGGTCAGGGCCAGTGACTTTTAGCAGGTCAGTCTTAAGTTCATTTGTATTTTCTGAGGACAGGCAGTGTGCATTTGTCATCTTACAAATGTTCAGTCCCAGTGACACCAGGGTGATGGAGATTCAAGCCATTGTGATCTCAGGTAGCTGGTACTGCAAAGTATTGATGTCCTATCTGGCTGCTTTGTTTTCTGCTCTTCAGCTTGAACTCCAATATCTGTCGCTGGGTTTAATATCCATGCTGCCCCTGGCCCTGATGTATCCATATCAACGAGGAACTGGAGCTGTCGCTGTTGTTCCATAGAATTCCAGTCTCTCTGTCATCTCACTGTGGAAGTGTCTTGCCTTGCTGCCCTTCTCTATAGCTGCCATTTGGTCCCCACTCTCCAGGGCCCATGTGTGTCCTACATTTTAAGAGCATTTCCTTGCTATTGGACATGTATTTCCAGGGATCATTAGACGGTGCCTGGTGCCCATGGAGAAGAGAGCACCATCCCCTGACTGGAGTTAATGTAAGCCACCGTGTGGGTACTGGGAATTGAACCCTGGTGGTCTGCAAGAACAGCCAATGCTCTTACCCATTGAGCCATCTCTCTATGCCCATTTCTCCATGTCTCTGGAGCTGACCCTGGAAGACCTGATCTTAGTGCATGAGGAGAGCAGGAGGGACTTGGGGAGGGCATATCGTACACCTCCCTGACACAGGTCTGTCTTGAGAGGCCTACATTTGAATATGAAGCTGATCTAGACTTCGAGCGTCAATAAGTTACTTGGTTTGGACAGTAGCCTGGGTGGAATGGACAGGGAGTGGGCATGGATGGCTGAGTTGCCAGATAAGCACAGGGTAGGCTGGCCTAAAGGACGGGGTGGGGTGGACCTCAAGAGGTGACTGTAGGCTTGTTGCAAGGTAGTGAAAAGCAGAGCATCGTGTGAGAGGCCCAGAGTGGGGTCCATAGTCCCAGGTAATAAATTACTTGGGTTTAAAACCATTCCATGTAGCTAAGGAACTTCCCGAAGATAGATGGATCTGTGACAAGGACACCGAGCAGGATTACAGTCAATAATCAAATCCCTTGCAATGAAATGACAGGCTGAAAAGTAGCCCTGGTGCGTCCTGGATGTCACAAGTGATTGTATGACACAAACCTGGACAACTGTGATCTCAGGTTCAATCTGGGCTGGAGAAATGCAATGAGAGACTCCAGACACCTATGGTGGTGGAGATGAAATGGCAAGCAGTCTGGCAGGCATTAGTATGGAGCCATATCCTACTCAGTACTGTATTGGAAGTTTGTAGGATGGAATGATCAGGCCTGGGGAACCAACGTGTCTTGAGCCCCCAGACCTTGAGATGCATGATGTGTCCAGCCTCAGCTGCAAGAAGTGGTAGGAGTGAAATTGATCTCCAGTCCCACTTCCTTGTTCTGGACCCACAACCCCCCAACACATGGCCTGCAGAGACACACACTGGTTCACAGACTAACGCTAGCCAGTGCCGCAGGGACTACACATGCTAGTCAGGACGGACAGGTAAACTACCCCATTGCATCAATGGCCACTGCTGCCTCTCTGCAGTAAGCACTTCATAGCCCTGGTTCTTTACCTACCATCAAAGAGACGGGAATAACAATGAAAATGACAAAGGCACTTTTATAGTTTGTTCACTACAATATCAGAGTTGCTGCTTCCACAGCACAGTGAGCTGGAGGCTGACAGATACACAGAGGAGGAAGGTCACAGCTCACGTTCCTGAGCAGAGGGGAGTGGGTAGATAAAATGAATCACAGAGATATCCACAAGCCATGTGAGCGTGTTCATGAAGGATTCGCCTGTCTTCTGGAAACCCATGCTGTAGTAGAGGCTCACAGCATCTCGCTGCACAAGGCCAGTCTCAAGGACAACGTCGCTGTAGCCCTGGTCCCGTGCAAACTGGAGGACAGTTCTGACCAGTGCTTTCGCTATGCCCTGTCCTCGATGCTGTGAGGACACAGACAGGCGAAAGAGCTGTAGCTGCTTCCTCCCCAGTGGGGGATCCTTGACTGGCAGACCCCCGACTATGCCCACCACCTGGCCCCCAGACTCAGCCACCCAGAAACCTGAACCACACACACTCAAGTAGGACTTGGTGATGTCAGCCATGTCTGTGTGCAAACATTCAGACACATACTTTTTCCAGGGATAACTAGCAAGGAGCTGCAAAAATCCAAACAGGAAGAAGTTGCATAAAACAGCCAGCATCCAGGATCCAGACACCAGGACTGTGGCAAGAGGCACTCCAATTAAGAGCAGGATGGTCCGGGGCAGCGTCAGCAGGTGGCGGAAGGCATTGGGGATGTGCTCCTTCAGGCCCCTGGAGAACAAGTCCACGACCTGGTCATAATCTCTCTCCTGGAAGGGGCGAATGTGAAAAGAAGCCATGGGAGAACTTGGTCTCAAGTCTCAGCGTCCACAAGAGATGCCCCGATCTTCTTGTATTGCTTCCTTATAGCCCTACATAGGGAGCCAGAAGAGGGCAAATGAGTTTCCCAAACCTCCACTCACCACCCAGCTCCCAGCCTCCAGACTCACAGGTGCTCATTTCCACTGTCACCCAGGAGGCAGCAAAACACCAACACTAAGGCACAGTGTTGGTTTCCAGAACATTATACCCCTGACTCCTCCCCTGGCCAGTCATGTGACCCTAGGCATGCCAACCTCTCTGAGCCTGTGTGCCTTCATCTACAGATCAGGGTAAAGTAACTCCTGGGCTCCAGGGCAATGCTGAGGATTTAGTACAGCGAGCTTGATGCAGCACAGGCTTGCACAGCCCCTTCCCCCCCTCCAGTCTTCAGGACATTGTGATGGTACCTCATGGAAGGAAGATGTGCTGTCCCCAGCTGTGTCTCCTCTTCAGGATTCATGAATTTCAGAATCCCTTGTTCCCACGGCAGGTGTCAGCAAACACTCCCCTAGTTAGGAAGATGTAATCCACTAAGAAGCAAAGGTCAAGCCCCAAAGCACACTACCCTTGAACACCCAGGAAGGCCGTGCACTCTAGACCCAGAGAGAAACCAACCGTGTCTCTCTGTCCTCTTCCCTGCTGCCGCAGTGGAGTGTCCAGGATGGCATCTAAGATGAGTTCCACCTCGGGGAACAGAGCCAGGCTGCCGCCCTATTGGCTGGCTCCTGGATAATCATAAACCAGAGTCAAGAGCTGGCAAGTGACAGGAGAGAGCCTTTGTCCATTCACTTTGCCATCCCCATAGGATTGGCATGGAGAAGAAGCTCGACCCAGGATGGTCCTTAATCTGTGGAAGGCTGCCATCTCTCTTCCTGATTTCTTCATGCTACACCATCCCTCACCCAGGATACTTGGCCCTGCCTCTAGCCTAAGACACATCTGTTAGGTGAACCTTGGGACAATGTAACTCACTCTGGGTTCACATGAGTAGAGGTCTCATTGGCTGGCACCTGGATGTTTGATAATCATGAACCTGGAGTGAAGAAGCTGAGTTGCGACCAGGTAGGGGCCAAAGTCCAGCTGATTTTGTGAACCCACATAATGAACCTAGGAGGGATAGGGGGATCTAGGACAGCTCAAAGTTCCTCACCTTCATGGGAAGCTGTGACTCATCTCCTTGTCCCTTTCAGCCTACAGCCTTTGTCCTGTCACATTTGGGCCTCTCTGACGCCCATCTTGATCTCTACATGCACCTGCTGGGAGGAAACTAGAAACTGAACCACTCATCTGAGCTCACTTGTGGAAAGCAAGAATCTGGGTCTACCTGGGCGTTGGTGGCGCACGCCTTTAATCCCAGCACTCGGGAGGCAGAGGGAGGCGGATCACTGTGAGTTCAAGGCCAGCCTGGTCTACCAAGCGAGTTCCAGGACAGCCTCCAAAGCCACAGGGAAACCCTGTCTCGAAAAACCAAAAAAAAAAAAAAAAAAAAAAAAAAGAATCCGGTCTATGGGCTCAGGAACAGGAGCCTCATCACTGAGAGTCTCCCTCCAAGTTGTGCCTGCTCCTGGGCAATGGGTCCTGGTGGTCCTTGCTGACCTTCTGTCCCCTTTCTCACCAAGACGCCCTCATGCAATCACCCTCTTCTTAGTCCCAGCATAAGACAGACTTGGACAAGGGTATCTGCATGAACTCTAGGATGCTCAGAGTTTGAGCATCACACCCCATCCCCACCTCTGTGGGCACACAGCACTGTTTAAAATGCTGACTGTGTTGAGATGGTGCACAGGCTAACGGCTTCAGATATTTAATGTGAGAGCCAAAAAAGTTCCACCGACTGGAGACCATTCTTTTTTTTTAATTTATTTTTAAGTTTAAATTTAGATTAGGAACAAGGTTGCTTCACAAGTCAGTTTCAGATCCCTCTCCGTTTCCTTCCCCTCCTCCCGTGCCCTCCCACCTACCCCCCCAATATCCCCTCATTTCCTCAGGAAGGGTGAGGCCCTCCATGGGTGTGTCCATAGTCTGTCATTTCATCCAGGGCAGGGCCTAGACCCTTTCCCAAGAGTTCAGGGTGAGAGTGCCTCTCACATTGTTGGATGGGAGTCCAAAGTTCGTGTGTATACTCGGGATGAGTACTGATCTGCTGCCCAAGGCTCAATAGATTACCTAGGCCTTGGAGACCATTCTTATCCAAACCAGCACCATTGATGAAATTTTTTGTCTTAAAGGAAATTAAAACTCATTAGGGCAAAACAAACAAAAACAACCTGAAAACCAGATCAAGCTGATGGCAGGGGCTTGTTGACTTCTCCTGCCCTCTGTCTCTAGAGTTCTTGCTCCCACCTATCTTGTTCAGGTGATTGTGGGATGGACAGTTAATAGGACTTCAATTTTACCTTAACATCCACAGTTATCTTCTTGGAAGATTATGATGCTCTGACATGGTCTGGAGCTAGATGCAACAGAGACTCTGTCTCTCCTTCTGGCCTGCACTAAACATGTCACCCATGCGCCCTAGCAGCCCTTCCTCAGGCCCTTTCCTCACTCCTACAGTGTGACCACCCTGTTCATACTGACAGCAGTGTCCACAGTAAGAAGCTGTGGGAAGATCTAAACCTCTCTCCCTTTCATGGTGTTAGAATAACAAGCAGAGACTGACTCTCCAAACACAAGTCAAGTTCATGGGGACTCGCAGGGCATTGCAATGGTGTGTGTTATGGCACACAGTGCCCGCTTTCCAATGACCAGAGGAAATAAAGAGGAGGATTACACAACACTTTTACATAACCTTCCTTGGCAACAAAGATAGAATTTGAGAGGGATCAAGGAACAGCATCTAGAACAACACCACTCCCACAGTGAACTGGGCAGAGGTGGTACAAGATTAGGGTGAGCTTTGGGCAAGATGTGGCTCTAGTTGGGTCTCTGGTGAGTATTCCTAGCATTGGGGCTCACATCTCTCCTATGCAATCAACCATCTTTCTTTGCTGACCCATTCATCTGGTGAGGAATTAACTGAGGTGAGTCTGGTAGATTGTGACAACTTGCACAACATTCCTGGGATTTACTGACCCATCTGTGTCATGTGCACAGTTGAGTGCAGTAGAGGACTCTCACAGGGATGTGGGCTGGGGATGGGCTTAGTTCTTTCTGTCTGACCTTTGGTCTCAGTTCCTACAGTGCAAACTTCAGGTAAGCCCCATCCAAGATTGGGACAGAATCCATCTGGAAGAGGCTGGCTGGACAGGCTTCCCTGCCTCCTGGGAGCTGATAAATTCTTCCTGGCCTGAGTTTCTAATGATCTGGAGTTGAAGTCAGGTGTGCATTGGGGAGAACAGGACCCCCACATAGCCACCCTTGGGAGTCCGGAATACAAAAACAGAGCAGAGAAGGTGCAGCAGTCCTGTGTTTTCTCACTGCTGGGAGCATCCTCACCCCCACTCTGCTGAGCTGAAGTCCACTGTTCATAGTTTTAGGTTGTCAAAGACCCATTAACTCTAGCCAGACTCCGCATCTCTAGTGAAGTTGTTACGCCAAATTTGAGGGTCACTTTCTGGACCGAATCATTAAGATCTGTGATACCAAAAAGGCTCAGTTCATTTGATCTTTTACTGGTTTTGACCCCCCCCAAGTGGGTCTTTTTTTGCCTCTTGGAATTGTGGAACAGATACGGTTGTGTGTCAACTGAGCATTTTAAGCATGTGCCCTTTTGAGAAATCCTATTTGATTTCCTGATTTATGGTTTGATGGTAGGATCTATATTGTCCCTGCCTCAGACGCCACACAGCCAAGCGAAATGATGAGGGTGGAGTTGGAGGAGATAAAGACATCACAAAGGAAGCCCTCTAGTGAATGTCTTCAGCTCCCAGGACCCTTTTCCACATGGGTAGTTGTGGAAGCAGCTCCCCCTGGCTCTGGAGACTGTTCCCCAGTCCCTGAGAACACAGCACACACACGGGTTTGGTCTTGGGCTTTTTGAAATCTTCTCCTTCTTCTTCTTAGATGCTAAATGTTCTCAGGACAGGTACCGATCTGTGTTCTGACAGCGGCTGCTCCTTGTTTTTTGTCTCTGTAAGCCGGGGTAACCTGGGCTACACCCAAGCTTTCAGCAAGGTCTGGTCTAGATCTCCAGGTTTTGCCTCAGTTCTCCTGGCTCAATTCCTGTTTTTCCCCCACGGACTTTTGGGCAGACTGAGGGACCACAGAGTCTTCCTGCTGCTCTTAACCCACCACGTGACCCGAAAGCACAGTCTCCTCGTGCACACACGGGTGCCAGACCTGGGCAACACAGGCCTCTTCTGTTGCCCTCCAGAAAGAGCTGAGCTGGCCATACTGAAGTATAATTTGGTCCCAGACCTCTTGGAGGATGCGCCACCCAAACAACCTAAAACTGATCTTATGTTTCCAGAAAAACCCAAATCATGTCACTTACCTTGAGGACTGAAGATGCTTAGTATCCTCTTCCGGGTTGAACAGACCACAGGCAATATGGCAGCTGGTGTCGGGGACAAGGCTTTCAGGAACGCAGGGCTAAATAAACAATGACTGCCACGAAGCAAGTTGGAGAAAGGAATGTGTCTGGTTCAAGAACTGGCAATCCTCTGCCCTTGAAGAGTCCGTGCACCGGAGAGGCCTTCTGCACACTTGCCCGACTCTAGGGACTGAGGAGCTCGTTCCCTGGCCTCTGAAGTCCCCAGAGAACTTCACTGAGGGCAAGAGGAAGGCCACTTTGTCCCAACCAACTCCCAAGAACCTGCAACGCTGTGATCGCCGCCCTTGTACTCTAAGGCTTAAAGGTGGGAAGCTGCCATGTCAGGGTCACCTCCAGGCAGTCTCTGGTAGGTCTCCTGCTGCGTCTCCAGAACTTCCTTTCAGGCCCAGAGGCGCCTGGGTTATGGGGGAGTCGGCTGCAGTAAAAAGTACTCAACACATGGTGGCGCTCTTCACAAAGAAGACGAACTGCCCTTCCGAGCTGCTCCTGCTCTGGGATGCCAGTGTGGGAAGAACTGTTTCCTTTTGCATTTTTCTCAGGAAATGCCTTTAATGCTACCTCTATTTCCAGACGATGAATAGGCTTTAAGATTGAATAGACAGGTTACAAAGAAAATTCAAGTTACCGACAAGGGTCCACATTCACAACTTCCTGTAGAGAAGCAATGGGTAGGTGTTGTGCTGGCGCTTGACATCACTATAGAAAAAGTTGAAAACATTAGGAAGTAGTTTATTATCGCAAATTAGCCTGTCAGTGGACTTGCAGAAGGAAGGTTGCTAGAAAAGTGTGATATGGATGAAGGAATTGAACCTATAGGCAAAAACCTGCGAGAGAATGTGGCATTGTGATTTTGGAGACCATTGCAAAAGCAATACAAACATCGTTTCAACTCTGTTCTGCAGGTTGTGTAAGAATAAATGCAGCGACTAAGAGATGGCTCAGTGTTTGCCATGCAAGTGTGAAGACAGGAGTTTGGATGCCTAAAACCCACATAAAAGCTGGGCAAGCATGCTGGCTGACAAAAATCCCAGAATTCAGGAGGCAAGGGACCCCCAAAACAAGCTGGCCAGCCAGAACAGCCAAACCGATCAGCTCCAAGGTCAATTAGGGACTCTGCCTTGATAATTAAAGGTGAAAGAGATTGAGACACGTGTCTGAAAGACTCTGGCCCAGTCTAACAGGCAGCTGAAAGCTGAGGCTTATGGAAAATTCCGTTCCTCCACAGCTGCATAGTCATTGCCTATCAAAAGGAAGCTCAGCCCAAGGACACAGGCTGCCTGGTGGCAAACACAAAGATATCTGTGGGCGGCCGGACGGCCCGCTCAGCAAGGTTGAGCAAACACAAAGATATCTATGGTCGACCAGATGGCCCGCTCAGCAAGGTTGAGCAAACACAGAAACCGATTGTTCCTCGGACAGGGCCAAGACTAGAGTTCCAAGAAAAACCTCAATTGCCCCGAACCCTAGCCTCATTTAAATTGTCCAATCAGGGTCCTGTTACTAAGCTTCTCACTTCTGTCCTGCGCTTTTTGCTATAAAAGAACCTCTGAGTCCCCAGCTCGGCGCGCTCAGTTCCCTGAGACTGAGATGCCCGGGTACCCGTGTGTTACCAATAAAAGCCTCTTGCTGTTGCATCCAAGTTCGTGGTCTCGCTGTTCCTTGGGTACGGGTCTCCCTTCCGTGAAAGCATCTCTTCGGGGGTCTTTCAGTGTCAACTTCAAGCCTCACATGCATGCACACACATGTGCACAATCACCTGCATACACATGCCAGGTGAGCTTGATAGTTTACCTGTAATCCTGGTGTGTGAGCAGCAGAGATGGGATCCCAAGATTGAGCTAGCTAGGTAGATTCCCCAAATCAGCCAACCCCAGGTTCAAGTGAGAGAGTCTGCCTCAGCACACAAGACAGTGTTGTGGAATAATCTTTTTGTACACCGTGTAGAAGTACCACTCTGACTAGTTTAATAAAAAGTTGAACGGCCAATCCTAGGCAGGATTTCCAAGCACAGAGGATGCTAGAAAGAAAGGCAGAGATTCCAGGAGACACAGAGGATGCAGAGCAAGCAGGATGGGCAGTAGGGAGATGAGGCAATAAAGTCACAAAGCAGAAAGGAAATTAATAGAAATGGTTAAGTTATAAGCGCTATTTAGGAACAAACCTAAGCTATCAGCCAAGCTTTCATAATTAATAATAAGTCTTTGTGTCATGATTTGGGAGTTGGCTGGTGGAACAAAGAAAGACTCCATACAAGACAGAGTGTAATTGAAAAAAAAAAAAGGCATCTAAGGATGCCAACATCTGGCCATGCCCACACACGTGTGTCTATGCATGCACTCCTGAATGCACTAGACATTCAAAAATAAAACAAAATACCACACAGACAGCTCTGGGTAAACACAGTGGGTCACAAGATAAACTAAAAAAGATGTGGTTCTGGGGAAGGGACTTGTGGGGAGGAGGGAAGGTCGGTAAGACTGAAGGGAAATAAAAGAGGGTAGGAGGAAAGAATAATCAGAATAAACTACATACATGCGAGAAAATTGCCAAAAACATAAGCCTAATTAATCTTTTTTAAAGCACAGCATAAAACCTGGAGATCCAGACCAGACCATGCTGAAAGCATGGGGGTAGCCCAGGTTACCCCGGTTTACAGAGACAGAAAACAAGGAGCTACCGCTGTCAGGACACAGGTCAGGGCGTGTCCTGAGCATATTAAAATTTGAGGCCTGCCCCCTTCTGAAAAGAAACAGATGAGGAGTGGATGGGGGAGGGGTGGCGTGGAAGTGGGGCAAGGAATGGGAGGAGGAGAGAGGGGAAACTTCAGTAGGGATGTAAAATAAATAATTTTAAAAGATTAAAAATAAAGAATAAAAACAAATAAGTTACTCAGAAAAAAAATACTTTTAAAGGAGGAACAAGAGTGGATTTTATTAACGTTTCCAGGTGTATTGAGATTTAGCCTCTGAAGAACACTTCTTTCTTTCTTCCTCTCTCATATATTACATTCTGACTGCAATTTCCCCTTCCTCCATTCCTCCCAGTCCCCTGAACCTCCCCTCTCCCCCTGGTCCACCGCTCCTCCTTCGGAAAAGAGCAGACCTCCCAGGTACATCAACCAAACACGGCATAACAAGTTACAAGACTAGATACAAACATTCATGTCAAGACTGGAGAGGCAACCCCGTAGGAGGAAACCCACGCAGGCTCCGCAGTTGTCACTTCAATCTCTGTGAGCTCCTATGAACCCTGCTTAGTTGGTTCTGTGAGTCATGTTCTTATGGTGTCCTTGACCCCTCTCACTCCTACAATCCTTTCCTGCCTCTCCCAAAGGATTCACTGAGCTCCCTCTGATATTTGGCCGTGGGTCCGTATCTGCATTTACCCCCATCAGTTGCTGGATGAAGCCTCTTTGCTGACGATGGGGCTAGGCTCCAGTCTGTGAACATAGTAGGGTGTCTGAAGCACACTTTCAATGATGCCTTCACCTTAAGATTTAGAAATACTTGACCTACTTGGCTGGGTGTGGTGGTTCACGCGTTTAGTTCCAGCACTCTAGTCCCAGAACTTGGGAGGCAAAGGCAGGCAAATCCGAGTTCAAGGCTAGCCTCAGAGAAACCCTGTCTTGAAACAGTTCCCACCCCCCCAAAAAGATTTAGAAATACTTTATATTAAAGTTCCATCTTCCCTCCCTCCTGGGAAACTTCAATTACCATGGACTTTTCAAAAAGAACCATAAAAGGCTTCCGGTGTACAGCTGAGATCTCCGACTGCTTCTAAGCACCTCCCCCCTTACCTCCACCCTTCCCCTTCCCTCCCCTCTGGTCTTTCTAGTTCAACTCCTTTGCTAGGATTATTTTGCTAGGCTGAGAGCATGCCAAGAGGAAACCTTTCATGAAACAATTGTGAATAGCACAGTTCATTCCAAGCAGAGGCTGAGTTTAGGACTGCAGCTTCCCTTGAATAGATTTCTGTGTCATGATGTGCATTTTAATGACATCTTGGTTCACAATAACAACAGCCCAGGGATGCCTCTACTGTGAAATGTTTGAATTTTTCCAGATTGTTCCCTAAAGACAACTTTGTAAGCCTGCCTGGTTGTTCATGGTTTATTTTTTTCTCTCATTGGACTTTATCATTGTTTACTAGTCTAAAGAGTTCTCAAGAAGCCCCCCAAAGACCACCAGTCATGATGCAGTCAGCAAGAGCATTTATTATACCATAAGCACGTGGGATCAGATACCTATACAAAATGGTGACAACCCCAAGGGAATGTGTAAGCTCCTTTTAAGCTATGGGAGTTTTAAAAGCAGTGTGACCATTCTACTTATAATTGGCCTGCATAAGTGGCAATAATATTAGTATGTTTCTAATTGGCTAGGCTTAGCAGGGGTTGGCTAAGGCTATAGGTTTTACATTATTGGGCAAGTCCCAGGCTTTGAATTACTTGGTTATCACACGTGGTGGGAAGGGGCGTTGGTGATTGACTGTCCCTTGTTTGTGAACTGCGGCATGTTTCTTAACTGAGTTATCAGGGGCCTGTCATATGTCATATGCCTGGCCCTCTCAAAAGTAGCATTGCCAAATAATTCCTAATTTTCCAGTAAATAATAATAATCACAATAATAAAGAAATGTAGTTAGAATTTTTGTGAAGTTCTAGGCCAGCCTTAGTTATTAGAGTAGCTTTAGCGTTGTTCCTCCTTATTCCAAATGTGGCAGTGGTTTCTTTTTTTAAATTTTCTATCCTCTTCAATTTTTACTCAATTCAAGATCTTAAGATATGAAAGCTAGACACTGGGATTTCTGCCTAGCAGGCATTTTTGTGCTACTTGTTTATTATTATAATTTTCATTGTACATCAAAAGGACATGGCTACCTTCTGTTAAATATGTACTTAGTAGATATCAAAAAAAGAACTAGGAAAAACTGAATTTGTATGCCTCTGTGGGTGGGAAAGGACACTCCCTGTAGCCATATGGTTGTTGGATGAATATCCCAGTGTGAAAGTGAGGTATAGGTTAGGAGGTCTGTGAGTCTCCACACAATACAGGCTATTGCCACTGCTGTAAAGAGAAGCCTTTTCCTTGAGAGAAGCCTTCCCATCAGCCTGGTTCTAGAGCCGCATCAGTCCCAAATAAACACACAGTAGGCTATATTAATTATGAAGCTGTTGGCCTTGCTTGTTTCTTACTGGCTAGCTCTGACTTAAGTAATTACCCCATAATTGTTAATCTAAGTATTTCTCTTACCGGAGAACTTTCCGGGCTTCCTACCCCATGGCGTTACATCTTGACTCTCTGTGTTTCTTCTTCCCAGAGTCTTCCTGGACTCCTAGTCCCACTTATCTAGATTCCTATTGGCTCAACAGTGCTTTATTGACATAATCACAGGACTTCCTCAACACACTGCGATTGGTTACATATTAAAACTAGATAGTGAGTCCCTATTGCTGAAGATTTTGCACATTTCTTGTAAAAAAGACATGGAAAAAGTCAGGGCGAATTGAAGTTTCCTTCCCTTCTGGTTAACATTTATAGTGTCAGAAAAGGGCTGTTCAAGACTGGGGGAGAATTGTCACAAATGGCCTTGTTATCAGCACATGACCTGCTAGTTAGTTCTGCTGGTATGATAGTGGCAGGGCTGTGGGTACAACTAACTGCTTTCTGGTTGGATGTAAAGCCAACTTCACAGGGGAGAACCCAGGTTTGGTACTATAAGTGAGCAAAACCCTTTGGCAGGGGAGTCACACACAGGCTTTGGAGGGGAGTCTACTGCTATTGTGTTAATTTGATGTACATGTCTATCAAATGGTCTTCTAAGTATCCATACCCAAAGCATGCAGCTTCTGTCAATCACTGTTGTGAAGAGGAATTTCTCATTTTTTCAGTGGACAGTGGTTACTGTGGAGACTCATAGCTAACCAAATTGCTAAGAAAATGTGTACTACTCTTGGTCTATACTATTGACATCTACATTTCTCTAGTACATGGCTCAGGGAACATTTCGAGAGTTGTTGTGTTTGGATGTAAGAGCTGGAGGAAGAGGTGGAATGTTGTGTAATTACTTACTCCAGATTGGAACATTCCCTTGCTCGAGTGAAAGAGACACTCCCAAAACTGTCAAGAAAGCTGAAAGTCTCAAAAGTCCCTTCCCCAGGGTTACTTAAGCAGTTAATGATTACTTGTGGTTAGGAGCATTTCGATGATGTAGCTTCTTACAGGTTGCTCCAAGAACCCAGTGATGCAGACTCCATAGTCATTACCCATGTCAAGGACTGATGTGGGATGTCCATCTGTATATATGTTTCTCTTATTGGTTGATGAATAAAACACTGATTGGCAGGAAGTATAGGCAGGGCTACCAGAATTCTGGGGAGAAGATGCAGAGAGGGGCTGCCATATAACCACCAAAGGAGTAACAGTTCCGGGCATTCTCCAGTAAGTCAAGACCATGTGGAGATACATAGTTTAATAGAAATGGGTTAATAATTAAGAGAGAACTAGACAGTAAGAAGCCTAAGCTATCAGCCAAATAATTTATAATTAATATATAGTCTCTGTGTGTTTATTTGGGGCTAAATGGCTGTGGGACCAAGTGGGACAGAAACTCCATCTACAAAGGTGGGCTTTCAGTCTTCCACAATGAAATAAGTAAGCCATCACCTGTGCTGCCATAAACAATTCTGACGAATTCCTTGCCTTATCAAGATAGACTAGGGGAGTCATTTGTTTTCTTTATCATTGGTGTGATATATGGAGGTAAAGATACCATTGTTCTACGTCTTCCCCAAACAGAGACCCTGGCCCTAATTAGGAGCTCACCAGTGAGAAGCTGGAGTTCGCATGGGGTTACCATGAGCCCAGGACTCCCATAATCTCACAATAAAAAGTTGTTGTTGTCCCAGTTACCCCATCTATACCTGTCGTCAGGTTCTGCCTCTTCCGTCTGAGCAGTTGACTTGACATAGCCTGGATCCATCTTCTGACAGAGTCTCAGTTGAGGGACTGCCTAGATCAGGCTGATTTGAGGGCACATCTGTGAAGGACTCTCTTAATTTATGGTGGATGAGGGAGGACTGAGCCTACTGTGAGCAGCAACAGTCCTAGACAGGTGGGCCTGTGCTGAATAAGAAAACTAGCTGAGCATGAGTGAGGAACCAGCTAGTGATGGGGAAGTCCTGTGTATATGTCAATAAACCATTGTTGGCCAATAGGGAAGCAAGATAGGTGGGACTAGGAGTTGAGGAGGATTCTGGGAAAGAGAGACACAGGCAGACATCATGTAGCCACCATTGAAGTAAGAGAAATACTTAGATTAACAATTATGAGTTAAATACTTAAGTCAGAGCTAGCCAGTAAGAAACAAGCAAATGGCTAACAGCTTCATAATTAATATAGCCTTCTGTGTGTTCATTTGGGACTTATACAACTCTGGAACCAGGCTGGCAGGAAGGCTGCACTCTACATGATATCAAGCAGCAGCCTCTATGGTCCCTGCTGTACTTCCTCGCTGTGAGTAAGTTCCCTAGTTAGAGCTGACACTGCAAGGGCTAGCAAGCACTCCTGCCTTGAGTTCCTGGCCTGACTTCCCTCAATGATGGACTGTGGCCTCAAAGTGTAAAATGAAATAAGCCCTTTCTTCCCCTAAGCTGTTTTTGGTACAGTATTTTTACCACAGCAACAGAAAAACACACAAGAACAGGTTTACAGAATCCAGAGTCCATGTGTGTTCTAGGTGAGGAAAAAACTATTTCTGCACTATTGTATACACATTACAAGGACAGCAACTACCTGAAAACACCCCTTGTTTGTCCCCAAGTGCTTCTGGCATTGCTGTTGTAATCAGCAGGCCTTCTGGGTTAAGGATGTCCAGTGTGAGACAGTGTCAGACCTGTATTAGCATGTCAGTGCTAGAGATGAAGTTGCAGAAATGACGAACAGTCTGGAAAACACCAGCACACAGCTCTGTCTTAATTCATCCATGAACCTTGTAGGATGGCATGGTCAAGCCTGAAGCACCTAAATTTCTGGAGTCCCTAGTCTTGGCACTGAGACAACTCCAGCCTCGGATCACAAGGTCAATAAATCTAGGACCCTCTAATCTCAAACCTTCTTTCTGGACCCACAGAAACACTCCATACATGGCCTCTACTCAGTCATGTTGGCCCACGAGACTGGGTCTAGTCAGTGTCAGCATGGGCCACACATGCTGGTCAGGCCATGAAACTACCCCCACTGCATCAGTGGTCACTGATAGCCCTCTGCAGGAAGTAGATTTTGGAAGAAATGGATCACTCCATTGTCTCTGTTCTTCACCCTCCATCAAATATACAGGATTCCAATGAGCGTGACAAATATGGCTTTATGATCCACTGCAACATTAGGATTTGCTTGTGATAGCACAGTGAACTAGAGGAAATTAGATCAAAACTCAAGTTCCTGACCCGAAGGGAGTGGATAACTGAAATGAATTGAAGGGACAGTTAGTAGCTTCGCTACTGTGTTGAAGAAGGACGTGCCTGTCTTCTGGAAGCCCATGCCCTTGTAGAGGGTTACAGCATCATGCATCAGCATAGAGGTACGCAAAACGACGTCACTGTAGCCCTGGTTCCGTGCAAACTGGAGGACAGCTCTGATCAGCGCTTTCGCTATGCCCTGTCCTCGGTGCTGTGAGGACACAGACAGGTGGAAGAGCAGCAGCTGCTTCCTCTTTAATGAGGCATCCTGGACTGGCCGAGCAGCCGCCAAGCCTACTACCTGGCCCTCAGTCTCAGCCACCAAGAAGCAGGAGCCAAGGTCACTGAGGTAGGACTTGGTGATGTCAGCCAGGTCTGTGTGTAAACACATGTTCACAAACTTCTTCAAGGGCTGTCTGGCAAGGAGCCACAGTAACAGGAGTAGAAAGAAGATGCACATAATGGCCAGCATCCAAGAGCCTGACACTAGGACCAGGGCAGTGGGCATCCCAAGTAAGACCAGGAGGGTTCGGGGCAGCATCAATGCATGGTAGAATGAGGTAGGGATGTGCTCCTCCATGCCCCTAGAGAACAAGTCCAGGACCTGTTTGTGGTCTCTCTCCTGGTACTGGCGGATGTGATGAGGAGTCATGAAGAGTCTTCTGGGTCTCAAATTTGCATCCACAAGGGACAGCCAGACATGCCAGCACACCACCCCTAAGCTCTGCAGAAGAGAAAGAAAACCACGTGAGTCCTCCGAGTCCTTTCAACCATGCTCCAGGCCTCCTAGGAGCCATGTAAAATTTACACTTGTGTGTTTTCTAGTGTCACCCAGGAAGCAATAGGGCATCACTGGAACCAAGTATGAAGGCACTAACCCTGACCACTCCCTTGGATTCTCCCTCAGTTTCTCCCTCTACATCTTTGTGATTTAGTCATGCCGTTCACCTCTGGGAGTCTTTATGCCTTCCTCTGTAGAATACAATAAATAACACTCGGTTTCCTGCCTAATTGTGAG
The DNA here is from genome assembly GCF_017639785.1 of Mesocricetus auratus. Taxonomy (NCBI): domain Eukaryota; kingdom Metazoa; phylum Chordata; class Mammalia; order Rodentia; family Cricetidae; genus Mesocricetus; species Mesocricetus auratus. Next base: position 145,353,408 of record NW_024429266.1, on the reverse strand, counting down.
GATTTAATATGGTGGCCTGTGTATATTTCGTGTGTTTATAGTCCCTTCCCCACTGCTCTCCTTACTCAGTTACAGACTCTCTGAAGTTTTGGTGCCCCGAGACAGTTCCCTGTGGCAGGAAGCCTGGTATCAGGCTGTTTCCTCTTCACGGTCCATGCATTACACAATCCTGTGCTCCCAAGCACAAGTTTCAGAGAAACGTCTTCCCTCTGATTACAAGATTTAATTTAGTGAAAAATAACAGCTCAAGCCAAAACCATGCCTTCCCCCAGTGAGTCCCCAGGAAGGTTGAGGAACTCCAGGCCCACAGAGAACCCCAGCCTTACCTCCCTGTTCTTTCACCTGATAGCACAGAGCAGAGGATCCCAGGACACTGTAGACTCCACAATCAGAAGAACCTGCCAGGACCTGCCCCTCCTCCAGGCAGAAAACTTGGCTGGTGTCTCATTGGCTGGCTCCAGGGTAATCATAAACCACAGGCCATGAACTAGAATATGACAGGGGAGAAAGGGCCTGTCCACGCACTTTGTGATCCCCATGGAGCTAATCTGGGAGGAAAAGCAGGTCTGATGTGATCCCCGGGTCCTTAGCTTTGTGAGAGACCCCCCCTTCCTGATTTACTCAAGCCACACTGTCTCACACAAGCACACTTGGCCCTCTCTGAGGACATCCTGGTGCCATGTGAACACATTTTGGGCAACAGTGCAACTCACCCTGAGCTCACATGAACAAGAGTCCAGGTCCATTGGCTCAGCAGCAAAGTCCTCTGTGGCATAGTTTCTCCCTGTCTAAGCTTGCCTGCACCTGTTCTAGAACAAGGAATGCTTGAGGTCTGCAGTAGCTCTGGGTCTTCTCCTTCAACTACCATGTGGCTTTTCCTGCTATGCTGCCTTTTCAGCCCCAGAAGTGCCACCTTCCAGATGACAGGCCCTAGACAATGGCCAGGTGTGTTAGCTCTGGGGGCTACTGAGAGCCAGGAAGACTACTCATCCATGTCACATATCTTAGCTGAGTTGTCCTGGTAAAGGCAATGCTCCTCCTCTGTCCCCAGCCATGACCTTCAGGCTTGTGGAGGTCCTGCTGTCCCCTCCCATGACTCTCTGCACAGGTGGAGAGGAGGCTAGACAGAGTTCTTACTTAGAAGGAGTTTCACAGGAGCTTTGGGGCCAAGGAAGAGTGAGACACTCTCACTGCAGTGACAGGGACAGGGACCGGGGAGGGGTGGATAATGCTGTAAAGTCGGGAGATGGGAAGGATGGTTGGTGTCCTGAGCAGTGAGGGCAGCTGGTCAGAAGCAGGGATGCTTCTGAGGCAGGACCAAGGCACAGGGTAAGGGTGGTCTGCAAGGGAAGGAATGGCTGGTACTCGTAGAGACCCGGTTATACAGGACCCACATGCCCGCCAAGTAGTACAGACATCACATTCCAGATGCACGCGAGGCTGTGATTATGCTTTTGGTTGGGATGATAAATGACAGCTGCAGTGGTGAAACCACATTTGTCTTTATTCACTTGGAACACGTGTCAGTCATGGCAGAAAAAGGTGCTGTGCATACAGGTGTGTGGATGGTTCTAGCAAGACAAGGGTCCCCCAGCGTGCAGGCTGCATGCTGCATGCTGTGGTCAACAAGATGACCTAGAAATTAACACTCAGGGCTGCCTCCCAAGAGGAACCGTGGTACAGAGCTGAGTTGGGGGCAAGTTCAAAGGATATTTTTTCATTGCTAAAGGGTCTAGTTTGCCCACAATGTTGTGGACCTAGTGGCTTTCTTGTTTGCAAGGGAGCCTTGTTCAGTGTTGGCTAAGACATCAGCAAAGGTAGTGTGTCTTCTGGTCTGTCCATCGAGACACAGGTCAGACAGTGAAATCTCTGCAACCTTGAGGTGCACCGGGGGAAGAAGTGACAAGAGTCAGCACCACCAGACAGCAATGAGCAGGGGGCTGGCCTCAGAGATGCAGAGAGGGCACAGCAGAATGCCTTAGCTCACGTAGGGAGCGGCAGGGATGGTCTGGAAGTGCCGCCTGCAGATTCTTCATGACAAACCAGAGACTGGAACCCAGGTCCTTCCTGGTGGAGGCTGTGGCGATTCAGGGTGTTTATCTTCAAGATAGGGTTCCAGGTTAACCATTCTCATGATGCTTGTGAGAAAAGTGGGTGTTAGTGTAACAGTTTCCAACACAGGGTGTTTACAGGGAAGCAACATAATGAAATGCTGCAAAGGGAGGAGAAATACTCCACTTGCCAGGAGCAACCCAGGAACTTCAGGAAGTCCCTAAAACTGACCAGATTGACTACTGAGAGACTCAGGCCTCAGCACAAAGACCTGAGCAGGATGCAGCCCCACCCCAGTCAGTGGGACTCAAGGTCTCTCCTGCTCTGCTGTTGCATCAGATGGACAGAGAGGTTCAAGTTAACTCGCAATAAAGACTCTCTGGCCAGGCGTTGGTGGCACACGCCTTTAATCCCAGCACTTGGGAGGCAGAGGCAGGCGGATCTCTGTGAGTTCGAGGCCAGCCTGGTCTACAAGAGCTAGTTCCAGGACAGCCTCCAAAGCCACAGAGAAACCCTGTCTCGGAAAAAAAAAAACTCTCTGTTTTTGCACTGGATCAGTTCTCTTGGTGGTCTTTTAGGGGTTCAGGCTTTGGCACAACATTTGGGTGCTCATTCTGGATCCCCAAGCCTACCATGATCACCATCTACTGAGTCTTGAAGCACCAACTATCAAGTACTTTCTCAATTCCCCAGGCAAGCTCTGTACTCTGTTTCTGGTTTATGACTATTGGAGCTCCTTCTGTGAAGACTGTTTAAGATCTAGGCAGACACGCTGGAGGATCACAGGCTAGGAGACCAGGGGATACCCCAGGACCCCACTGGTGGGCCAGGGTACCCTTCTGGGGGGCATTGAATCCCCCTAGTTCCTTTGCAGGAACTGAGTGGGTGGTGGCTGCATACCGTTAAACCGGTGTCTAACTTTCATGTCTGTACATGGCTGCCTGTTGTCTGTTAATTGTGTGTGCATCTTTGTGTTTGTCCTGTTTATGTGTTTGGAACATCCTGAAATCATGGGCCAGATGTCCAATCGACCTCCCACCCCCCCTAAGCCTCTTCCTTGACCATTTTAAAGATTTTAAAGATTTCAGAGACCATGCTCAATGATGGGAACACATAAAGGCCAGCTGACTCCAGAACCTCTGTGAACTAGAGTGGCCACCCTTTAGACTAACTGGCCCACAGAAAGCACTTTTAACCTATCTGTCATTAGCAGGGCTGAGATATCATCTACGGATGGCCTGGACACTCAGACCAGGTTTCCTACATCAGGGAGGACCTGGTTGCAGACTGCCCCCATCCCGACCCCACCCAGCCCCCATCACCTCAGTTAAAGCCATTTACTCACAACCAACTCAAGGGACCCTCAAAAGTGTTCACCTTAGGAGATACCAAAAGCATCCCCCAAGGATCCCAAGCCCAAAACTGCCCTGGTTCTCCAAGGGAGATTGGATGAAGACCTCCTAACCACACCCCCACCATATCTTCTTCCCCCTCCTATTCAACCCCAGTCTGGGCGCTATCTCCTAATATCACCAAACACTCCAGGGGAGGCTGAGCCCATCCACGGAAGAACACTCCGGGAAGGTACTGCCTATGAGGCAGACTCTGCTGCCCTACCCCTTCATGCGATCAAGGCAATGAGGTTTATCTGTACTGGCCCTTTGCCACTGCTGACCTGTACAGTTGGAAAAAAAACGAGAACACCATTTTCTAATAACCCTACGGGTCTTATTAAACTTTCGGATTCTGTCACTTTCACTCATCAGCCTACATGGGACGACTGCCAGCAGCTCCTAAAGATCCTTTTCACTACAGAAGAAAAAGTGAACATTACTGTTGAGGCCCGGAAGTTGGTTTCAGGCAATGACATCCCATGGCCAACAAGGCCCAGATTGATGCAGGCTTCCCTTTGACTGACCCCCAATGGAATTTCAATTCACCAGAAGGTAGGGAGTACCTCAAGGTCTATTGCCAGATTCTAATGAGGGGTCTCCAGGCAGCTGCTAAGTACGCAACTAATTTGGCTAAACTTTATAGTGTTAAGCAGGAGGTTAATAAATCACCATCAGCCTACCTTGAGATTAATGGAGGCTTTTAGGGCATACTCTCCCATGGACCCAGAGACAGCCAACCATAGGTTAGCAATGGTCCCAGCTTTTGTCAAACAAGCAGCACCAGATATTAGAAAAAAAAGCCCCAAAAGATAGATGGCTTAGATGGTAAGTCGACAAATGACTTGATGAAGATAGCAGCTAAGGTATATAATAATAGAGAGACTCCTGAAGAAAGACAAGCCAGACTGAGGATAGAAAACAAAAAAGAAAGACAGGAGAGGATTAGAGCAGTAGAAAGGAAAAAGGAACTAAGAGCCACAGCGGCTACAGATGAAAAATGGGCTCACAACATGGTTTGAATACTGTTAGCAGCATCGGCTGCAGATCCAGAGAAAAAGCGAAAACAAACTCCAATGCCTGGTCCAGTTCAGGACCTAAGAGGAGTCAATAAATGAGTCATTGACATTAACTTCACAGTGCCAACCCTTATATATTACTGAACTCATTGTCTCCCAGCCTAGAGTGATACGCTAGACTTAAGATGCCTCTAGCTTACCACTTGTAGTTGGAGGTTTCTGTCCCACCTTGTCCCACAGTCGTTTTGTCCCAAATAAACACACAGAGGCTTATGTTAAATATAAACTGTTTGGCCAATAGCTAAGGTTTCTTATTGGTTAGTTTTTTCTTAATTATTAACCCATTTCTATTACTCTATGTATCTTCAAGTGCCTTGGCTTACTGGAGAATGCCTGGACATCCTATCCTGGCAGTCTCCTTGACTCTGCCTACTACCTTTCTCGATCCTTGTTTGGATTTCTTTCCTGGCTATATCCTGGCTGCCCATGATGCTTTACTCATCAACCAATAAGAGAAGCATATATTTACAACACACAGAAAGACATCCCTCATCAACCACTGGCTCCTCAGAGCCAAGCCTACTTCACCTTTGAATGCCATGACCCTGAAAAAGGAGTCAACAAACAGCTGACCAGGACCCAACTGTCCCAGGGGTTCAAGAACTCACCCATCATATTGATGAGGCACTCCATGAGGACTTGGGGGCCTTTTGGACTGAACACCCCAGGATCCCTCCTATAACATGCAGATGACCTCCTGATTGCCCCTGCCACTGAAGATGACTGCAAGGTAGGGACAAGGGACTTGCTTCAGACTCTGGGAACTCTGGAGTATCAGATTTCAACCAAAAAGGCACAGATCTGCCAGGAAAAAGTGACATATCTAGGTCATATTCTAAGAGTGGTATTGGGGAAGTCTTATGCCAATAAAGCACTGTCTGGCCAATAGGAATCTAGATAGGTGGGACTAGGAGTCCAGGAGGACTCTGGGAAGGAGAAACACAAAGAGAGTCAAGATGTAATGCCATGGGTGTAGGAAGCCCGGAACCATTCTCCGGTAAGAGAAATACTTAGATTAACAATTATGGGGTAATTACTTAAGTCAGAGCTAGCCAGTAAGAAACAAAGGCCAACAGCTTCATAATTAATATAGCCTACTGTGTGTTTTTTTGGGACTGATGTGGCTCTGGAATTAGGCTGGCGGGAAGGCTTCTCTCAAAGAAAAAGCTTCTCTTAACACAGAGTGGGGCCACGCTGGCTGCAAGAGGCAGGCAAAGAAACTCTGTTAAAAAATGCCTACTCCAACCAACAGGAGGCAGGTTAGAGTTCCTGGGATCAGCTGGCTTCTGTTGTCTCTGGATCCCAGGCTTTGCCAAAATGGCAAAGCCCCTATATGGAGCCACTTAGGAAGGCCAGCCCTTTGAATGGACGGGTGAACAGCAGCGAGGGTTTGCCCAGATTAAAGTGGTCCTATTGTCAGTTCCAGCACTAGGACTTCCCGATATCGCAAAGCCCTTCTGCCTATATGTAGAAGAAAATAAAGGAGTAGCTAAAGGAGTCCTAACCCAGAGGCTTAGACCATGGCGATGGCCAGTGGCTTACCTCTCAAAAACACTGGACCCTGTTGCCTCAGGGTAGCCCCATGCTTGAGAATCAAAGCAGTCATTGCCTTGCTTGTCAAAGATGCAGACAAGCTCACCCTAAGGCAAGAACTGGCTGTGACAGCACCTGATGCAGTAGAAGGAATCCTCCAGCAGCCTCCCAAGCACTGGTTGAGCAGTGCAAGTATGATCCACTACCAGACTCTCCTCTTTAACAGCCTGTGCATATGTTTCTCCTCATCAATGGCCCTAAAGCTGGCCACCCTGCTCCCTGACCCAGACTTGGATCAACCAATTCATGACTGCTCTGAGATACTCAGCCGAAGCCCCGGGACGTGGCCCGATTGGAGAGGCCAAGCAATGCCAGAAGCTGAATTCACCTGGCACACTAACTGGAGCAGTTTTGTCAAAGACAGACAAAGGAATGTGGGCACAGCGGTGGTGATGGAGGGAGAGGACATTTGGGCTGAGGCTCTGCCCCCAGGAATGTCAGCCCTGGCCAAGGTTTTATAATTAGCAGAAAGTAAAGACTTACTGTACATAAGGAGAGCTGCTATGCATTTGCCACAGAACACATGTGTGGTGCTACAAATCAAGAAAGGGGGATTCTGACAGCCCAGGGAAAGACTGAAAAATAAGCAGAAACCCTGGACTTGCTGAAAGCCCTATGGCTCCTGGCTAAGCTGGCAACCATTCATTGTCCAGGACATCAAAAAGGGGACTCCATAGTTGCTTGGAGAAATCAGTGGGCAGACAAGGCCACTAGGGTGACTGCAGAACAAGTTGTCTCAATACTATCGCTATAGCTGCCACACTTGGGTCCCCGAGAGCTGACAGACAAACTGGCATATACTGCAGAGGATGTGACCCTCATCCACAGCCTATGGACCTGGCCACCCAAAAGGCAATAAGAATGGTGGCTAACAGGAAGTGGAGACTAATCCTGCCTGACAAAATGCCAACACACTTGTCTAGACATAGCCACTAAGTTACCCACCTGGGCCCCTAAAAGACTGAGGACCTGCTCAAATGGTCTCATTTCAAGGTATTTGGCCTCTGAGACAAGGTAGAACAGGTAGACTCTAAGTGCCTGGCTTACAAACTAACCAACACCAAGCCCTCTGGAGGGAACCTGGGGTGTGGGTGAGAGGAGACTGCCCTGGGCCTCACTGGGAGACTGATTACACTGAAGTAAAGTCAGGAAAATATGGCACAAATATCTGTTTTATAGATACCTTTTTAGGCTTTCCCTGCCAAACATGAAGCTTCCCAGAGGATGATCAAGAAGTTACTTGAGGACATCATTCCCAGGTATGGTATCCCCATTCTGATTGACTTGGACAGTGGACTGGCTTTGCAGCACAGGTAACTCAGGGTGTACCTAAAATACCTGGGGCAGATTGGAAATTGTGTTGTGCCTATAGGCCTAAGAGTTCTGGCTAGGTAGAGAGCATGAATCAGACCCTAAAAGAGACCCTTACCAAATTAATCTTGGAAACTAGCAGTGACTGGGTGGCTCTCCTCTCCTTTGCCCTACATCGGGTGCAAAACTCCCCTTACACCCTCGGGCTTACACAACTTGAGATCATGTTTGGTTGACCCCCTTCCATCCTCCCCAACTTGTGGTCTGACTTACTGAGTTTAATGATGTAAACTTGCTTGCCTCCTTAAACACAGCAGTCTCAGTGTTCAATGATATCTGGCTGAGGTTGCAACAGGTATACATCAGTTCTAGCCTGGAGACTGGGTCTGTGTCAGGAGACACCAACACAAGACCCTAGAACCTTCCTGAAAAGGGTCCCATGTCGTGATCCCGACCACCCCCACTGCAATCAAGGTTGATGGAATCGCCGCCTGGGTACATTACCCCCATACCCACATGGCTAATCCAAAATCGACAAAGCCACCAAAACCAGCCTCAGAAAACACTGGGCCTCACTGGAATTGGACTGTAAAACCTGGCCCTAACAACTCTCTGAGACTCAAACTTAAGGTCAGATCTCCCAATGACTATGCCAATACCCACTCTGCTCCTTGTCATACTAATGCTAGACAGGGCCACCAGTAGCCTAAACATCAACCCCTAAACCTTACTTGGCAGCTCTTAGGCACCCATGGAGACCTGTCCAAACAGATTTCTTTTTCTTTTCTTTCTTTTTTTTTTCCTGTATTGCTTTGGAGGTTGTCCTGGAACTCGCTCTGTAGACCAGGCTGACCTTGAACTCACAGAGATCTGCCTGCCTCTGCCTCCCAAGTGCTGGGATTAAAGGTGTGAGCCACGGATGCCCAGCCCAAACAGGTTTCTAAGGTAAAATATGGGGTATTAGCATATGCTATGGGGCCCTCCCAGGAGCCATATTAATACTTCAGTTGATAGCCATGGCCCCTGTCCCCTAGGGGGTCAGGGTCCCAAAAGATAGGGCCCAACAAAATACTGGCTCAACCCTACCGCCCTTTTCCCCCAACAAAGCAGCGGATGCCCCCATGCTGACTCAGTCTCTCCATCAGGTTTCTACATCCCTAGACACACTGGGTTCCCCACCACATTGCCTGCTCCAGTCAAACTAGAACCAGACCCCCATCTTGGGGTTGCTGAGGCCTCTTACCAGGTCCTGAAAGCTACTAAATCAGATCTTTCTCACTCTTATTGGTTGTGCCTTGATATCATCCCCCCCCCCATGAAGGGATAGCCACAAAGGAAAACTATACATAATTTGACCAGCCCTCTCAATGTCATTGACAACAAAAGGAGAAAGCCAGGCTCGTGTTACAGTTAGTCGTGGGATTTGGCCTTTGCCTAGGGACCATACCTCATACCTATAAACCTCTATGCAACCAGACGGTCCAGACACCCCCCTAACAGGTATCTCTTACCCTTGGAAGGAAGTGACGACTGGTGGACACGTTCCTCCAGGCTGGCCCCCTGGGTTCGTGGGCAAGTTCTAAGTTGAACTAAGGACTTTGCATACTAGTATACCTGGTCCCAAATATAATTTATCATACAGAGAGATATACCAAAGACTAAAGGGACACACAACATGACTGAAAAGGGAACCTATAACCACCCTCAGGTTAGGCATCCTCCTGAGCCTTGAGATGGCCAGTGCAGGAACTGGGATACCATCTTTGGCAATGCAAGGCAAATATTACAGTAATTTATGAACTACCATTGACCTAGACATAAAAAGGCAAGAAAACACCATCACCCACCTACAGGATTCACTAACTCCCTGGTTGAAGTGGTGCTGCAGAACAGATGGGGATTAGATCTAGTATTTTTACAGTAAGGTGGGCTCTGTGCAGCCTTAGAGGAATATTGCTTCCATGCTGATCATTCAGGGATGGTAAAGGAATCACTGGCCAAAGTCAGAGAGGAACTAAAAAAAAGAAAAAGGAAATGTGAACAATCTCAAGGATGGTTCCAATCTGTTTAAGGGCTCTCTGTGGTTGGCTACCTCGGTCTCCTCACTGCTAGGGCCCCTGCTGATCCTAATGCTCTTTCTTTGGGGCCCTGTATTTTCAATAGGCTGCTTGCCTTCATTAGGGAAAGGACTGACACAGTGCAGTTAATGGTGCTACAGTCTCAGTACCTCCCATCAGAGACCCTTGGAGAGAACCTATGATTGGATCCTCTATTTCTAGAGAACCGCAGCCATGGCACTAAGACCTGAGCAGGATGCAGCCCCGCCCCAGTCAGGGGGGGCATGACTGCCCCTGACCTTAGCCCTAGTTACAGGAAAGACCACGAACACCTCCCCCGCAGGGAGAGGCCAATCACAAATGGACAAACAACTCCGGATCTCCTTCTGCTGAGGCTAAAGTGTTGTCTGAAGTGTAGTCTGCTGAGACCAAACGACCCTAGACCAAAAATAGCCAATCAGCTCAGTCCAAATAACCCTAACCAGGGCTTCAGCCAATCCCAAGTCTGTAACTATGCAGTTTTGGAATCCCCCAACCTCCCTGGTCCTTGTCTAACCACAATAAAAGCCCCCACCCCATGCTGCTCAAGGTCTCTCCTGCTCTGCTGTTGCATCAGCAGGACAGAGAGGTCCAAGTTAACTTGCAATAAAGACTCTCTGCTTGTGCACTGGATCAGGTCACTTGGTGGTGTTTTGGGGATCCACACTCTAGGCACAACTACACTTGCATCCTTCAGCGTATAAGTCTATGTGAGCAGTAAGCAGATTGCTGAGAGACTCTAAAACAAGCTGAACTGCCTGGGAGAAATGGAGATTAGACAAGTTGCCTAGAAGAGATTTGGACCCAATGAGATGCCTGGAAAGAAACCTCTCCAGCCAGCTGAAGTGTTGGTATGAGATTTGCTCAAGTGTTCCTGTTTTTGTGACCTATCACCCGTGATGGGGTGGGTTTTGATGATGCAGCTCTTTCTGAATCATTCCTGCTCCTGTAAGTAACCATTCACCAATAATTCTGTACATGGCCCAATAAAACTCATTGGTTCACTAAGCTGGACTTTGATGGTGTCTGTACTTTGTTCTGACATCAGCTCTGTCCATGGTAAGTAGGGGTGTGTGTGTGTGTGTGCACACGCGCGTGTGTGTTTAAGGGACTCTAGCCAGTCTGAGCATGACAAACATGACTCTGGCAAGCTTTGCCCTTGCCCCCATTATCACTGCCTTGCTAAAAACTGTTAGATTTTCCAGACAGTGGTGGCGCACGCCTTTAATCTCAGCACTCTGGAGGCAGAGGCAGCCAGATCTCTGCGAGTCTACAGAGCGAGTTCTAGGACAGCCAGAACTACACAGAGAAACCCTGTCTCAAACAACAATAACAACAAAAGAATAAAAAATGTTGGATTACATTCCTAAGGCTAGCCACCAAGGTCCAGTCCCTTATGTGGCCACCCCCTCCTCCTGAGGCTGACGATCAGGTTCAGCTATCTAAGTACCGAAGTCCAACAATCAGAAGCTCCCCTTGTCTCACCCAATTAACATGCCGAATTAAAATTAAACACCCCATCCTAGCATGGGGTTTCTCCTTGTATCTTTATAAACCATCGTTCTCCTGTGGGCTATGTCTGTCTCCACTCTATCCAGAGTCCCCCTCTGGGACTTCTATTCCTGTCCCCTATCCCTTGTTCCCTTCCCCTTCTCCCTTGTCCTCTAGTCCTCCGTCTCCTGGCTTTCTCTTATTCCCTGCCCTTTGTCCCTCTGGGACAAATAAATTTCCTTTGTGCTGAGAACTGGGTCTTGGGAGTCCTGAGCCAACACCATTCCCTTACAGCATTGTGTCTTTCCACAAATAATGTCCCACAACAATGGATCACTCTGTCTCAGGATATTGTCTCTAACATGTGACTGGTTAAGCGGAAATTAAGCTAGGGGCCCGAGGTGGGGACCAGGGGCTGTGACTGTGGCCATGTAGATTCTGCGTCATATCCCACCAGCTGGATAGTGAAAGCTTATGCCCCACAATTCCTACTACCAGACTGTCTTAATTATTGCTGTGAAGGGATACCATGACCACAGCAACTTTTTTCTAAAGGAGAGCGTTTAACTGGGACTGGCTTACAGTTCAGAGGTTTAGTCCATTATTGTCATGTGGGAAGCATGGTGGAGTGAAGGCAGGGGCATGCTGGGAAGGAGCTGAGACTTCTACATCTTGATCTGCAATCAGCAGGAGGAGACAGCTAAGCATCAGGCCTGGCTTGACCTTCTGAGACCTCCAGTGACACTTTTCCTCCATCAAGGCCACACCTCCACCAACAAGGTCACACCTCCTAATAGTGCTATTCCTAATGAGCCTATAGGCCCATTTTCTTTCAAACCACTGTGGTTAGATGGTCAGTGTCAGTGTTAGTGTTACGCACTCTTTAAAAAAGTGAGTGTACTGCCAGGCGGTGGTGGTGCACGCCTTTAATCCCAGCACTCGGGAGGCAGAGGCAGGCGGATCTCTGTGAGTTCGAGGCCGGGCTGGACCGACAGCCTCAGAAACAATACAGAGAAATCCTGTCTCGTAAAAACCAAAAAAAAAAAAAAAAGTGAGTGTACTAATGTGTGTGTGTGTGTGTGTGTGTGTGTGTGATAACAGGGCCCCAAGACCTTAGCACAACTGTCTCCATAATGGAAGTGTCATTCAGGCTGTAAAACCTAGCACATAGACAGCACCACCTGCCAAAAACCAAAACAAAGACCTAATCCACTACAGTCCATATAGTTCTGGGAAAGTCTCAAAGTGTACTAACCCTGTTTTTTAACTTCTGTAGTTTTGCTTCTGGGTAACTGTTCTTGCTAACTAAAGTAAGTCAACACAACATGTTTTTCATGGTTTTGTGCTTATAAGCTCATTCTGAGAAAGGCTCAGAACTACTTACTTTTGCAACACACAGTGTTGTCTCCGATTGACAAATAGACTTTCTATTGGCTTAAGCCATGTCTGAGCAGTCTTCCCTGGTGGACACCCCCAACACAATAAGAGTCCATCTCTGAAGCTCACTCGTTCATTGCAGCCGAAAGAAAACCCACAGTGGTGCTTCAGCTGCAAAGAAAACTGAGACCAGACAAACTGCTGAGAAAAAGCAGAAACCAGCTGAGCTGCCTGGAAGAGGTTTAGACAAGAGTCACTTGGAAAGGGCACTCTCCAAACCTGTGGTCCTCTAAGTAGCCCTCACCCATATTCCTCTAAGTAGCCCACAATGAAACTCAATAGTTCATCAAGCTGGACATTGGTGGTATCTATCATGAACTCCAATATCTGGGACGAATAGAAGTGTATTGTATCTCCCCAGGAAAAGTTGTGTCATACAACAGATAAATCTAAGAAACCCTTCTCCCTGCCTCAGCCATCAGAAAGCACAGTTTGGCATGACACACATGTACTTTGCAATTGAAAGAGTTAAATTCCTCACCTGGATCTGGCCTGATTCCCAGTGCTTGCTAAAAGATTGCTTAAATCTCCTTAAGTAAAGCAGGAGATAAAGCATTTGCCTTAGAGATTATAAAACATGGATATGTAAAGCCTGTCACAGTGGGGTTATAACCTTAGAGATGGTTAAGTATGAGGTAGTAAAACCTGTCACACTGGTGATTAACACACAACACCAAATGTGTGCTAATCTTAAGCTTGTAAATGTGCTGCCTGTTCAAAACCCTTAGTTAAACGCTTTTGTAAAGGTTCAGTTCTGCTTTTGTGATTTTTGTGAACGTTTCGTCTGTCCTAATTGGTTGAAAACACATATATTGCATGTGTATTCCAATATTGCTGCCACTCTTCTATTCCAGTTTGGAGTGAGTAGCATGATGCCGTGATAAATATTTTTTTTTTTACTTTTGCAACATTACTGCCTCTAGGAGTTCTTTGATTTAAAATTGGGGATACAACAGCAATGATGGGTGGCTCCCCATGAACTTCACTTATTTTTGGAGAAAATGCCTCTGTGTGCTCGCTTACCAAGATGAGAACTAAGAATCTCAGGTTAGCCCTTTCCAAAGCATCTCAATGTGACATCACGGTCACAATCTCGGCTTAGAGTGAGGAAGGGGCCTACCAAAGGGTTGTCAGAAATCATAGGCAGGACTTATGGTCAGGGTTAGAAAGAGGTCTTTCGGTCTCTGGCTCTAGGTGTTTTCAGAGCTGCATGGCCTTCCAGGAAGCCAGGGTAACCATGGAGTTCAAGGCCCCACTGGGGTTCTTTTAACAAGTGTATGTGTGTTCCTCTGGAAATGAACAGGATGAGGGACACAAGCTGGACAGACACTAGCCACTCAAGCATGTAGCTCTGGCAGGCCTTGTCCTTCTCCCCCATTCCCTCTGCCTTGCTAAAAAACCATGAGATTACATTCTAAAGCTAGTCACCATGGTCTAGTCCCTTATTTAGCCATTTCCTCCCCCTGAGGCTGACTACCAAGGTCCAGCTATGACAGTATTGGTGCCCAGCAATCAGAAGTCCCCCTCGGCTCACCTAATTAACATGCTCAGTTAAAAGTAAACACCTCACTCTAACACGGGTTCCCATTTTACCTTTACACACCACCATTTGCCTATGTGCTGTGTCTGTCTCTTGTCTATGCAAAGGCAGCTCTTTGTTCGTCTGGGACAAATACTCCTGCTCCCTTGGCCTTTTCTCCTTCTCTCTTGTCTCCTAACTCCTTTATCACCACATTCCAGACCATTCTGATACAGACCTCCCCTTCTTCTCCCTGTAAGAAGGACACCTTGCAAGGTCATTTGCTGCTGTTTTCTGCCTGAATCAGAAAGCGGCTACTTTACTTTTCTTCCCTGTTTAATAAAAGATCTGTCTGTGAAAATAGAAGTTTGGATGTAGTTCTGCTTAACCTGGGGTCCAGAAGAAGGCGGTTCCCCTTCACAAACTATCTCCCTTATTTCAGTAGTCAATGAAAAATTCATTGGCGTTTGACAGTTTCTTCATTCTTTCTGAGCACCCATCACTTTAACAATCCTTCTCTGTCTTTCTCTTTGTTGTGTTTAATTCCACAAGACAGCTGAGCAGCAGGACTCAGAATATTTGGATCCCAGGGTCCTGCTTTTGTCAAAGTTTCTTCCCAAAGCCACACATGTACACTATGTAGCACGCATTCTCTCTGGCTGTGGATACTAGGGCACTCTGGTTATAGGTATTATCAACCCCAGGAGTCTTGGAAATAAGCCCATACATACGTGTGTGTGTGTGTGTGTGTGTGTGTGTGTGTGTGTGTGTGTGTGTGTGTACACTCATCTGTAGAAGTGTATGTGTAGAGGCCAGGAGTCCATACTGGATGTATTCTTTAGTCACTTCTCCACTTTGTTGAGACAATGTTTCTCACTCACTGACTGGCTAGACTGAGTGGCTCCTATGCTTCAGGGATCTGCCTGTTTCCATTTCCCCAGCGCTGGCATTATAGTTATGTGCTGCAGTGCTTTTTTATATGAATACATGGCTGAGCTCAGGTCTTCATGTTTGTGCAGGAAGCACTTGCCAACTCAGCCATCTGCACGTTTTGTGAGGACTGTGACTACATATCACAGGAGGAGCCAGAATTAATTGAGTTTTCTTACAGGCGCCCACATCAGCACAGAAAATGATTTATAAAAGCTGCATCATTGGACGTCCCTGAACAACAGGCCAGTAGCTCCATCACAGCTCACCATCCTCAACAACGGTTTATTACTTATGTAGCCCTAGAGAGGGGCCCCGTGGGCCCTGTTAAGTTTAATCTGAGAGGTCTATTCCCACAGATAGAAATACAAAGTGTCTTTGAATTCATGGATGCTGGCAGCAGTAACAACTTGGCCATCTCTCCAGCCCCAAGGGAGGTTTTAAGGAGCATGGGGATGGTTACATAAGATCTAGAGAATCAGATGTCCTTGATCACAAACTGTAAGATCTAAGCATGCTCAAGTTCAACTATCAGAACATGGCCACTCCTACCTTGAACTAGCAGTCATTGGCAGGTGGCCTGGCAGAGGAATTCACTGTGCAGGGTGTGGCTTTTGAAGGGTCCTTGTTGATTACATCCTGCTTTAGGATACTCATCCATGAGCTCTTTTAGTCAGAACCAACCAGTTTTCTCCATTAATTTATTTGGTTAGAGACTGATGAAAATGACAGCACTGACTCTTAGAACTTGCACAAAATACCTGGAGTTGACTGCACGACCGTTTTTGTTGTTGTTGTTGTTGTTTGGTTGTCTATTATATTTTTTAAAGTGTATTACATTTACGTGTGTGTGTGTGTGTGTGTGTGTGTGTGTGTATGTGATATGTATATGGTGGTCAGAGAATAACTTGCTGGAAAACTCCTTCCACCATGCAGGTCCTGGAAATTGAACTCAGGTCACTAGGCTTTGCCACAAAGGCCTTTTCCTGCTGAGCCATCTTGCCGGTCCTACAACCATTTTAAAGTACATAATACAAGTGTCAAGGACATCTACACATGGGTGAGAACTGGCTCTTGCACTTCCCTTCCTTAGTCCTTCAGTTCAGCCTTGAGTCTGTGTCCATTGGTAGAAACTTGCAGTTGAACTCCAAGGGATACCCAGGACTGAACAAAATAATTGGTACTAAAATAAACGACACAATTTATATGAGGAACAGGCTCAGTGGGTTTTCATGCCTCAGTGAGGGGACACAATTCTCCCTGATTTACTCAACCACCCACGTCCAGCTACAGCCTTTAAGCTCAGGCCCCTGTCAGCCTTGCACTGGTTCTCCCAGTGAACCAGGTTTGAGTTTGTAAGTTGCTCTCCTGAATGCCCCGCTCCATAAGCCTAAGACATATGCCGAGGACAGAGATTCTGTTGAGAAAATCAGATGTTTTATATTAAAAGAGATTAGTCTTCTCAGCCTGGTGCCTCCATTTGTGTCTTCACCTGTTCCTGAGGCGGTGGGAGTGGATTCATTCAGTCAGAGCCAAAGTGGCCGCAGCTACTCCATTGTTAAGAAAACCCCACCGACACTTTGCTCTTTCTAACCTTTGAGATCATACCTCTGAGTTTAGACATTTCCAAATGGGTCTACATCTTTTTTTTTTTTTAGATGTAAGGTACACGGTTACACTGTAAGATTCTACGGCCTTTAGTCCATCAAAAGTGTTGTGCCGTAACCATATGTCTCAAATCCCAAGCATTCCCAGCAGCCCAAGGAGCAACTTCAGCTCCAGAAACCAGAGCTTCCTGCTTCTGTCTCCCCAAACCCTGGCCACCTCCATTTTACCACATTAACTTGCATTTTGGCTCAGATCTCATGGCACAATTTCCTATTTATCACGTGTGCTTCCCAAGTCTATTTCACCAGTGCTCAACTACAACTCAACAAGTCTTCCTTCTCGTCTTAGCCCACTCTGACTTAGTGATGTCAATCCTGTGCACACAGATATGCAGCCATCAGCACAGAATGGCCCCATTCCTACATCCTTCAGGAGGAGATGGAGAAGCCTTGTGTGAAGTTGGTTCAAGAACACTGAGGGCATTCCTTCCCTTCCTCCTGTAGAAGGCTCCTTGGCACCTGCTCAAGGCACTGTTCAGGATGAACATTTAAGTGCTGCTATTAGCCATGAGGGTGTAAGGAGCTCCATGTCCCCTTTTCTATTTAGCAGGCAACATGGCAGCTGATATTCCCTCCCACCACCCCATGGGGAACACAGGTCCTGGAGCAAACAAATAACTCTCTATGGCAGCCAGAATACCAATAAGACAAGTTTCTTCTTTGCTCATAGGCCATCCTTTTCTCTCAGCTGAAGTGTAGTTGCTGAACCCAAAATGATAATGGCGGGGGGGGGGCAGCAGGAGAGTAGAAGAATGTCAGTGGCCATCATTGTAGCATGTTCAGATGCTGCCAGCAAATTTTACTGTCCTTGAGCTGCTGCCATGTCTGGAGAGGAAGGGCGGGGACGGGCAGCTCTGGTGCTATGTTTCCAGGATCAGAGTCTCTGAGCAAGAGAGATCCCCAGGATGGGTTGGAGAGTCGCACAGCTTTCCTACGTGCCAAAACTTGCTGATTACCTACCGTGGCAGTCTTTCCATCCTGGACCTACTTGGCCTCTCTGTTCCTGTCATTTGCATGAGGAATGGCTTACTCAAGTGGGCACAAGAGGAGAGTAAAAGCATCCTTTTGTCCCTATGTTAGTGTTTTGTGTAAACAGACATCTATTCGCACTATACAGGGCACCAGGACAGACCACAGAGACGATGCTACCCACTTTGGGTTTGATGAACCAGTTTACTGAAGTCACTTGCAGGAACATGGGTGAGGGATTGCAATGGAGCATAGGGGACCCAGGCAGCTGCATCAGTTGAAAGCCCACCATTGCATGGGTAATGACACATAAATCTGCAACACTGGAGTTCCTAAGAGTCTTCTCTCTGCTAGGAAATGTTTACTACTGAGGCGACTTCAGGGAGAGCTCGTGAGGGCCCTTTCCGGAGTCTCCCAAGCTTCTGTCAGTCCTCCGTGGGAGGGTGTTTCAATTCAGACCAAACATGCCACCTGTTGTGCCCAAATTCTGAACCCCAAAATCACCAAGAGACCCATTTCGATGCAAAAGCAAAGAGTCTTTTATTGTAGATGTTTAACGAGCTAATAACCCCATTAGCTCGGGCCCTTCACCCTGCCACCATGGCAAATGGCTGGAGAAAGACCCTGAGCAACCTCGAGGCAGGGACCTTAAAGGGCAGCGTAAGGGGAGTGTCTAGGGGTATGAAACAGTCTCAGGATTGGTGCACTTCCAGGTTTGGGTAACCCACCCTGTGTTGATTGGTCAACTGGTTGTTATGACACATAGGCCCTCCCAGGGCGATTGCTATGTTCTGCACGTCACTGTTGTGCACTGTCGGTAAAACACACCCAGAGTCGTAAAGCACAGCCCCGCCAGCTAACTTCTGATTGGTTCCTTGCCACGAGGAGGGCATCTGACCTTAGTGACCAGGACAGGAGCGGCAAGGTCATGCAAGCACATGTTAGCCTGTCATGGCTGCTAAAATGGTCACTACACACCCACTCCACATCTGAAATCTTTATGTGGCCTCTTCCGCAGCTCTCCTAAGCCTTGGAGCAGATGATATACACATCTAGCTTCTTCCACTATGACTCATAGGAACAGTCACCTATTCTCAGCAACTTGACAAGTTACCAGTTTCTGATGTAACCACCACCCACTGTGAAAGGTCTCCCTTCACGACTGAGGCTAGCACAGAAGTCATATATAGGTATAAACACAAATGTTTTGAAGGCAACTTGACACATTATACTTGCCTAATAAAAAATAAAAAAATGTCGAGCCGGGCGTTGGTGGAGCACGCCTTTAATCCCAGCACTCAGGAGGCAGAGGCAGGCGGATCTCTGTGAGTTCGAGGTCAGCCTGGTCTACAGAGCTAGTTCCAGAACAGCCTCCAAAGCTACACAGGGAAACCCTGTCTCGAAAAACCAAAATAAATAAATAAATAAATAAAATAAAAAAATGTCAGGGTGGTCTGTGTAGCTTGGGTCGGTTGATGAAAGAAGGCACTCCAAGATGAAATTTTAGGGCCTACGTGGCAGCAGGAAGGTCCAGCCTCTCTGATGGACTGAACCCAAACAGCCATAAAAAGATGTACTTGTTGATCATTACCCAAAGTATTTCCTCATACCAAGGCCCCTCATCTAATTTACATATCTTACTAAGGACAGTGTCACATACCCTCATAACTTTAGTCCATTATTATGGATTGTTTGCAATACACAATAAAACAAGAGCATCAGGTATGCCTGAGGAGTCCTGTGACCAAAGTCACAGGAAGGCTGCAAAACGATTCTACAAATCACGGAAGACAATCACTGTTTGCCACCAAGATTCTTTACTGTTTACCACATGATTCTTCAAGGTCAAAGTACTTCTAGAAAACAGCTGTTCATTCTAATGTCTACCCCTAATACAGTGACTCTGCTAAACAACTACAAGATGACAAGTTATGAGTTTCTGATTTAACCACCACCCACTGAGAAGTCTCCCCTCGCAACTGAGGACAGTGCAGCAGTCACCTATGGGTATGAACAAAATGTTTTGAAGGCCATTCAAAATTGTTCTCACTGCATCAGAGGTCATCTTCCTCCCCTTGGCACAAAGGTGGCTCCTTTCTGTGTTCACTTTGGCCCCTCTGCAAAGATCCTACATCCTGACTGGGCTGCTGGAACTTGTGAGACCACCTATCTGAAACTGATAGTTACAGAGTCACACATGAAATGAATGCAGTGTCAGCTCAGGGTGGGTTCTGTGCTATACTACTTCAGCACTAGAAAGATGAAAGGGTGCCACTTAAAACCCACAACTCCCCACCAGCAAGGCTGGATCTGAAGGAATGAAACATGAGCTCCGTGACTGGCATTTGTAAAAGAGCAGGGTTTGCTTGTTCCTACAGCAGAGTGAACTGGAGCCCCACAGACGGACAAAGAATGGTCACATCCCCGGTTCCCAAGCAATAGGGAGAGAGTAAGTGAAACGAAGGACAGAAAGAGCCATCAACCTCGTGATTGCACTGACGAAGTACTCATCTGTCTTCTGGAAGCCCATGGCCCGGTAGAGAGCCAAAGCACTGTACTGCACAATGCTGGTCTCAAGGACAACGTCGCTGTAGCCCTGGCCCCGTGCAAACTGGAGGACAGTTCTGACCAGTGCTTTCGCTATGCCCTGTCCTCGATGCTGTGAGGACACAGACAGGCGAAAGAGCTGTAGCTGCTTCCTCCCCAGTGAGGGATCCTTGACTGGCAGGCACCCCACTATGCCCACCACCTGGTCCCCAGACTCAGCCACCCAGAAGGAGCCATGTGCATTCAGGTAGGACTTGGTGATGTCAGCCAGGTCTGTTTGCAAACATGTAGCCACATACTTTCTCCAAGAAAGCCAGACAAGGAGCCACAGGCAAAGGAGTATGAGGAGGCTGCATGCTGTGGCCAGGAGCCAGGAGCCACATACGAGAACTATGGTCACAAGCACCCCAAATAAGGACAGGAGAGTCTGGGGCACTGCTAGCATATGGCGGAAGGCAGCAGGGACATTCTCTTCCATGCCCCTGGAGAACAAGTCCAGGACCCTTTTGTGGTCACTGTTCTGGTACTGACGGATATGATAAGGAGCCATGGGAGACTTCTGGGTCTCAAATACCAGTGATCAAGAGGGACAGTGAGACCTTCTTGCTCAGCTTCCCTGAGCCCTGTAGGAGACAGAGGAAGCCATGTCAGCCTCCCAATTCCCTCCCAGCCTGCCAGAAACCAGTGAGACTCCACTCATGGGTGTGCCTCTGTCAACACCCAGGAGGAAGCAGAACACTATTACTGTGTGAAAGCATCAGGTCAGCATCACCCGTCGACCCATTTCCTCCCTTTTCCAGTCATGTGACCCTGGGACATGTCCCTTGACCTCTCTGAGCCTGTAGATCATGGGAAAACACTTGGCTTCTAGGTTGCTTTAAAGATGTAATACAGCAAGCCATGTGCAGACCCTCCCCTCTTACGCTCCGTATCGCTTACCAGTTATCTGACTTTTGGTATTGAAGTGGTATGCTCTGGAAAGATATGCTGTTCTCAGAGCTTGGTTTCCTCTTCAGGGTCCAGACGTTTCAGCAAATCCTCTTTCCAGCCATTGGAAAGATTCAGTCTACAGAAAAGCAAAAGGCCAAACCAAAAACACTCCATCTGGGGGTCCTCAGGAAGTTGTGGGACTCCGGACCCACAGAGACCCCCGAGTCTCACCTCTCTGTCCTCTCACCTGGTACCACAGATCCAAGACTGGCCAGGATGGCCTCAGCTTCCAATGACATCCAGCAGAGCCTACCAGGGCCTGAAGAATGCCTAGGGAGTAGATCTGGTCTGGCTGACTCCTGGAAAATCATAAGCCAAGGACAAGAGCTGGAATGAGACACGGGCTGGGATCCTCATCTGTTCATCTCCTGACCCCCACAAATTTCACCTGGAGAGGAAGCTGGGTCTGCCTGGCCCAGAGTTCCTCACCATTGGGGGGTCTCCCCATCTTTCTGTCCCCTTCATAACACAGCATCTTTCTACCCAGAACACTTTGCCTCCTCTGGCTCCCCGCCTAGTCTTTGGCACACAGCTGCTGGGAGAGGCTCATGGCAAACTGGGCTTCTCTTTCTCTCTGAGCTGTGGTTGGTCCCAGGACAATGGATCCTGATGGTGCAAACGACTTCCTGCCCTCCTAGCCATCAAACCCTCACCCAGCCACCGTGTTAATGCAAGGGTTTTGCTGGACGCGCCCTTTTCAGTCCCTGCAGTGCTTGTCTAGATGACAGACCCCACACAGTGGGCAGCTTTGTGAGCTTGGCGGCTCTTTAGAACCAAGACATCATACTCCTCATGCAGATTAGTTGAGGAAGTACCTCAACCAGCCAGGCAAGAGCGACGCAGAGGGGCACTTTTCTTGCAGGCGACGCCTGTGAGATGGACGCTCTGACGCCCGTGAGATGGACGCTCTTTGCCCCAGTCCTAACCTACAGATCAGTGAGGGCCCTGCTGTCTCTTCTCACGGCCTCAGCTGTAAAGCAGCCCTCGTCTGATGCAGTTAGCTGGGGCCTATTGAAGGCATGCCAGTAGGCTCTCCAGAGAAAACACACATACAGTTAGGTAGGGTGGAGTCTTACATCCTAGAAACCCCTCAGGAGTCATGTATGGCAAAGCTGGGGAGCCTTTGGGCACGGCGCATAGGCAGTATGAGCAGGGTCACGAAGGTAGGGATGATGGGTACAGCCCGGGTCATGCTGTAAGCTTACAGTGAGTTCTAAGGAGAAAGACCGGAAGCAGCCTCCGTGGAGTCTTACATTGGGGAAAATTCTCAGGAGCATTTTGGGCTTCGGGAATAGGTAGACGCCTTCAGTTCAAAACTGCAATAAAGACCTGAGGATTCAGGGGAGGGAGGGAGAGGCAATGCGGTTTTCCAGGGAGGACTTGGGGTCAAGACTCTAGGAGACGTTAGTTAGCCTCTGCCAGCCGTGCTGGAAGCTTCTCAGGCCAAAGGGAGAGAAATAGGGGTTCCCCTGAGCAGAACTAAGGCACAGCTTGGGCGGAGTATGATAATAGCCTGTGGGAAAAGGAAAGACGCCTTACATGGATTCTGAGGGGGTAAGAGTGGGATGCAGAGAGGAACGTGGGAGGGACGGGAGAGAGAGACCACCGACTTCAAGTTTACGTAGCATGGATCCTTACAAGGAACAGATAGATATCCTTTTAACTAGTGAGATGCTCTACCTGGGAGAGAAATTGGAGGCGTCCGGAAGTGGCAGGCTTGTTTCCCAGGGGGAACGATCTTCCGGTACTGAAGGTGCGTTCCGCTCTCAGGGCCGGGCGGGAGCGAGTGAGTGCTCCTCCTGTCAGGCTGGCAGTGTTCCTGCGTGATGGCACGCAGATCTCCCTGCCTCAGTTTGCTGCACTCCCTCCAAGGCAGGGCTGGAGATCACGCGAAAGGGGTGCACAGACTCAGCGCCGCTCGGCTAGGCTCCTCATTCCGCGGCGCCCCCTGGAGGCGGGAGCAGGGAGCCCAGAGACTGGCCTTGTGCCTGCAGGAGACCAGGCGTGTCTACTGCCATCTAGGCTTCATGCTTAGAAGCCACTCAGCCTTTGCCTTCAATCACATTATTAAAAAAAAAAAAAAGGCACATCACAGCTTTAAAGTTTATAAGTCTGTGTATTACAATGCCTGCTGAGGTCATGCTTTGAAACTAGTCCATAAGAATCATGAAAAAGTCAAACAACTGGATTAGTGTTAACCCTCACACTGAACATATTCATATGTGTGAATGCCGCCGACTCTGTGTAATCCTTTCTATGCTCTTTGGTAGATTGTTCACCCGTGTCAGATGTTTGTGGCTACCAACAAAGGACTTTGTCACTATAATCCAGGAAAACGAAGACAAAAAGTCTACTGAAAATGTGTTCGACCATTTGAAGGGGAAACTAGTATCTGAAAAAGAGGAGGAAGGCAGGTTAGGAGCTGCTTCAGACATAGAAAACACCGGTGCCTTGTTTTTGTTTTGATATCAGGGGTTTTGAAAACTACCTCAGCAGTCAAGCCTTCAATTCTGGTAACCTTGAAGAGCACCGGGACAAACGATACCTAACAACACCTCAAATAAAAGGTCATTGGGTTCCTCTAAACCTTCCTGAAATAGCAAGTGCCTGAGATGTCAGAAATGTTACGGGCTGGAGAGATGATGTGGTGGGTAAAACTCTTGCCTTACAAGCATGAGCACCAGGGCTTGGATCCAGTACCAAGCTCCCAGTAACAAGCTGAGTGGAAGTACCAGCCTGCCTGTGATCCCAGTGTGCGGGAGGCAGAGCTCTGGATTCCAGAGCAAGAAGGCTGACCTGACTAACTGAATTGTGAGCTCTAGATTCAGCCTTGAAATATAAAGTGGGAAGTTTTTCGAGAAAACACTGTCATCTCTGGCATCTGTACACATGCCTGCACATATACTTATATGCAAACACATACCCCAAAGGCTTTATAAATCTGTATTTTCATAACAATAGATGAGAATTATGCTGATGCTGTTTATTAATAACCAGGGACTTATTTTTTGGACTCTTATTTAGCATACAAGATAATCACTTATGACATACAGGTTTATCACTGGATTTTGTTCAGATTCACTCCCTAAAAATCTCTTCTGTACTTGAAGAAATTCAAGAAATATTAACGCAATTTTCAAAATTATGTGGAAAAATTACTTGGGGTATTTATATATAGAAAAGAATCGAGAGGTGCAGGTTTGTGTAAATATAACAAGAAATGTTAGTTGCAAGCATTCTGTACATTATTCATTAAGTTTGGGTTGTGTAGTGATGTAATATGAAAATATCTCTTTCTAAGAGAATGGAACTTTTGCTGGCCCTCACAGCCAGGGTTAATTATATACCTTGAGGTCACTTAAGACTGACATTCTACTGTGTATTCAACTGTTTGTATAACCTGCCTTTAAAAAGATGATGTTCAAGGCCAATCTGTGGGTTGAGACCATTGGAAAACACTTATTTGCGGTGGTTTTAGGAACTGAGAAACTGCTCCGTAGCAAAATTATAGTTATGAAGCAGCAATAAAATAAATTTGTGATTGCAGGTTCCAGAGACCATCGGAAATAACATGTTTTCTGATTACCAAGAGCGACCCTCATGTTGAGAACGTGCAAAGTATCCCATGCCTTCCTCTGTGCTGCTTTTATGCTGTTCATGCATAGAGTTAAGTCCTTTGTGACGGACAGACGCACAAACACACATAGCTCAAACAACACACATACGCAATCTACAGACACATAGACAGAAGACACAGACAGGGAAAGATTACCAAGAAAGCCTCCAGGCAGCAGAGATCCAGACTTATGCAACAGAGACACAGGACAGAAGACACAGGGAGCAGGAAGTAGAGTTCAAATCCAGACACAGACTTGCTTAAATGACTCCAAGGGAAGTGCTTTTATTTCTTTCCCTAGTGTGACACCTGTGCATTATCTGCAACCTGGAGTCAATCACTAATGTATATAACCCATACAGGGCTGGAAAGATGGATAAGGGCACCGCCACTCTTCCAGACAACCTGGCTTGCACTCGCAGCATACACATGCTGGCTCGTAACTGTCCATAATTCCAGTTCTGGGGATCCGGTTCCCTCGTTTGCCCTCCGTGGACACAGTAAGCACACCTATAGTATACACATGTAAGTGCAGGCAAAACAACACTCATATAATAAAGCCAAAACATAGAAGTCTTTAAAATAAATAAATATTAAACTTATAAAGTACTTGTAGAATGTGGTTTGAAGTTGGTATCTAAATGTGTGTTTTAAAATGGAGTCAAATAGTTTTGTTGTTTTGTTTTTGAGACAGAAATTGAGGTAGACAAGCTCAACTCGAACTCACTATGCAACCAAGTATGGCCTTGAGAGCAGGTCAAATTTGGTTTCTATGTTCAGAAAATTTAGTTTCTTATGCTCATAACTGTATTTTGATGGAACTTTTAGCAGGAGTGATGAATTGCTACCTGCTTTAAGTATTTTTAAATTATATTTATCTATCTATCATATATTATGTTGTGTGTGTATTGGTCTTGAGCATTTGTGCGCCAGAGCCCATATGTAGACATAGACTACAACTTGCCACACTCAGTTCTTTCCTTCTACCACGTGAGTTACAGGAATAGGTCATCAGGTTTGGCAGCAATCGTCATCATTACCTGCTGAGCAATCTGGCTGGCTCTGTTTTGAGAGTTTGATCATTTGTAAATGCCTACCATTTACCAAATAGTTAAATTATTTCACATATAAACACTTGTATAAAACAATTAGCACATAAATATATCAGCAAGCCACAAACTAACATTCTGCCTCACAGACGTATAAACTGTCACCACAGAAGACACTATTGAGAAATTATTTGATGTCGTCATTTGTAGAATGTCAACAAAAGAGGTTTTGTGAAATCTCTGAAAATCTGGCAATTAAAGAAAACATTGACTTTTTTTCTTCCCTGGTTATAAATTTAATATATGTTCATTATATTAAGGTTTGAAAAAAGAATAGTATAAAAGAGAAAGACTACTGTCAGTCCTACTTTTACTTTAAAGGTTTATGTTGACTTTCTTTGTATGTCTGTGTATGCAAATGCTGACAGAGGCCAGATGAGGGTATCAGATCTCCTGGAGGTGGAGATGCAGGCAGGTGTGAGCCCACCTGACAGCTT
This sequence comes from Mesocricetus auratus, assembly GCF_017639785.1. NCBI lineage: Eukaryota > Metazoa > Chordata > Mammalia > Rodentia > Cricetidae > Mesocricetus > Mesocricetus auratus. The sequence goes on along the minus strand of NW_024429266.1, from coordinate 145,327,174 downwards.
TCAACCTATTGTCACTCCAGTGCCAAGGATGTGATGCCTCCTGCTCACTGCACCACCAGGCACACACACACACACACACACACACACACACACACACACACACACGCACGCACACGCACACACACAAAATACATGGCTGCAGAACGCTCATTCACCTCAAGTAAAACAAATCTTTAAAAGAACCAGTGAAGTGGGATGCTAGCATATGCTGACAAGTGACAGTCCCCAGGACTCTGATACCTCATTGGCTTTTCCTTCAGGCTCCCTGTGCTCTGTGCTTGTGCTAGGCACTTGGTGTGCACTGTTTAGTCTTCACTGTAGCTCCAGGATGCCAGAGGAAGGAAACAGATTTGCTCTTTCTTGACTTTAAAATAAATTTCAAACTAGACATGGTGGAGGACATCAGTAATCCTAGAGCTCAGGAGCCTGAACAAGGGGGGATTGAGAGTTTGAGGCCAGTCTGGGCTATGTAACAAGAGACTGTCTCAAAAAGATTGTTGCCCCCCCAAAAAAAAACTACAGAATGAAACAGAGGAAAAATATCTGACAGAGTGTCTTGTAACTTTCACACGAGCTCCCCACTCTATACTGACTGCTGCTTGCCTCTGGGGCTCTTCCACTTACTGCCTGCATACACCCTGGTGCTTGGCTTTCTTTCTTTTCGTTTTCTTTCTTTCTTGTTTTGTTTTTGTTTTTCGAGACAGGCTTTCTCTGTATTGTTTTAGACCCTGTCCTGGAACTGGATCTGTAGACCAGGCTGGCTTTGAACTCACAGAGAACCTCCTGCCTCTGCCTCCCGAGTGCTGGGATTAAAGGCGTGAGTCACCAACGCCCACCTTTGGTTTTCTTAAATAAGATGCTCACTTCATGGCACTTTCTATACATTGCTGGTAGTTGTCATGTCTCTTAGAACTATCCTTTAAAAATGTAGTTGAGATTTTTTTAAAGATAGCCCTGTCTTTCAGGACTCCGTAATTGGTTGATTCAGAATTATTTGGACCAGTTTACTTATGAGTACAATCAGTGGAAATGTCTTGGGACCTCAGCACACAGTAAGCTCACTTCCTCCTTTGCCTCTCATTAGAAGGTGTACTCTGTTCACTGGTTCCATTACGGGTGAATCAGGTTTTAGACACTTGGTGGAGGGGATCCTGGTGTCTCCACCATAAATAAAGGCATCTCCCCATAGCTGTGTACAGAGTTGAAAAATCTCTCAAACTCTATGGGCTATACCAGAGTTAAGATTCAGATCTGATGAAGCCTAGGTCCAGTGACCTCAATAAAAAATTCAGATCTGAGCAATGCCTAGATCCATAGATCTCAATAAATACCCAGCACCACCACTTCCCAGACTCTCAAAAATTTCCAGGTGCTGGGGTTATGGCTGAGGACCACCACACCCAGATTCCTCCTAAGAAATTTATTGGGAAGGGGGTGGCTAGGGAGCTACAGCCGGTATGTGCATGTCAGAGAATTGAGAATTGGTTCTTTCCTTCTAGTGTGGGATCCTGCCACTGAACTGCCCCACAGGGGCAAGAAAGGGAAGAAGAAAAGGCACAAACTCTTAGTGGATTTTGGTGTGAGCATTTGTTTGTACTCCTAATGCCAGTGCACAAGTTAGGTTGCTCCACAGTATTCTATTTCCTGTACATGGGGGAAGCTGCCCCCATAACACTCCTAATGCCAGTGCAGAGATGAGGCTGTCCCACAGCAATCTTACAAGCAATGACAGTTATTAACACACTCTCTACTTTGGACTGCTGTGCTGCTGAAGTCGGTGTATACGTTTGTTTTTTTAAGAAGATTTGTTTGTTTGTTTATTTATACAGTGTTCTGCCTGTATTCCAGAAGAGGGCACCTGATCTCATTACAGATGGTTGTGAGTCGCCATGTGGTTGCTGGGAATTGAACTCAGGACCTCTGGAAGAACAGTCAATGCTCTTAACCTCTTAGTCCTCTCTACAGCCCTCGGTATGTTTATTAATATTCATGTTACAACAATGATTTGTGAAGCTTTTTATTCTCTCCTTGGGATGTTTTCAATCCTTCTGAGCCTCTGATGAAGAAAACGAATAAATTATTGCCATTTTCCAGGCCCCAAACTCCAGCGAGCTCAGCTTCAGGCCCCAACCTCCGGCAACCCCAGCTTCAGCTTAAGCTTCAGTGTCAGCATCCCCAGCTTCAGCTTCAGGAAGGAAGGAGACCAATGGAGATGAAAAGACCCCACCAGCACCCACTGGAAGAAGAGATGGTAAGAATACAGAATAAGAGCTCACTCAGCAATAGAAAGACCAACATGACTCCACCAGAATCTAGGGAACCAACACCAGCAAGACCTGAAAAGCACTACATAGACGAAGCAGAGGAGACAGACCTTAAAAATTATTTCATGAAGATGATAAGGACCCTCAAAGAAGAAACAAGGAAATCCCTTAAAGAAATAGAAGAAAAAACAGACAAAAAAATCTATGAAATGGAGGAAAATTTCAAGAAATAAGCGGGTGTAGCAATCCTAATATCTAACAAACTAGACTTCAAATTAAAATCAATCAAAAGAGATGGAGAAGGACACTTCATATTCATCAAAGGAAAAGTCCCTCAAGAAGAAGTCTCAATTTTAAACATCTACATCCCAAATACAAAGGCACCTACATTCATGAAAGAAACATTACTAAAGCTCAAATTGCACATAAAATCTCACACACTAATAGTAGGAGACTTCAACACTCTGCTCTCACCACTAGACAGGACCTCCAGAGAGAAACTTAACAAAGAAACAAAAGAACTAACAGAAGTAATGACCCAACTGGGTTTAACAGACATCTATAGAACATTCCACCCAAATACAAAGGGATATACCTTCTTCTCGGCACCACATGGAACCTTGTCTAAAATTGACCACATAATAGGAAACATAGCAAATCTCCACAGATACAAAAAAATTGGAATAACCCCCTGTATTTTATCAGACCACCATGCATTAAAATTGGAATTCAATAATAACACAAATCGCAGAAACCCTACAAACTCATGGAAATCAGACAATGGACAATTGCACCATCCCTGGGTAAAGGAAGAAATAAAAAAAGAAACTAAAGACTTCCTGGAATTCAATGAGAATGAAGACACAACATACATAAACTTATGGGACACCTTGAAAGCAGTGATGAGAAGAAAGTTCACAGCACTAAGTGCCCACATGAAGAAACTGGAGAACAGTCGTACTAGAGAATTAATAGCACAGCTGAATGTTCTAGAACAAAAAGAAGCAAACTCACCCAGAAGGAGCAGATGCCAGGAAATAACCAAATTGAGGGCTGAAATCAATCAAGTAGAAACCAGGAAAACATTGAGAAGAATCAATGAAACAAAGAGTTGGTTCTTTGAGAAAATCAACAAAATAGACAAACCTCTGTCCAAACTAACCAAAAGACAGAGAGAGAGCATGCTAATTAACAAAATCAGAAATGAAAAAGGGGACATAACAACGGACTCTGAGGATATCCAGAGAATCATTAGGGCACACTTGAAAATCTTTACTCCAAAAAATTCGAAAATTTAAAGGAAATGGACAATTTCCTAGATAGGTATCACTTGCCAAAACTAAGTCAAGAGCAGATAAACAATCTAAACAGACCTATAACCCCTAATGAAATAGAAGCAGTCATCAAAAGTATCCCACACAAAAAAAGCCCAGGCTCAGATGGCTTCAGTGCAGAATTCTACCAGAAATTCAAAGAAGAGCTAATCCCAATACTCCTCAAAGTATTCCACACAATAGAAGCAGGTGGCTCACTGCCAAACTCTTTTTATGAGGCTACAATTACCTTGATACCCAAGCCACACAAAGACACAACTAAGAAAGAGAACTATAGACCAATTTCCCTCATGAACATCGATACAAAAATACTCAATAAAATACTCGCAAACCGGATTCAAGAACACATCAGAAAAATCATCCACCATGATCAAGTAGGCTTCATCCCAGGAATGCAGGGATGGTTCAACATTAGAAAATCTATCAATGTAATCCAGCATATAAACAAACTGGGAAAGAAAAACCACATGATCATCTCACGAGATGCTGAAAAAGCCTTTGACAAAATCCAGCACCCCTTCATGATAAAGGTCCTAGAGAGATCAGGGATAACAGGAATATACCTGAATATAATAAAAGCAATATACAGTAAACCAACAGCTAACATCAAACTAAATGGAGAGAAACTCAAAGCAATTCCTCTAAAATCAGGAACAAGACAAGGCTGTCCACTCTCTCCATATCTCTTCAATATTGTACTTGAAGTTCTAGCTACAGCAATAAGACAACAAAAGGAGATAAAGGGGATACAAATAGGAAAAGAAGAAGTCAAACTTTCACTATTTGCAGATGATATGATAGTTTACATAAGTGACCCGAAAAACTCTGCAAGGGAACTCCTAGAGCTGATAAACACCTTCAGCAATGTGGCAGGATACAAGGTAAACTCAAAAAAATCAGTGGCCCTATTATATACAGATGATGAAGTGACTGAGAAAGAAATCATAGAAACATCACCCTTTACAATAGCCATAAACAGCATCAGATATCTGGGGATAATGTTAACCAAGGAAGTGAAAGACCTGTATATCGAGAACTTTGAGTCTTTAAAGAAAGAAATCAAAGAGGATACCAGAAAATGGAAAGATCTCCCATGCTCTTGGATTGGTAAGATCAACATAATAAAAATGGCAATCTTGCCAAAAGCAGTCTACAGATTCAATGCAATCCCTATCAAAATTCCATCACAATTCTTCAAGGACCTGGAAAGAACATTAATCAACTTTATATGGAAAAACAAAAGGCCCAGGATAGCCAAAACAACCCTATACAATAAAGGAACTTCAGGAGGCATCACCATACTTGACTTCAAGCTCTATTATAGAGTTATAGTCCTGAAAACAGCTTGGTATTGGCACAAAAATAGTCAAAATGGAACAGAATTGAAAACCCTGATTTTAACCCACACACCTATGAACACTTGATTTTTGACAAAGAAGCTAAAACTATACAATGGAAAAAAGAAAGCATCTTCAACAAATGGTGCTGGCATAACTGGGTACTGGTATGCAGAAGACTGCAGATAGATCCATGTTTATCGCCTTGCACAAAACTTAAGTCCAAATGGATCAAAGATCTCAACATAAATCCAGCCACACTGAAACTTTTAGAAAAGAAAGTGGGAGATACTCTTCAACGAGTTGGTACAGGAGACCACTTCCTATACATAACACCAGCGGCACAAACACGGAGATCCACAATTAACAAATGGGACCTCCTGAAACTAAAAAGCTTCTGTAAGGCAAAGGACACAGTCACCAGACTAAAAGGCAGTCCACAGAATGGGAAAAGATATTCGCTAACCCCACATCTGACAGAGGGCTGATCTCCAAAATTTACAAAGAACTCAAGAAGCAAGTCTCCAAAACACCAAAGGATCCAATTAAAAGGTGGGGTGCAGAACTAAATAGAGAATTCTCAATAGAGGAGGCTAAAATGGCCAAGAGACACTTAAGAAAGTGCTCAACATCCTTAGCCATCAGGGAAATGCAAATCAAAACAACTCTGAGATACCATCTTACTCCTGTCAGAATGGCTGAAATCAAAAACACCAATGACAATTTATGCTGGAGAGGATGGGGAAAGAGGGGAATATTCCTCCCCTGCTGGTGGGAGTGCCAACTCGTACAGCCACTTTGGAAATCAGTATGGAGATTCCTCAGGAAAGTGGGAATTAATGTACCACAAGACCCAGCTCCACTATGTTCATAGCAGCATTATTTGTAATAGCCAGAACCTGGAAGCAACCTAGATGCCCCTCAACTGAAGAGTGGATAGAGAAAATGTGGTATATTTACATAATGGAGTATTACTCAGCAGAAAAAAAAAACAATGGAATCTTGAAATTCGCAGGTAAATGGATAGCACTGGAAGAAACCATCCTGAGTGAGGTAACCCAGTCGCAAAAAGACAAACATGGTATGTACTCACTCATATATGGATTTTAGACATGGATCAGGATAGTGCCAGTCTGCACTTCCACTGATAGAGAGTCTGGGAAACAGGAAAGAACCTAAAAGATATACATAGTACCCAAGAAAAGAGGATTGAGTCAAGATCCTCTGAATGGATGGGGAACACGGCTGGGGGGGGAGTGGGAGCTGGAAAGAAGAGAGGGGGAGAAGAGGAAGAGAGAGTAGGTCATGGGGGAACAGGAAGGTTGAGGGGGGGTATAATAGGGGGAAGAGGGAATCATAGGTTAGAAGACAGATCAGGCACCAGTGTGACCTCTAGTGATCTAAAAGGATGACACCAATTGGCAAGCTAAGCAATAGTGGAGAGACCACCTCGAATGCCAATTCCTGATAATGAACTTGATGTCTATAACCATCCGGGAGCCTTCATCCAGTGACTGATGGAAGCAGAGGCAAACACCCACAGTTAAACACTAAACTGAACCCAAGGAACCCAGTGACAGCGAGAGAGGAGCGATGAGCAAATTGGCAAAGAACGGGCTGGCAAAACCAGCAGAGACAGCTGATCTGAACAGGGGAGAGCTCTTGGCCCCCAGACTGACAGTGGGGAGGCCAGCATGGGACTGATCCACACCTCCCAATGTGAGAGTCAGTGAGGAGGTCTGGGCAACCTATGGGGCCCTGAGCAGTGGATCAGTGTTTATCCCTGGAATACAAACAGACATAGTGTGTCCCTAACACAAAGAGGGATGCTCTCTCAGCCTGGACTCTTAGGGGAGTGCCTGGACCCTACCCTGAATGAAATGGCAGACTCTAGATATCCCCTATGTGGAAGGAATTGGCAATAGGGTGGGAGGCTGGGGAGGGATGGTGGGGGGGGTGCGGGAGGAGGGGAGGGAGAGGGAACTGGGATTGACATGTAAAACAAGCTATTTAAAATTAAAAAAAAAAAAAAGCCAGGCATGGTGGCCTACCCTTGTAACCCTAGCTCTGAGGAGGCTGAGACAAGAGGATTTTTAGGGCTCTCTGTCTAGCCAGTGTAGCCTAACAGTTGAGTCTCAGGTCCCAGTGAAAGACTCACACACACACACACACACACACACACACACACACACACACACACACGCACGCACGCACGCACGCACGCACGCACGCACGCACGCACACAGTGGGGAGAATGAGATAGAAGGTATGGTTTCATGAGTCACATGTGTTTGACCCTTGGATGAAAACCCAGCAGGGGTGCGTGGAGGAGTTGCTGTGTAAACCAGTGTCACTGTTGCTCACCAGGCTTGGGAAAGACAAACAAGGCTGAGTCAATATGGAGGTGGTTTCTTTGGCACAACCCACCCACCATTCAGAACCCAGCCTGCCCTAAGCCTCCAGCTTCATTTGAGGAGAACCTGGTGGCTCACAGGCTCTGTCTATGGCCTCCTGCTTCAGCCCGTCCCAATCTGTGCCTGCTCAGTCGCCTGGAGCTGTGCTGGCTCATGGCCACTCCTGGTTTTCTTGTTTTGTTTTTCTGGGTTCACTGCAACTTCATTTAGTTACCATGGAAAGCAAAGAATGACCTTCTGGGTCAGTTGCTTTGGGAACAAAATTTAGATGCATCACGTCTGCCTGTCCTAGATGCCTTCACAGCCCTTTGTGCCTGGGCCAGCACTCTGCCCTTGTCCCTTCTGTCCTAGAGGCTGGCTTGCTGTACTGCCAGAGCCAGAGCAGCAAGAGGCCACTTCTCAGCCTTCACTTGGCTTTGGAGTGTGGGGGATGAGAAGGGAGGCCTGGAAGAGATTGGGGGATGGGGGAGTGACTGGTGCTTCGCTTGGGACCTCCCTGAGGGCAGGGGCTAGTCCCAGCTATCCAGATTCCCCAAACCTTGCCCCCTTCTTGTCCTTGATGACTTCAAACTTCTGCTCATCCCGTTCAGGCCTGTAGCCACAGCATTCTGGCTTCAGAGCAACCTGGGTGTGAGTCCTGTCCCTCACTGTGCTGTCAGCTTCTCGTCACTGTCATCGCTTTCCTGAGAGAATTCACTTGCAAAGTGGAAGGTTTGTTTGGGCACAGGGTTTTGGAGGTTCTAGTCCAGGACTAGACCCAGCTGCATTGAGGGCTGGCTTTAAAGGAGGGACACAGGTGACTCAGACACTGGCTCAGGAGATTGTCCTTCAGACCCTGGGCTTGGAAGAGATGAGTCCCAGGTGGGCGGCCTCTGGATTTCTCTTAACAGAGCACCACACTAGGTCCAGCTTGTATCACAGTCAGGGCTGAGCAGCCCTGCACTGGCTGATGGGCACTGCAGTAGGGATGGACACCTTGGTGAGGAGAAGCTAACAGGCTGTTCTCTGTCTGCTAGTCAGAACTGAGTGCGCGGAAGAATCTACCTGAGAAGTCCTGGGTCCAGACGCAAAGGCAGTTCCTGGACAGAGGCCTCCCTCAGGCATGGCTCAGTATGTACGTGGTCACACAGACCAGAGCCTTCATCCTCCCAGAGGCCCAGTGAGGCACATGCTTCTGGGTTCCTAGCAGGTGGGCAACTGTCCTTGTGGGGTAGAGGACACCCTGCAGTGCCATGACAAGAGGTAGTGACAGCATTTCCATTTCCATGGAGCCAGTGTTGAGACCAGACAGGCTGGATTCATGCATTTGAGAACAAAATCTTCCAACTCAGAAGGCCTTTTGGAGAAGGAGACTAAACACCCAGGGTTGAAGAGGGAATTCCCTGGGGGGATGACATCACTGCATTTAAATGGGAGTCTCCCTGATGTAATGAAACTTCACAGCCAACAATTACACCCACCCCATTCTCTCGAAAACAACAGCCCTTGATGGAGGACAGCACTCCCCTTGATCCACCAGGGGGCACCTACCAAACTGTGAGAGACAAAGCAATGAGACTCACATCTTTATGACAGAGGGTAGGCGCCAACCCCCCCCCCCAGCTGTTTCATCGTAAGAGGGCACCCAGGCGCGCTTGAGAAGACAGTGCTAGTTGGCAGCTTGCAGACAACTGCTAACTCTTCAGGTTTCTACACACCTCCAAGGAGCAGAGGAGACTTTTACAATGACAAGTATTGTGAGGACTTTCCTACAGAAATACAAACAAATGTCTGTACCCCAGATTGAGTACTAACAGACACTGGAGTCTAGTTTAGGTGAATTACTGAGTTTATTGAGATACGTGTAGGAATCTGAGCAAGGAGTTACTTATAGAAGCATGGATGATACAAAGGCAGCTTCACCACTGAAAAGCCCAGCCCATCACAAAAGATTCACCCTGCGGCCCTGTGCCACTTGGAATCTTCTCCCCAGCAATTGCTGCTTACCTTGGGGTAGGCCTCAGCGATCATTTGTCTTCCAGGTGCATCCTGATCTAGCTGTCTTCCCTCCTGGGCCTTGCATTTCCCTTATTGCCCGAGTCTCAGGAACCTTCTTTCTCTTTTTAGAAAGGAAGTAATGTTTCATTGCATAGGAAACAGCTACACAGCAGGTTTACTGAAGACAGCACTGCTGTGATATAATTGTTTCTAATTTCCAAATAAGGAGACTTCAGTGACTGCATGCACAGGTGTGTGTGGCGTGTCCTGGGTGCGTGCATACCCATATTCTATTTCTGAGAAAACAGCTCTCTCTGCATGTGGATAACAGGACTTTTGGGCCCCAAATGCAGGTGGCACTTAGAAATTTACTTTCCCAGAAGCCCTAGGGTAAGAACTTTATTATTTTGTATACATCTACCTGTCTGCTTAAAGAAAGTCTCCACTTTGAGGACATGAACATGAGCTAAAACAGCTCGAGGCCCTGGGATGCTAGTCTTTTTTTCCCAATAACCCTTTGACACTTGCATCCAGCACCTGGGGGCTCCTGTCTTGTTCCTGGACTGGGCCTAACTGAAATGAAAACCTGTGTAAGTGAAAACAGTGCAACACAAAACTCAGTGTACACATATATAAGATTGTCCAAGAATTAAAAAAAAAAAGTGGACTCAAGGTATCAGCCACTAAGTCTGAGAAAGTCAATGGCCACAGGCCAAAGTTTATGACTTCCTGAAACACAGAGACTTCCAAGTTCATTTTCCACACATTGTTTCTAATGCAACAGTAATATGGGGTTAGGTATATGAAGCACATGTACCCCAGAAACCCAGAGAACAGCAAAGCTCCCAATGTCCCCCCAGCACCCCTGCCACTCATCACATGCATTAGAATCTGGTGTGTACCAGCAAGGAGCTTTTATTGGTCACTACACTGACATGACAGGGTTCACTAGTTCCTGTAGAGTGCAGCAGGGCCAGCAGCTGCACAGGAGCGTAGGTCCCGGCCCCACTTCCTAGGCAGAAGGGAGGGAATACTTTAATTGAATTGTAGGAATATCCACTAACCTCCAGAACACACTCATGAAGTACTGGCCTGTTCTCCGGAAGCCCATGCTCAGGTAGAGGGTCTCAGCGCCATGCTGTAAGACACTGGTCTCAAGGACAAGATCACGGTAGCCCTGGCCCCGTGCAAACTGGAGGACAGTTCTGACCAGTGCTTTCGCTATGCCCTGTCCTCGATGCTGTGAGGACACAGACAGGTGGAAGAGCTCCAGCTGCTTCCTCCCTAGTGGGGGATCCTTGACTGGCAGGCACCCCACTATGCCCACCACCTGGTCCCCAGACTCAGCCACCCAGAAGGAGCCATGTGCATTCAGGTAGGACTTGGTGATGTCAGCCATGTCTGTGTGCAAACACTTGGCCACATACTCCTTCCAGGGCTGTCTGGCAAGGAGCCGCATGAGAAAGAGCAGAAAGAAGATGCATATAATCGCTAGCAGCCAGGAGCCAGACACCAGAACCAGGGCAAGCAGCACCCCAAGTAAGAGCAGGAGGGTCCGGGGCAGCGTCAGCAGGTGGTGGAAGGTGGTGGGGATGTGCTCCTCCATGCCCCTTGTGAACAAGTCCAGGACACTTTTGCGGTCACTGTCCTGGTACTGGCGGATGTGGTAAGGAGCCATGGGAGACTTCTGGGTCTCAAATCTCGGCATCCAGGAGAGACAGCTCTACCTGCCTGCACACCTTCCCTGAGCCCTGCAGGAGAGAGAAGCCATGTGAGTCCCCTGACCTTCCCCCTCCCAACACCCATGTAGGCCCTGTTCGAGGGTGTGTCTTTTGCTGTCACCAGAGCGGAAGCGGACCCCGACACTGGGAAGAGACATTGTGTCAGCAGCACCTGATTACTCCCCTGCCTCCTCCCCTTTCTAGCCCCTAGCCATGGGGCACTGGGTATGTCCCTTCTCTCTGAGCAGGTGTCTCCACCTGCAGAGCAGGAAGAAAGAAGATCCGGTTTTAACTCTGTGACTTGTAGGCAGCACACATATGAATGGCTCCTTCTCTGTTGTTACCCAGTTACAGGCTCTTTGGTATTCAGCACTGAGACGCCACGTTTGTGCAGGAAGATGTGATGTCCTGAGAACTGTGTTTCCTATTCAAGCTCCCTACATCACAGTGCTGTCTTCCCGAGCTCAAGTTCTAGCAAAGCCTCTTCTTCCCCTATAGATCCAGTGAAAGGCAAAGCCCCAAGAACCCCACCTTTAAATATTGTGATATAGGCCCAACCTTGTTCTCTTTCTTCTGACCTGGTACCACAGAGTCAGGAGTGTCTGGAATGGTTCCCATCTCTGAGTAGCACTAAGTAGACATTGTCATCTGCCTTCCCTCTGGTCAGCAGACCGGGGTAGGGACCTCATTGGTAGCTCCAGAATAATTGTAATCCAAAGGTCAAGAACTGGAATGTGGCAGTGGAGGTGGCACACATCCATTTTCCTTGTGACCCCATGGAATACACCCAGCCGAGCAAGCTCTGGCGTGACACACTGGGCCCATGCTTGAGAAGCATGCCATCTGCTCGCGGTTTCCTCCACTTTCAGTGTTTGTCTCCAATTCCCAGCCTGACTGCCTGAATGCACCTGCTAAAGACAGTGGTTCTCAACCTGTGGTTAGGGACCCCAGGGGTATTACTGAATGACCCTTTCACAGGGGTCTCCTAACACCATCGGAAATATCAAATATTTACATTATGATTTGTAACAGTAAAATTACAATTATGAAGTATCAGTGAAAATAATTTTATGGTTTGGGGTCACCACAACATGAGGAGCTGTATTAAAGGGTTATAGCACTAGGAAAGTTGAGAACCACTGAGCTAGGAGGAACCTGGGGTCTGGTCACTTGCTATGCACTCATACCTCCCGGCTCAGTAGGGTCTTCATAACAGGGCTCTTTCCTGCCTCAGCTGTACCTGCTCCTACTAAGATGGAGCTGTAGTCCACACCGACATCTGCACTCCTTATCCATCATGTGGAGGACACAACTGTTGTGCCTTGCGAGCCCTTTTCAGTCCCAGCAGATCCATTTTCCAAATGACAGTCCCCAAGCAGGGCGGCTGCTGGAGCTCAGAGCCATGCTCACAGCCGGGGATCTTCTCGAACCAGCTAGCAGCAATACCACCTCACGATACAGGAAAGAGTGGCTCAGCCTGCTCTCTTCCCCACATCAACATGAGAGTTTTTAAAGAAAGTATGAGAATATTTGTGTCAGGAAGAAGAGAAAGGGAGTATTTTATTTATTTGTATTATTTATTTTTCTTTTTATTTCCTTTTTTTTTTTTTGGTTTTATGAGACAGGGTTTTTCTGTATTGTTTTGGAGGCTGTCGGTCCAGCCTAGCCTCGAACTCACAGAGATCCGCCTGCCTCTGCCTCCCGAGTGCTGGGATTAAAGGTGTGCGCCACCAACGCCCGGCTTGTATTATTTATTTTTCAAGACAGTGTCTCTCCACATAGCTACATAGCTGTTCTGGAACTCACTACATAGACCAGGGTGGCCTCAAACTCACACAGGTCCACCTGCCTCTATCTCCCCAGTGCCGAGATTAAAGGCGTGCGCCACCATGCCAAATGAAAGGGAATATTTTAGATAATGAAGGATTTTTGGATGGTAAAATAGGATTTTGCCCTGAGTAAAATGACTGGGTTTTTCCAAAATGAAAAGGAAAGAGAAAGATAGGAGGGCAAAACCCAGGAGCTGAATGAGTAGCGAAGGGTCACAGTGAGACACTCGGTCTCAGGCGCTGCGGTCCTGGGCTGTTCTGGGGACTCCTTAGGTCAAAACTAAGTACATCCACACAACGTGTTCACTTTTCTCCAAAGTCATCGTGGTCAGTATAACTCATTTGGTATTCCTATTATTTTACCAGCACCATTCAGAATTAAAAACCAAGCCAAACCACAATCTTGCCATTTTGGCAGTCCTGCTATTTAAAATCCTGTCCTATATGTCTTTACCTTGACAAAAGACATACCTTGTTGCTGTATACATAATTCACTTACAACATCTATGTGTGATCATTAACACTGTTCCCCATTATTGGTCCAAAGTTTATTTTTAAATAGTGCTGTAGACCTAATGCCCTAGCCAGCTACCTAAATTTTGCTACGCCTTTAATCCCAGCACTTGGGAGGCAGAGGCAGGCGGATCTCTGTGAGTTCGAGGCCAGCCTGGTCTACAAGAGTTAGTTCCAGGACAGCCTCCAAAGCCACAGAGAAACCCTGTCTCGAAAAACGAAAAAAAAAACCCACTGGACAGGTTGATTGATATCTATATCTATATATATTTATATTTATATATATGTGGGAGGAGGGCACTTTGGCTTTGTGTAATTCTTCCATGTGGTGATGCTAACTGTTGTTGGCTCCTTTACATATATTTATGCCTAAAACACATCAGTTAGGAAGCACTTTAAAAACTGTTTTCCTCCAAAACAAAACTGTTAATATGGCTAAGTGTGTTCATGAAGTCCTATATTTATCGACTATTTTAAGTAAGGATAATTCAACATGCCCTAACAGTGTACATTCTGAGCAATGCTTCCTAATGTTTAAGAGGCATTCGATAATGGGATTTAAATGCATTAGATAAATAGATTTAAAAGCATCTATAGACAAGAGTGCCATGGCTCAATTGGAGGTTAGAGAGCAAGTCTGTGGAGTTGTTTCTCTCCTTCCACCTTAGGTGGGTTCCGGAGATTTAAGCCAGGCTTCAGGCTTGCTGGGCTATCTCCTGGACAAAATACTTCATTTTTAAGTTAGTTTTCCCTGAGTATTTGCTCACTAGTTTTGTTTTGTGTTCTCCTTTAAGAATTATATGGCTATTGTCTGCAGACATTCTGCAAAAGTACAGTCTCTAATGGGGGAACTCCTTTGGTGTTTTTGGAGATGCTAGACCATCAATAACAAGAAAAACAAAATGTAAAAAAATAGACTCCAGGTAGGCCTAAGAGCCAGTCCTTCTATACCTCTTAGCTGCCTAAAACTGGTCACAAAGGGTTTTATTGGCACTGATTCCTTCACATCTGTCACTTGTTCCCACCCTCAACACAGAATCAGATCAATCCAACTGGGACAGGTCTCATCCCAGGGATGAGAGATACGATCAAACCACTACAGTCAAGAGAACATTCTTCAGAGACGTGGAAAGGTGTCAGACTCAGAATCATGTCACTTGAATAAAAGGGCTTACACTTGGAGAACAGTGTCCTCATGGGACCCAGAAACAAAACCAACAGCAAGAATGGAGTCACTGGCTTTCCAAAAGTAAAGTCAAGAAGTTACAGAGAAATGGCCCTTATGCATGGTTACCTGAGACTGTTTTCCAACTCTGGTTCACACTTTTATTATTTATGTTTGTTTTAGACAAAGGAATGTTTCAGAAATTCTCACTCCAAGTCATAGCTGCTCCTGCTACATAGGGTATGCTCTCTAACACACATCTTTATGTGCTAGAGAATTCTTTTGCAAGTAAGAAGACATTGCCATGGTGTCAAAATGTCATCTTTCCTATAATACAGATCTCAGAGTTCCTACTAGTAATGAAGAATGACTGTGGACAGATGGGGACACTTTCATATTCTGTATTAGGAAGACACACTTGCACTCCATACTGTAGACATGAACCAAAATGAACATATTAGATTAGCATGGGCACACTCTCGTTTGTTTTTAACTTCCCAGCCCAGCCATCCCTGAAGGAGTGTAAGGTTAAGATCAGTAGACTCCGAGTTTCAAAAAGTGCCTGAGTCCAAAGATCTGTAGATGAGGAACGAGTGCAAAGGGTAACGAAGCAAACACGGATAACACCTCTCAGAAACGTAGCTAACCACCCGACCGGGAGGCAAAAAGGAGCTCCAGGAAAGCTGGCTGTCTTTGCCGCCAGCCCTATCTCCTCGTTATATAATCTGCTGCCTGGAGATGAGGTGGAATGCATGCCTCCAAGATAATTAATCTGCTTTCTTCTTGGACTGCTGGCTCTCTGGATAAACCGTGATTTTAAGATTCAATCCCTTCCTCTATTTATTGGGTTCTCTGGCAAGTAGCACGAACCAAAATCTGGTTTCACCTTGGTGGCCATCCTTCCCCAGGAGTAGCGCCCTGGTCTTGCACAACTGCCTGAGGCGGATAGCTAGTTTATGGGAACTTAGCCCCAGCATCCTTTCAAAGAAACCTTATTATCCTCCCGTGTGCTCAAAAGACTTGCGTCTTTCCTCTGCCACAGCTGTGAGTGTCCACTTTGCCACTCAACCTCCAGGCACTAGAGGAGCTCCTTCAATGTGAGACTCCATCACACTGCACCCCCGTCTTCACCCCCGACAGCACACTCAGTAAACTGAGTCTCAAAAGCTCTGAAAAACTGTGGCTCACGTCCTGGAAGAACCCGAGGCGGTTAAGCACAGGCTAAGAACAAAGCCGACACTCAACACCATACCTCAACTTCTGGGCCCGGCCCGTGGGTTCTTTGCACTCCCGACCCTGGGACCAACTCTGCACAGCGTCCGCAAGCAGCTGCAAGTAGTGACAGGAGTGCGCGCCAAATTTAGACTTGGACTGGGCCACGCCCACCAGGACCCGGAAACGGGGGTGGGTCGGAACCATGGGGCACTTCCGGAAGTGCAGAGCGTTGTTTCCGAGGGGACGATCTTCTGAAACGGACAGCAGACCGAAGGTGAGTTCCGCTCGGTGCGAGCGGCAGCTCTTTCCGCGCGGTCACAGTTTTGTGGGCGATGCGTGCGTCTCCCGTCGCCAGTGTTTGTCGCGAGTCCTCCCAGGCTCCCAGGTGGAGAGCGACGCAGCCTCGGAAGGGGAACTCGGGCCGGAAAGCCGCTCGGCTGAGCGCTCCGGGGCGCCCCCTGCAGGCGGTGCCCGCGGCTGATGCTCGAGGAGCCGAGTGGGGACCTCACAGCCACTGCGATGCCCAGCGCTGGGAAGGAGGCGTCTCGGAGAGCAGACCCCGACTCTCCCCGCGCCAGCGGCCTGGGCGAGAGGGACCGAGGCAGAAAGCCCCGAGGACAGGGACGTCCCTTGGGAAGCCTGAGCTGCGGAAGCTGAGGGCAGGCCATCGGGGCGGGAGAGGAGTCAGGCAGGGTTCAGATGCTACATGCGGGGACTGGGTGACATCAAGTTAGGGCTTTAGCTTCAGCTCTGACGTCCTTCTGAAGGACCCTGTGACCATCTGGATAGGTTACAATTGCATAACTGGTGGACAGGGCCTGGATGAGGATGCTCTTGAGCTGCTGTTGATGAGTGAGTCAGAATTAAGATTTGGGCACTGGACGTAGTGTAACAGTGAGAGGTATCTGCCTTAGACCACCTTCTGTTGCTAAAACACTTCATGGGGTAAAGTAACTTGTTTTGTTTTTCGAGACAGGGTGTCTCTATGTAGTCCTGGAACTCACTGGAGACCATACTGGCCTGGAACTTAGCCTCCTGCCTTCCTGTCAGGGAGTAGGTTAGAAGGATAGGAAAACTTGAATTCATAAGAGAATCGTTCTGAAGATATAAACCATTATTTTGATAATCCTACTACTGGATTAAAGAATTTTTTGAGTGCAAAGTCCTAATTGCTCTGGAGATAAACTTTATAATGTGGATTCATGATTTTTTTTTTAGTACAAAGTCCTAAACACCTTCCGAAGACTCCACCTGTCCCCAATTTTTAATCTCTCACATTTGGGAACTAGATTTCAACATGAATTTTACAAGTGTCAAAACAAGACCGATATTAAGTGATGATTCCAAAGTTTCTAGCCTAAATGACTCTTACACTAAACAAGAACAGACTATTCTGAGGCTAGGAGTTCTTTTCCCTTACTGTTAAAAATCAGACTAGGTGTTTGATTCCCAGTGTCTACACTGCACTTCACAAAAATCTGTAACTCCAGGTACATTGAATTCTGTGCCTTCTGACTGCCACAGGTACCAGGTAAGAATGTAGTACACAGACATAAATGCAGACAAACACTCATGTGAAAATATTTTTTTTCAAACAGATACTTGAAAAAACCAGGGAACGTCATTTTCTTCCCAGTTATAAGTACTTATGTTTTGTTTGATGACTGTAGAAAGTTCAGAACACAAGATATTTTAAGATTACAATAAAAATCACATAATCTCAGTACTCAAGATGTCTGCATTTTGTTGTTTCCTACATTTTTTCTGTTCATGCTTTTACATAACAGCATACTAATCCTAATGTACCATATCCTTTCTCAGTTAGATGCTAGCATGAAAAAAGACTGTATCAGGACATTATTTACAAAAGTTTTCTTTTCCTGTAACAGAAACCCTCAGACGTAATTCTAGAAAGTCAGAGATAATGCTCTATTATATTTAAATTTTGTGTGTTTTTCAATTTTTAATATTTATTATGTGTGTGGATGTTTTGCCTGTATGTGTGTATGTGCACCTCACGTGTGTCTGGTACCAACGGAGGTCAGAAGAGGGCATTGGATCGCCTGGGACTGGAGTTGCAAATGGTTGTGAACCACCATGTGGGTGCTGGGATTCAAGTCCTGGTCCTCTGCAAGAGCAGCCAGTGCTCTTAATGGCTGAACCAACTCTCTAGCCTGTTTGTTGTTTTGTTTTCTGAGGCAGGAGCTCATGAAACTCATGCTACCCTGGAGCTGAAGCTGTGTAGTCGAGGATGACTTTGATATTTTTCCAAATGAAACTGTAACTTTATACACATTGAATAGGATAAAATAGGATGGGCATAAACTAAGAAGGTACTCAGGAGAAAGAGTCAGTGCTATTTTGTTTGCAGGGAAGAAGGAGTCAGAAACTGGAACAAACTAGGATGTTGAGGAACACATTCCAAGACTGCCTCCAAAGTAACTAGATAACATAATATTAGGATTCAGGTGCCAAAGTTAATCTGCACATGTAATAAGGAATCCAAAATTCTGTTTAGTATGAGCAGTTTTGCATTAAATATGTAGTAGTTGTTTGCTTTTCAGAAAGTGATAGGGCAACTTTCAGAAGTGGTTTCTGTTATGCAAGTACTAGGAAATCTCAACTACAGTTAACTAGCTATGCTGTTCTCAGCACCATTAGGCTGCTTCAGTACTAGGAAATCTCAACTACAGTTAGCTAGCTATGCTGTCCTCAGTACCATTAGGCTGCTTCAGGCAAGTGTACCTTTCAGTGTAATACAGAACTAACATTTCAGGCTTTGTTGTTCTGGTTGTGGGCCTAGCCTTTGCTGCTTGAGCCACCTCTCCAGCCAGCATTTTGGGTATTTACATGGCAGCAGTAATTATATTTTGGGTTTTATTCTTGATGCTTACTATAGTTTTGTTTTTGAGGCAGGGTTTTACTGTGTAGCTCTGCCTGTCCTAGAACTCACTGTAGACCAGGCTGGCCTCAAACCCACAGAGATCCACCTGCCTCTGCCTCCTGAGTGCCGGAATTAAAGGCGTGTGTCAACATGCCTGGCTGATGCACACCATAGTTAAGACAACAGCTGATACACATAAATGAAGATGGTTGGATGTTAATGATAATCATGGTATTCTTGAAATAATGTTTATACAGAATAAACCAGTATTGATTAATTGGCATTTTACACACATCAACCAAGAAAACGAAAACAAAACCCCAACTATCAAAGGCAATCTTCCCTGTGTAGACTATGGTAATGCATTGAAAATGAATGTCAAAGTAATATAAAAGAACACCATGGTTTACCGGGGAGGGAAAATGACTGTTCCAGCCTTGTCAGTCATCCTTAGCAGGATGATAAGACATCAGGTTTCCAGGACTGTTGTAGCAAAGTCAGTAAATCTTTGGATGGTTTAACATCTGTAAAGCCAGGATAAGGCTACATCTTGAACTCTGAAGATGGAGCAGCCCTCCTTCAGCCATGCTGCCTGGCTCTGGAGGAGCTTCATGTGTACAGAGTTCAACTGTGTGTACAAATACTTGACCTCTTAGCCTCAGGAGTAGGTCTTTATAGTGCTTAATAATTTGTACCAAGATAAAAGTAGGCATGGTGTAATGGTAACTAGAGTTCCAGGTGTTGGTATGTCTGCCAGTCTGTCAGTTCCTTGGTGTTCTGCCCACTGATTTCACAGAGGTTATGTTGAACAAGGAAGACTGTCAACAGGACTGTTTCTCACTGTGAACGAATTTTTACGCTTTTAAAGATAAAGTGAAAATGTTCACTACGATCCTTAGGCATAATAATTATCTGTTTGGAGGGTATGTCTCAAATAGTCATCTTACTAATCATCTCTCTCAAGCCTTTTTGAGTACCTTGTGTACCTTATTAAAGCCCCATCCCAAGGAGTTTTCACCATTTATGTGGTCACTCCTTGTCCAAATCCCATACCAGCCAGTGAAGAGTTACCCCAACTAGCTGAACAGATGGACCATCATTGTTTGATTTCAGCCTGAGCCCAAGTTTTCTGTCCTGACCACTATACAAAATGACTTCAGGGATCCTTCATTTAATTCCTGCTCTACAAATTCCAGCATCATTATCTTACACTGTTGTCACTGTATAGTTCACATGGAAGGTCTTGTTACCAGCATCCTCTGAACTAGTGTTCCAGGGACTGAGGCCAGAATTACACGTTTCTCCTCTATATGAACTTAGTCTCATGTATTTGGAAGCAGCCTAAATATGATTTAAGATAAATATTTCTGTTTTGAAAGATGGGAGCAGAAGCCTCTGTCGAAATGGCTAGGCTGGCAGGGCTGCTGGAGAGGCAGTTTGGGCTTGGATTACTTTGTCTATCTACAAATATTCAAGAAAAGGGTAAAACCACATTTTTCTTTTCAGGTATTTCTAGACCACCTCCAGCTTTGAATTTCTGGTCCTCCTCTCCTGATTGCCTTGGGTCTGGATTGTAGATGAGCACTGTCACACTGGTTTTATCCAGTGCTCAGGACTGAACCCAAGCTTTTGTGCATGCTAGTCTAGCCCTCCACCAACTAAAGTTCCTCAGCCCCTCTTTTCAGTATCTTTTCTTTATAAGCAGCTTTTTAATTGTTTTAAGATTTTTATTTTCAATTTATGCATATATGTGTGTCTACATATGTATGTGCATGTTTGGGGGTGCCCTGGGAGCCGGAAGTAGTTGCGAGCCACCTGATATCGGTGCTGGGAACCAAACTCAGGTACTCTGCACGAACAGCAAGTGCCCATAACTGCTCAGCCATCTCTGCAGCTCCATGAGGAGCTTTTACAAAACCTCCACAGTTAGGCTGAGCATAGGCTGAGTGTGAGGGAACACGCTTGTGACCCCACTGCTAGTGTCTTAAGCAGTAGGGTTGGGAGTTCCAGGCCAGCCTGGCACAGAAAATGAGAATGACAAAGATTAAAGTGACACAGTAGCCATATTTTGCTTGTTTTTTTTTTCCCTGTGGTTTTGCTTAATGTTATTACTGCTTTGGCACATCAGCACTACAGTACTGATTTTGTTTGGTTTGAAGGCTGGGGCTGATGTGTTGAAAATTGAACTTGGCCTAGTACATGCTTGGCAAGTGCTTGATCCCTAAGCCATTTTTCCTGCAAACATGATGGCTTTTCATGGCTGGACCGTTGTTCTCAGCCTTTCAAGGTGATAAAAGGACATCTCGTTTTCTCGTTCTCAGGGTTCCAATTAGTTCCTTGAGAAATGGATCCTCAGATTGGCCCACCAAAGAATCAGGAAGTCTTCAGTGCTGGATCTCAGTAGTGGAGAGTGCGCTTAGCCTTTGTAAAGTCCTAACTTCAATCTCCCACTAAAAAGAGTGGTGGTTGAGATTGTTTTTAAATCATTTTTTGTAAGTATAGCTTGTCTGTCATACCTAGGACATCATTCACAGTAGGTGAGCCCTCACACTGAGCATATCCTATACTTATCTTACATCTTCCTGGTCAGCAGGAAGGTGTAGGTGGTGAGCCACAATTGTGTGCTTTCTGTCAATGCCATGTTGGAAAATATATCTTTGAGTGTATTGTGTTACTTATATTAACAGGTTTTGTTAAAGTATAAAGTAGATCAAGAATTTAGGAAGGATATGGTAAGTTAAGGTCTTACTAATGTCGTAGTAGTCTGAGATCCATCATCTGGCTTCCTGCCCTAGGTGTCTGCTAGGCAGTAGCCTCTTGACCATGCACAGAAGCTGCTCATCTTGCCAAACAGGGCACTGTGCACTTCCTTGGCTTTTCCCCAAGAATGGGAGAACTAGAAACAGCACGCACAACACAGTTAGGAACACTCCTTATGAAGGTGCCAAAGATGCTTTGGAAATGGACTTCCCTGCTTTAACAGTTCTATAGTTTATGAGGTTAATTTGTCAGCTCTAACCGTCAGCTTGACAACAGCCTTCAGAGTCACCTGAGAAGGGAGTCTCAATTGAGGAATTACGCAGATTGTATTGTCTATTGACCTATCTGTGATGGACTGCCTTGACTCTTGATTGTTGTGATGTAGAAGGTCCTAGCCCACTGAGGGCAACACCATTCTCTGGGCAGATGGTCCTGGGCTGTAATAAAAAGCTAATTAAGCAGAAGCCAGTGACTGAGTCGGCAAGCAGTGTACCTCTCTGGTTTCTGCCTTTGAGTTCTGGAAGTGTAAGACAAATAAATCCTTTCCTCCCCTAAGTTGCTTCTGGTCAGAGTGTTTCGTCACAGCAACGGAAATGAAGCTGGAACAGAAACGGGAAAGTAGATTGCAAGGGTTTTGTTAAGTTGGTTACAGCTGAATGTATTTTCACATGCAATTCTGGGACCTGGGGAGTAGGGGCAGGAGGATGGAGGTACAGAGCGAGCCTAGGACAGTGAGACTATCAGATGAGAGAGATGGGAATAACCGGGTGGGGAAGATGGGTACAATCTTTTACATGTAAAAACCTGCTGGTCTTTTGCTTTTGTCCAGTAGTGTCCTCCTTGTCTATGAAATGCAGTTATCACAGCAGTTGGACCTGTTTCCTGAATGCAGAGTGACCCTTCTGTTATTTAAAGATGTAAAAAATGCAGGAGACTTGAAAAAAAAAGCCATGGAAGGATCTATCAATGGCTCATTGATAAACCCTAATGTGGTAAGTACAAAATATGAGAATTAATTAACCATGCCAGGCATTTAAGAATATGCTAATTTTACCCTAATATTCTCTTATAGTCAGGTAAAAAGTGTTTGTTCATGACACACTTGGTGCTTTCAATTTAAAACAGCAAATAGAGTCGGAAGGTCTGTGGCCTAGCTGTGACCACTTGTATTTTGGCAGATGCTTGAGTTTTGTGCTTCTCATATGTGAAGTAGGAGCCTGCAGAAGAGTCATGGTGTCGTCTGTTGCTGTGTTTATAGTGTGGCTTATAAAAGAAAACAGCTAACCTGCTTACCATTTCAGAGGGTCAGTCTGGGACCGTCATAGCAGGAAGTGTGGCAGGAGGCAGGCAGGAGTGGCCCTGGGGCAGAAGCTAAGAGCTTACATCTTGTTCCCAAGATAGATACAGAGAATGCAACAGGACCTAGTGTGAGCCTTGGGTTTCAAAAGCCCATCCCCAGTAACACCTCAAGCCCAGTGACACCAGTGAAACCTCAAAGCTCATCCCAGTGGCAGACCTCTCCAACAGGACATGCCTCCTGTAATGGCTACTCATGGTTGTCAACTGACAACATCTGGAATGAACTAAAACCCAAAAACGGCTGGGCATACCGTTGAGGGAATTTTTGCGTAACTGGATCATTTGAAGTTAGAAGATACACTTCTAATCTAGTTCTTTGAGGTGGGAAAACCCACCTTTACTCTGGGACACCCCTTCTTCTTGGAAGCCTATATAAAGGACATGGAAAAAGGAAACTTTTTCAACTGTGGGCTCCTGTAAAATAAAAAACTAAGTAATGTTTTACTTCAAGAGAGAAGAACCACAGCACAGTCACAGTCAAATCAAAGCCAAGCCAAGTTCCAGCTGTGTAAACAACACAATGTCCAATGCCTGGGATCCACTCATGGTCTTCTGGACTCCCACAAAGGGCTTGGGTCTTCTCCAGCTCCGCCCTCTGCAGCACACACAGCTGTCTTCTAGGCTCTGACAGGCTCCACTCTACCGCTGCTGCTGTTCTCAGTGGCCCTGCATCTCCAAAATGCTACGGTCTTCCACAGCTGGGCCACACCCTCACAGTGGCCTCTCACAGTCCCGAACCTCAGCTGCTCTCCATGACCCCTTCATGGCTTCAAAACCAGTATGACCTGGGTGACTCTTACACTGCCACATTTGACTGCCTGCACAAGTACAACCTTGACTACATCTGGAGCACTGTATGCTGTCAGGAAAACCTCCCAAAAGATTTCCCCTCAGTGATACTGGTGTCTTGTTAACCACCGCTAGTTTCTCAGTCCCAGCTAGCCAGCATCAATTGTCCCAGTGACTCCAAGCTTTCTTTTCAATAGTGCTGCGCTCTCGTTAATCATGGCTGACTCTTCAGTCCCAGTTTACCAGATCCCACAGAGTTTTCATACAAAAGACCAGGGCACAGAGTCTTTGCTTCCCTCTGAAACTTCACAAGACAGGGCTCCATTGTCTGTACTGCTCTCAACATTTGTGTCTTCCAAGCTCCTACGGGACAGTGCACTGAGTTCTCAATACCCGGTGGCTTCTCTAGCCCAAAGTTACAAAGTCTTTCCACAAGCCTCTCCAAAGCAACATGGTGAGGTCTGTGACAGCACAACTCCACTATCCTGGTGCCAACTCCTTTCTTAGTTAGGTTCACAATTGCTGTGATGAAACACCATGACCAAAGCAGCTCGGGGAGAGAAGGGCTTATTCAGCTCACACTTCCACATCACTGTTCATTATCAAAGGAAGACAGGACAGGAGCTCAGACAGGGCTGGACCCTGGAGGCGGGAGCTTACACAGACGCCTTGGAGGGGTGCTGCTCAACCACTTGCCCCAATGGCTTGCTCAACCTGCTTTCTTATAGAACCCAGGGCCACTTGCCCAGGGGTGGCAGCACCCACAATAGACTGGGCCCTCTCACACCAATCACTGGGCCTATCGCCTGATCTTATTGAGACAATTTCTCAGTTGAGGTTTCCTCCTCTCCAGTGACTCTAGCTTGTGTCAAGTTGACATAAAACTGGTCAGCACACTTTCCAGTCCTTCCTAAACAACCACCAACCGAGAACCAAACATTCAAGTATATGAACCTATGGGAGCCACTGTCATTCAAACCGCCACAAATGGCAAAGTGGTTAATAGTCACATTAAGGCGTGAGGCTCCCACTTAGTGAGGAAGTCACAGCCATCTTTGTATGATGTGTGCTCCTGTTGTGTGCATTGTGCATGTCCTAACAACAGTCCTGCAAGGTGAGGACTGTGCATTGTCTCCCCTGATAGGTAAGACAGTAAGCAACTTGCCTCATTCCCCATGTGGTAAGCAATAGTGCTGGGATTGACCACCGCCGCCACCACCACCCCAGCATCTAGTTACCTCATCTGTTACACTAGCAACACTGACTTCATTGAGTATGGGGGGATTAAAGAAAACAACACTGTTGTAGTTTAGGATGTGACCTGTTCTGTATAGCCTGCAAGAATCTTGAGCTTTAAGGTTCTATAATGTTTTGTGTTGTCTAAGCCATTGAGGCCATAGTTTAAAATGCCGCCCATAGGAATGGTGAACAAATAAACAGCTGGACCAGAGTTACATCAGGGGGGCACGTGGTTCAGAAAGCTCCTGGTTCTCTCTGTGCTAATCTCTGTTTTCTCTCTGGTAGATCGTTGATCCATTTCAGATTCTTGTGGCAGCAAACAAAGCTGTTCATCTCCACAAACTGGGAAAAATGAAGACAAGGACTCTGTCTACTGAAATCATCTTCAACCTCTCCCCAAATAACAATGTAATGTGGTGACTGACTTTATTTCTGTTGGTCTTGTCACTGTAGAATGTGCCCCCCCCATAGTACTGGGTCGCAGGTTCCTCCAAGCCAGCTGTTAGTGCTAAGCCAAAATAGTTACGTAGAGAGGTCTAGACAGAGACATTTAGTACTGCAAGCAGTTGTGGATTCAGCTTCCTGGTCAGTCAAAGTTTAAACTACATGAGGCTGGAATTAATCTGCTCTGCCCATGTTATGTTAAGTAGACCCCTTGAGCAATTTTGCTTAAGAAACTGGCAGAAACCCACACGATAAAATGTGAAGTATAGATACATTTTGTGTCACTCTCCCTGTAAACTCCTAGAGATGGGATGTGTGTCTTTTTTATAGTCAGTACCAGGAACTTTCTGTGGCCTGGTAGAGCCGTTGATGCCTGCTCACTCACACACCAGGGCGTATAAAAACTCATAGTTTGAAATCTTCATAGGAATGTACCTCCCCTTGGGGGGGGGGTGTTGTGTGTGCATGTATTTATGGTTGTGTGTATGCAGATTCATGTGTGGGAATATGGGCACCTGGGTACCACAATGAGATTGTGAAGGTCTAGAGGATGACCTCAGGTGGATGACCTCGGGCGGATGACCTCAGGTGGTCCTTGCCTTGTACCTTGTTCCAAACAAGATCTCTTTGTTTTTCACCACTGTGTACGCCTGGCCTTCAAGCTTCTTGATTCTTCTGTCTCTGCCTCCTATCTTGCTGTACCAGCACTGGGGTTATAGACTGTCACTGTTGTGCCTGGCTTTACATGGGCTAGGGATTTGAACCAAGATCCTCATACTGGTGTGACAAGTTCTTTAACCACTGAGCCATCTCCCCAGCCCAAGAGTGCTTTTTAAATGGAAGTTATTGAGGTGATGGCATTCTGTGTGTGACATAAGAAAAAGATGTCTGAACTCAGCTGATGAAGTTCCAGCATTACTACTGCTGTTAATAACAACCAGGTACTAATATCAAAGGGAAAATTTGGAACCCTATGGCAAGAATTAAATCACACTTGGTTGCAAAGTTTATAAAATGCAGTCAGCATGGCTGCAGAACTCCCCATTAATGGAATCATTGGAAATAATTGGAGATATTATTCCTGCTCAAAATGCAATTCTAGGGGCAGCAGAGAAAAGTGTGATCTTGAGAAGCAGATGACTAAGACAAAAGTTAAGCTGCCCTAAGATAAATGACAATAGGAATACAAATTATGGTCTGGAAGGTCACTTGGATATAGAGGCAGGGGTGGTAATTGCAAAGCCAAGAAGTCTGGGCTTGATCCGGAGGAGAATAGTACAGCTGTAATCAGGGGACAGGGATAGTAGGTGCTGGATAGAGATTGTTAAAGAGGAAAGTACACTGAGAAACTGGGAGGCTGACTGAGCAGGTCAGGAGTATTCCAGACAGAAGATGCTGACTCATTTACCATTGTTTTTTTTATCATAGATTTCAGAGGCTTTGAAGAAATTTGGTATCTCAGAAAGTAACACTTCAGTTCTCATTGTTTGCATTGAAGAAGGAGAAAAACAAATACACCAAGAACACCTAATATCTCAAGTGGAAGGCCAGCAGGTACCTTTGGAATGTCTTCCAGAAATAACAAAGCTCTCAGAAGTCAAAAAGGTTTGTAATGCACGTTACAGTTTGTTAACAGTTCAGTAGATGAATTATACTGATGCTGTTTGTTCATCATTGTTACAAATTTTGAACTATTCTATTAACATTTTAGTTAGCATACAAGATAATGGTATTCATTTCATTTTCACAAACCCTATTATTGCTTTTACTCATATCTGCCCCCTCTCACATTCCCTATACCTTTTGAACTTTAAAGAAGTAGTGTGGGACTGGAGAGGTGACTCAGCAGTTCTGAGTCAGCAGTTATTCCAGAGAACCCGGGTCTGAGTCCCAGCAAGTTCATAGCCATCTGTAACTCCAGTTCCAGAGGATCTGACGCCTGCTTCCGACCCTCGTGGTAACTGCACATGCATAGTGCACATATACAGAGACAAAACATCTTTACAGGCAAAATAAGAGAGGTTTAGAAATATTAAAATAATTACAGATACTTCATAAATGAAAAGAACTGGGACTTACAAGTTTGTGGAATGTAATTCAGAAGGGAATCACTGAGAACTGTGAGAAAAGGGATGTCTTTTGACATTCAGTGACTGTATGAAGTTAATATCTAGGTGTGGACTCCTAAAATTGATGCAAATGTGATTTGTATGTTCAGGAAATTTGGTTTTTTATATTAATAATTACATTTTAAAAGAATATTTGACTGTGCATTGGTGGTGCACGCCTTTAATCCCAGCACCCGGGAGGCAGAGGCAGGCAGATCTCTGTGAGTTCGAGGCCAGCCTGGTCTACAGAGCGAGTTCCAGGGCGGTCTCCAAAACAATACAGAGAAACCCTGTCTCGAAAAACCAAAACAATAAAAAGGATATTTGACATGTATGACAAAGTACCACCTACTTTGAACACTTTAAATATTTGCGATTTCAAATCATTAATTCCATAATCAAATGGCAATGCTGCATGTTAATGTAATAACAGTGTATTAACATGCCAACACTCATAGATTGTCATTCACTTTTACAGATATATAAACTGTCATCACAAGAAGAGAGTATTGGGACATTATTGGACGGTATCATTTGTAGGATGTCAACAAAGGATGTTTTATAAGATGCCCAAAACATCAACAGAAAAATCTCAGAGTTACTCACCAGCTGGTTTTTTCCTGGTTATAAAAATTAACATATCACTGAAAAAGGGAAAAGTAAACCTCTGCTAGCCCTACTTTTTTTTCACTTCTTAAAGATACCCCTGTCACTGTTTTTGCCATTGTCTTCCAGTCTGTTTGTATTTCAATACATTTTATTTTTGTACAATTGGAATAAAAAATGCAAGCACCTAGCTGGGAGGTAGTGGTGCACACCTTTAGTCCCAGCACTCGGGAGGTAGAGGCAGGCGGATCTCTGAGTTTGAGGCCAGCCTGGTCTACTGCTCAAGTTCCAGGACAGGCTCCATAGCTACAGAGAAACCCTGTCTTGAAAAACCAAAAGAGAGAAAATGTGCAAGCACCTACTGAGGGCTGCAGTGTTCAAGGCTCTTCCTCAGTTAGTGATCACCAGTTTGCATCTTGCTGTGTGCTGCTGCTTCTCCATGCTGCTCTTCTGATCCTTAGTATTTCATGAGTAAGAATTTGATGGGGAATGTCCTTCTGTGTATATGCTTCTCTTATTGGCTGATGAATAAAACACTGATTGTCCAGGCAGAAAGATAGGCATGGATGGGAGCCGAGGAGAATTCTGAGAGAGGAGGTGGAGAGAAGTTGCCAAAGAAACTAGAGGTCAGGACCCTTCTCTGGTAAGATAATACCATGTGGAAATACTTAGATTAATAGAAATGGGTTAATAATTAAGACAGAGGGGCTGGAGAGATGGCTCAGAGGTTAAGAGCACTGACTGCTCTTCCAGAGGTCATGAGTTCAATTCCCAGCAACCACATGGTGGTTCACAACCATCTGTAATGAGATCTGGTGCCCTCTTCTGATGTGTAGACATACATGGGGGCAGGGTGTTGTGTTCGTAATAAATAAATAAATCTTTAAAAAAAAATTAAGACAGAGCTAGCCAATAAGAAGCCCAAGACACCAGCCAACAGTTTTATAATTAATATAGGGTTCATGTGTTCATTTGGGGTTAAATGGCTGCTGGAAGCTCTGCAACCAGAATTTCTTTAACTCTAACCCCGGTATGATGACTCACTCCTACAGCCCAGGTACTCAGGGGGCTAAGGCAGGAGAAAGTCACACGTTTGATGTCAGCCTGAGATGTGCCACAAGTGCCAGATCAGCCTAAAGTACCATGTCAAATGCTATCTCAGTAAATGAATAATAAATATTTACTTCCTACAGCCACCTAGTTAGGTGGATATGTCTTTGGGCCCACTTTATACACGAGGCAACTAAAAGAGTGTAGCAATATTAACTATCCCAGTCATGTAACTAGTATAAAACCATATTTGATCTTTCATTTTTCTCATTTTATTTTGTATTTCGATTGTGTCAATCAAGATAGGCTTGGTCAAGGGTCAGCAAAGCTCTATGATGAGCCAGATAAGCACTTTTCTTCTCAAAGCCCATCTGGCTCCTGCTACAGTTACTCAACACCACCTCTGCAGTCTGAAAGCAGCCACAGAGGACACATATGTAGTGATTGACCTCTGTCCAGTAAATCTTGACTTGAACAAGTGGTGTGCAGCGCTGTAGCAAGGTTGGGCTGTGGACTTGGGCTTATTTAGGCCATAGTGACAGCCAGTCCCTAAAGCTCACTGGCTCAGGACAGCAGAAGCAGCTGTTATCTTCATTGTAGTGGGGATCAACGGGAAAATCCATAGCAGTGCTTTAGGAGCCCTGTCTGCTGAGCCTCTCAGCCTGGGCTTTTAGCTTATTCCACAACTGGACAGCAGCTCTGGGAATGGCGGAGCAGCTTGAAAGGATACACATGGAAGTGACAGGTACGATTCACCTGATTTCATTAAAACAGCTTATAGTGTAGTTCTGGGGTTGTTTTCTAGGTACCCCATACTCAGAATTCCCTTCTGAGTCATACTTAAGTACTTCCAGGGACAGGGGATGATGGAGAGCAAGTGACACTTGCTCAAGATTGTCCCAAAGGAAAGAAGTCTTGATTCCTCTTCCAAGTATTATGGAGAGATGAGACATGGTCTCAGCATTCCTGCCTCATGTCACAAGGGGCCACACTGAGTGTGCAGCTGGAAGCTCACCTCAGGAGAGTGCATACTCCTCTGGTGGATACTGGTGGGCTTTGGGTAATGGAGGTGGTCTCCCCGAAGCCCAAGGAGGCTGACCTAGGTGAGGATGGACAGAAATCCTACTGTGGGGACCATTAAGGCAAGAGTCAAGGAGAGCCATGGAACAAGAGTGAGGCATAGAGTCCCAGGAATCAAGTCACCTGTGTTTGGAGTGACATAGCAAGGGCTCTCTGTAGTTGAAATTGGTCCATGACAAGGTTTGTCAGGACGCCTCTGGAGTTAAGTCGTATCAGAGGTAATGCCACAATGAAACAGGACCCCATATTGCACAAGTGTCAGGGGTACCCGGAGCTCTGTGATCAGCAGTCTCTAGGTTGGGAGACACAACAAGATGCCCCACATCTCTAATAGCACCCCAGTGTTACAGATGAACTAGTTGAAAAAGAGGGACAGCCTTGCATACAGAAGCACCGGGCCACATCCCATCTCAGCCTTGTATCGAGTTCGCAAGATGCCCCGTCAGGCACAGGCACCTGTTTCCGGAGTCCCTGATCCTTTGAACTCAGGCTGGGTTCAGCCTCAATTCCAGGAGAGCCAACTGTGCTTCCATCCCCCTGAGCCCTCAGAAATGCAGAGCTGTATACGTGGCCTCCTTAAGTGGTGTGACATGTGGGACTGTCCACAACAGCCCTACAAGACTGGCCACTGCGAGGTGTCGTTTACACCCAGGTCTTCTCCAGAGCATCAGCCTCATGCTATCCTAGCCAACTCCTTACTCTGCTATGACAAAAGCAAAAACAAAAAAATCTGTGTCCTTCTCTCAGTTCCACATTCAGCTTCTGGTCTGTGACTCTACAGATGTTGTAAGCACAAAATACGTTTGTCCCGGAAACTGGAATGTTCTGCAGGTACCACCTACAGTGTTCGGGACACCTGCCTTGCCTTAGCTTTGGATGCTCTGCAAAGCTCTTGAGCCTTACCCAGCTGGCCTGTGGAACAGGACAGCACACAGATACCTGGCACTTCAGCCAACTGAAGCTGGGTGAGCTGCCCCCTCAGCAGAAACTTCTGATCCCCAAACTCAAAAGTGAAATATGTGCAGTAGTATTTTGCATTGTTCCTAACACAGCATTAATGTTGGGTTCAGTAAATAAATCATAGGCATCCCAGAAACCCAGAGTGTATCAGAGCCCCCAAACCCCCACCTACCCACTCATCACATGCATTAGAATCTGGTGTGCAGCCGGGCGTTGGTGGCGCACGCCTTTAATCTCAGCACTCGGGAGGCAGAGGCAGGCAGATCTCTGTGAGTTCGAGGCCAGCCTGGTCTACAGAGTGAGTTCCAGTACAGCCTCCAAAACAATACAGAGAAACCCTGTCTCGAAAAACCAAAATCCATAACCAAACAAGCCATTCAAAGCAACACACACACACACACACACACACTCACACACACACACACACACACACACACACACACACACACACACACACGAAACACCTCACCCCCATGAGGTGTTGTGGTATTAGCAACAGAAGGTGGTCTAAGTGCCCAAGTCCTGATTTCTATCTCCAAATCTTAATTCTGACTCACCCAACAACAGCACCCCAAGGGCGTCCTCATCGAGGTCCTGCCCACCGGTAATGCAATTGTAACCTATCCAGATGGTCACGGGGTCCTTCAGAAGCCCTAACTAGATGTCACCCGGTCCTGCATGTAGCATCTGGGCCCTGCCTGACTCCTCTCCCGCCCCGATGGCCTGCTCTCAGCTTCCGCGACTCAGGCTTCCCAAGGGACGTCCCTGTCCTCGGGGCTTTCTGCCTCGGTCCCTCCCTCCCTCCCAGGCCTCTGGCGCAGGGAGAGTCGGGGTCTGCTCTCCAAGGCACCTCCTTCCCAGCGCTGGGCATCGCAGTGGCTGTGAGGTCCCCACTCGGCTCCTCGAGCATCAGCCGCGGGCACCGCCTGCAGGGGGCGCCCCGGAGCGCGCAGCCGAGCGGCTTTCCGGCCCGAGTTCCCCTTCCGAGGCTGCGTCGCTCTCCACCTGGGAGCCTGGGAGGACTCGCGACAAACACTGGCGACGGGAGACGCACGCATCGCCCACAAAACTGTGACCGCGCGGAAAGAGCTGCCATTCGCAACGAGCGGAACTCATCCTCAGTCTGCTGTCCGTTTCAGAAGATCGTCCCCTCGGAAACAACGCTCTGCACTTCCGGAAGTGCCGGATCTCTGACCAAGTAGTGCTTCCGCCCGTGTGTGGGCAGCTTGTGGATGCTAAGGAAGCTTCTGGAAGGGGAACAGAATCTTGTCGGAACCTTTCTGTGGAAGGGTCCATGGCATGGGTGGAGGCTGGAAATTGAGGTCATGTTTTGAATCTACTAAAGTGGCTTTTGAGCGATGTCCCACTTTCTTCTGTGATAAGAAAAGTATTAACCTAAATGAAGTGAGTACACCTTTCGACTATTAGAGACGCCACTATCGGAGCTCTGCTTTGTGCTCTCCCAGCAGTCACTAGCATCCCTGGATCCCAGAGCCCTCAGCGATTTGTTTCTGAGACTTGCCTAACATGAGGTACGGTCCCTTTCTTTATCTAGAATAGTTTAGGAAGGTGATGCGTAATCCTTGAGCCTCCCAGCTAGACTAAACATGCCATAGCTTGTTTTCCGTTTTCCTTGGTTGGCGTTGATCTTTATACTTTTCTTTGCTTGGAAGGTGTCTGGTGACATGTGCAGTCAAAACAAAGGCACGGTGGGAATGCTAGACTGCCTGCGTACTTTCCTAGTTAGGATGGTGAAGAAAGCACATCAGAAAGGACCATTTTTGAATCGCTGATTGCGAGTGCCTTGGAGAGCAGCACCTCAGACAACAATTAAAGAATCCCAGCACTCAGGAGGCAGAGGCAGGTAGACGTCTGTGAGTTCAAGACCAGCTTGGTCTACAGAGCAAGTGCCAGGACAGCCAGCAATCCAGAGAAACCATACAGCCAAAGAAACCCGTCTCAGAAAACAAAAATAAAATCAACCAACAAAGAAAGGAAAAAAAGAATTCTAAAACAGGAAGCTGGCTTTCAGGCTTACATACATTGGTGTCTGTAGGCACGCTCGTGTCTTCTCTAGTTTTGGGGGTGGAACCCTGGGCTTTGTGCCAGTAGCAAACACTACCACTGAGCTACAACCTCATTTTGCTTTTAATTTTAAAATTCATTATGACCCAAGAAGACTGGCATCCAAGACCTGGTGTGGTAGTACAGGCCTCTGAGGTCAAGGCTAATCAGCTGTAAACAAGACCCTGTCTTGAAAAATAATAGACTGACATCCAGATGTATGTATGTATGTGTACACACACACACACACACATACACACACACAAATAGTTTAAAAAGTAGTTAAGAATAAATTATGAATGCCTGACAAAAATATGTTTAAGGAAAAAAATAAAACAACCCATATAAGAAGAGTCTCACCTTTAGTCATGGATATAATCCAAATTCAAAATAAGGAACAGCCTTATATATTACAGTTCTGTATGTAAAATGATACAAGCATTTTATAAGACTTCATACTGCTTTAAAATATTGATGTGAGTCACTAGGGATGTAACTCAATTGATAAAGTGCTTGCCTTGTGTCGGGGCTGCAGGCCTGTATCAGTCCTACGCTACAAGGGCCATCTATTCTGGACTGATGTCTTTTGGGGCTGCTATCAGAACCAGCTCCAGGTCCGATCCTGAGTTGGGGAGTGTGGATGAGGTAAGGCCTAGCTACCCAACGACATTAAGGATGAGATAGAGACATCTGGTCATAACAGTAGGGCTCCTAGTCAATACTGGAGAGCACAGTTTATTCCAGCATCATCTCAAATAGCTTTCCAAAAGCGGGGTGGGGGGGTACTGGCAGAAGACATTTATTATCATGTATAGAGCTGATCAAATATTTCCTTTAATCCTCGAGAGACTCCTAAACCACAGAAACTCACTAGCCTTCAGGGTGGGTGTAGGCTGTCCCAGGCCTAGGTCTTTTGTTACACAAACTAGGAGCTGTTCCCCACCGTGCACAGCCCCCCCCCATGTCTAAAAGATAATAGGAGTTCTGAGCTCCTAGAATTTTGTGGCTGAGCGGAGGCATATTTCTGAAATAGTACATTTACCCACCCCCAGCCTTGGAAAACTGAGTTGGATCTCTAGAACCCACACTTAAAAAAAAAAAAAAGACTTTGTAGTGTTTCATGCTTGTAATCCCAGC
Source organism: Mesocricetus auratus (assembly GCF_017639785.1). NCBI lineage: Eukaryota > Metazoa > Chordata > Mammalia > Rodentia > Cricetidae > Mesocricetus > Mesocricetus auratus. The sequence continues at coordinate 145,292,925 of NW_024429266.1, read as the reverse complement.
TCAAGGGAGGCAGAAACTTTGTTGCTTCCCAGCTCACTGGCCATCCAGCCTAGCTTACTTAGTCAATTCCACACTACTCTAAAACTTGTCTCAAAAAGAGACTGGGACTGGGTGTTCACATCTTTAATCCCAGCACCCAGGAGGCAGAGGCAGGCAAATCTCTGTGAGTTTGAAGTCAGCTGGGTCTACATAGAAAGTTCCAGATGAGCCAGAGTTACATAGTGAGATGCTGCCTCATACATCATGACACAAAAGATGGATGGTTCCCAAGGATGCCATTTGAAGTTGCCCTCTAGTTTCCATGTACATGCACAAATACACAAAGTGAAAACATTCCCAAGCCAAAGCGTGTGTGAAGCAGGTTCACTGTGCATTGGTTACCAATTTTTCTAAGTCAAGTGGGACAGAATGTCCCCATACAACTACAAACAGGCAATGACATGCTGAGGCCTGGAATCCACTGTGAGCTGGCCTCCCAAGACTCAGAAAAGCTGCCCAAAGTGGAAGAAATCCTGCTTATTCGTGCCCCCACTTAACCTGTTGTGCCCAAATTCTGAGACCTCCAAATTACCAAGACCCGTTTTGATGCAAAGCAGAGTCTTTTATTGTAGTTGTTTAATGAGCTAACCCCTTTAGCTCGGGCTCTTCATCCTTTCTTCGATGTGGATGCTTGAAGGACCTGAGAAACCCCGAGGGGGTTTATATCGGGGAGTGTCTAGGGGTAGGCAACAGTCTCAGGGCTGGTATGCTTCTGGGCTTGGACGACCTGTCCTATGTTGATTGGTCAACTGGTTGTTATGGCCCATAGGCCCTCCCAGGACGGTTGCTATGCTCTGCACATCATAGTTGTGCACTTATAAAAGCACAGCACGGCCAGCTGGCTTCTGATTGGTTCCTTGCCATTAGGGTATCTGACCTCCTAGAGAGTAGAACAGGAGGGGCAAGGTCAAGACTGCTAAAATAGGGGCAGGTCCTTTCACACCACAGCCAAGTGGGCCAAGAAAACACACCTTGGGTTTTTATAATTGGTGTATATGACAATATAATCCTTTGGGCCAATATATTAAAGGGCCTTCTGTTACTGATGAAGGCTGGACCAGAAGCTAGGCTCTTCTGGCATTCCAGGCCGCTACAGTACTTACTGTTCATCCTGTGACAGGATGAGCCCACTGATGTTGAATAACCAGCAGCCGGACACGAAGAGTTCACACTGACTCCATTTATATAAAAATTTATAATGCCTTTGGAAAAGGTCTGGATGGAAAAGGGTTACAGATATGTTCTAATTTCATTGTGGTTTATACATAGATACATGTAGAAATATACCAAAGCAATTTAAACATGGATAGTGTATGTCAATTTTATCTTTTAAATTATTTCAAAAAACACAATGAGACACTTTTTTTTTTTTTTTTTTTGGTTTTTGAGACAGGGTTTCTCTTTATTGTTTTGGAGAATGTCCTGGAACTAGCTCTTATAGACCAGGCTGACCTCGAACTCAGAGATCTGCCTGCCTCTACTTCTTGAGTGCTGGGATTAAAGGCATGCACCACCACATCTGGTTCGAGACAACATTTTTATTTAATCAAAATTGCTATGGCCGGGCATTGGTGGCGCACGCCTTTAATCCCAGCACTTGGGAGGCAGAGGCAGGCGGATCTCTGTGAGTTCGAGGTCAGCCTGGTCTCCGTAGTGAGTTCCAGGACAGCCTGTCTTGTAAAACCAAAAAAAAAAAAAAAAAAAAAAAAAAACCCTAAAATTTGAGTTAGATATTGCAAGAGGATGGGGAAGTGGGGACAGGTGGATCTCTGGGCCCGGCTGGCCAGTCAGCTTATTCAGGCAAGCTCTATGCCAATGAAATACTCTGTCTTAAAAACAAAGCAACTGTAACAACAACAAAACCAATGTACGGCTTGGTATGGTGGAGCATGCCTTTAATCCCAGCATTCAAGAGACAGAGGCAGGCGGATCTCTGACTTTGAGACCAGAGTGGTCTACATAGAGTTCCAGGACAGCCAGGGCTATACAGGGAAACCCAGTACTGAACAACCAAAAAAAAAAAAATCCAAAAACCCAACCCCAAATCCCAAACCCACCTCAAACCCAAGGTGGATAGTGCCTCTAGGAATAAACATCAGAGGTTGTCCTTGCCTTACAAACTGATGGTAAGGACTCAGGCATTATGCTGGCCTGCCTGTCACCAGGCAGAATGCACTCAAAGCAGTACCCCGGTCAGTCCAGGATCCCATAGTTGTGTAGTCTACACGCAGGTACAAAGGACCCCTTTAAAAGAAAGACCCCCTCCCCCCCCCCCACTTAGGCTTTCTTTCCTGCTGTTCCCCTGGGGCAGACAGGACTTTTCCTGTCTCTCTCTTCTCTTCTGTCCTCTCTGTCTCTTTACCTCTTCTCTCCTTCCTTACCCCCTTCCCTTTCTAATAAAACTTCTCACTTAAGCTCTGTCTGCCTAGCGTGTTTGTCCCCTGGCCTCGGTCACCCTCGCCTGCCATGGAATCCGCCAAGGTTCCCCTTGCACTTTACTAATTGTTAGTAAGGGTGTAATTGGAACACTCCTCTCTTCTTGGTGGGATACAAAGTAGTAGTACATCCGGGAAAGTTTGACAGTTTATTATAAAGTTAAATATACACGGCAGCAATCTCACTATCCCACTCCAAGGGAAAGAGATGTTCACATAAAACTCTGTACATAAAATGTCTATGGCAGGTTTAGAAGAAAACTACACACATACTCAAGTCTTTTAGCTGGTAAATGAATAAACAATGTGCAGGACAACCATATAATGGAGTAACTCGGCAATAGAGGGAAGTAAGCAGCAGATCCATTGTATAGCACAGGCCTCAGAAGCAGTTATCTAAATGAAAGAACCCCACCCAGAAGTCTCTATGCTAATTCCACCTGCACAGCAGTTTAGAAAAGATGAGAGGAAGAAACTAAATTAGCAGTTGCCAGGGGCTGGGTTGATGGGAGGAGCTGAGAAACTGGAGGAATTGGGAGGGTGGAGTTGAGGCTGTTGTATAGTCCTTTGTCAGGGGGCATGTAAGTGTATATACAATGAAATGCATTTTAGTTTTTTTTTAAAGGCATCTCAGAGCTATGACCCCTCTTCCTGCAGATGCCAGAGACCATTACATAGCAAATGCAAGTTGGTTTAAAAGGCTTGGCAGTGTTATGCTGTGAGGTGAACTTGCATAAACATTCACAATTGCTCTTGTGTGTTAAATTAAGTATAATCTTTTTTTTTTTTTTTTTTTTTTTTTTTGGTTTTTCCAGACAGGGTTTCTCTGTAGCTTTGAAGGCTGTCCTGGAACTCACTTTGTAGACCAGGCTGGCCTCGAACTCACAGAGATCCGCCTGCCTCTGCCTCCCGAGTGCTGGGAATAAAGGTGTGCGCCACCAACGCCCGGCCAATTAAGTATAATCTTAATCCCCATGTCATGCAAATACAAACCCAAATGAAATTTATTGATAGTTACCTTCAGTGCAACTGCTATTGGTGTTCTCAAAAGATTGGAGTGTCTGTAGCATGTTAAGTCAGTAGAAGAGCCTAGGTGTATCATTTCGTGTAAGGTTAAACAATTTTAAGAGCTCACGACTGCCAGATCTATAAAACACCTGAGGTCCTCTAGTAAGCAGACCCTGAGGCAAGAATTAAGTATCTGGTATTTTCTGATGTACACACAGAGAGATTAGGAAAAGGTCTTCAGCAGGGTACAAAGCCATGAGATAGAATGTGTTTGTTGCCCAGCTTTAGTAAGACGAGACACAGGCAGCCTGGCATGGGACTCTTAGACTTCACTTTCTCTGGAAGGCTCATTAGGTGAAAACTATGCAAGTAATCCACAGAAGAGGCCTGTTGGCCTGCTAGGCTCTTCCTATCCTCCTCAAGGGGACTGGATTTTACTCTCTTCTGGATCATCACCTCCCCCTCAGGCAGCAGCTCAGGAAGACTGATCCTATGGCCTATTGTATACCATTCCCCTTTAAAGTGGGGCCATAAAAAAAAAAAAAAAAAAGGACTCAGTGTGAAACTAGAGGTACCATGTAGGCCCAGAGTCATGTGTCCTAATTGGCTTGGAAATCTTTGGTTTAGTTTGTTTTTTTGAGACAGGGTTTCTTTGTGTAGCTCTGGCTGTCCTGGAACTCCCTCTAGACCAGGCTGGCTTTGAATTCAGAGATCTGCCTGCCTCTACCTCTGCCTCTGGAGTGCTGGGGAGGCAAAACAGGGTGTACCCTCCCCTCCCCTGCACAAAGGGGAACTGTCATCCAGGATGGGGTCAGGGACTCTGACATGGTGGCACAGAACCTAAAGGAGCATGATATATGAATTAAATAATGGCAATACAGTGTGTAGAAAGAGATCATTCATGGGGGTAGGGTTAGGGAGAAGACTTGAGTGGTTCATACAGTTGAGTACGAATGGCTAGCAGGCTCAGAGCCAAAGAACAACTTGAAAGATAAGACAGTGTATGACCTAGTATAACCACAAAATGGCTAGCATTCAAACAGAGAGGTACACAATACACCACAAAGGACTTGAAAGTCAGCTTCTGGCCAGATACAGAAAGCCTTGACAGGGAGAGCAACATGGAACCCCGAGACCATAAGCCATTTCACACTTCCAAGAGGAAAGAACACATATGGACTTGTTTTCACAGGACAATTCTGGGAAGCTGTTAGCTTTACTAGAAAGGATGTTTAATTAGGATCCCTCATAATGTGAGTATATTAAAGACATAATAGCCAAGATATAAAATGTAGCTTGTTTTTATTATTAAAGAGCTAACTCTTAGAAATTAATATTTCTAAGCCTGTACCTGTGTACCACTGTTCCAGAGAATGGGGCAAGATTAATTGAGCCCTGGAGTTCAAGGTCAGCCCAGGCAACATACTGAGACTCTGTGTCTGTTTTTTTTTTAAGCATATAGATAATATATTTATGTATCAGAAAATGTTTTCTTTTATATTTTTATTGTTTATATAAATCATTTAGATATATAAATCAGAAGGGGACTGGAGGTATAAGCCCCTGGGTTCAATCCCAGCACCCCCAGCCCAATATATCAGAAAAAAATACTAGAAAAAGAAATTAATGTGAAAAGGTTAAATAAAAATATATAACTTAATCAGAAGTTTCAGGAAAGAAAATCAAAGTCCAACTAGAAGTTGCCCTAGGGTTAGGGGTTAATGCTAATACAATATCATTAAATAAGATGTCTCAGCAGTTAGAGCAATGGCTGCTGTTCCAGGTCCCAGGTTCAGATTCCAGGTCTGACATGGCACAACTGTTTATAACTCTAGTTCCAGAGGATCTGACACCCTCACACAGACATAAACGCAGGCAGAACACCAAGAACATATAAATCTTAAAAATTTTTTCTTGCAATTTACCAGACTGAAAGGGCTCACTTGGTATATATCATTGTAGATAGAAAACACATTATAACATCTGAGATAAAGAAGACTCTAAGCCTTCAAGAGAAAAATCACAGGGCACAGACAAAGGTTCTAGATCAGAAAATACAGGATTTGAGTGAAAGTCCAGAACAGAAACAGATGTACTGAAGTGCCTACCTGAAACTGTAGCTATAGGAGCAGAGAAAGAATCGAACATGTATTTCTGTGATTCAGCCGCTCAAACCATTTACATCCCACCCAGCCCTGAGAAGCTGATCAAATGGGAAATTACAGTCACAAAGGTCGTACCCAGGGTCCAGGTCAGGAGCTATGTCCCAGGTGTGACGAATGGCAATGGGCTTGCTTCCTTTGCATCCAGTTGTGTTTCCTCAAATTCCTATATTAAAGCTCTAAGCCCCAGCATCTGAAATACCACTGCATTTGGGGACCAATAGAGTGAGCCCTGATCTAATGACTGACATCCTTGAGAACTATGGAGTACCTCAGCCTCACATCATCTGTGCCTGTCACAGCACATCAAGAGAGGGAGGCAGGGACTGAGTGGGAAGAGATGTAGTAAGACAGAGACCACATGAAGACAGTGAGGCACCAGCCATCTACAAAGACCAATTCTTGCTGACTCCTTCATTCCCACATCCAGAACTATGAGAGACAGAAAATTCCTGTACATTGCATTGCCCATCTGATACTTCACCATGGCAGGCCTACCAACTGAACTTGGAACCTAACTTGAACATTTAAGAAGCTCCAGGAAAGGAGTCAAACCAAAAGGGTCCATTACTCACAGAGATTGTTTATAATACTATCAGATATGGAGGATGAATTTGTGACGTATCAACAGAAAATGGCCAAACGAATGAGGCAAAAATGTGAAGGAAAGGGAAGACTTAAAAGAACTCACAACCAGCCGGGCATTGGTGGCGCACACCTTTAATCCCAGCACTCGGGAGGCAGAAGCAGGCGGATCTCGTGAGTTCAAGGCTTGTAGCAAGAAGCACTTCGAATCCGTTAAATGTGGCAAGTACAGAGAAACCTTAAGAGCCATCATCACTTGAGCATAGAGCAATCATTATCAAGAGCAAGTTAGCCCAGGCCAGAATAGTTGAACTGCTGAGCTTTCTCAGGGTCAGATGCCACAGGTTCATACACAGAGAGAAAAGAACTATCATGTGTACCATCAGTTGGTCAGTTTTACAAATCCTCAAAATCAGAGTTTTTTTTTTTTCAAAATCAGAGATTTTAAAGATGGAAGCCAAGGGGGCTGGAGAGATGGCTCAGAGGTTAAGAGCACTGACTGTTCTTCCAGAGGTCCTGAGTTCAATTCCCGGCAACCACATGGTGGCTCACAACCACCTTGAATGGTGCCCTCTGCTGACATGCAGGCAGAAGACTGTATACACAATTAATAAATAAAATTAAAAAGAAAAAAAAACTTAAAAAAAGATGGAAGCCAAGTTGCCCAGGCATTTACCAAACACTTGTTGTGGAATGACGTGCCACGATGAGCAACTTCCTGAGTGAGTTCTACAGATGAAGTAATTAGCACCTCTAAGTAGCCTGAAGTATGTTCCAGAGGAAGAGCACCATTATGATGTAGGAGCCACTGAACAGAGGTCCTCAGGGATAGCACCACCCTGATAACCAAGGGTGTATGGTCATTCTTAGTTTGTTTAACCTTTAAGATCTACAGAGGTTTCCCAAGCCTTCTGGACAGTTCTACCCTGTCAGATAAATTATAATTTAACCAGCACTCTGGTTACTTGACCAATTTAACAAATTTCTCTGGGTTAAATGGCTAACCTGGCAGTTCAGTAAGAAACTGATCAAATTTCAACGCTGACCACCAAGGAAAGAAAGAGCGTTAATCATAGGCCCACAGAGTAGGTGACAAAGAAATTGTCTCCTGGCTAGATTTTTAGTAGAAAATTTAAATGGTCCGGAAAAAAGAAATGTGTGAAGACTGTCAGTAACAGAACATGGTAAAACACTATGAACCTTTACCTACACATATGTATTATAAGCATGGGCAGAGGAAATATACAGGGAAAATAAAAGGCAATTAAAAAATTTCATAATAGTTTATCCATTCAGAAATCTTTGAGAAAAGCTGAAGCCTGGAATGAGAAGAGCTCTGAGCTACTATAATCACTGTGCATCCACCAGCAATGCAATTCATCTTTAAACTTAACACACATTAAAGAATAAAAGATTTTAAAAAGTTAAAAAATGTTTAAAAAATGTTTAATTCCTTTGACCTGATTTTATTAAAATTCATCCAGCTGTCTTCTGTTCAGCTCTGATCTCAGATGGCCCCTGTAACAGCCCCCAGGTGGGCCTCACTGAGTCCATCCCCAGTAAGCTGGGGAAAAAGGTCTTTGGTAACTACTAGAAGTCCACTTCTTATTCTGGGTTGCTTGACTGCCATTTGGCTTCAGGTTCCAGAAGAATCTTCTTTGCGAATAGTCCTCTCCAGCTGGACCAGGAGGAGGGATGAGGCCTCTCTGGTTTTGTGAAAATTTTCTTAAACAAGAAGTAATAATCATTATTAAGATTAACAAACACAAGGGGGGGGGTTGAAAAAAAAAGATTAACAAACACATCATAAGTTTGTAAAATAATAGAGATATTCTGATTTTACTCTTTCCTACCCTGGATAATCTTATCAGATAATCACTTATCTTTCTCTTCATTTTTTACAAGTGTGAGGACCTGGGTTGGCTACCCAGAACCCACAGAAAGCTGAGGAACAGTAGTAGCATGTGTCTGCAATCCTTATGACGAAGCGGGAAGCAGAGACAGGAGGATCCTGGAAGCTCAGGATAACTGGCCTAGCACATGCAGTGCAACCACAGGAGGCTTTATCTCAGACACACTGAAAGGTGACAGTGGAAGTTATCTTCTGGCCTCACACACAAGTCTTCCTTCCTCCCTCCCTCCGTCTCTGTCTGTCCCTCTGTCCCTCTGTCCCTCCCTCCCTCCCTCTCCCTCTCTCTCTCTCTCTCTCTCACACACACACACACACTCTCACTCAGTCACACTCGATTAGCTGTTTCTTTGGTCTCTATCCCTTTCATCTGTTTGACTGTTGTTACAGGAAGTTGTGAGCAACCATGCAGGTGCTGGGAACCAAACCTGAATCTTCTGCAAGAGCATGCTCCAGCTCCTGCTACTGCTTTTTATTATTATAAGCAACCTTTAATTTCAGTGGCTTTAAAAATGTCACAGCAGCCGGGCGGTGGTGGTGCATGCCTTTAATCCAAATATATATATATTATTAGTAGCTATTAATCTGGTTGTGGTTTTTATGAGCATTTGAGAGTCATGACTGTCAGACCGGGTCTGAATTTGTCTCCTTTCTAGACATTCTCACTGTGTGCAATCTTGGGTAGGACCACATCTCTAATTTCCATTCCTCAAGGTGGAGATTTTAAAATACATAACCCATAACTATGGTTGCTGCCTGCTACATCTGTTAAAGCAAGCCAGTAAATTGCTATTTTTTTAAAAGATTTATTTATTATGTATACAGTATCCCTGCAGGCTAGAAGGGGACACCAGATCTTATTACATATGGTAGTGTGCCACCATGTGGTGGCTGGGACTTGAACTCAGGACCTCTGGAAGAATAGCCAATGCTCTTAACCTCTGAACCATCTTTCCAGCCCCATTGTTACACTTTCAAAAAGATGCTGCTGGTGATGCTGAGAGTGGGAATAGCCCTTTTGAATCAGTTTTTTTTTTTTTTTTTTTTTTTTGGTTTTTCCAGACAGGGTTTCTCTGTGGCTTTGGAGCCTGTCCTGGAACTCACTTTGTAGACCAGGCTGGCCTCGAACTCACAGAGATCCGCCCACCTCTACCTCCCGAGTGCTGGGATTAAAGGTGTGTACCACCACCGCCAGGCTGCTACTAATAATCTTACAAGATATGATATTTTAGGTAGCGTCTTGACTAGGGTAAGGAAGCTACAGTTAGTGAGGCATTATTTTTGCATCTGTCAACAAGAGTGTTTCTGAAAAAGACTGAGGGATGAAGAGCACACTGAGTAAGGAAGACATGTCTTCCATGTGGACAGGCACCAGCCACCTGCCTGGGATTGCAACACAGCTACAAAGGCAGAAGAAAGGCAAACTTACCCTCGCTCCTGCCTTCAACCCCTCCCCAAAGCTTCTCAGGCCTTTCCTGGACTCCTACCGAGGATTGCTACGTTCCCTGGGTCTCCCTCAGGCTTACAGAGGGCTTGTTGAGGGACTTCTCAACCTACAGTCACACATGCTAATACTCTAGTAAAGGCCCCTTCTCACCTACCTGCCCACACTCTCTCCCTTTCTCTGGAGAATCCTAACAAACTATTTTAACTGAAGTGAGGATTCTTCCATTTTCCAAGTGAAATACTTTTATGATTTAATCTGTTCATATCATTTGTAACTATCTCTATCAGGATTTTACTATCTTTCAAAATTTGCTTTCTTTCTCTGATTTTGGCTTTTTTTGGTGTGTGTGTGTGTGTGTGTGTGTGTGTGTGTGTGTGTGTGTGTGTGTGTGTGTGTGTGTGTGTAAGAGTCTTTTGTAGTCTAGACTGACCTCAAGCTTACTATGCAGCCAGTGATGAATTTCTAATCTTCCTGTCTCTACCTCCCAGCGTCGGGATTACAGGCACCCACTAACTATGGAGCCTAAGAGTTCAGGATTCTTAAAACCTAGGGATGTGTCTCAGAGGTAGAATCTTGGGTCTAATTCCATTCACACACACAAGAATGTACAATTTTATTTTCTAGTAGCCTATCTAACTCTTCCTGGATTAAACTAAATTTAAAAATAATTAAAATTTCCTTTCTCCATTTCCTCTGAAGAGCACATTTCCCAAGCAGTATTTGATTTAAAGAATGGTATGGGCCCTACTGGCTGACAGTGAGGAAGAAAATACCAATTGCTGGTCATTATCACAGTATGCTTTCCTGGTTTGAAGTAGTTTCCATCTCAACTCTAAGGGAGAAGCACAGGTACCTGAACGACTGCTGTGTATTCTGGGTCTGGGTATGAAAATGCCGATAAGGTGGTGGACGGCCAGCAGGCTGGTTGTTCCGAGGTCCTTGGCTCATAGGCTTGTTGGTGCTGTGAACTTGGTCCATAAGATGTGCTGAGTCTTCAAGATCACCTGACCTAGATGTACTAACATTCCGGTTCCTAAAAGAGAAGTGTCTCACAGTGTCACCAGATTCCAGTTCCAGTGGCCAGCTTAGTAACTATGTACTTTGGCTTGTGAAGATAAGATCTCAACTCCTCCATTCTTATTTGTTTAGGTTTTACCCAGCAAGTGAGCAAGCAAGATGTCTTGAATCATATAAAAGCACCTTTCCAAACTGTGAGCATCCAGGCACACTTTGGCCCCACCCCTTGTGGTGTAAGGCAAGCAGTACCCTGACTCTGTATGCATTTACAAAAGAGCCCTTTAAGAGGCAAGCTCCAGCTGGGCGTTGGTGGCGCACGCCTTTAATCCCAGCACTTGGGAGGCAGAGGCAGGCAGATCTCTTGAGTTCAAGGCCAGTATGGTCTACCAAGCGAGTTCCAGGACAGGCACCAAGACAATACAGAGGAATCCTGTCTCGAAAAACAAACAAAAAAAACCCACAAAAAAACAAAAAAAGGGCAAGCTCTGCCTACTCCCATTCTTTTTGTCGCTGTTCCTCTGAAGAAGCAGGCAAGTCTTTGCCTCTCTCTTTTTTCCTTCTCTCTCTCCCCGCTCCCTGCCCTTCCCTTCTTTTCTTCCCTCCCCCAGTAAAACTTCCCATGTAAGTTCTGTCTGTGTGGCATATTTGTCCCTCACCTGCCGCAGGACTACCTGCCAAGGTCCCACTTATAACACTAACCACAAATCTCACTTAGCAAAATGGAAGACTTACTTTCTGACATGACGATTCTGTAGGTTTTCAATGTAGTTCTGTCTTTCTATGCAGTGCCCCCGGCACCTGTTGAATACTAAGGAGTGGATGAAGATAACAGTTAGAAACAGTTGTACAAAAAATCTTACCCAGAGAAAGCAAACCAAAGCTCATATTCATTGACTAATCATTAGGCCGTTACATCCGGCATATCGCTTGCAGATATGTTCCTTCATAAACTTTTGGCAAAAGACTACCTTATACTACTATTATTATTTTTTCTTTCTTTTGGAACTGGAGATCAAACTCAGGTTTCCACACATGCTGAGCAAGTGCTTTACCACTGAGCTACACCTCCAACCCCAAGAGGTAGCTTTCCTTCCTTCTCTCTCTTCATTTTCTTTTTGGCATCTTATAAGATTTTTTTTTTCCAAAAATTGAAAAGCGGCTCTACACTTGCACCTTTAGCTTTTACAGGAAGGGAAAAACAGTGACAGCCCCATACTTACATTCAATTGCATCATCTGGCCTCATGCCTTCTACATCAATCAAATATCTAACAAAACAACATAATTTGGGTCACTTAAATATACGAAAAGAAAAACAAAAATCAAAACAGGTCCAATTTCACTTACAAGTGGAGACATATAAATCCTAAGAAAATACTATATATCTAACCCAATAGTTACAGAATAACATGCCATGACCATAGAAAAAAACTATCCCAAGACTGATCAACTTTAGAAATTAACAAAGGTACTTTTACATTAATATAATAACTAATAAAGGAAGTTCATGACCAAACTGGAAAATGCTTAAAAGGCAAATTCAGTAGTCATTTTCATCAAAAGACTTTGTGAACTAAAAAACAGGAGGCTTCCTTAATATTACTGTGTATCCATCAGGAACCAACAACATATAGAGCGGCTGGGAAAAATAGTAACATAGTAAAAATGCCAACTGCATGGGTCAGAAACAGGAGCTACCATCACTGTCACCCACTCCTCCCTCATCCTCACCTTCCATCTACCACCAGGGTCCTGACAGTGATGACCACATCTGACCTCGACATCCTGGTCCAAGTGACCATTACTTCAATTCATTCAAAAACCTAATTACTCTACCTCTCTAGAACATTCTTTACTCAGCAGAAATAGATGGGTTTAACAAACCCCAAAAAGGTTCAACCACAAAACAAACAGACAGACCAAAACCCTGCTTTGCGTGCCTAACTCTGGCTTCTGCTGCACCCGCAGCTCCATTTCTGTGCCGTACTTACTACACTGTGCACCTCTTCCAATGAAGTATATGCTATCCTAATTTAGGGTCCTGGCTGAGCCTTACATCCACAGTCTCTGCAGTGTCCCTACTCAGCTAGTACTAGTTCAACTTCAGATAGTCTCTTTGTAGAAATGTACTGTCTTCTTGATAAGTCATGGCCTTCCCATCATGGTACCATGTTCCTGTCCTCTTCAGCACTTGACAGTGATAGTTCTATATCTTATTATTATTTTTATTATTATAGTCTTCCTTACGTCTTCAGAGGCAGGTTAAATTTCTTTACCTGAATGGGCAAATGTAACACCACACAGCACAGCAATGCCTTAAGAACCATCAGACTGCATCCTAATTCAGAATCTGCATGTCAAGTGAGATTACTGCTAAGTCAGTGATATGTGGATCCAAAGATGCTCACACCACTTTGATGTTTTATCATACCCCAAACTTCTGATTTACATGTTTATCAGAATGCAAACCAGTATAACCTTTAAAAAAATAAGGTCTCCAAATAGTTCCACAGGAAGCTACCTACTGCATATTAAATTGTAACCCTAAATGTCTACTGTACTTTAAGCCATAAAGCTGAACGTCTATCTGCATCTGTGAAGTCTACAATGGTATTACTGATGGCAGTCTCTGAGTGGAGACAACACTGCTCTATACTTCACCCATTTCTATGTAAGTTTACATTACCACTGTAACCAGACAAACACACTAAACACATTTGGCTTTTGGGTTGGCAACTTACCTGCAAATGAGGTAGCCAGTCCTGTTTAAACCATGGGTGCAGTGGACACCAATAAGTTTGTCTATAAAACAAGACATGCAGAATTAAGTAAAGGAAACAAGATACATCAAAAATAAGTTAAAGACAATTTTCTAAAGAGTAACACAAATTAGTAAAGTGGCTTTAGAAACACGTTATTGAGAATCACCTACCAAAATCTCATAGTTGTGGAAATTTTCCAAGTACTGGTTAGACACAATAATGCAAACTGTAGAAGCACCCATCAGGTTAATGCTGCATTAGACAAAGCCATTTGTTTTACCATGAAGAGGAAACTGGAATGTATTTATGTGTTTGCAATGCTGAAGTCTGAACCTGGACCTATGCAAGTCAGGCAAGTGCTCAGCAATTAAGCTACAGACCTCAGCCCACCTTCATTTTTGCTGGTAAATAACAACCACAACTTTATTCAAAATGGAAAAAACAGCAGAAACACCTGAAGTATGTGTGGCAAAGATGAAATTCTGTTGGCCTACTTGTGCTCTGATCTCCTGGGAGACTGCTTCACTCCTAACGTTGGTCTTCTAGGAGACTGACTCACTCTTAACCTTTGTCTTTTATTGTCTCTTTATGTAACTTGAAGACCCAGAGACTATCTTCTACATCTCACCCCTTAGCCACAGGAAAAGGGAAACACTCCCATGATATTATACATTTACATTTATCACTCAAGTCTTGTTTCTGTGTGGCCAACACTTTAATACTGCCAATTGACGTTCTCAAAAACAACAGACCTAACATAGAATATTAACAACATCAAGAGTCTGAAATATCAAAAGTTTGGAAACTGCACTGGAGAGATGGAGGCTCAGTACTTGAGAGCACATCTGCTCTTGAAGAGGGCACAAATTCAGTTTTCCATCACCCATGATGTATGGCTCACAACTGTCCATAACTTAGTTAGAGGGAATCTGAAGCCTCTGGACTCTTGAGTACCTGCCTTCATATGCACATAGCTACAAGCACATACACACACAATTAAAATAGATTTTAAAAAGTGTTCAAACCTATTCAAAACGTGTAAGTCAGACAGAAAAGAAAAAGAAACCACAAGGACTCACCATTGTCTTTATTTTTCTTTAAAAATTCTTTAACTGCACATTTGAACTTAAAAATAGTGTTGTTGTCAGGTACCTGATGGCCAACTGTAAGAATTTTTATGTAAGAAATAGTTTCTGGCAAATCCTACAAAGCAAAACAAAGAAAAATGTACATTATTTCATTTGTAGGTACATATGAAAGGTTGAGGAAGGAGCATGAATATAAACTGACAATAATAAACTTACTATGGCAGCAATTCTGACTAAAGAGCCATAGCACGTGATCTTCATTAAAACTACAGGACAGTCACTAGGTATGCAAAACACGCCAAATTCCATGTGAAAGAGGGCATATATGGCGTGACTAAAAATTATGTGGACAGTTCTATCTAATTATGTCACCTTTCTGTGCCTTCACAAAGTAGTAATGAGCTGGGCAAAAGGAGCTGTGGATAACAGAAAGAAGGGATATGTGAGGGGCTGGAGAGATGGCTCAGTGCTTAAGAGTGCTTGCTGCTCTTCGAGGACGTAGTTCAGTTCTCAGCACCCATTCTGATGGCTCACAACAGCCTGTAACTCCTGCTTCAGAGGATCCGGACCTCTTCTGACCTCAGCAGGCACCTGCACACATGTGGCAGAGACACACACACACAGACACAGGCACACACACACACACACACAAAGAGACAGACAGACACACACACACACACACACACACACACAAAGAGACAGACAGACAGACACACACACACACACAGAGACAGACAGACAGACACACACAAAGAGACAGACACACACACACACACACAAAGAGACAGACAGACAGACACAAACACACACACACACAAAGAGACAGACAGACAGACACAGACACACACACAAACAACAAATCTTAGGGAAAAAAAGAGACGTTAGGTGAAAAATACATAACTCTGGATTTAAGTGGAAAGCATTATCATTATTTTTATACACAAAGTTCCACAAGAAAAGCTTCAGAACAATGTCAGTCTATTGGCAATGAATATACCTGACACTCATGTGCCTGAAAAATTACTCCCACTGAAAGGAAACAACCCCTTCTGCAAAGGTTGAGTCAGGCTGGGGAGGAAACAGTTAAGATAAGCCTGGAACTCTTTACCACAAAGTGATCAGGATACGTCAAAAGATTAGGACTGAGGCCGGGCGTTGGTGGCGCAAGCCTTTAATCCCAGCACTCAGGAGGCAGAGGCAGGTGGATCTCTGTGTATTCGAGGCCAGCCTGGTCTACAAAGGGAGTTCCAGGACAGCCTCCAAAGCTACAGAGAAACCCTGTCTCGAAAAACCAAAAAAAAAAAAAAAAAAAAAAAAAAAAGATTAGGACTGAAAAATGGTTTAATCTAGATCAGGAGCTTTGGCAGCTGAGAGCTACCTGGGAAGGGGGCATCAGTTTTCTTCAGGGGTGTGACCCTGGGCAGTTGGTCTTGCTCCAGAAGATGGCTTTGCATCCCTGTGCACTTGGGCAGCACTAATTTTGAACTCACCGTGGCATTGGGTAGGGTAGAGAAATGGCTCAGAAGGTTAGAGCTTAAGAGCACTTGCTGCTCTTGCCAAGGACCTGTGTTCAGTTCCCACATCAGGCAGCTCACAACCACTTGTAAATCCAAGTCTAGGGGATGCAATACCTTCTTCTAGCGCCCACATGCACTTTCAAGCGTGTTGTGAACATACAAAAAAGTGGGCAATACACATAAAAAAGAAGGGGACATGACATTGGGAGTGCAAACCAGGGGGATAGCTGTGGTGTTGGGAAGATTGTGAGTAAAACACAAACTATATATATATATATATATATATATATATATATATATATATATATATATATATATGAAATTCTCAAGAATATTTTTCAAGAAAGGTTTTAGGAGCCAAACTGACAAAGTGCCAACTATCTAAAGAGAGGCCCCCACCTCTCCTCCAACTGGAAAAAGCAGCTGCAGGGAAGTTTGTAATGATAGAAATTCTGATTACGAACTACTGGCAGGTGTTAGGGACCTAAGATATTACTCTGAAAGCTGTTAACCCAGAGGAAAGAATCCTGTTGACATCACTGAGTAAATAAACAAGCAGAAACTTCATGAAATGAAACATGAATGATAACATTCACCTTGAATAGGCTGGTATGGTGGCATACACCTGTACGTAATTCTAGACCCTGGGAGGTTGAGGCAGGAAAATCTTGAGTTTGAAGTCAGCCTGGGCTACACAGCAAGAGCCTGTCTCAAAAAAGAAAAAAGAAAAAAGAAAATCAACTTTTTGAAGCTTCAAAAGAATTAATAAATTAGTCATCAATAATTACTAATTATTACTATACTAAGAGACAACCACTCATTATATGCCCCTAATGGAAGGACACATGATCACACATGAAAATGTCTCATGTCAGGCATGGTGGCACACCCTTGTCGTCCTTGTGCCCCAATAGGCTGGGCAGAAGGACCACTTGACCACAGGAGTTCAAGATCAGCCTGAGTAACATAACAAGAACCCATCTCAAAATATACAGACACAATGGAAATTGTCTTATTAAAAAGAAAATCAAGATAGCCAGAGGAATGGTTCCCAGCTAAGAGCCTTTACTGCTCTTGTAGAGAATGAGAGTTCTGTTCCAAAAACCCATATAGTCACTCCAGCCATCTGAATCTCCAGTTCCAGTGGATCCCACACCCTTTTCTAGCTTCTAAAGGTTCCAGCATGAATGTGGTGCACGTAAACTCATGATAGTGCACAAACATACACATCAAAACAAATAAAGGCTGTTCAAAAAGGAAATCAATGTGGGTGTGGTGGTCCATGCCTGTAATCACAGCACTCGGGAGGTCGAGGCAGGAGGATCAGGAGTTTAAGAGTATCCTCAGCAACTGAGGACAGCCTTGGCTATGAGAGACACTATCTCAAATTAATTAAAAAAAAAAACTCATGGCAGGTGGAATACTATACATCTTTAATTCCAGCATTAGAAAGATGGAGGCAGGGAGAGCATGTGGTCGGCCAGACTCTGTTTCAAGTACCAAACCCCCCTAAAAAACAGTAAGGAAGAGAGGGAGAAGAATGGGAAAGGGAAGAAAAGAGAAACCAGGGGCTAGAGGAACAGAAGGAGGGAGAAAAGGAGAAAGGAAAAGACGTACAACTAACATTTAGAGAGCGCAGGCTGGCTGGATCTCTCAAATTCAAGAGAGGGACAAAAATAAAGTGAAAGAGACATGGACAGCAATCTTTAGACTTTAAGCAAACTTGACAACCAACTTCAAACTGAAAATTTTTATGGCATTTAGGAGCTATCAGATTGCAAATCTGACATCAACGAACCGATATTAAGGAAAAAGTATTTTATTTTACATATACACACATACCAAAAATGTAGAGATAAATTCTATACTATTTGAAGGTTCCTTTAAAATAAGACAGAACATAGTGGGCATGGTAGTGCACACATTTAATTCCAGCATATGGGAAGCAGGAAGGAGTAGGCGGATCTTTGTGGGTTGGAGAACTGTATATAATGAAATTCAGGTCAGTCAGGGCCACATAGTGAGACTTTTTCTCATAAAAAAACAAAATAAAGAACACTCCCCCACAACACACAAACACACTGAGAAGTGGGGGATAAGGAAGGCAGAATAGTATGAAATAGATAGGAGCCATAATGAAACACAGCATGTACACATAACTTAAATACCGAGCCTGAAAAAAATTCTGGCATGTGCTTCAATAAACACTGGAGACATAATTAATGAAATAATTCACACAAAGACAAGTATTGCACGATACTGAAGCTGGAGAGCACTGGCTGCTCTTGCAGAAGACTCAGGTTTAATTCCCAGGACCCACACAGCACTTCACAACCTTCTGTTATGCCAGTTATAGGAGATGTAATGCCGACTTCTGGCCTCCACAGACATTAGGCATGTCTGTAGTGTACATATATACAAGCAGGCAAACACTCATAAAACAACAGTAACAAAAAGACTTAAAAAAATTACTGGAGCCGGGCGTTGGTGGCGCACGCCTTTAATCCCAGCACTCGGGAGGCAGAGGCAGGCGGATCTCTGTGAGTTCGAGGCCAGCCTGGTCTACAGAGTGAGTTCCAGGACAGCCTCCAAAGCTACAGAGAAACCCTGTCTCGAAAAACCAAAAAAAAAAAAAATACTGGATGGGTGGTGGTGGCACTTGAGAGGCAGAGGCAGGTGGATCTACAAACGGAGCTCTAGAACAGCCAGAGCTGTCACAGAGAAACCCGTCTCAAAAAAAACAAAAGAATCTCCAGGTAAGTATAACTCTCCCACAACAATACTTTTTTCCTTCTACAGCACACAGATTATTACAAAAAGCCACAACTAGTCAAAATGCAGAGAAGACTGACTGAGCTGCCAGTCCCAGCTGATACATCTAAAGCACAACCCTTACATCTAAGGCACCTCAGAAGAGGGAGGGAGAAAGACCAGAGATGGTCTTTTACAGATTCCACAGGGAAGGTTCTACCCATGAAATTTCAACAATATGGGGACTTAAACAAGATCTGAACAGTAATACCAGTTGATATGCCAACATGGATGGGAGCAATTGCAGAGGGCTCTACCCCTAGATGAACTACAGCAATTAAGAACTGCTGAGAGAGGGAGAATTAATCTTCAGATATAAGCATCCTAAAGTGGTCAGCCCTAAAAACACATACATATAAGCAAAACCAAACAGACTCAGGTTACATTTGTATATTTATTTGCAATATACATGTAGCAATAATAAAGAGTAAGAGGTTATGAATTTGAAAAGCAGGGGTTGGGAGAGGTTATAGAAAGGAGAGAAATGATGGAATTAATGTTTTAATTAAATTTAAAAATTTAAATATCTGGCCAAGCGGTGGTGGCACATGCCTTTAATTCCAGCACTGGAGAGGCAGAGGCAGGCGGATCTCTGTGAGTTTGAGGCCAGGCTGGACCGACAGCCTCCAAAACAATACAGAGAAACCCTGTCTCATAAAAAACCAAAAACCAAAACAAAATATCTGTTACACTATGCTATTTGTATGAGATACTAAAACTGGGAAATTCAGATAATAAAGCAGGTGAGGTTATTAGGGATCTGGAGTGTAGGAGAATGGGGCATGAATGTTCAGTGGTTACAGAGTTTTTGCTAATGAAAGAGACTTAGGTAATAATCAGTACATATTACAGTTCAATTCATGTCTCTGAGTTGTGTGTGTATTGTTGTTAAGATTTAACTATATAGTCTAAACTGGCCTTGAACTTGTGATCCTCCTGCCTTAGACTCCTAAGACCTGGGATTGTAGTCATTCACACTATGCCTGGTCTCCAATCTCAGTTCAACATGAAATTATGGAAACTATTTGCTTTTCCTTTAAAATTATTAGTACCCATGAAAGAAACTTAGTTTTCACATCAGCGCAGGATGGAAACTATTAAATTACTATGAATTTTTTTTTCATTATGAGGTTCTACTTACCTCTGCTTTATAATAGCGCTGAGTATATGTTAAATCAATTATCAATCCAAGTTCTTCATTTTGTTCTTGAATTTTATTAAAAAGATCCAAAGGAGAAAAGCATTCTTCTGGCATAAGCTTTGCTTCATATTTCTGTCAGAGAGTGAGGCAAGGGAGGGAAACGTGCTTCAAGTTCTGTACCACACTATGTGTGTATCCCAGTCCCCATGAGATGAGCTCACAATGAGGTGCAAAGGGCTGTTTTGGGCTATTCTAGAAGCTCCTAACACTTCTTCTAGTGGTAGGGAAAAAAACAGCTCACTTTGATATCCATATTTCTGGGCTTGTGTTCCCTTGCCTGAATGACTTCAGAATGTCCTAGACAACATTAAATAGGTAGGAAAAAACAAAAGCCTGTTCCTATCTGTCTAAGCCTTAGAACTAAAATGCATTTCACAAATAAGCCAAAAAAAAGTTCACCCACAAATTCTACTGACTTAACACAATGAATACTGAACTATGCAGTTTAGTCAGGTGAACACAAAATACAACATTATAATTACTCTTCATATTATAGTTAGGGGATTATATTCTTTTCCTTAAAATGAGATATGAATGTAGACTCTATGGATCAGTGAATCTCATTTCAGGTTAATAAAGTGACATAAAACAGGAAATCAGAGAGCAATCAGGTCAAGAGCCAGTGTTCTCCATGGGGAATTTATATTTTTGAAAAATACTGGATTAACTTTCACTTACCTTTTGCAAAGGAACTTTGAAAGCAATGAAACGAGTCCCAGGCATCCGCTGTCCAACTGGGAGATAGTCTTTCCACCTGTGACAAAGGGTGTCTGCTAGTCAAACTGTATGTCAGCCTTGCCTCCCAACAGAATAAGGCTCCAAGCTGGGCGGTGGTGGCGCACGCCTTTAATCCCAGCACTCGGGAGGCAGAGGCAGGCGGATCGCTGTGAGTTCGAGGCCCAGCTGGACCGACAGCCTCCAAAACAATATAGAGAAACCCTGTCTCGTAAAAACCAACCAAACAAACAAACAAACAAAAAAGGCTCCAAGACAGTGGGGCTCCTAGCACACACAGACCGTCCCTTGGCTCTGCTCTGCCCTTTGTCAACCTATTCATTTTCCATAAATAAACAACCTACACTTTCTTCTTCCCGTTCCCCCATCTTGAAAACAGATATAAGACAGCACAAACAAGAAATGTCTAAAACTAAGAATTGCCAGAACTTTCATAGCCCTAATAAACCCAGCCTAGCACCAAATACCAGTGTGATGTGTCAGACATGGGGGCAGAAGGGGGACTGTGTCAGAGGAAGGGGCTAGAAGGAGGGGAGGTGCAACAAGCAGCAGAGAGGGGGAAAAGTTATATGTGGGGGTAAGAGCAAAGCATAATGACATACACGCACAAAAATGTTACAATGAGACTCGGATTTTGCAAGGTAACTAAAAAATACTACAAATACCTACACAATGGCTGAAAGAGCTCAAATTCAGTGCTTTCATGGCACAGTGTTTTGAGTTTCCACACGAGTGACATCGATTTAATGTATAGAAGCCTCCCAGTTATATGAATGAACTTCAGTCATGCCAGGGTCATCGTGGAGAGTAAGAGCTGAACTGGTCTATGTCCATCGATTACAAGTAAGCAGGGTTCATTCAGTACACATGGAGCACAGAGAGTGAGGACTGAGTGGCAAGAGCCTGGGCTGGAGGCACAGAGGAGCCCAGAACAGTGGAGCCTAGTGTGCAAGCCATGACAAAGGGTTGGCTTTCAAGTTTCTTTAATTCTTTAAGATTTGTTTATTTACTATATAGTATATAATATATATAGTGTGCAGGCCATGACAAAGGGTTGGCTTTTAAGTTTCTTTATAAGATTTGTTTATTTTCTATAATATATATATATATATATATATATATATATATATATATATATTGTTCCGCCTGCATGTATGCTTGTACACCAGAAGAAGGCACCAGATCTCATTACAGATGGTTGTGAGCCACGGTGTGGGTGTGGTTGCTAGGAATTGAACTCAGATCTTCTGGAAGAACAGCCAGTGCTCTTAACCTCTGAGCCATCTCTCCAGCCCCGGCTTTTAATTTTTAAGTCAAGCTTTACCTTAAATCTATGAGCTGTCTCCCAACTACTCCTCGAATAATCAGTCTAAATAACTAACGATATAAAAGTATATTTAACGGGTTAGAAAGAAATGAGAGTAGTTAAATGGACACCTGTCTTCTGCAGCACCAACACGTCAAGCAAGTTCTGCACTGGGGTGATGAAGGAGGAAATGCTGACAGACTCTGAAAATATTCAGGAGCTAAAAGAAGTGCTTACTCAAGTCTGGGAAGGTAGAGAGGGCGAGGCGGCCATTCAGCTCGTTTGTGGGGAGGAAGTGCTTACTGAAGTCTGGGAATGGGGAGAGGGCAGTCTGTCCTTCCTGAGTTTTAGGTATTGCTTATTTGTGTAGATAAGGCAACAACTTGTTGAATTCTAGTCAGAGAGGCCAGTCTGGCCGCGCGTGGCTTCAGCTACTCCTTATTTGTGGAATTCACAGCACCTGTGAGCAAAATCGTAAACCTAACCATTGGCACAGGCAGGAAAACTCCCTCAAACGACACCTCCGCCTCCGGAGTCCTGGAAGCGACCTCTCCGGCTGGTGGTGGGGGCAGGGTGTCTCCGGCTCAGGCCGGCTTCCTCACCCAGCGCCCCCGCTCCTCCAGGCGCACTTCCGCGCCGGCCCGAACTCCACAGGCAGAGCCGGGTCTGGTCAGACTTGAGACTCTAGAATGCGGGGGTTGGGAGGGTTCGGCGCGGAGGACTCTGGGAGGCGGAAGGGAGCGAGGCAGCCGGAACGACCTGCCCGGATCCAAAGCGCCTTACCTTTCGGGGATGTGGTTTTTGACCTTCTTCTTGGGTGGGGCACGGCAAGCGAAGTCTCGGCCCCGACCGCGACCATTGCGGCCATAATGCCACTGGTTCATGTGGGCGCAGCTATGCCGCCCACCCAACGCCAGGCGAGCCAGAGCGGCCAGAGTGGCGACCTCGAGGCCTCCGGAAGACGCCGCGGGATCCAGAGCGCCCACGTAGGAACGCGCTGTGTCCGATGCCTCGCTAGTTCGCATGCGTCGTGGCCCGCCGTGATGACGTCACACGGTGCGTGATGAGTTGTCAACCAGCCGGTGGTTCCAACAGTGCCACCTGTCGCTGGAGGCCGGTATCGCACCTTCGCGAATTACGACCTGCGCCTGCAAAACATCCCCCCCCACACACACAACACACACCCCTTCCCTGCGTTCTTCACGACGTTGTCAGTCGCTTACATTTTGTATATTGTTTTTGGTATTTATTCTCTCATAAGGTGTGTCCCTTTTGCGACGAAAAGAAATATAGCAAAGGTTACATACAACATCTATTCGTATTTAAGTATATATTTGTGTTCTTTCTACCTTTAAATGGCTCAGGACATTTAGTTGATCATAGTCAACATAATTAAACGTACCAACATTTAACCATTCCAAAATTGAAATGCCTCCACCAGTTTGGAGTTTCTTGCTTCTTTGGGTCATGTTCTTGATTATCTGTTACAGAAAACGCTGTGGCCTGAACATTCCTATAGGCATATACTATAAATTCCTAAACAGGGAATTACTGGAATGAAGGAAGCACATGTGAGCACTTAAAAACAATACTCTCTAATTGCCAAAATGCTGTCAACCCACTTTTCCATCCACAGCCAGTTTTACTGGTATCCACACCAGGCGTCATAATAGCTGTGAACACCATGGCTTTATATTTTAGCAAACAACAAAAATAACTCAGAGATAAAAGAGGAGCTCCAGTCCAAAATTGCCACACAATATCAGACATAAAGACCCGTGCCTAAGCCGGGCGTTGGTGGCGCACGCCTTTAATCCCAGCACTCGGGAGGCAGAGGCAGGTGGATCTCTGTGAGTTCGAGGCCAGCCTGGTCTACAAAGTGAGTTCCAGGACAGCCTCCAAAAGCTACAGAGAAACCCTGTCTCAAAAAAACCAAAAAAAAAAAAAAAAAAAAAAAAAAAAAAGACCCGTGCCTACTGGGAAATGTCTGAATTCTCCAAGTGGAAGACCAAAGTACAGGACAGCTGCAGTCAGAGTAGTGGCCTAAGTCCCAGGTTAGACTTTTATGTTAGAAATTTATAATAGCAAATTTTAAAGTAAGTTGTAACTTTTGGTTTGAAATTTCTGAAAGTAGCTTATAGTCACTGCAATAATTGTAAATCTGAGTTAGCTGACAGATCTCAGGTGTAGGAGGTTCAAGTCCTGTGCTTCTCCCTAAAGCTTCCTGCAGTCATTCATCTTCCCAATGTATGCAGCAGGTCTTGCTGGGTATAGTCAGTCTTGATTCATGGAAATGTGTTCAGGGTTCTGCAGTGCTCCACTGCTGGGCAGGAATGTACACTGGAGTCGCATGTACGCTGCTGTTCATCTGTCTGCTGGGCTGTTCCGTGTGCTGGTGTTGATGGTCTGCAGAGGGCTGAGCTGCTCTGATCCAAACATTTCTCTGTTTTAAGATTTTATTTACTTTTATGTGCATTGGTATTTTGCCCACATGTGTGTCAGTGTGAAGCTGCTGTTACCTGGACTTGGAGTTACAGACAGGTGTGAGCTGCCATGTGAGCTGGGAACTGAACTTGAGTCCTCTCAAAGAGCAGCCAGTGCTCTTAACTTCTGAGCCCCCGAACATTTCTAAAACACCAGGTAACGGTAGCTTATTACTTGGCATTTTGTGTTGTCTAAAATGTCACTGAATTCAGGTGATCTTCAGAAACAAAACAGGCGGCTTTACTCTTGGTTCGGATTCACTAGAGACTGCCGATCAGCAGGTGTAGTGTTTACTGTCAGCCTTTCCTGGGACACAGAATAGATGTGTTGGCAAAGCCACCGAATAGAGCTATAGATGACAGGTTAGTGGGTACAGACAATGAAGGTGTATCAAGATTTCAGGCCTGTGAGATTCCGAGTCCATAAAGTGCTCTTCAGGCGGCATGAAAATCCACGCTCTAGGCCCAGAACCCACGTGTCACAACCCTGCTGCTGCTGATATCGAAGGAGGGTGGTGCACACCTGCAATCCCAGCTCTGGAGGGAAGGGACAGGCTGGCTGCTGGTGCTTGCTGGCCAGCAAATGCCACCAGATTGCTGAGTTTCAACACCAATGGAAGACTCTCCCAGAAAAAATAGAGTAGACCACAACTGAAGATGGACACTTACATTTGATGTTAATGCTCCTTCCCTCCCTCCCTCCCTCCCTCCCTCCCTCCCTCCCTCCCTCCCTCCCTCCCTCCCTCCCTCCTTCCCTCCCTCTCTGTTCCTCTCTCTCTCTCTCTCTCTCTCTCTCTCTCACACACACACACACACACACACACACACACACACACACACAAAAGAACAGTAGGGTATTGGGGATATTAGACTTAGCTGTTCTGAAAGACAGTTATTTGGTAATTTAATAAAGGTATGGTGACTTCTCCATAGCTCTCAGGATATCTGGGGAGAGTGGATTCTGTGCTGCAAAATCAGACCTCAACAAACTATGTTTTTGAACTCTCCATGCTGAGGATACTTTTTTTGTAAGATATTAACTATAAGTCTAAATATTTTCTCTCTTCACAAGGCCCAGAATGTTGCCTTCTAGCATGAGTTGAAATTTGAACAATTGTCTAGTGATTTCACTGAGGCGGATTCTGCACCAACTAGGCTATTGGTGGCTGATGCAGAAAAAAATCCCTGAGGAGAGAGGCTCCAATACATCAGGGTCATCCTTGAAGACTGTAGACTATTAAATAGAAACCCCATCTGCCAAGCCACTACAGGTACATGACCTAGAAGACGCCTATGAAGATGTGACTCATGCTGGGGAATGTACCATTAAAAAAAAGATGTGGTCCCAGTACATCAGCATCAACCACTGATGCTGTACAAAGTACCACTCAAAAAGATGTGACCCCCCAATAAGCATCAGCCACTCAGGGTAAAGAAATGCTATTCTAAAATATTTGGCCTCCAGCATATGAGCATCATCCACTCAGGCTGGAAATGTGTGATGCTCACAAGGCCAGGTAAGTCACCTCTGGCTCCTGAGTTGGAAAAGCCTTGTGGAGAGGTGATTCTCTCTTCATCTTCGAAGCTGTGAATTCAGCAACCCACACATTTACAAAGTAAAATGGAGGGATAGGAGGAAGGTATTCAGTTCCATTTCAGAGGGGAGAAAAACCATGAAAGGGGTGACTGAACCTAGCTACAATCAGAACCTTGTTGCTGTGACTGTGCTGGCCTAGTCTACCAGCTGCTTATAGTTGGAGTCTCAGAACTGCAGCTTTTCCAGGGAGCAGGTGCTCGCTGATCACCCCACAGTCCCAGGTCCTCAAGAGGTCATGATATGCCTACATTTCCATCTCTGAGACAAGTCTCTGCATGGGGCCACAGGATGACAGCAACATTCTTTAATACCTAAGTTCAGGGATGCACCTAGAGGGGCTGGCCTATATGACTGAGCATTCCCACCACAGACATTCTCCAAGGTGAAGACTCAGGAATACTGGTAGCTTGGTTCTGTCCACTTTTGAAAGGTAGATGCCAGAGACCAGAGGACTTGAGGAAACACAAGTCTACAACCCAGAGTCCAGGAGACCTGGACTTCTTGTGGTCAGGGTTTCTGTCCAGTTCGGTCCCACCACCCTTCAGTCCCAAATAAATACACAGAGGCTTTTATTAATTATAAACTGCCAATGGCTCAGGCTTCTTATTACCTAGCTCTCTCTTAATTATTAACCCATTTCTTTTAAGCTGTGTCCTCAGACTTTTCCCACTTGTCCATGGCAGTTCACAGTGTCTAAGACTTGTGCCCTCTGCTTAGTCTCCATGAATTGTGGTCTCATTTCTTCATTCTGCCCATAAGAACACCACAGAAAACATTTGAAACCTGGGGAACACAGGTAAAGAAGTGAAAATTCCTTCCTGAGTTGAGACTGTTTCCTTCTTTGATTCTCAGAAAAGATACCCAGAGTCTGACTCTGTACAGATCACTGGTTACATTTAAATTAATGACGTAGTATTTGGATGTTTTCAGATTTGGATAAGTCCCTTCAATTAAACTCTTTGATTTAATGCTACAGTTAGAAATGATTCATTCTATTTCAGATGGGTAGCACATGGCAGTAATCCTGGCCATTGGGGATATGAGGCAGTAGGTTTCCTATAAGTTCAAGGCCAGTCTCAGATACAGAGTCTTGAAGAAAAGGCAGCCAGTTTGGCTAACTTAATTCTAAACTGAGCAGGAAGACTCATTTTTCTGTATGTACCGTACTTTGTGCTGAGCCTGGGAATATAATATATGTAAGGTCTAGGTACATGTCCACAAAGTGTGCAACCATTATCAGAGACAGTAGATGCCCAAGAATGAAGAGGAATGCTGAGAAATGTGTGAAGAAAGAGCTCTAGGAACTGTGATGAAGGCAAAAGCCTTCCTCACTGCCCACCAAACCGGTAAGTGACGTGGACAAGACCCCACCCTGACCTTAAATGAGGAGACCGGAACAAGAAAGATGCTGTAGACGTGTCAAAAAAGGATGGGCTTCTCTACAACGCAGCTCACAAACCCTGAGAAGACCCATTTGGCTGTAGCAGGGAAGATCCTAGGCCCCGCATGTGCTAAGAGGGAAATGTGTGGCTCATCTTAGCATCTGTGTGTTAGAGAGTAAACAAGAAAAGCCCATTCTTTTTTTTTTTTTTTTTTTTTTTTTTTTTGGTTTTTCGAGACAGGGTTTCTCTGTGGCTTTGGAGGCTGTCCTGGAACTCACTCTGTAGACCAGGCTGGCCTCGAACTCACAGAGATCCGCCTGCCTCTGCCTCCCGAGTGCTGGGATTAAAGGCGTGCGCCACCAACGCCCGGCCAAGAAAAGCCCATTCTTGTCATTGTTTTTAGTCCTGGATCACAGCCCTTTCAGGCCTTGCTACTCTGAGGAGCAGAGCACACTCTGGGTAGGAAAAGGACACAGAAGTGAGGGCTACGAGAGCCAAGAAGCCACATAGCAGGGACAGTTAAAGAGGGCACCAAGCTCTAGCATGAAGAGGACATGGGTCTCCATTTGGAGTTGGGAGCTTATTGTGGGTTTTGCTTTATTCAAGGGATAAAGGTTATGGTTATGGCAGAGACCATCTTGAAGCTTGGCTGTAGGGGAAAAGAGAGATAAGTCAGCTATTGGCAGTGCTGGGATGACAGACTTTACCTGTTTGTTGAGTGTGGAATGGTTGGATCATGTTTTGTTTTGACTTGGCTGTGATTACCCAAAAGCTCTTCATGTTAAAAAGTAGCCAGGTTGTAAGTGTAGATAGACTAGTTATGCAGTTTCCTGAATCATTAAGCAAATTATGTGCACATACTACTTAAGTAAGGAACCAAGACCCTGCTAGGCGCCTGCTCTACCCTCCGTGCCCCCAACACACCCTTTCTCTGAGAGTGAGCTCCTCCTGCTTCCACTATGCCTTCCTTACTTTCTTTTCTTTTCTTTTTTTTTTTTTTTTTGTTTTTCGAGACAGGGTTTCTCTGTGGCTTTGGAGCCTGTCCTGGAACTCACTTCTTAGTCCAGGCTGGTCTCGAACTCACAGAGATCCGCCTGCCTCTGCCTCCCGAGTGCTGGGATTAAAGGCGTGCGCCACCAACGCCCGGCCGCCTTCCTTACTTTCTTCAGCTCTGCTTTGGTCTATCTTTTTTGAAACACATTTTTTTTTTCGAGACAGGGTTTCTCTGTGGCTTTTGGAGGCTGTCCTGGAACTCGCTCTGTAGACCAGGCTGGTCTTGAACTCACAGAGATCCGCCTGCCTCTGTCTCCCCAGTGCTGGGATTGAAGGCGTGCGCCACCAACGCCCGGTTTGAAACACAATTTTAAGATTTGTAATTTTTGTATCTAGTATTGCACCCTTCTCCCATGGGGGTTTGCTGACCAGCTTGTGACTAGGAGCTTCTAACAAAACACCTCTTGTCCCCTCCTCCCAGTAAGTCTGGCAAGCAAGTTCCTGTTTTCTGTCCATCCTTATTGTCTAAATGCAAATTACTGTTATTGGCCCATCCTTTGCCGGAGGGCCCTGGGAACGTAGGCTTCTGACCTTGGTGGTTTTCCACCCTGCCCGCTATTGATATATAATGCTCTGCTCTTGTAAAAATAAGCACCATTCTCCTTGTAAGAATGAGCCGCTGTCTTCGTCTTCATTCACATCCTTAGCCCCTTGCTCCTTTCTTTGTGAAGCGTTGTAGCCCTGTAACCGCCAACAGCTCGCTACAATCTAGCTTCCTCTGCTTAACTCCTTCAAGATTTATTCATACTCTGGCATGCAGCTTTCTGTGTGTGTGTGTGTGTGTGTGTGTGTGTGTGTGTGTGTGTGTGTGTGTGTGTTTACATCTGATGAGCAGTGGAGGAGGGGAGAAAAGGCAGGCAGGGCAAGATACTGTGACAGCGGACAGTGCCACATCAGAAGTGCACAAGGGACTCATATTTGCATAGGGAGAAAGCACACAGCTCTCAGAGTCAGGACTGAGGTCAGAGCTGAAGACACAGAGAGATGGTTGAGTTGATGTGGAAGGAGTCAAGGACGCTCTTGTCAGGCCCTCGTCACCTAGCTGAGGTTGGAGTGGGGGTCTGCTGCTGGGCAGGAGGTGGCAGAGGGAGTTAGAGGCTGGAGGAGAAAGCTTGGAAAAGTTACTGTTTAGAGTTTGGACAGACCTAAGCATGGATGAACAAAGGCATCTAGCCACCAGGAAGGTCCCAGCTAGGAACACATCAAGACACTTACCTTAGTTTTCCTTCTATGAATCAGGAGGACAAAGCAAATCATCACCTTTTCCTTCTCTGCATCACAGACTAGACTGCTTCTCTGAATAATTTTCTGAACTTGACTTCAGGCCTCTCCATACGCTTATTTATTTATCTGATTCCTTCAAACTGACTTTTCTCCATGTTTTCTGGGGCTAAGTAAGAGCAGTATGTATGTATTGTATTTCATTTTTATAGAAGTCACACCTATGTGACTGCAACGTGATGTTTTGAGATGTATAAATACTGTGAACTACAAAGTCAGTTTTGATGCCTGTGGTGGCTATTCTTGGTTGGGTGGCAACCTGACTATATCTGGAATTAACTGAAACCCAAGTGGCTTGGTGTAGTTGTGAGGGATTTTTCGTAATTAAATCATTTGAAGTGGGAACATCCACTTTTAATCTGGTTGTGCAGAGGTGGGAAGGGCCACCTTTCATCCTCTAATCTGGGCCACACCTTCTGCTTGCAGTCTATATATAGGACATAGAAGAAGGAAACTTGCTCTCTTTGCCTGTCTGCCCTCACTGGCAAGTCCTTTCCTTCACAGGCATCAGAGCCTACATCTTTGGGATTCTAGTGTATAATGAAGTTCAGCTGAGACATCCAGCCTTGCAGACTGAACAACTCTTGAATTCTGGAACCTTTCTATTGGTAGACAACCATTGTTGGACTAGCTGGATCACTGCCTATAAGGCATTCTAATAAATATTGTTTACATTATATTTACAATCTTAATTATTACATTAATAAATATAATATTTACTATTAACATATTAATAATGTTAATATATACTCATTCTATCAGTTCTGTTCCCCTAAATTCTAATACAGATTTTGGCACCAGAAGTGGTTCTACATAATGGATAACAGAGATCTGAGGAATAGGTGAATGACATAGAATGAAAAGGGGTAAAAGAATTAGGAATTTGGAAAGGGAGATGAGAAGCTAAAGAGTTAGGGCCACAGCTTTGAGCACCAGAAACTGAGATATTCCTATCTTATAGTGCCAACAGAATGTCTCTCCTTACCTAAGTCTATTCAGGCTAACAGAAACTGACTTGAAAATGTGTGTCTGTCCTCTTGGTCTTTGATAACTTTATTAAGCTTCAACCATTTGGGTAAACTGAGTCATACAAAAGATGATGACATTTTATAGTGGCACACCATTGAAGGATTAAGAAATTAAGGTTCTCAACCCCTCTCTGGGCTGCATTTACAATTTAGAGTTTTACTTTGACACTAACGAGCCTCAATTCAAGAATTTTGATTGTTTTAAGGCTCAAACTTAGCAGGGATAAAACTGTAAAATGTCCATTTTATAAAAGTTAGTAACTTTTAAACTGTTAAAGATAATCAAGACATAAAAGTCAATGGTAAGTTACCTTATAAGGGGTTGGTGGGAGGGTACGAGAGGAGAGGAGGGAAATGGAGAGGGACCTGGAACTGACATGTGAAGCAACCTTGTTTCTAATTTAAATTTAAATTTAAAAATAAAAAATATATATACATATATATATAAAGTTACCTTATAAATGATCAAATTCTTAAATGTGTTCACAACTACACTTGTAGTCATGCTAATTACAAATGTAACTCATTTACAGGGATAAACTCTGTATATGTTTTCAAGGTTAATCCCAAAGCAGGTAACTAAAAGAAACTAAAGTTTATAAAATCAGGTATACTTAATAGATGGCCCTTAAAATCCTTCACACACCTGCTGCATATGGCACTTAAAATGTTTAATTAAAAGGGCTTCTTAATAGATAAGGTCTTCTCCCAAGAAGATAACTCCACCTGGATTGTGCTGACACTAGCCCAAGCCTCATCCCCTGCCAGGACCACAGCCTGACCTGTGGACAAGCAGGGCACTGGAGAATTGACTGCCTCTCTCTGCCTATCCAAGGTAGGCAACCCTCTCAAGTTCTTCACCCACAGGCCACACTTATCTCGGATCTCCTGGGTCTGGCAACCAAAGGCCAGTGCTGCCCCGTATGGCAGTCAAAGAGTTAATGCTGACCGTGTGGCACCAAAGGATGATGTTACTCTGCCGCGTCCGCTGCGCAGCCTGTGTCCGAGAACGTGCAGAGGGTGTCGGGGATTGACAACAAATAGACCCGAAGGCTCCTCAAGAAGGCTCTCTTTTAGCCGGGCGTTGGTGGTGCATGCCTTTAATCCCAGCACTCGGGAGGCAGAGGCAGGCGGATCTCTGTGAGTTTGAGACCAGCCTGGACTACCAAGCGAGTTCCAGGACAGCCTCCAAAGCCACAGAGAAACCCTGTCTCAAAAAACAAAACAAAACAAAACAAAAAAAAAGAAGGCTCTCTTTTATTCCTATTCTGGCTGGTTATTA
The DNA here is from genome assembly GCF_017639785.1 of Mesocricetus auratus. Classification (NCBI taxonomy): domain Eukaryota; kingdom Metazoa; phylum Chordata; class Mammalia; order Rodentia; family Cricetidae; genus Mesocricetus; species Mesocricetus auratus. The sequence goes on along the minus strand of NW_024429266.1, from coordinate 145,260,798 downwards.
TATACCCTGACACCAGAGGTGGAGGTGGGTGGGTCTGAAGAGGCGGTTAGTCTTTGGACAAGGTCGAGTTCAGGGCAGTTCCCGTGGTCCAGCCCTTTTCAGGAACTTATTGGCCCGGGCATTGTATTGTTTTTAGTAAACATTGTCTTACAGCTGCCTACTCCCAGGCTGATGGGGAAGTGGGTCTCTGCTCAAGGTGTGGTGTACCCACAATTCTCCCTTTTTTATTTTCTAATGAGGCACTCCTGGCTTAGGTCAAGTAGGGTCACCCTCCCTTGCCCGTCTTCGGGGCACCTTGAACCCCTGTCTTAGGTGGGAGGTGTCTTCCCCACAGGTTTCCCATCAATGGAAGAACCTCATCCTTAAATCATCTGTAACCAACCTTCATGGCTATCGGGATTGCCATGGGCTAAGTTAAGCAATACTTGGTTACGGATCTCTTGCCTCTGGAACAAGGCACATTTGAGCTCGGCATAAAGTCAGAATGCCTACTGCCACTGCCACCATTTCCAGAACCCCCATTGACATAGCGCCTCTCCATCACTGTACCCATCACCACATCTGGGCCATAACATTCTACCAGCCTTCCTCTGTTACAAGGGTAACCCGCATGTGATTTACATTTACAATTTGATGGTCAAAACAGTGATAAAGTTTACAATCGTTCCAAGGTCTACTCAGGAAAGCATTTAGAAAGTACACTTGCATAGATACATTAGGTACAATCATTGATGTTACACATGTAGCATTATAAAAAATATGAACAAGAGGCTTGTTGCACTATCCACAGAGCACCAATTTGTTCTGGTAGTGATGCAGTTTGTTGATTTAACGTCAGTAGCCTCAGCTGAATATGTGACTTGAGCCAAAGTCTCCTTTTTGTCTCATTAGGACAAGTTGTATTTCTCCAGAAAAGTACACTGGCAAAAGCATGATTCCAGAAACAGGAGCCACCAAGTCTGATATTTCAAGTGACCATGTCCTGTTCAAATACTGAAAAGAGGCTTTTGCCACTCATCACAGTCCATATCAATGTCCAAATGTTTTAAATGGGTCCTTTTTCCCCCAAAGGGAAAAACTGGCAAAATGAATTCTGTTGTTTCAAGTGTGTCAAGGGCAGACAGTCTTTCCAGTTCTCTGTTGGCCTGTTGAGAAACTGGAAATTTGAACCGACTGTTTTCTTTCTTTCTTGGGCTGTAGATTCGATGACATCAAGGGTCAGGAACACTGATTTAGGAGATCTCACTCAAACCGGCTTAGGTAGGCTCCCATGGTCTCAGGTCCAGTTTTTCTCTGCTCCATGCATCTCACCAAATGTTCTGACAGCTGCTGAAGCTTTAGTCTTTTCCTGCAAGAAAACACAAACATGCTCTTGACCCCAAATTAGGGTCTTCTACACTGTCTAGTGCGTGGATGTCTCCATTTGACCTGAGCAATAGTTGCTCAAGTTCCATCATGCCAGAATCTGTCTGAAGCAGATTGCTCACTGGCATTCACATTTTAAAATTTTTAAATGAGGAGTGTATTATTTGATGAGTCATGTGGGGACTGGGGACATTACTCCTCCTTTTTTATTTTCTAAAGTTTTTTTTGAACTGTTGAAGCTGGACCATAACAGTAGAAGGATTTGTCTAACCTCCTTGGTTAACTATCTAGGTGAATTGGAATCACTATCTATATTATTGGTAGATGCTCTTTAAAAAGGACATACCCATTAAGTATTTCCCAAAAACTTCTGAAAATCACTCAAAGAGTGTAACCTATACTGTGTCCCAAATAACTTTTGAAAATTATTTGAAGTCTGTGAGCAGTCTTTCCCAATCTAACCTGTAGAGCTCTCACTAGCTGACAAGGCCTCATTTGTATCCTAACTTTTCTGTTAAAACATTAACAGACTGGCATAGATTTGGTTCCTTTAAGAGAGGCTTCTTGATTCAGTGTTAGCGGCAAAAACCACAAGGCTCTGCTACCAAACAATTAAATGGTGTTTATTGGCAGCCAGTGGCATGCTTCTTGGTGGTGACATGGACCTAGAAACTCTATCAGTGTCTCCACTATGAAGCTAGACTCTCAGGAAGCCAAGGAAGCGGACAGAGCCAGCCACTGCTTTAATTCTAGCCATCATGTTTAGCAGATTAAAGATTCATGTGTTCAGAAAAACAGATATACTGTAGTGGCATCTTGCCTTGCCAGTGAACTTATAGTGGTGGCCACATCTTTTGGGCATGGTTTCAGGTACAGACATGACCCATTATAAGGTAGAGAAGGAGCTGGCTCGCACTCTCTTAGGTTGTGGAGAGCATCAGAAGAACAGAGACTACATCTTCTGGAGCAGGAAGACCATGGCAGTTATTTACTCTTATCTGTGTAAGTCATTCCATAATAAACACCTATTTATCTTGGGTCTGGTAAACTCATTTAAACCCCACCTTCAATTGGCACCCACATGGGTTGATTCCCATGATCATCCCACACCATTGACCAGCCGTGGCATTCCACAATCCAGAGCCAACCTTGAACCAGCCTCACTGCTGGCCCACTGCTTCTGTAGTTTACGCCGAGTCTGCTAAATTACCTGCCAAATAGTTTCTGTGCCTTCAATATACAGTAAAGACTAATTCAGAGGAAAAGAAAAACCTCTAAATGGTTTGCAGTGTGTTTAAAAATATATGTAGGCTTGGAAGAGAAAAGAAAAAGGATAGAGAAAATCCTTTAAAAAGAAATAGAGTAGCTGGGTGTGGTGGCAGATATACTCAGGAGGCAGAGGCAGGTGGATCTCTGTGATTTCAAGGCCAGCCTGGTCTACAGAGTGAGTTCCAGGACAGCAAAAGACACATAGAGAAACCCTGTCTCAAAAAAACAAAAAACTAGAAAATAAGAAAAAAGAATATTATTAAAAATCCACAATGGACTGGAGAGATGGCTTAGCCATTAAAGGCTAGGCTCACAACCCAAAAAAAGCCATGTAAAGATGGAAAATGTCTGGATACTGTATGTTATTGTGTTGTCTTTGAATTGTTTGATGGTTGAGGAAGGAGCAATGGCTGCTAGACATTTGATGATAAATGCTGCTGGATTAATCCAACCTATATATTTTGAAAATGCCATTACTTCAAAATTTAAAGTCAAAAGATATGTTACTTTAGAGAAAAGGTTTTGCTTTGTTTCCACAAGAAATAAGAGTCTGTGGATTTATTCTACATTAAGAAAACTAAAGTTTCATTGAGGAAGACCCTCTGAAAAATCTTCAAAGGGAATGGCCCAGATGATCCAACATTTCAGAGCATGTCTGTTGCAATTTATTCTGAGTTCTGCATCAAGAACAGGCTCAAGGCTGTTGGCTGAGATGATTCAGCCTCACATATTACTCCAGTCAGGACTTGACCATAAGATTACCAGCACCCCAACCAGCAGGAAGTAATCTAGAAAACTACACCCACATTCCACCCCAAAATGGACTGTGAATGTTTGTCTTTGTTTAATGTGTTGATTACAAGTTGTTATGGATAATGGTCAAGAAAAAAATTAAGATTAGAGATTAGATTCAGGGTTCTTGTTTTGAAAAGAAAAATGGGGGATATGATGTGGGATAATGCTCTTGTACACTGTAAAGATTTGTCACTTGTATTGGTTTAATAAAATACTGATTGGTCAGTAGCCAGACAGGAAGTATAATACTGAGAAGAGGAAGGCCTCTAGAGATGCAATCACCAGCCAGATGCAGAGGAAGCGTGAGCAGAGGTACCAAGCCATGTGGCTAAACATAGATAAGAATTATGGGTTAATTTAAGCTGTAAGATTTTTGTTAATAATAAGCTTGAGCAATAGGCCAAACAGTCTATAATTAATATAAACCTCTGTGTGTTTACTTGGGACTGAATGGCTGCAGGACTGGGTGGGACAGAAACTTCCATCTGCGCAGGGCATCTGAAGTCAGACCACTGAACTAAGTCCCAGAGTAGACTGTAGAAACTCATGAGCCACTAGTAAACATTTTACCTTAGTTTGTAATTTCTGGAAGTTCCTTGCATCCACCAATAAGATATTCACAGCAATTTAGATCTGTGTAATCTGACAGAAGTTAGGGTTTAAAAAAAAAAAACAAATGCCAGTGAATTTATTCAGTGAATGAATTGGCAGATGACTGCTAGTTAAAACTGTGGCTGATGGTAACATTTTAGTTGATTTTAAAACCATGTGTATTTTTAACTATGATTAAATTAAAAAGGTCAATACTAGTAGATTTCTAATTGGGAATAGAAGCCATATGTTCCCAGACAAAGTCTGTTTACCTTTGGAAAGAATGCAAGCATGCATTAAGCGCATTTCAAATTGACACCAACAGATAAAACAGTCCTTTGGAAATCACAGGAAATTGTTGGTGCGGTGCCCTAACAACAAACGGTACAGGTGCTGATAGGCAGGAAAAATACCCCACTGTGGCATAAATCTCTCAGGAGCCACAAAAGCCAAGCTGATCTTTTACTTTGATCCTGAAGCACCACACAACCTGAGAACAAATTCGCTATAAACTGACTAAGGAAATTCGGGCTTATTGATGGTCAGAGATGCAACAACTCTTAATAAACATGGGTTCTTCCCAAACACACAGGAATGGTCCAACATATGAAAGTCATTAACACATCAAATAAATGGACTTAAAGACAGAACAAAATCAGTAACAAGATAAGGAGGTCCACTTTCTCCACTCTCATTCAACATTCTTCCTGAAGTCTTAACTAGAGCATTAAGACAAGTAAAAGAAATGAAAGGGGAACAAATAAGAAAGAAAGCCTGGTGTCCATATTTGGAGAGGATAGGAGACTCTATGTGATGTCTAAAGACACCACCAGAAAACTCTTCTGTAGAGCAACACTTCAGTACAACTGAAGAACACAAAATTAACACAGGAAGTGGACATAGAATGCAGGGCAGGGAAGGGAGCAGAGGAACTGCATACTGACTAAGTAACATCCATGAAAACCACCTTTCCACAGGCTGTGTTGGATCAGGAATGCTCACACAAGTCCACGTTTAGTCCCAGCTGAGTTCTATCACAAGGATGGAAACTTTGAAGAGTGAGCTTCTGATAATAGAAAGCTTGTCCTTGGAAGGGACGGAACTCCCCCCCCCCACACACACCATGCACATTCTCTTTATATAGGCAAGATCTCTTGTACTTGCTCTGTACACAAGGATGCCTTTGAACTCTGATCCTCCTGCCTCCACCTTCCAAAAACTGGGATTTTTGAGCACATATCACATGAAGTATTTTAAATTGCTGGAAGCAGAACCAAGGGCTTTGTACACACTAGGCAAGCACACCACCAACTGAACTACACACCTAGGCCCCTCTTTCTTGTTTGTCCAGGCTTGCTTGCTTCACTAAGTGTCCCTTGCATTTGACATCCTCCCTTGCCACAAGAAAATAATGCATAGGACCAAGTAACTTAAACCTTTGACACTCTAAGTTAGATATCTCAGATGTTTTTCATGACAGGGAGTTGACTGTCACACCACAATAAGTTAGGTCTTACTAGACCACCCACCGTCCTGGGCAGCTGTGCATTCTCCTCATATCCATGAGAACACAGGAAAAGAAATTACCATAAATTACAGAAACATCACCTAAGGAGGGTGTGCTCTCATGTGCCTTTAATTCCAGCACCATACAAATATATTGTAGCAACTATTCTTAGCTGAGTGTCTGGGCTCATGGATGAAATTCCAGCTCCCAAGTGGCTGAAGCAGGAGGATTGGTGCTGGTTCATGGCCACTCTAGGATGAATTGTGAGTTATGAGCCACCTCTGGCCACACAGCCTAGGAAATTAGAATTCTTCCAGCACACATACTGCTGACCAGGCTACAAAGGGCTGAGAGACAGCGCTGGGTCCTTTATTTTGTTCCTACCGCCGGAGAACACCAGAGTGTAGAAATCATGGGGCCTCTGTGTTCCTTCAGGAGCATCTTTCAAGCTAAAGCTGCTTCCTCATGGTCACAGTCATTTTCCTCACAGGACACTACTGAACTAGAATCTGGGCCCCTAACTCCAAGTTTGCCCCTGATATATCCTGGGGTTGTGACTTTGCACAGAGTGTTTTCTTTCTTACTAAATGAAGCTTCAATGTGATGGTTTAAAAAAACTTCATTTTATGCTCAGTATCTATCTTGGTACCTACTAGCCATTTGTCTCTGATTCAGTCCCTGGAAGAAAAGTTCCCAGTAACTCTAGACTCAGTGATTCCCACTCAGAAATGCACACATGACCATCTGCTTGCTAGTACATGACGAGCTGCTTTCATTAATTTATTTTGCTGCAGTAAATCTTCTTATGTAGACATTCATTGAATTTTTTAGGTCATCTTGAATATTTAATCTTGGCAAAGCAAAACAATTCTTGTCCTGCTTGTGCAGACACTCAAGCCTTCCAGCAGTTTTTGCCTTTAAGGGTCCCCCTCCTCTCAACTACTGCTTGCAGTAGTCTCTAGTTTGGCTCAGATATTGTTGTCCTGCTAGCAGCTTTGATAAATTTCACCAATTATAATCTTAATTGAGCTGGTGGTCTTTTCCAAAGAGTCTTAAACTCCATAACATTTGGAGGACTCTGTGAGACTCCTGGCAGACCCCAGATTCAGGGCTTGGGATCCCAGGATAAGCCCTAAGTGGGGACAATTCTGAGGTGGACTTGGAGGCCAAGAAGAGCCTGAAACTATGGCTGCCCAAAATCTAAAGAGGTATAGGCCCTAGACAGGGAAAAGTATCACAACTTGGAAGCTCCAGATGATGATGAGCACATTGTGGACTTGGAGGCCCAGGGGAACCTTAGATTGTGACCACTGTAAATTTGTAAATTGAAAACAAAACAAAAGTAAGAATTGTTGGCCAACATACATCTGAAGCTGGACTGGTTGATGAGCTGTACTGTTCTGTTCTGGGAATGTCTGGGGAGAGATGGGGAGATTGGACACAATTGTATGCCTAATCTCCAGGAACAGCAAGAGATGTCTTCCTATCCCCTGGTTCTGGTATCTGAATGAAGGTGGCCTTCACATGTTCATCTTTGTCTGGTCTTCTCTGATCTGTGGACTTGCTTTCTTTTTACATTGTTTTCTTTTGTCTGCTGGATTTGTGTTTTCAAGTTTTGCTGTGGAAATGTGAATTGGATGGAGCACAACCAAGATGCCCTTGAGCTCCATGCTGTTAACACTTTCAAGAATTCTGTTAGGTGAACTACGGAGTTGTCACCCAGTTGTCTTACTCTCTGTGGAATATAACGGCCAACTGTTGATGTGGGCTGGCCAGAAACAAGGTTGTTTGACCCTCAAATTGCCAAGAGAAGCTGTCAAGTGGTCACAGGGAACCCTGGCCACCCAGACCAATTTCTTTAAATTAAACTGACTCTGCTGCCTCCTTGAGCCCTCTCCTTGGCCGGAATGTTGTGACAAGGCTCCTCTGCTTAGTCGCCAAGTTAATGTGTCAGAGGCTGAATAAAAGCCTAAGAGAAATGTCTGGACTCTGTTCTGGCCCCTGCAGAAGAGAAGGCAAGAGACTCCCCTGACAATCTACACATCCAGCCAGTCCTGACTATCCAAAGGGCACCATGTGCTTGCAGTCCCAAGAATCTGGACCTGCCATCACCTCCGCACACCAGGAGCTTGCAGGATTATGCTCCACCCCAGACAAGCCAGGCTTCAGCTGTTCTCCCTGTTAGAGAGGCACCCACTGGTGGGCCCCCACTTGTTGTGTAATATTTTCTTTGTATTTTGATAAATAAAGCTTGCTTGGACTCAGAGGGTGGAGCTAGCCAGCCACTAGTTAACCATAGAGATCTGGAGGACTGTACAGAGAGGAACAGGAAGTGATAAGGCAGGGTGGAGACAGGATCTTGGCCCCTTTTGGACAGAGGAAGACAGGTAGGAAGCAACTGGCAACTGCTTCCAGTTGTCTGATCTTCCAGGTTTTTATCCCCGATATTTTCACTCCTGATTTTTTTATTGATTAAGATACATTAGATTAACATTTCACCCACTTCTACCAGAGAGAGGGACCGATGGGAAGAGGAGGCCTAGACCTCCATTTTCAACATGTGATTTATATAATTGAAAGACCCAGAATCCTCCCCCCTCTAAGAAGCCTCAGGCCCCCATCAGCACATTGGAACCTGTTTTCTTTGCCCATCAACTCACCTGGGCTGGTTTTAAGAATTTTCTAGGTACACTTTTTATTGCAGAGAAGAGGGATCAAATCATGACTGAAGCTAGGGAGGCTGCAAAGGGTCCTGGGGCAAATGGGGTAGATGCTGAAAGAAGAACTCTAGCAAACTGGGATCCCAGCACTCATCAAGGTAAGGGGCATTAGACACCTGTCGCTGGGGCCTCCTGAACAGAATGAGAGAAGCAGCCAAAAGCCAACTAATTCTCAAGGTATCTTGAGAATGACTTAGGGAAATCAGGAATCTCCTGCTGGATTCCCAGATTATTTCAAGAAGCTTACTGGGGATTTGCCCCCATTGATCTGGGTGCTCCAGAAAACAAGCGGGTTATTTATGTTGCTTTTGTCATCCAGTCGGTCCCAGACAGTCATAGGGAGTTACAGAAACTAGACGAGGTCAAGGGAGTGAATAGGTCACAGTCAGTAGAAAGAGCTCAAATGATTTTTAACAATAGAGATCCAGGTGAAAAGACAAGAGGCTATCGAGAATAATGGTGGCTGCATTAGAGAAAGGCCCAATAACAATGAAAAGTATCCGAAGCAACCAAACCAGCCTCAAGTCAGGTCAGAGAATGACCAATGTGCATACTGTAAATGAAAAGGACATTGAAAAGTAGACAGCCAAATCATGGGCAGGAGAGAGGACAAGTCCTCCTTCCAGCAGGCTCAGACTGATGGGGCCAGGGCTCCATACTAATGAGCCACTAGGAATCCATGGTCACAGGAAAAGTAGGAGGTTCCTGGTAAATACAGGGGCAGCCCATTCAGTGCTAACCTAGGTCCTCTCACTAAGAAAAAGACCACCATCCAAGGGGACGCAGGGACTGAGAAGTGAACCTTGGACAAGGTACTGTGACCTGTTTCTTGTTATGCCAGATTGTCCATAACTCCTGCTTGGTAGAGATTTGCAGAGGAAACTTGGTGCCACCATCAAGTTCAGTGAGAATAAAGCCAATCTGGACCTAGGGAGTTCATACTCATCCATTGTAGGCTTCAATGGACGCTGTAACGATACGCGACACACAATTACTGAAAGTAAAGCGAAGTATTTAATGTAGAAATTACTCACAAGATACCAAACAAGTAACCCAGACGATACAAGCCGTTTCCTCTGCCGAGCCGGAAGCCAAACTCCAGGAAAAGAGACCGAGACTTCCTGTGTGCTGTCTTTTATACCTTCCCCCGTAACGCCCCCTAGCCATGCCCAAAAGTGGGCCTGGCTAGTGACGTAGTTCTGCCTACGTACGTACGTATACGTCTTTACGTCCAGCCGTATACGTCTTTAGTCCTGCCTAAAGTGGGTGTGGTTAGCGGTGTGGTAAACCGCCCTTTTATTACCTCATCTGTATGCGCCTCTAATAAGTCACATGTTTAATGGCGGCATCAGACTTCCTCCAACAATCCATCCTTGTCACTTGGCTCTCATCAGAAAAATATCAAATGACAAAAAGGAATACTAAGAAACTGGGAATGGATGATCCCTCCCAAGAGAATTAGTGCTAAAGTTCCCTGGAGTATGGGCAAAGACCACTTCCTCTGGACTGACCTTACACTGGCAGCCAATTGTTTTTTTTTTAATTTTTTTTATTTTAATTTTAAATAGCTTGTTTTACATGTCAATCCCAGTTCCCTCTCCCTCCCTTCCTCCCACACTCCTCCATCCCCCCAGCCTCCCACCCTATTGCCAATTCCTTCCACATAGGGGATATATAGAGTCTGTCATTTCACTCAGGGTAGGGACCAGGCACTCCCCTAAGAGTCCAGGCTGAGAGAGCATCCTCTTTGTGCTATGGGCACATGATGACTGTTTGTATTCCAGGGATAGACACTGATCCACTTCTCAGGGTCCCATAGGTTGCCCAGGCCTTCTCACTGACACTCACATTGGGGCGATCCAGATCAGTCCCATGCTGGCCTCCCCGCTGTCGGTCTGGGGGCCAAGAGCTCTCCCCTGTTCAGATCAGCTGTCTCTGCTGGTTTTGCCAGCCCATTCTTTGCCAATTTGCTCATCACTCCTCTCTCTCTCTGTCACTGGGTTCCTTGGGTTCAGTTCAGTGCTTAATTGTGGGTGTTTGCCTCTGCTTCCATCAGTCTCTGGATGAAGGCTCCCGGATGGTTATAGACATCAAGTTCACTATCAGGAATGGGCATTCAAGATGGTCTCTCCACTACTGCTTAGCTTGCCAATTGGTGTCATCTCTTTAGATCACTAGAGGTCACTCTGGTGCCTGATCTGTCTTCTAACCTATGATTCCCTCTTCCCCCTATTCTACCCCCCCCCCCACTCAACCTTCCTGTTCCCGCATGACCTACTCTCTCTCCCTCTTCTCCCCCTCTCTTCTTCCCAGCTCCCACTCCCCCTGACCCCTCCCCGTGTTCCCCATCCATTCAGAGGATCTTGACTCAATCCTCTTTTCTTGGGTACTATGTATATCTTTTAGGTTCTTTCCTGTTTCCCAGACTCTCTATCAGTGGAAGTGCAGACTGGCACTATCCTGATCCATGTATAAAATCCATATATGAGTGAGTATATACCATGTTTGTCTTTTTGCGACTGGGTTACCTCACTCAGGATGGTTTCTTCCAGTGCTATCCATTTACCTTCGAATTTCAAGATTCCATTGTTTTTTTTCTGCTGAGTAATACTCCATTATGTAAATGTACCACATTTTCTCTATCCACTCTTCAGTTGAGGGGCATCTAGGTTGCTTCCAGGTTCTGGCTATTACAAATAATGCTGCTATGAACATAGTGGAGCAGATGCCTTTGTTGTATGAATTTGCCTCATTTGGATATATGCCTAAGAGTGGAATTGCTGGGTCTTGTGGTACATTGATTCCCATTTTCCTGAGGAATCTCCATACTGATTTCCAAAATGGCTGAATAAGTTGGCACTCCCACCAGCAGTGGAGGAGAGTTCCCCTCTTTCCCCATCCTCTCCAGCATAAATTGTCATTGGTGTTTTTGATTTCAGCCATTCTGACAGGAGTAAGATGGTATCTCAGAGTTGTTTTGATTTGCATTTCCCTGATGGATAAGGATGTTGAGCACTTTCTTAAGTGTCTCTTGGCCATTTTAGCCTCCTCTATTGAGAATTCTCTATTTAGTTCTGCACCCCACCTTTTAATTGGATCCTTTGGTGTTTTGGAGACTTGCTTCTTGAGTTCTTTGTAAATTTTGGAGATCAGCCCTCTGTCAGATGTGGGGTTAGTGAATATCTTTTCCCATTCTGTGGACTGCCTTTTTGTCTTGTTGACTGTGTCCTTTGCCTTACAGAAGCTTTTTAGTTTCAGGAGATCCCATTTGTTAATTGTGGATCTCCGTGTTTGTGCCGCTGGTGTTATGTATAGGAAGTGGTCTCCTGTACCAACTCGTTGAAGAGTATCTCCCACTTTCTTTTCTAAAAGTTTCAGTGTGGCTGGATTTATGTTGAGATCTTTGATCCATTTGGACTTAAGTTTTGTGCAAGGCGATAAACATGGATCTATCTGCAGTCTTCTGCATACCAGTACCCAGTTATGCCAGCACCATTTGTTGAAGATGCTTTCTTTTTTCCATTGTATAGTTTTAGCTTCTTTGTCAAAAATCAAGTGTTCATAGGTGTGTGGGTTAAAATCAGGGTTTTCAATTCTGTTCCATTTTGACTATTTTTGTGCCAATACCAAGCTGTTTTTAGGACTATAGCTCTATAATAGAGCTTGAAGTCAGGTATGGTGATGCCTCCTGAAGTTCCTTTATTGTATAGGGTTGTTTTGGCTATCCTGGGACTTTTGTTTTTCCATATAAAGTTGATTAATGTTCTTTCCAGGTCCTTGAAGAATTGTGATGGAATTTTGATAGGGATTGCATTCTATCTGTAGACAGCTTTTGGCAAGATTGCAATTTTTATTATGTTGATCTTACCAATCCAAGAGCATGGGAGATCTTTCCATTTTCTGGTATCCTCTTTGATTTCTTTCTTTAAAGACTCAAAGTTCTTGATATACAAGCCTTTCACTTCCTTGGTTAACATTATTTGATGCTGTTTATGGCTATTGTAAAGGGTGATGTTTCTATGATTTCTTTCTCAGTCACTTCATCATCTGTATATAATAGGGCCACTGATTTTTTTGAGTTTACCTTGTATCCTGCCACATTGCTGAAGGTGTTTATCAGCTCTAGGAATTCCCTTGCAGAGTTTTTCGGGTCACTTATGTAAACTATCATATCATCTGCAAATAGTGAAAGTTTGACTTCTTCTTTTCCTATTTGTATCCCCTTTGTCTCCTTTTGTTGTCTTATTGCTGTAGCTAGAACTTCAAGTGCAATATTGAAGAGATATGGAGAGAGTGGACAGCCTTGTCTTGTTCCTGATTTTAGAGGAATTGCTTTGAGTTTCTCTCCATTTAGTTTGATGTTAGCTGTTGGTTTACTGTATATTGCTTTTATTATATTCAGGTATATTCCTGTTATCCCTGATCTCTCTAGGACCTTTATCATGAAGGGGTGCTGGATTTTGTCAAAGGCTTTTTCAGCATCTCGTAAGATGATCATGTGGTTTTTCTTTCCCAGTTTGTTTATATGCTGGATTACATTGATAGATTTTCTAATGTTGAACCATCCCTGCATTCCTGGGATGAAGCCTACTTGATCATGGTGGATGATTTTTCTGATGTGTTCTTGAATCTGGTTTGCGAGTATTTTATTGAGTATTTTTGTATCGATGTTCATGAGGGAAATTGGTCTATAGTTCTCTTTCTTAGTTGTGTCTTTGTGTGGCTTGGGTATCAAGGTAATTGTAGCCTCATACAAAGAGTTTGGCAGTGAGCCACCTGCTTCTATTGTGTGGAATACTTTGAGGAGTATTGGGATTAGCTCTTCCTTGAATTTCTGGTAGAATTCTGCACTGAAGCCATCTGAGCCTGGGCTTTTTTGTGTGGGATACTTTTGATGACTGCTTCTATTTCATTAGGGGTTATAGGTCTGTTTAGATTGTTTATCTGCTCTTGATTTAGTTTTGGCAAGTGATATCTATCCAGGAAATTGTCCATTTCCTTTAAATTTTCGAATTTTTTGGAGTAAAGATTTTCAAGTGTGCCCTAATGATTCTCTGGATATCCTCAGAGTCCGTTGTTATGTCCCCCTTTTCATTTCTGATTTTGTTAATTAGCATGCTCTCTCTCTGTCTTTTGGTTAGTTTGGACAGAGGTTTGTCTATTTTGTTGATTTTCTCAAAGAACCAACTCTTTGTTTCATTGATTCTTCTCAATGTTTTCCTGGTTTCTACTTGATTGATTTCAGCCCTCAATTTGGTTATTTCCTGGCATCTGCTCCTCCTGGGTGAGTTTGCTTCTTTTTGTTCTAGAATATTCAGCTGTGCTATTAATTCTCTAGTATCACTGTTCTCCAGTTTCTTCTTGTGGGCACTTAGTGCTATAAACTTTCCTCTCAGCACTGCTTTCAAAGTGTCCCATAAGTTTGTGTATGTTGTGTCTTCATTCTCATTGAATTCCAGGGAGTCTTTAATTTCTTTTTTATTTCTTCCTTTACCCAGGGATGGTGCAATTGTCCACTGTCTGATTTCCATGAGTTTGTAGGGTTTCTGCGATTTGGGTTATTGTTGAATTCTAATTTTAATGCATGGTGGTCTGATAAAATACAGGGGGTTATTCCAATTTTTTTGTATCTGTGGAGATTTGCTATGTTTCCTATTATGTGGTCAACTTTAGAGAAGGTTCCGTGTGGTGCCGAGAAGAAGGTATATCCCTTTGTCTTTGGGTGGAATGTTCTATAGATGTCTGTTAAACCCAGTTGGGTCATAACTTCTATTAGTTCTTTTGTTTCTTTGTTAAGTTTCTGTCTGGAGGTCCTGTCTAGCGGTGAGAGCAGAGTGTGTGAGATTTTATGTGCATTTTGAGCTTTAGTAATGTTTCTTTCACGAATGTAGGTGCCTTTGTATTTGGGGCGGAAATGTTTAAAATTGATACTTCATTTGATGTACTTTTCCTTTGATTAATATGAAGTGTCCTTCTTCATCTCTTTTGATTGATTTTAATTTGAAGTCTAGTTTGTTAGATATTAGGATTGCTACACCTGCTTGTTTCTTGGGACCGTTTGATTGGAAGATCTTTTCCCAACCCTTTACTCTGAGATAACGTCTGTCTTTGATGTTGAGATGTGTTTTTTGTATACAGCAGAAGGAAGGGTTCTGTCTTCGTATCCATTCTGCTAGTCTGTGTCTTTTTATAGGCAAGTTGAGGCCGTTGACATTGAGGGATATTCATGACCATTGATTCATGATTCTTGTTTGTGCTTGATTTATTGTTAGTGAAGTTGTTTTGTGTAGTTTCTCCTCCCTTTTTCTTTTGGTGTTTTGTAAAGTGTGATTATATATTGCCTGTGTCTTTGTGAGTGTAGTTATCTTCCTTGGATCTAGGTTTTCCTTCTAGCACTTTCTGTAGAGCTGGATTCATGGATACGTATTGGCTTTGTCATCGAATATTTTGTTTTCTCCATCTATGGTAATTGAAAGCTTTGCTGGATATAGTAGTCTGGGCTGGCATCTTTGTTCCCTTAGCATTTGTAGGATATCTGTCCAGGATCTTCTGGCTTTCATCATTTCCATTGAGAAGTCAGGTGTAATTCTGATAGGTCTCCCTTTGTATGTTACTTGGCCTTTTTCTTTAGCTGCTCTTAATATTTTCTCTTTACTTTGTAGGTTTGATGTTTTGATTATTATATGGCGAGGTGATTTCTTTTTCTGGTCCAGCCTATTTGGTGTTCTATAAGATTCTTGTATTTTCATAGGCATATATTTCTTTTGGTTAGGGAAGTTTTCTTCTATGATTTTGTTGAATATGTTTTCTATACCTTTGAGTTGTATTTCTTCGACTTCTTCTATACCTATTATTCTCAGGTTTGGCTTCTTCACGGTGTCCCATATTTCCTGGATATTTTGTGTTAAGGATTTGTTGGTTTTGAGATTTTCTTTGGTTGATGACTCTATATCCTCTAATGAGTCTTCAATACCTGAGATTCTCTCTTCTATTTCTTGTATTCTATTGGTGATACTTGCATCTGTAGTTCCTGATCGTTTACCCAGCTTTTCTATTTCAAGCATCCCCTCGTTCTGTGTTTTCTTTATCATTTCTATTTCAGCTTTCAATCCTTCGACTGTTTGAGTTGTTTCCTGTAGGAGGAAGTCTGATGCCGCCATTAAACATGTGACTTAGTAGAGGCGCATACAGATAAGGTAATAAAAGGGCGGTTTACCACACCGCTAACCACACCCACTTTGGGCAGGACTAAAGATGTATACGGCTGGACGTAAAGACGTATACGTACGTAGGCGGAACTACGTCACTAGCCATGCCCACTGTGGGCATGGCTAGGGGGGCGTTACGGGGGAAGGCATAAAAGACAGCACACAGGAAGTCTCGGTCTCTTTTCCTGGAGTTCGGCTTCCGGTCCGACAGCTGAAAACTGCTTGGCTCCTCTGGGTTTGGTATCTTGTGAGTAATTTCTACATTAAATACTTAGCTTTACTTTCAGTAATTGTGTGTCGCGTATCGTTACAGCGTCCATTGAAGCCTACAGTTTCCTTCATTTGTTTGGTTGTTTTTTCTTGGTGTTCTTTAGATTCTTTGAGAGATTTGTTTATTTCTTGATTTTTTCCCCATTTCATGGATTTTTTGTTTGTTTTTTCTTCTATTTCTTTAAGGGATTTCCTCATTTCTTCTTTGAAGGTCTCTATCATCTTCATAAAATAATTTTTAAGGTCTGTCTCCTCTGCTTCGTCTATGTAGTGCTTTTTGGGTCTTGCTGGTGTTGGTTCCCTAGATTCTGGTGGAGTCATGTTGGTCTTTCTATTGCTGAGTGAGCTCTTATTCTGTCTTCTTCCCATCTCTTCTTCCAGTGGGTGCTGGTGGGGTCTTTCCATCTCCACTGGTCTCCTTCCTTCCTGAAGCTGAAGCTGGGGATGCTGACACTGAAGCTTAAGCTGAAGCTGGGGTTGCCAGAGGTTGGGGCCTGGAAGAGCTGATGTCTTTCCTGAAGCTGGGCTCACTGGAGTTTGGGGCCTGGAAGGGCTGATGTCTTTCCTGTGTGGGTGGGTCTTCTGGATACTGGCAGCCAATTGTCATTCAGCTCTCAAGCTCAGTCTTTCCTGTAGGGGTAAAGCAGTACCCTATCTCAAGAACAGCTAAGGCAGATGGTAGAAA
The DNA here is from genome assembly GCF_017639785.1 of Mesocricetus auratus. Classification (NCBI taxonomy): domain Eukaryota; kingdom Metazoa; phylum Chordata; class Mammalia; order Rodentia; family Cricetidae; genus Mesocricetus; species Mesocricetus auratus. The sequence continues at coordinate 145,244,388 of NW_024429266.1, read as the reverse complement.
GCACCTAACTGCCTTAGGGATGCAGGAAATTTGGTTCCCTGCCACTCCACTGCTCTCTGTCATCGAGTCTTTTCAGGACTTAAGAGACATAAATAGGAAAATGGAAATTATCCCCCAGAGTGTCACAAACCCTTAACACTTTGCTCAGCTTATTAGATCCAGGGAAAACTATATATACTGTCCTGGACTTGAAAGATGCTTTTTTGTATCTACTCCAGGGACCTGTGAGCCAACCTGTATTTGCTTTTGAATGGACAGGGTTCAGTGACCAATTGACCTGGACCTGACTGACTACCACAGGGATTTAAGAACTTCCGTACTCTGGCCAGGCAGTGGTGGCACACTCCTTTAATCCCAGCACTGGGGAGGCAGAGGCAGGTAGATCTCTGTGAGTTCAGGCCAGCCTGGTCTACAGAGTGAGTTGCAGGACATAGTTCAAAACAATACAGAGAAATCCTGTCTCAAATGAAAAAGCAAGCAAACAAACAAAGAACTTCAGTACTCTGCTTCATGAAGCCCTTAGTGCAAACCTGCTTGAGTAACACCAAGGGCACCCAAATGTCATCATCCTGTAGTATGTGGATAATCTTTTCCTCACTGCATGCTCCCTGAAAGAATGCCAACAAGATACCGGGTTGCTGCTTAAAATGCTCTGGAAACTGGGCTACCACATATCTGCCAACAAGGCCCAATTATGTTCGAATAGGGTAATAACTTATCTGGGATATTGCTTAGAGAGTGGCAACAGGACTCTGTCCTCAAGCAGGATACAAGCTATCTTGAATATTCCTGAGTCACAAGATAAAAGGCAGGTGAGTATTCTTGGGTATTGTTGTATACTACAATCTATGGATACCACTTTGCAAAAAAAAAAAATAGCAAGACTATTATACCAGAGTCTAGAAGAGCTGAGGAAACACAGAAGAGGCATTCCAAAAACTCTAGGAGGCTTTGATGTCAGACTCAGCACCCAGGCTACTTGACACTATTATGTCTTTCCACCTGTATGTGGCTAAAGGCATACTGACTCAAACTTTGGGAGCTTGGAAAAGGCCTGTGGCCTATTTACTAAATGCCTAGACCCTGCTGCAGCAGGATGGCCGCTTGCATCGGGACCATTGCCACCACAGCACTATTGCTAAAGGAAACTGATAACCTGATCATGGGACAGGAGCTGGTCGTCACCACTCCCCACTCCATTACAGTGCTCCTTCCGGGAGCTTCTGAGCACTGATTGCGGAACACATGCCTCACCCTTTCAGGCTGTCCTTTTAGATGCACCCAGGATCAGTTTCTCACTGTCAGCAGTGTCGAAACCAGCTTCCTTCCTTCCAGACCCTGAAGAACAGCCAGCCTATAGCTGTGCCCAGGTCATTGACCACCTGCAATATGGAGGACCAGACCTCTGAGGCCAGCTTCTGGCGAAGGCAGATATGATCCTATTCACCGGTGGAAGCAACTATGTCCAAGATGGGGTTACGTATGCAGGGGCAGGGGTAGTGACTCTCATGGAGGTAATCTGGGCCCAGTGTCTTCCCCAAGAGACCTCAGCTCAAAAGGCAGAGCTGACAGCCATGACCCAGGCACTAACGTGGGGAAACAGCCACACGGTCAACATCTACACTGATAACCAGTATGGCTTTGCCATGGCACATTCCATGGTGCTTTGTGCCAGGAGTGGGGCATGTTGACCTCCACAGGAAAGGAGACAAAAAAAAGAGGTCTCTACTCTTCTAACAGCGATTTGGCCTCAGGAGAAGCTTGCTGTTATCTCTTGTTCAGGATCCGGAAAAAGAGACTATGGTGCTTTGAGTATCTGCCTGCAAGGCACCATGCTTCTAACCTTAAGGACAACAGACTAAACCTCTGAAATGTAAGTAAGCCACAATTAAATGCTTCCTCTTATATGAATTGTCTTGGTCAAGGTGCCTCTTCACAGCAATAGAACACTGACTAAGACATGGTCTCAGTTGAAGCCTGAGGAAATAGACTTGTAATAGACATGGCAAGAAGAGCAGCCACAGAGCCAGAGGGGCCCCTGATACCTTTAGGCCCTCCCTCAATCCTCACCCTCCTACCTGAGCCAGACCTACCAGAGCATAGCTCATATCCCACCCAGCAAGAAAGAAAATTGGGCCAGCAGCAGGGGTCCACTAAGAGAACTGGTGGGTCCTTCCAGAGGGCTGCCCCATCACACCAGAAGCCCTGGGGCCGTCCCTTCTCTCACAGCTTCATCAGAGTGCACACCTGGGGTCAACCACGTGGAAAGAATTAGTGAGAGACAGGCACTTTCTATACCAGCTAGATGAGAGGGGTGAACAAGTTACTTTCTACTGTGCAGTCTGTACCCAGGTGAACTCAAGAGGAGGAAAACTGTCGCGTCTGCTGTGCGGCCTGTGTCCGAGAACGTGCGGAGGGTGTCGGGGATTGACAACACAGAGACTTGTTCAACGATGTAAAGAAAACTTTTTTAAGCAGGCCCCAAAAAGGTTCAAGAAAACTTCCTAAGAAAGGCTCCCACCAGAGAAGCTTCTGCTCTCTCCTCTCCCCTGGCTGGTTCTGCTCTGACCCCAGAAACTGATCTGGGCGTGGCAGAAGAGGTGGTTAGTCTTTGGACAAGGTCGAGGTCAGGGTGGTTTCTGTGGGCAGGCCTTTTCCAGGAACTTAATGCCCCCAGGCATTGTATTGTTTTTAGTAAACATGTTTTTAGTAAACATTGTCTTACAGCTGCCTACTCCCAGGCAGAAGGGGAAGTGGGTCTCTGCTCAAGGTCTGGTGTTCCCACAGAAAACCAGCATCTGTGGGTGTTCAAGGAAGAGGACACAGTCCTGGTGAACACTGGGAATTGAACTATACTGATGTTACTTGTAGAGAGCTTCGGAAGTGCCGCACCCTTAAGATGGCGCTGGCTTCCGCCTTCTGGGAGCCCGACAGCAGGTGCTCTCTGTGATAAACAACTCCTTAAGAGCTCCACCTGGTTCGAGGCCAGCCTGGTCTACAAGAGCTAGTTCCAGGACAGCCTCCAAAGCCACAGAGAAACCCTGTCTCGAAAAACCAAAAAAAAAAAAAAAAAAAAGAAAAAGAAAAAGAAAAAAGAAAAAAAAGAGCTCCACCTGTATTTAGTTAAGGCTGGATATCAGGCTTGCTTCCACGTACGTACGTGGACCTATCTGCATGTTCCAAGTCGCATACTGGGGTTGGCCGCCCAAGGGCTTTTAAGGTGTGGGTTGGCACTCCCCAGGGTCAGAAGATTGTTCAGGGTTCCTGAATAAACTGCTTAAAGAAGAGTCCGAGCGTTGCGTCTTCCTTGCTAGTCGAGGTGGTCACGACAGTTACTCTGATAAGGTTTGGTTATTGGTATTTGACAGTATCTATAGATACCTTTTCAGGATGGATAGAAGCCTTTCCCACCAGGTCAGAATCAGCTAATTACTCACTAAGAAGTCACTAATGGGGATCATTCCCTAATCAGGCTTTCCCTCTTCTTTGGGATCTGACAATGGCCTGGTATTCACAGCCAAAGTGTCTTAACAAGTGGCTAAAACTCTAGGAATACATTGGAAATTACATTGTACCCAGAGGCCCCAGAGCTGAGGACAGGTAGAAAGAGTTAAAGAAACCATGAAAGAAACATGCATTAAATTCTGAGCAGAGACTGGGTGAAGTAGACAGGATCAGGGGCTCCCCTACCGGGATAAAACACCATTTGAAATGTTTGGCCTCCTGCCTCCATTTATTTCAACAATGCAAAGATCACAGACTATTGAAGTGTCTAAGTATTCCCTCCTCAAGTCTTCACAGGCATTGCAACAGACCATCTGAGACATCTAGAGTAGTCTGTTACTACCATCACTGGTTTAAACTGAAACAACACACAAGTCCCAACCTGGGGACTTGGAGTGGGTCTCCTGCCTGCCCAACAGAACCCTGGAACCTTCCTGGAAGGGGCTGTAACCCAGTGATCCTAAAAACACCCACAGTTATCAAGGTAGCAAGAACTAAGGCTTGGATCCACCATTCCCATCTAAAAGGAGACACGATGGTCAGGAAAAAAAGATAAAAAGTAGAGGGTAATCTGAGATCTCCAGCACCTTCTAAAGGTACAGTTAGCTCATCTGTATCTCAGAATCAGACTAATAAAAGATTTGGGAATCTTGACAGGTATCTATTATGTTTGACCAGCTGGAAATGTTAAGGTTTGGGGTTGGGAATTGTCCAGGGAACCATGCCTCTTTTATATACATAGTCAACTAGTAGAAAATTAACAGATATTCTCCAGAATATTGCCTCCCAGCCTGTGTTTAAATTTGATTTTTGTGACCTTTTCAAAGGTTATTTAATCACAGCTGACAAAAAGAGACTATGACCAACCACTTCCAAAATGTGGTTTACTAAAGGCAGTATAATTTCCCAGGATATGATGAAAATACACTAAATAAAACTTTTTCCTATATATGCCAGCACATTGCCATCAGGGAAAAAAACTGTGATGCTGGGTTTGTTATCTATTAAGCACCTAGAACCACATATCCTTTTTGGGTGAGAAAGACCACCCAGGATGCACATATGTGACTATGGCCTCTCTAAGAGTCATGACCTGGAATGAATTGAGCACCCACTCCTGAAATAAGGGTCAGAGCTGGGGATTCTGGTTTAACATTACAGGTTATAATTGTAATTGGACTGTGAAATTATCTGCCCAAAAAATGCCACTCTGCCAAGTTAGCCTTACTGGTCCAGGAAAAAGCTGTCTGCTTCAACAAAAGATTAGAATGTCTCCCCTCCTGTCCTCCCCCATAAGACCACTCCACCATGACAATTAAGTCAACTCTTGGTTTCAACCAAGGGGTCTTTGGTAACAGACTCAACCCTAGCCCTAGCACAAGGTCATGAAATAACCTCTCCTGGTGATGTCCCCGAGCTTAAGTTACTACATAGCCGTTTACCTTCCCCATTCTGGGGACTGAATTACTTGTCGCTTTTGCCTAGATCCTAGACTTCCTTTTTATGTGATGATAGGGGTCAACTTTTCTATCACTCCAGACACTACCCCACCAAAGAATTTAAACTGTAAACCACAGAGAACTAATTAACCCTAGGAGACCTCCAAGGAACAAGTACTTGTTTAAACTCTTCCACCAATAATTACTCAACCTTCTTTTTATGGCCAATCCTTCAGTACTCACGTGTATAACAATAAATCGGAATATATTTTCTGGCTCCATTAGGGATATAGTGGGCCTGTACATTTGACTTTGATAGATGTGTAACAGCTGAACATTTAGCACTGGGTCACAGGAAGGAGATCTCTGTATTCTAATCTATATCCTTCCTCAAGTAGACAAACACACTGGAAAGGAAGCTAGAAAAATACTGCCTGCATAAAAACCTCCTACTATGAGGTCCACAGTTAGAAGAAAACTAATAGCAATTTCAGCTATGCCCTTCCTCATGAAAATAGGGATCACAAGCATGACAGGCATGACTGACTGGGGAACATCAGCATTAATTATTCAAGACCAAAAATTTTAAAAACCTAAGTAATGAAGTAGCCAAGATATAGAGCACCTCATGGATTCCATAGGACAGCTCAGAAAACAAGATGATCCCCTGGCAGGGATGGCTTTACAAAAATGTCATGGATGGATTTGTTATTCCTAGAAGAAGGAGGCCCCTGTGCCAACAGCTCAGGAGCCATACAAGACACTTTAGACGTGATCCAGAAAAACTTAGACACAGGATCAAAGGAGCCACACTGAGGCCTCTAATTGGTCCCACTTTATGGCTTACCATCCTTTTATCTGCCATAGCTGGGCCTGTTATTGGTTTACTGTTCCTTGGAGTTGTGATCAACCCCAATATTTTTTTATCATTATGTTTTTCTTCTTTGTGTCTATCACACCATGCATCTTGATCCCACTCATCTCCCCGGCCCTTGGAATCCACTCCTTGCCCTTGTGACTTACCCCTCAAAGTACAGTAAAATAAAATCTAAAGGAAAGAAGAACAAAAAGGGAAAATCTCATCATGGAAGCTTCAGTATGACACAGTAAGTCACTCATAAACCCCTTTGTCCATATATCTTTACTTAAAAATGTTCATTGCAAAGAGTCATTGGTCTGGTTGGAGCCCCCTGGTTTCTGCTATACTATCGATAATGGCCCCTCATTGGGACTGCTCTTGGATATTCTATTGTTGTCCTGTGTCACGGAGATCCCGAAGCTTTGAGTCTGCAAGACTAGCCCCTTCACATGCTTCACAGATCACAGATGAGTTGGATGTTGGGGTGGGACAACTCATAACCCTGGTTCTGGGCCTGGGTAGTTGCAGAATTAGTCCACATGTCAGCTCTCCCCTGTCTTTACCACCAGGGGGAGCTCTCCATCATTGCCCTGGATAGTTCACCCCTTGCAGCAAAGAGCAAGGCAGTTTCCACATTTTAAATTTGTTGCTTACATTAGAAACAAATCAGTTCCATTAAAAGCTCTATAGTCTCAGTACCAGCCTGCACCTAGGCACCAATCAATAATTTAAATCATATGATCTAGAGAATGTGATCCACCTGCCTCTGCCTCCCGAATGCTGGTATTAAAGGCGTATGCCACCAACAGCCAGCCAAAGAAACTCCCTTTTATGTTAAGCATCTATCTTGGTTCCTACTAACCATTTGTCTCTGAATCCTTCCCTGGAAGAAAAGTTCCCAGTCACCCTGACTCAGTAGCCCCCACCCAGAAATGTACAGCCATGACCATCTGTTTGTTGTGATATGACTGCTTTCTTGGCTTCATGAAACTTCTTGTGCAGACATTCAAGAACTATTTTAAAGTCACACTGACTACCTAATCTTGGCAGAGCAGAACATCCTTGACTTGCTTGTGCAGACATTCCAGGTTTTCTCATTTAAGAATCCCTCAGGAAGAACTGTAGGGGCAAAAGGGGTCAAGGACATCACAAGAAAACCCACAGAATTAACTTGGGCTCATAGGGTCTGAACTGACAACCAGGGAGCATGCATGCAACCCTCTTGGGCCTGGGGCTTAGTTAGGACCTGACCTTCAGGAGAGAGAAATGGAACTGTGTTCCCTGTGGTGAGCCTCCAAACAAACTCTCTAAAAGTAGTGTCAGTGCCAGGACTGCTCGTCAGGGGTTACCTCAGCACTTGTGGACTGAGGAAGCTGGGTTACTGTTCTATTCCATGTCCTATTGCTGTGAAGAGACAATGTAGAGTGAAGTCTTCCTGCCAGCCTGGTTCCAGAGCTGCATCAGTCCCAAATGAACACACAGGAGGCTATATTAATTATGAAGCTGTTGGCCGTTTGCTTGGTTTCTTACTGGCTATCTCTGACTTAAGTATTTACCCCATAATTGTTAATCTAAGTATTTCTCTTACTAAAGAAAGGCTCTGGACCTCTTATTTCTATGGCAGCTACATCATGACTGCCTGTGTCTCCTAGTCCCACCTATCTTGCTTCCCTATTGGCCAACAGTGCTTTATTGACAAATACACAGGACTTCCCCATCATCTCCTTTTCATCTAAATAAAAAGAAAGGTTTTAACTTTAACATAGTCAAATTATATATAACAGTTATCAAGTAAGAACATAGTTACAATATTTTGTTCATTAATATTTAGTAATATTTAAGGAAAATATCATCTATCCTATTTTTGTGAGTCTAAAGTCTTATATGTAGCTTATCTTTTATCATAACTAAGGAAAACTATGATTATAACTATCTGTCTTCAACTCCATCAAAGACCACAGAAGGATAATATATAAACACTAGAATTGACAGAGACATCTCAATGCCTGGACAGTCACCTGAAGTTTCTCTGTAATGTTGGGGCATCCATCTTCAGCCCATAGGCCACAATGTGTCCAGAAGACTTCCAAGCAAAGCAGGAAATTTCAAACTGTCCATCTGCATTGGCAGTCTGTCATTTTTCTGTGTCCTGCAGAAAGTCTGGCAGACTCTTCCATGAAGCAGGAACCCTGTAGGACTGTTTGAGTTCAGCAATCACTTTCCTATGGGTCCTGCATGTCCAGTTTATACAGCAATAGTCAAGCAGTCCAGGCAAGAACATTTCTTGCCTAAATGGCTAATCTTGCCATGTTGAAAGCAAACTCCAGTAAATTGGAGCAGTTTTTAAAGTATTATAAAACATGTAACTGGTATACCTTACAATCCCACAGGACAAGCAGTGGTTGAAAGATCTAAGTGAACCTTAAAAGAAATGCTTCATAAACAGCCAGGGGGAACAAAGGCACCCAAACACAGGTTACATAATGCTTTACTAACGTGGAATTTTCTTAATGCTAATGCAAAAGGACAAACTGCTGCAGAATGACACTGGACTACAGAGAAAACTTCTAAACTGAACCAACCGGTGTATTTAAGGATGTTATGACCTCAGTCTGGAAACCAGGATATGTGTTACGTTGGGGAAGGGGTTTTGCCTTTGTTTCCACAGGAGAAGAATAACTTTGGGTTCCATCGAAATTAATCAAGATTTGATCTGAACAGAAGACATCTCAGGAGGAGGAAAGATAACAGCTCATCTACAAAGTCATATTCTACCATGGGTAAAGTGACCTCCTAAAAGGAAAGATAAGTGTTTTGTTTTTTGTCTTCTCAGGAAAACTCAACGAAAAAATACTGGATGTATGGATTCCTGGAGAAGAATGAATAGCTACCCTGAGGACCATCAAACAAACAATAACTCACTGTGTGGTATCAAAGTCTAAATCTCTCTATATTGCTTTTTATAATACCCATTTCTCTTTGTTTCTTAATATGCTTTAGTCTCCATTCATTTAATTGAAGCTGGCTTTGGAGATGGATTGGCTCTCCTACTCTAAATTCAAGCGTATTGTTTAAATACAATTCAGAACTTCTGTATTATATCAAAAGCCATTTATATAAGACAGAAGTAAACAAAATTAGGGACTTTTATCTGTGATTTCTTTTTCTGAAAAGGTTAATCTCCTTCATGTTTACCATCTTCCCTGTTGTCACCTTTTCCAGCATGCATACATATAAAAGTTAAAAATTTCTTTGTTAACATTAATGTTTGCAGAGAACAAGAGATTTCTGACAGCAATCTTCAACTGCTTCTGAAAGAGAAGTGGGCTCCACTTCATCGACCCCACTTGATTCATGCATCTGAACTGCCCTATATCGACTCCACCTGATAAGGACCATCCTGAAACTGGCTTGGAACTACATCACTCTACATCTCCAGACCAAGGAACTGATACAGTGCACCTTCTACAATCTGGCCAGAGCTTCAGACGAGAACTTCAATCAACACTAGGACTCCATTCAGGAACTTCAATCAAGCATCTCCTGCCAAACAGAGACTGTCTAATCTACTTAAGAATTTGTTACACTAACATTTTTGTTCTCACAGGTCCCCATGAGATTGTCATTGTCCCATCTCAGCAGGAAGTAGTTTTGAGAATTCCAGCCCCCCCTTCCCTACTATTGATATTGCAAGATAGTTTACACTTGTTAGTGTTAGTTTTCAATTATTTTAAGGTTGGGACTGGATGGAAGTGTTCAGACTTGGGTATTTCTTTCAGATAAGCTTAGGCTTAGATGGGATAGATGTTTGAGACATTTTTTCATTGACACAAGTTAGTTTTAAGTTTAAATATCTAATTTAGACTAAAAGGGGAATTGTAGGGGGAAACTTAGGACTGCGCCATTAGCCATGTGGTGCTCTACAGGCGCATATGGATGTAGTAACTAAATGGCAGAACAGCGCCGCTAACCACACCCACTTTGGGCATGACTAGAGACAGGGCAGTGAACTATGCCGCTAGCCAGGCCCACTTTTGGGCATAGCCAGAGGTGTGTATGGAAGAAGGGATAAAAGACCAAGTAGCAGAACCTCTTGCCCTCTTTTCAACTTCTGGTTTGGTAGCAAGAGCTTCTTGACTCATCTGGGCTACCCGTTTTCTCTTATAATTTCTACAATAAACAGTTACCTATACCCTCAACAAGTGTGCCATTTATCATCACAACAACAAGATGACATGACCTTGGCAACTCTTAGAAAGGAAAGCATTTAGTTGGGGCTGGCTTACAGTTTCAGAGGCTTATTGCCTTATTGCCACACAGGGAGGCATGGTGGCATGCAGGCAGACATGGTACTGGAGAGGTACCATCTGAATCAACAAGCAGCAGGAAGAGTGAGAGGCATTGGGCCTGCTTGAGCTTCTGAAACCTCAAAACCCACCCCCTAATGACATACTTGCTCCAACAAGGCCACACCTACTCAACAACACCACACTTTCCAATAGTGTCACTCCCTATGAGCCTATGGGGGCCATTTTCATTCAAAACACCACAATCTCCACTAGTTTGTGGCTAGCATCTGTTGCATAATGAGTTCCTAGCAAGCCTAGCCTATAAAGTGAAACCCTATTGTGTTTTAAAGGATTTTTTTCCTTGTGTAAATTCATGTTCTTAAAAAAATCATTAATTCTATTTTTCTATTTTTTTCATTAAAATTGTTTGGATGTGTGTCATTCTGTCATGAAGTTTGTGGCTACAGTCCTGCCTCTGCCATTGAATTACACATTTGCAAGCCCGTGTTATAGTGCTCACTGTGGTCATCACTGTAGCGCTTGTGACAATCTCACACACACACAAAGGAACTTGCTTTCATAACCACTTGCTTATCTGGTGACAGGAAGTAGCCATATTAAATCCTGAACTAGGACCACCAGCAGGTACTACAGAATGTTTGGCGATTAGAGATTGGAAAGTCTCACTACACTTGAAAAAAATGTAATTTGCATACAATCATATGCGGCACATTTAAAGGCTCTGGTGCCTTGTCCTGTGTTTAAATCAGTTGACCCCACTTATTTCTGTCCACGTGGCAACCTCTCACTTCATCCCACATTGCCAGTGGGTCAGAGCAAACAGGTCAATCCTGTGACCAGTTTGTCTTTAGAGTGCATCACACTTCTGCTCTCAGACACCCTCACTCCCGAGCAACGTTCAAGACAACGTTCAACGTTGTGCAGTGCTCTGGCACGTGGAGCTCATTCACGGCTCTCAAAGGAGTGCTTCCTTCCCTGCCTCTCAGCCCTAGGCCAGGCATCCTTAAGCATCAGGGACTGACTTTTCCTTCCTCATTGACCCTCAAGTGCTCCTGCAGACTTCAGCATGACAGGTACTAAGTTAAGGAACACACCCATCACAATGCCTTCTGCTTCTCTCAGGGACTGCACTGTGGGAGACATGAGCTGTGCTCCCTCCAAGCTTAGGTGCTCCCTCACTTCCTCAGTGACTTCAGGAGAAGCCTGTGTGGTGACTGCTGGGTTTATGCTAATGCACAACCCTCTGATGTGTGCACAACCACGAGTAGCTGCTTAAAGTCTTCTAGTGCTAATCTCAATCAATGGCTGTTTGTAAGTTCTGCTCACGTTAAACGCTATCCAAGAGTTCCTTCTCATTGTGTTCCCAAAGGGCACAGACATTCCACCTCCTGCTCTACTACAGTAAGGGTATGCAAGTCCTAGAAAACCTCCATTCTTGGGCATCAAGATGTCAGTCTCCTGCCACAAGAGGGATTCTTGGCCAGAATGTGGAAACAGCAAAGTTTCCTATGTCTCCTACATCAACATGGGGGAAAGCATTCTAGAAATGGCAGCAGCCCTGTATAAACAAGGACATGTAGAAGCCTTCGTGCTATATCACAAGATTTTAACAAGATAACATGCAGTTTCCATTCCTTTTCCTGTGACTGATCCCTCACTCATTCTCTCACCTTTGTGGACATTGAGGAACTTGACAATGCCATTTTATCAGATATCTGGCAGCTCACACACATACTTGTCCTTGTATGTTTATGTGGGGGGGTACCACAGTTGGTACTGTCATGACTCAGGGATCTCGTGAGTAGGATACTTGGGCCTGTCTGTGCCCATGTGGCCAGCTGTTAGAAGAGTTGACAGGTGAGCACGGTGTGTCCTCATTTGTGAGCGTTTCTCTGCTCAGGTAGCCAGTCGCAGGCTTATCACTGGTGTGTGACAGAGTCCAGATTCTTCTGTCTTCATCCTGTTGCCTACTGAATGATATAGCAAAAAGGTTAGCCTTCCCTGTAGCTACACAGTCACCAGAGGACTGTAGACCACTTAAGAAGATGTATATGACTCTCAGGAGCTCAGGCACCGGGGAGCAGTTTCCCAGAGCATGTCACTGATCTTCACAAGGCTGTGTGTGCAGAGTAGGCTCATCACCTTCCTGTTCCACAGAGTGGGAGCAAACTCAGGTTTAGGGATGAGCTCAGGTTCCGCAGTTTGCATTTCCCATGTTGTGCAATTCCTGTATCAGGGTATATTCTAGAACATGGGTTGTTTTTTCATTGTTGGGGTTCTGTAAGATGAAGACAGTCTGTTAAGATCACAGTAAAACTCCTTCTCATTTCCTCCCTGCTCCAAAGACAAGTCACTCTTACCAGGGACTCATGTTCCACCGCAGACATCAGTTTGTCACACTGAGTTATGATCGCACCCTCCTCTCAAGCAGAGTTTCTGACAGTCATGAATCTTTCTTGGCTCTTGGACTGAAGTGCTGAAGCGGTTGGCAGCATCCCTGGGTCCAGCATCCCCTAGGTCTCCACAGCACACCTCCTCCTACCACTGAGCACCCCCATTGTGTCCTGTCATTACTTAATGATCTCTAAGGCGAGGCTGTGTCCTGATGAGACATACAGTAAGGTGCTGGATGAGCAAAGATCCATACTGTTATTGGTGGTGGAAGAAAGAGAACACAGTCTTTATTTCCTGTTTTGAAGTTCAGCAGTATGGCCTCTTTCTTTGAGGTTCTGGAGATGACTAATTCTATCCTCAGACTCCTGAAAGCTGTGATGTCAAGCAAGCACCATGTCAGCTTAGCTATACTTCTTGATAGCTGCTGTCTGCTGAATGTGCTGATTGACTGAAGACAGGCACTGGGACGGAAGGGATTCGGGATTTCAGGGTGTGCCTCTTCTCACTCCAGCCATCTCTGAAACCCCGTGTACAGAGACCACATTTCCTCAGGGCCTCATTTAGACACTTGGACATTTTCTGTACAACTTAGTCACTCTGCTCTGTTCCCTTGGATATTTTGTTGAGAAACAGAATAAAGACAGAAAATATGAAAACCCTCATGGCACTGGGAGAAGAGCATCGTAGTGTGGGTCTTCACCGTCTCTTTGGCCAACCTCAAATATCCAGACAGCACAGAGCTGTGCAGACAGAAGCCTCAGATCCTGAGCCCTGGGTGGGGGAGGAGCTGGTACTGCAGAACAGCAGAGAGGGGTCATGTGTGGGACAAGCGCCTCTCCCGACCTTTCATCTTCTTTCTCCCTCTTCTGACATTAGAACTGTTCACATTTGTCATTTCAGTGCTGTATGTCAGACTGAAAAAGCATTTTCCCAAGCCAAAAGCCTGAAATGTCACCTCCTAAAGAGGTACACCAGGGAGTATGAACATCACCTGACAGACAAGGTCAGTGTGGAGATCACAGAGACAGGAGGATTGTGTGTCAGCTGCTCAGCCTGTGCTGTGCTGCACCAATGGAGTCCGTGATTTTAACGGACTAGTTCACTGGGGACACACACGGACCAGTAACTAAAAACAGTCAACCTCCAATGGTGACATGGAGGATTCTCACATTATGAACCAAAGAGGTGACTTGAAGACAGACATCTGTGAATTTTATACCGTATTTACAGAAAGAGACCTGACCCATGAACACTCTCACTAGAACATGTGGTGTTTCAGATCTCAGGGGTGGGAGATTCAGATCCTATGCTTCTCCCTAAAGCTTCCTGCAGTCATTCATCTTCCCGATGGTATGCAGCGAGTCTTGTTGGGTATAGTTAGTTCTGGCTCCTGGAGATGAGTCTGGAGCTCTGCAGTGCTCCGGTGTTACACAGGAATGTACACTGGAGTCGCTCATACACTGTTGTGTGTCTGGTTGCTGGGCTGTTCTGGTGCTAGTGTTGATGGTCTGCCGAGGGCTGAGCTGCTCTGATCCAAACATTTCTATAGCACTGAATGGAGGGGGTTTGTTACTTGACATTTTGTGCCTTCTGTCACTGAAATCAAGTGATTCCCAGCAATCACCCAGAAATCACCTGAGACAGCCAAGACAAATGTTGTAACTGGAGCTGGTTCAACTGCTCAGCCTTGCTTGGGATACAGAAGACACATCAGCACAGCTACAGAACAGAACTGGGGATGATAGGTTATGGAGGATAAACAAGGAAGGGGCACCAACTTCACAGAATGAAACTGTAGATGGAGGTGATAGGTGACAATGAAGGGGCACCAACTTCACAGAATGAAACTGTAGATGGAGGTGATAGGTGACAATGAAGGGGCACCAACTTCACAGAATGAAACTGTAGATGGAGGTGATAGGTGACAATGAAGGGGCACCAAGATTACAGCAAAGACTAAAAGGAACGCTGGAGGTTCTCAGCCCATAAATTGCTTACCAGGCAAGCATGGGGACCTGAACCTAGCCCAAGGATCCAGCATTAATAATGATAAGAATAAAAAGTAATTCAGGGCTGTAAGTGCTTACAACTCCAGCACAAAGGCGGCAGCTACAGGTTGACCCCTGGGGCTCACTGGCCAGCCAGCAGAGCCAACTGTGTGAGTTTCCAGACCAATTATAGAGACCCTTCCTCAGGAAAGCAAGGTAGCTTGTATCTGAAGAGGACACTAAAACTGTGGCTAACCTCCACACACCTGTATATGCATGCATACAAACCCACCCACCCACACACACACACACACACATCCATCTGGTCCTGAGAAGATTGAGATTTATCTGTTACTGAAGACAACTAACAACTCAGTAAGTGGTGGGGGTTACTGTGTTCCATGGCTCCAGGGATATTGAGGCAAGCATGGATTCTGTGCTAGCATGTCAGACCTGAACAGAACTACACTTTGGATATTTCTACACTGACAAGGCTTTATCTTCTGAGATGGGAAGCATTGGCCTATATCCATTTCTCTTTAATAGAAGAAAAAAAAGAGGAAATGTTACAGAATGTTGCTTCCTGGCCAAAAAAAAAAAAACCTACAAAACCCATCTAAATAATTTACTAAGGGGAGCCCTGGTCCAGGTGGGCCTTTGGATGGTGGAGAAGAAAGAGTGGGGATGTGGCCCCTGGTGCAGCATGGTCACCTGCAAATGCTGAGGCCTCTTCTGTAGGAACTACACCTTTCAAGCCAGTGCTGGTGTGGCCTAGAGGAAGCCTCTGATGAGTTAGCCCCCAGCACATCGGCATCAGTCCCTCAGACTGGGGAAAGTGTGACGCTGACAAGGTCAGGCTAGTCACCACAGGTTCCTGACTTGGAAAACACTTGTGTAGACGTGGTCCCCATTGCATCTGGGTCAGCCATACAGGCATGAGACGAGCTCACTGGTAAGGTGAGGCAGCACTGGTGGACAGGTGTCTGAGTCTGGAGCACTGAGCTCCACAGAGAATGCTGTGTCCCCTTGTCCTTGTCCTCAGGCTTTGCTTCCATGCTCCCACTTACTCTGCTGTGGTGACAGAACCTTGAGTGATTGAGTGCTGTTTGTATGTCCTGCCACCCTGACTGTCGTGTACAACTGGTGTTTAACTTAAGGCAGGTCAGTTTTCTGAAAACTTATTTGAAGTTAGACCCTCACCTTTTAGGGCTCTGTCAAGATTTGAAGACTCCAAAGTATCTACTGAAATCATCTCCATAAGGAATGTGTTGTGCTGCACTGTTATTCTCTGAAAGCCAGACTCTCGGAAAATCTTGTGACTTAGGGAGAGATGTGAAGTCAAGAGAATTTCAGTTGCACGGATTATTTTCAGCATCTGACAGATCCTCATAGGAAACCCTCATATAGCCAGGGAGATGTTGACTCCGTGAATTGAGCAGGAGCAGTGACTGTGTTAGGACCTGGGATGGAAGTTCCAGAAAGCACGTGAACACCAGGTAGGGTTGGCCACCTCTACATACAAAGTTCTCTTAAGGCGTGGGGATGTGGAGACAGAGAGGCCCTGGCTTCTGACTGTACAGCTGGTTGGACAGACACAGCTGCACAGAAGAGACTCTGACCAGAAGCCAGGGAAGGATCGCACTCTAGGCAGAGAGAGGGCTCACATCACCAAGTGTGCTAGAGCACCTGTGTGTCCTTGCTCACACAGTGACATGTTTTCAGAATACACACAAATCCTTAAAACACAGAGAGCACACATAAAGTATTTAAAAAAGAAAGCTGCAAATGTCTCAGGAAAAAACAAAGTTCTGGAATATCTCAGTGAGTTTTCTTGCTGTTCGTTTTGTCTCACTTCTTAGCCCGAGTAGGCTTGACTTGAGATCCTGCTGCCACATATTTATCACCAGGTTTGATTATTTGCAAGTTTCTAAAGGACTGGCTGATCCTTGTCTTACCTTGCATAAGTCAAAACGTCTTCTTGAATAAGCAGCATCTTCAAACTGTATTGCTCGGTCTCAATTAGACATCAGTCAGCCTTCCCTGGGTGTGAGCCTGTGCATTCAGGGACCAGGGCACTTCCTGACACAGGTGAGACGGTCAGCCTTCCCCCGCTGGGAGCCTGTGCACGCAGGAATCCTTACACTTCCAATGCAGGTGAGACAGTCAGATGCCTGCCCCAGCTGGGAGCCTGTGCAAAGTCCACACACTTGCAAACTGCAGTGAAGGAGCAGGAGTGAGCAGTTCAGTTCCTATTCATCTGGGAGAAATAATCAGGAGAGGGGTGACTGGTCCCAGCTATGTCGAGAACCCTGTCACTGTGGCTTTGCTAGGCTTAGCGCACCATCTTCACACACAGTTGGAGACTTGGGCTGCAGCTTTTCAGAGCTGCATGAGCACATTGATCGGCCTGGACTTCCAAGGTCTCAAAGTAATCCCCCATCAATTTGCCCTCAGCATCTGGGGGTTTATACAGTACCCTAGCAAAGAACAAAATAGCCAAGATTGTAAAACACTCAGATGAGGGAGAAAGATGAGAGCCTTTCACTGGGGTGGGGTGGGGCTTCACATGTGTCTATGACAGAGTGGGACTGGGAGTGCCAGGGAAATGTGAATAATTCTTTTAACATATGAAAGAGGAGGAAATCACAATATATGCGATCGTCCCGAGCAGAACAGAGAGTCTGATTATTGTCACGGGAATGTGAGGAAGACCCATTTTGTATGCAGGAAGAACTGGGGCTGCTCACCCTAGGCTGGATCCATGTAAGCAAATCTGACCTCCCTGAGGGCCGGCGTCCTCTTCCCCATCTCTTAGAAGCACACTGGCCAAGTCTTTCTCTTAGCAGAGTCAAGCCATTCCATCTCTTTTGTCCCTGAGCACACATGACTGCTTGTGTCCCAACGTTGAGGGCTTTAACACATTTCTAATCTTCATCTGCTATTAAAAGCAATTCTTCAGCATTCCTGTTCCCACTGAGGTTAGGGTAAAGGATAGCTGTCATAGGACAGGTGCGGCCATGTGCCTAAAAGCTGTGTACATGAAGCACTTAAATAAACCAAGAGAGTTCATTCCGATGATTGCACTTTTTCCTTCAGGGGGCAGCACTTGGCTTTGTGCACACCCAAGAGCTCCTCCATCATCTCTTCAAGTGTTTGCACACAACGTGCACCCTTCGAGGACCTTCACGGAAATGCCGTTCCTTCCTGAGAGTACTTCTGGGTGTTTCTGTTGTTTCAAGACCTGAAACTCACAGAACAAACTGCTGTCTGGGGTGTGACAGCTGTAGCCACAGTCAGGTGTTTTATTTGCATTTGGAGAGATCACAGACACCTGAACTCGGATCTCGGCATGTGCTGACCTGGGAGGCAGGCTCCTGTGCCTTCGTCCTTTTCTGTTCACTTGTATAGATCACTACTGTTTGCGTGTTCCTGGGGACACAAATGGGAGATCACACAGAAAGTGAGCACTTGTTCACATCAGGCAGCATGCCTTATATTCTTCAGGAGGTAAATACAGAGCAAGAGGGTTCAGAGGAAGAGGGCTCACACCTGAGGTGACTTATGGTGGTTGGAAAGAGGGACCCCAGGGGAGTCTCATGGGGGAGGGGTCAGCATTGGCCAGGTGCACTGTGCTCCTGTAGTGAGCCTTCCTCCTGGCTGGGATTTGTGGTTGGGACCAGAAAAGGATGGCTAGATGTGTCCACATGGCCCATCAGAGCCGCGGTCTCCATTGTCGGGTGTGTGCAGGAAGAACAGCGGTGCTTTTGAGGGAAGGGAGGGCTCTTCAGGTTGTTTGTGCAGAACAATAACATGACTGGAGCGGACCCCAGAAGCTAAAATGAGGGGCTTGCAAGGCTGGCTGAGGTGGGGTTTGGGAAGGTTTGGGAGCTGCTAACAATGATGATGAGAGGCTGCGTGTGTGGGAATGTGGGATTTCAGAGACTCAGGGAATGAGGACTAGAGGTTGAGAGTCTGTGACAGGGCAGGCTTGCAGTTGGGCTCATGGGGATGGCAGTGATCCTCTCATAAGCATGAGCAGGGCGTCTAGAGGAGCACTGACTTTGGAAGGGCGTTGAGTGCTGGCATGTGGAGTTTAAGGCACTTGTGAGATATCAAGTCTGCGGGGCCATTGGTGGCAGTTGGCCGGAGGGGAAGCCAGGTGGAGGCAGAAGCAGGATAGGGAGCTGGCCCAGGAAACCTGGGAAGTGGGAGGGCTGACTGCAAGAGAGATGATTCCCTGGCAGCTGAGGGGGAGGTCTACTGAGGGGAGCAGAGCAACAAGGCAGCAAGGGAACTGGTTATGGGGTTCACAGAAGGCACACAGCAGGGGCAGTGGGAAAGGGAACTCAGGATGTGACCCACAACCAGGCTCCAACAGGAAGAGGATTCAGATCTCCTGCTGGAGTTGAAGCTCATTGAGGATGCTGGTTTACTGAGCTTTAGGCCATGGTGGGCAGAGGCTGCAAGGTTTAAAGAAGACATCGCTCTGGGTGTATGACACACTGCTGAGGTCCTACCACTCTGAGGGTGACACTGGAGGATTGTGACTTTTGGACCAAACTCTGCTATACAGCAAACCCTGTCTCTAAGAAAAGCCTTCTGATGGTTGTTTGCATGGTAGTCCCCACTGTTACACCAAGGCTGGGATCTACGGGAAGGGAGTGTGATGAGACTGCTCTCGGCAGAGCTGCCATAACAGCACTGACATGTGTGTGTACTATAAAATTACATGGTCATGCCGGGCGGTGGTGGTGCATGCCTTTAATCCCAGCCCTCGGGAGGCAGAGGCAGGTGGATCTCTGACTTCCAGGCCAGCCTGTTCAACAGAGCAAGTTCCAGGACAGCCTCCAAAACAATACAGAGAAACCCTGTCTCGAAAAACCAATTACATGGTTACAGTGTTAGGGTTTTTGTTTGGTGGTGGTATTTGTTGTCTTTTTTTTTTCTTTTCTTTGACTTGACTTTAGTTATCCAAATGCTTGATATTTTAAAATGTAACTTACTTGTGAGTGTGCACAGACCAGCAGTGTAGTTCAGTGACTCCTTGACCAAACACCGGTGTGCATACACCTCTCTGAGAAGGAAACAGGAACCTGCCAGGAGCCTGGTCCACGTTTCCCACTTCCCTCTGGGATGGATCCCCGTCCCTCCCTTCCTGTCTTTCTCTGGCGCTCACCTCCTAAGTGTGCGCCCCCCCCCCATGCTGTACTTCCTCACTGCTCGGGTCTCACTCTTGATCTGCAGCCTTAGGTGTGTAACTTACATCTGGCCTCCTTCACTTTGCCTCTTTGAGGCTCACCCCCACCCACCCTGGCGTGCACTTATGTGTTTACACCTGGTGAGCCAGTTCAGGAGGGGGAAGACAAGAGGGGTAAGATGCTGTGACAGTAGGGCAGTACCACATCAAAAGAGCAGAAGGGTCTCCTCTTCACACAGGGAGAAATCACACAGATCTCATAGACAGGATTGAAGACGCGGAGCTGGGGACCCCCAGAGACTGCTGAACTCATGTCAGAAGTAGTCACAGGAACTCTTGGTGGAGATGGAGTCATAGTCTGCTGTGAGCAGGAGGGAAGCAGAGAGGGTTTGAGGCTGGAGAACAAAGCTTGGAAGGTTACTGTTTAGACATCAGGCAGAACTAAACATGGATGATAGAGGGATTTGTCCTTAGTGAGGGACCAGTCAGGAAGAAACTGGGAGAAGCTCAGCTTATTTTGAGCTCCATGAATCAGGATCATCCCATTTTCCTTCTCCACCTAGCAGACCTGCGTGTTTCCCGGGCATGATTTAGGGGATCATGGTGGGGCCAGTTGGTGAAGCTAAGCTCCTTGGACCTGCCTACCTGAGCATATCACAGGTGGATGGCTGGGTCACTAGGAATTCTTGGCTTGACTTGGCTTTTCAGACCCAGTCAACTCAGCCTGTCCAGTGTGATTTACACATCCATTTTAGCTACCAAAGAATGCTTCCTGAATCAATTGTATTTCACCCAAATACAAACAGTGAGTATGTGGCATTCAGGTCTAGAAGATACAAGAGCAAAATGCTCCATGGTGCTCAACTGTTTTAAAACTCAATAATACCCAGAGAGTGTCCTAACTGGTTGCTATAGTAGGCTTCCTTTAAGGTGCATAATCTGATTAATATCTGTTGGTCTTAAAAGATATGGTGATACCACTGTTGGTTTTCTAAGATAAACCCTTAAGAGCCAGAGGTTGAAGAAATTCACACCAGACACTGCATATAGTGTAATCTCTTGCTGTTCCCAATGTCAAGTTTACTCTCAATTCCTCAGCAGAGGAAGTGTTGGGAAAGCAATGAACACCCTGATTTCTCTTGTAAAATAATTTTTTTGTGCACTGGAAGTTGTTCCACAGGAAACAGTGGACTCTGGACTTAGAATTTTTTCTGCTCTCCTTTTCCTCACATTGATTCATCTGAACAGACCTATTTCTTTGCTTGATTCCTTTTCCTACTCATTTATACTGTTGACTTCCTCTGCCAGGTTAGGTTATTGTGCAAGAAAGGCACTCAGAGAGATGGAGACAGACAGAAATGGAGGGAGACATACAGGGGGAAGGAGGAGGAGGAGGAGGAAGAGAAAAACGGAGAGGGCGAGTAGCATTCGCACAAGGTTTAGGAAGAGGACAATGATGACTAGGAACAGGAGGAGAAGATCCATAGTCCTAGAGGAGGAGGAGCTGCACAGAGATGAGGATAGGTGGGGGAGGAGAAGAGATAAGAGATGGAAGGAGAGCAGGAAGGTGAGAGAGGAAAGGGAAAGAAGGGAGAGAGGAGGAGAGACAAATGGAGAAGGGAGATGGGGAGGAGATGTGGGGGCATAGCTGCTGACTGTAAATCTGCTTCTTCTCATTTAAGAACTGGAGTTTTCACACTGACACCTTTTGGATTGGAGGAAATAACATCCCGACCACCAAAGGGTTCCACCCCCATAAACAGGACCCATCTCTTCTGTGTACGTATCTATGAGGAACCAAAGCCATGTTTGCAGGCAGGACATGGGGCTGATAATTACCATCCTTTCTGACCCACTTGCAAGTTCAACCGCAGCACTCACCATCCTAGAAATGCACAACAATCGTGTATCTAGGAAGCAGTGGGCAGTGGAAATGGGTTTTCTCAGATTTGAAACCTGGTCATTGGCTGTCTGTGAGGACGCTGACCCTCCTGCCCCTTTTCCTGATATCTGGGGATACTAACACTATGTACTTTACAGGTTGTTGAGAGGATAAAGGATTGGGGTTGAGGTGTGGCTCAGGGGCAGAGTGTGAGCTCAGCATGCTTGAGGCCTGGACTCCATCATGGAAATAAGTAACAGACAAAGTATGGAGTTCATTAGCTTACTTGATGCTTATTAAATGTTACTTTGTTCTTCTTCAATGTCATATAAGATAGGTAAATGTAGAGCAACTCACAAAATAAAGCATTTAATTGAGGTTGCTTACAGTTTTAGAGGTTTAGAGTTCATTATCATCATTGTGGGAGCATGGTGGCATGCAGGCAGACATGGTGCTGGAGAAATAGCTGGATTCTCAGGCAGCAGGAAAATGGAGTCACTGGGCTTGGCATGGACTTTTGAAACCTCAAATACCACTGCTAGTGACATACTTCCTTCAAAGAGCACACATCCTATTCCTTCTCAAGTAGTACCAATCCTAGATGAATGACCAAGTATTCAAATCTATAACCTATGGGGACCATTCTTATTGAAACCATAACAGTCAAGCTATCTGAATGCAAAGGGAAAAACTATGTAAGATGGTAAATTAAACATATTTGATTCTGTGATTTTACCTAGAAAGTGGATCTCACCTGCCTAGGAAGTGGTTTCTTCTCCCAGGTTGTGTTCTTTATAATACACTTAGCAGTGATCAGTTGTTTCTCAAGGTGTAGAATCAATCTCAGATCAATGAGATTCTGGCACTTTACTCCACATCAGCCCAGACTTTTCCACTGAGTTTGGATTCAGAGGAAATGCAGCAACATAGTGAGAGGACCAGAAGCCCATCCCATAAAATATGTAAGAGCCAGGGATGCAGCCACAGAGACCCAAGAAAGGCTGGGATCCTAGAATCAATGTGCTCATTCCAAGAGGTAGAGCTCCTGTGTGTGTGTGTGTGTGTGTGTGTGTGTGTAGAGTGAGAGAGAGAGAGACTTTTCTATATTTGAGCATGGTGTATGTATCTATCTGTGTATATTTTCAACCTGTGTCATATATGTTCACTGGTATGTATGTATGCACACTATGCTCATTCACAGAGCCCAAAGGAAGACACTGAGGTGCCCTCTATTAATGAAGCTTATTTCAAGGTTGAACAGTACATTAGGAGTCCATAGAGACTGGAAATTGATTCTCTTAAAATGGTATTTGTTTAGAGGTTAAAATATTTTCTGGCCAGGAACCAGTATGTTTGTAAGGGCCCAGTGTGCCCACTGCTGGCCCACTTTGGCTGCTTCAGGGTACCTAGAGCACAGGTTTTAAGTGCTCATACATACTAATTGACTGCAGAGGGACAGTGGTCCCAAAGAGTCCCAGACACAAGCCTACATGTGTGACTGCTCAGAGGGCTTCTGTGAGAGACAAAGGTTTGTTAAAGAAGTAAGGCACAGAACTTAAACCTAACTGACGACATGGAAAGTCAAGTTTCTGACTCGAGTGAGCTTGCTTTTTGATTGACTGTAAGCCTGGATGAGGCTTACCACCAACATACAGATTCAGGTAGAAACTGAGGTTCCTGACACAGGCAGCACAGTGTCTCCCTAGGTGAGATACTTGACTAGAGTCTGGTACCCCAACACCATGGAAACTGAGAAAAATATCAGAGTTTACAAGAGAATACCCTACTGATGGTACTGGCTAGGCTCCCACCAGAACCTTAGAGGATGCTGTTTGGGGCTTAAACTCTTCACACTTCGGTCCTTTGGCTTTTTATGATCACTGACTATTGAAGCTCCACAGCATCACTTGTGAGATAACAACTTCCAGAACAAAGTGGACCTCCTCACCAGCTCTGTGAGACAAGAGGATATGGCTGCTGCTCTGTGGTCTGTGTCATATTTGGCTCATGTAGAACAGCATGAGGTAGCCCTCCCTCCTGCCTCAACTCAATGTAAGCTGCTCCAGATTGTCTGGTCTTGCAACCAAGTCATCCTGATGACCATCTTCCTGACTGCGCTGTGGCCACCAAACACAACACAGCACACATAAAAGTCCGTCTGGCCTAGAGAGAGTACTCTGTTTGCCTGAACATGTTTCCTTGAAGTCTGGAATTGCTCTGAAGTTGTGATGACCTCATCATTGAGGGTAGTGTTTGCTTCTGTCCTCCAGTAAACTTGGTGCCCTGCAAAGGGATGACAGGACAAACACAGTGTCAGAGGCAGACCGGCAAGAGCAGCTCACTGTGAACTGTGATTGGTTGTACATTCTCTCCACTGCTTCTGCTAATATTGGCCCTTTGTAAAAGGGGAGCTACCCAGAACACATAGTCATTGCCCATGAAGTTAACAGAAACTCATATTTTATTTACTATTAGTGTAGTTTTAAGCAGATTTGTAATTTCTAAAAATACGTTATTTAATTCTACAATAAAAGTTAACTTCTGTGCCATGCTCTGGAGTATTTTCTCTAATCAGGTATGGCAAACATGTTAAATGCGGATGTGATGCAGGGAAGTGGTGGCGCCCGCCTTTAGTCCCAGCACTTGGGAGGCAGAGGCAGGCGGATCTCAGTGGTCTACGAGTTCCAGGACAGCCAGGAGAAACCCTGTCTTGAGAAAACCAAGGGGAAGAAAATGAGGATGTGATTGTTGGCCAATGGGATTGACAAGGTGCTGGAGGGCAACCTTGTCCCACTTATGCTCTTTTTCCTTCTTTCTTTGTTTCACTTTCCCCCTTTTCTGTTTTTATTGATTTTTTTTATTATGACTGGATCTCGGTGTGATGCAAGGTCTGGCCCTGAACTCAGTATGTAGACCAAGCGGGACTGGAACTTACAAAGATCCACCTGCTTCCACCTCCCAAGAGCTGGGATTAAAGACTCTCCTGGGGCTGTAATTTTTAAAACTTATTCTCTAAGTCTATAATGTATCTTGATCATATTTATTACTCACTGCCCTCTTGCATCCTCCTCCAGCTCCTTCCAGAACCCCTATTCCCAATACCACCCCCACCTTCATGGTTTTAAAAATGTATGCTTATTTACTCCGTGTCTGAAAGAGAGTCATAGAGGAAGGAATGGGGCCGGCCGCTAGGGAAGAATTACTTCTCTGCTTCCACCCTGTGGGATCCCAGGGTTACACTGACAGGCTTGGTGACCAAGGGCCTAGTCCCCTGAAGCCAAGTTTTCTGCCCCATTTTCTGATTTTTGAACAAGTCACTGAGTTTAATCAGGGATTTTTTTTTGTATGTGTACACTTGTGGGATCCTATTGGATCCTAGGCAACATCCCAGTCTGTACACCCCTAAAGAAAAATAGCTCCTCCTCCCCGCAAAGCTTCTCAGTTAGGGGTGGAGCAAGAGTTTCGGCCCCATGAATGCTGTAACACTGAAAGCTGAAACCCCCTTGTGAAGCTTTAGTGGAGTAAGCACAGCTGCTGGACTTTCCTGAGTGTAGTAGCCTTGTCCGGTCTAGAAGGGAGCGTCACAGCACTCTGGCCCAGCCTCCAACCTATTAATTGCTTCTGTGTCATTTTACACCATTCCCTCTGAGCAGTGAGACAGAGGTGTGTGTGTGTGTGTGTGTGTGTGTGTGTGTGTCTGTCTGTCTGTCTGTCTGTCTGTCTGTCTGTCTGTCTTTGCACCCACGGGGGTTTTGTACAAGTATGTGTGGATTGAGTATGTATATGGGTGAGTGTGTTTATGAGTGTCCATGCATGCCTATGTGCATGAGAGAAAGAGAGAAGAGAGAGACAGACAGAGAGAGGGAGAGAGAGAGAGAGACAGAGAGAGACAGAGACAGAGAGAGACAGAGAGAGAAAGAGAGAGTCTATGTGTGTGGAGGCCTGGCTTGTACAGGTATTATTCAGAGAACAGCTTTGGAGTCATTTCTCTTTATCCATCTTGACATGGGTTCAGGAATTGACCTCAGGTAGCCAAGGCTTTCACAAGTTCCTCTACTTGCTAAATGAACCATCAGGAAAAAAAAGTGTACACTAACACAGTTCCATTTGTGTTTATCACAAAGTTCACACTGATCTTGAAACCTGATAAGGATGGCTGGTAGATTAAAAGAAAGTTTACAGTATACTGTCTTCCAGCCAATGCCCTCTCCAACTCCTCCATACCTTAATTCTGTCCTCCATTTCTTGACCAACCCTGCTATTCAGTCCCAGGACCACCTTTCCTTGACTCTGTACCCTCACCCTACCCAACAGAGGACCATTCTATAGAGTCCTCCCAAGGGTCAGATATCAGTGTTTCTATTGCTGTCCTGGGAAACTGTTACCACAGTCAAAAGGTACTAGTACCAGACACAGGAGTGGAGAGGCTGGGCTACACTTGGGAGGTGGGAAGGCCCATTTAAAGAGGGATATTTCTGTGGATTCCTTCTGCAGGACGAGGCTGTGAGCTGCAGTGTCTACTCCTCAGCTATTCTTAGCTCACTCCTCGGCATGCCCAAAACAGCTGTACCCCAATACCATTTGGAGGTGCGCACTGCTATGGATGTGATGCATGTGTGTGCACAGCATGCAGGTGTGGACCTCAGAGGACAAACTTGGGCGCTGGTTTTCGGGCACAGTCCACATTTTAAGACACAGTCTCTTGGTGGCCTGGAACTTTGCCACACGAGCAAGTCTTAGTGTGGTGTCTGGCTTTTCCGTGGATTTCAGAATCCAAACTGATGTCTCCAGGCTCCTAAGGTTGAGCGCTTTGCTGACTGAGCCTTCTCCTCAGCTTCCTATCACCTTCTGGGCTTCCCCAGAGTCCTGCCTTTCTCACAGTCTTCTCTCCTAGATCTCCTACAGATCCCAGGACTGGAGATCAAGGCCCTCCCCAGGTTGTTCATATGCGCCCTTCATCACATCTCTAAACCGGTCACCTGAACTGAGTCAAGTCCCTCAGTATTTGCTCTCCATGCTCTGAGAGCCTTCTGCGCATGTGCTCTGCCACCTCCTGCCTGGGCCCTCTGCATCTGTCTGGACAACAGCAGAACGCCTGCATTGTCTGGTTGGGAAACCATCTTTGCTATCAGAACTTCAGTTTGCCCCCTGGGGCAGTGCCAGGCAAGAGGGATGGGTGCAGCGCCACCTTAGCCTGTGTAGCTGGGAGAGCCAGCGTCCTGTGACTGTTTCCTCTATGGAATGGGGGCCGCTAGAGAAGACCCTCTTGTGGCTAATGTGGGAATTGCAGCCATTGCATAGCACCCAGCCTGGAGTACATCACGTGACTCCCCACGTGGGCGGTGGAGGCAGAAGGATCAGGGAGTAAACTGGCGCCAGCGGCTGCCTGTGTGTCTGTTCCCCTTCTGTTTCTGCTGGAGATGCACTTTTGGCCACTGTGAAGCCTGTGGTATAGCCAAGACAGCCCCCCCCCCCCCGCGCAGCTTACCTGTGGTGCAGGTGCAGGAAGGGGGCGGGGAGAGGAGAAGGTTGACTGTACTGCATTCCTTCTAACCCCGAGTGAAGCAGCAGCTTCCCCGATTTTATCTCATTTTTTGTATCTTCCCCCACTGCCCAGATGTGTGTTGACCTGCCTGTGACTCCAGGACTCTAGAGCCTGAGGATAACTGCCATGTGGGCCTGAACTCTCTTCAGAGCCTAGGTCATGTTGCTGTCTGTCTGTCTGTTTGTGGCATTAATGACTTCTAACAAATCTCTTAGCCAGAAGGTCAGGGCACCACAGTGAAACCCTTGAGTCCCAAACCCAAGACCTTTCACAGAGCCCACAGGAGCATTGTGGAAAGGGGTTTTATGAAATAAGACACTGAACTAAAAAGAAAACAAAAACCTTGAAAGCTTAAAATATTTAAAGCTGGGTTGCACACTCCCAAATCCATGGAAAGAACAAACACCTTTTAAATAAATAAATAAATAAATAAATATATATATATATATACATATATATATATTTATAGGCATCTGTACAGGTCCATCCCATGCCCCTATTGCTTGTGGCCCTTGGAATCTGTTGTCACCTATTACCTACTCACTCATACTAAAGTTCTTAGATTCACTCAGGCATCCCTAACAACTCAGTGGACCCGATATAGATTTTATCCAAAGATTCCCTATTCTACATAGATTTCCTACCACTACCACTGCTCAAGCCATTCATTAGCAATTCAGCCCTGACTCACTTTAGTACTGACACAAGAAGTTTGTGAGAAGCACTAATTGGGGACTTAAAAGCAAAAGGAGCTCACAGTAAGCTGGGCTGCAAATACCTGACCTTGCACTTGAGGCATGGTGTAACTTACCATACTGCATTTCTCAAGAGCCTTTCTTTATTGTTTCCCATAAAGTCCATCAGGTCAAACTGGTTCATGCTGCTTTGAAATCTCACGGGGAAGCACATAGTATGCCTCATGAGAAAGCATGCAGTATGCCTCATGAGAAAACATGCAGTATGCCTCACCATGTTGATTTCCTTAAAAATAGTAATAGAACATGAATAGGAAAACATGCATGTAGTAAAATATGAGCAAAAAACAGTCTTTAAAAGCCAAGTATAAGGTTTTTTTTTTTTAAATAATGGGCATATGAGGACTCTGATTGACCTTGTAGTGAGGTCACAATGTAATAGCACTACTGGGGAGTGACAGAAACTAGCAAGTGGGGTCTTGTTAAATGCACTGTGTTGCAAGCTTTAAAGCTTAGATCTTGGGACTGGAGAGACGACTCAGAGGTTAAGAGCACTGACTGCTCTTCCAGAGGTCGGGAGTGCAATTTCCAGCAACCCCATGGTGGTTCACAACCATCTATAATGAGATCTGGTGCCCTTTTCTGGCCTCAAGGTGTATATTCAGGTAGAATACTGTGAACATAATAAGTCTTATTTTAAAAAGCTTGGATCTTACTCCTGCCCCTTCCAGTCTTTCTACATTAGTCTCCTTCCCCGGCTCCTCCTACTGATGCCCTGCGCCTCACTACTGGTCCAAAGTGAGGAGGACAATGATGCTCTGAAACACCAGCAAGTGTGAGCCACAATAAACTTTTCCTCCTTTCAGTTATCCCCTCTGGTTTTGTCACAGGGATGAAAACTGACTAACACGGCATCCCTTATAGATACATTTGCCTCGGGCCACCAAAGAATCTGGCTAGGTTTAGGATAAAGGCAATCCAGGCTTTCTGTGAAGCAGATATTCCTCTCACAGTGCTTTACCCAGCATTACTCAAGATGAAATTATTTTTATGTCAAGAAGTTTATGTTGGCCAGGTGTGGTGGTGCACGTCTTTAACCCCAGCACTTGGAAGGCAGAGGCTAGCAAATCTCTGAAATGGAGGCCAGCCTGGTCAACAGAGTGAGTTCCAGGACAGTCAGGGATACACAGAGAAACCCTGTCTCGAAACAAAACAAAAAAGAAGATTTTGTTGAGCTGGGACTGTAGCTTATTGATAGAGGACTTGCCTGGTGAGGTCCTGGGTTCAATATCTAGCACCTCAAAAAATTTAAGGATACAGCTAAATGGGTTAAGATAATTAAGTGGATACAGTTAAGATAATGCAGTATCTTTGTTGGGCCTTTTAAGGTTACTAAATATGAACTATGTGTAAATAAATGTCTTTGTGAACCATGAAAAGTGACCTACCGTCTACACACATGCTAATGGAAGACATAACATGAGAAAACATGTTCAGGATTCTCTCCTTCAGTGTGCAGATTTCGTGACTATTTCTGGACTCTCCTGATATATAAAACATCAAATTTCTAGTTCTGAAAATACAAAAGGAGGCAAGGTGCATTGGCTCATTTCCCACAGTAAAACAACAATAAAACAGCCACACAAATCACCTTATTCTGGACCTGAACTTTACCTGGTCTTCACTAATGTCTTCTTTCTCCAATTCTTCCGGTTTTTGCTTGGTCCTGCACCCAGAGTTGGTACAGAATGCTGGAGGGTCAAGATTCTATACTGGCAGTTTGAAAGCAGAAGTTAAGTCAGTTATAACTGCCACACCGGCTGCACCAACTGAAGAGAGACTAGAACTGGGTAGGTGGGTTTACACCTGTGATCCTAGCACTTCTGAGGCTGATGCTGGAGAATGCCTCATGCATTGAGGCCTGCTCAGGCTACCTGGTGAGTCCCAGAGAGCATGTATAAAAAAAGAAGAAGAAAGCATCTCTGATGCTATTCAAGCATGAAAGACCTGAATGGTGGGATGTCTACATGGCTTAGAGAATAAAAAAAACAGCAAAGTACAGGCAGAATTCCACCCAACAGAAGGAAAGCTTGCAGTAGGCCACTTCTGGCTGTCTGCTGCTTACTTCTAGTGGGCAGAGACTATTTTCAGAGCATCTAGATACTCGAAGATGCTTCTGGAAGGTGACAGGAAGTGACATCTATGAGTTTAAAAATGCCAAACAAAGGCTTCTCCAACAAATACTTCCCACAATAAAGGAAGGAAAGATGAAAGTGGAAGAGAATTAGATGCATGCCCAGCCTGACCTAGTCCAGCACAAAGATGGTAGCATTATTAAGAAAGTAAAGGTGACCACATCACCCCCTGAGAGGCACACCCAGTGAACTTCACCATACTCCTGACTCAAGTTAAAGAAACTTAAAAACTTAACCCCATTGTTTGGTTCTTGAAAGCTTTCAGCAGGACATGAATCAGATCAATTCAATCCAGAGTTCTTCCTTTCTCCCCAAGAACAGATTCTGCCATGTGATAGAATGGGGAAAATCTCCCTAACCTAAGAGTCTGGGGGAAAGAGGGTCTGCCATGTCTGTCTTTCACCATCATACCTGGTTTAAGCATTCATTTTAATAAGACAAATACACGTTGAAGAACTTACCAATGAGTGCAAGGCTTAATTTCCTAACTAATTTGTTCTTGGTGACAGGAAAGGCCTGCCTTCAAACAAAACGGAGCTCAGAGCCACAAGCCCATGCCAGTGTTAAGAGTTCTGCACTGGGAGACTTGAGCCAGCTAATTGACATGTGTTCTCTAGCTGGAGAAAAGTATCAGGTATTATTGCCTGCAACAATAGTGCACAAATTCAACACCTTGAACCTTAAAACCACATCTTCTCCCCGAGTGTTCATGACTCACTTTTTTTTTTCTTTTTCAGTCTCTATGGGCTCACAGCAAAGAGGCCAATATTGTGGCCAGTTTGTCTTTAGACTGCATCACAGGTCTCACAAACACTCTCACTCCTCAGCAAAGCCTAAGACAGGCTTGTGCAGTGCTGTGGTACAGGGAGCTCATATTAGCGGATTTCTCTCTGCCGCAGCCCAGCCCTAGTCCCTGGCAGTGTTTCCCAGCAGGAAGATGCCCCTCGAGAGCTCCTGAAGACACTAAATTAACAAGGGTGCACCATCCCATTGCCTTCTGCTCCTAGTTCTGATTGTTTTCATAGAGATTTGGTCCCAAGCACGTAATGATCAGCCTGTCATTGTCTCCACTTTCACAATTGATTAGTCCATCTCTGTATTCTTGGGGACAGTGAGACAACCTTTAACTCAAAAATACCTGCACATCCAAGAATATGTATTGGGTTTGGGACTACAAGCCATTGTGAGCACTGGGGACAGAGCCATAAGTCAGAAAATCTCCCTTCTTTCAAGAAATCGTATTTTAGGAGACTCCCATGGTGGAGGGGACTATAAAGAGAATTAAAGCAGGACCAACATGGGCTGGTGAGATGGGACAGAGGGTAGAAGCACGTGTCGCCAGGTCTGATGACCTGAGTTCAATCCCCAGAACCCATAAGGTATGAAAGAAACTGTCCCACAAATTATCTTCTGACATTCACTATCCCTAGCAGCATGCTCCTGCCCTCAGGCGCACGCGAACACACACACACACGCACACACAGACACACACACAGACACACACACGATAAAAATGAATGTAAGTTAAACAAACACAAAGCCGACTGATAGAGGATGGCTGGGAGGCTGCTTAGATGTATACTCAGTGAAGTTTTGTTTGAAGAGGTATCATCTGACTCCTGAATGTCAAGCTAGACAGCAATCCCCCATGAAATGTTAAATTGCTGTGACTCCGATGGAGGAGCCATTGGCAGGAAACTGCTGATTCAAAATAAATTTTTAAACATACTGGATCGGTCCACAGTTCCATTCCCTCATTCACTAGGTTCCCTTTTCTTCCTGGTTCGTTTTCTTTTACCAAGAGGACCGCTGCAGAGCTCGTTCTCATTGGTGGAAAATTCCAGCCCCACCCACCCGTTCTCCACTCCAGGTCTTAAATCCTTGGAGCGTAATTGAAGGAGTGGCGAGAGTGGGCGTGTCATCGGAGGTGACGTTTCCGGAAGCTCCGACTGTCATCCTTCACGAAAGGTGGGAAGGGTCCTGGGAATGCTGCGGGACGGGGTAACATGGCGCGGTGGGACCCCGCGGGGAGAAGCCATGAGTGTGGGGCCCGTATCCCTGGCCCTGGCCCGCCGTGCGCGAGCTTCGGGATGGCCCTGTCCTCAGGGCTGGCTCCTCACCAGCCAGGCCCGGTTTCAACACTCGTTGCATTTTTGAGAAACCTGACTGAGTGCCTCCTGGAAGGGCGCTGACAGCTGTTACAGGTGGATCCCTCTTCGATGCACACACCCCTATGCTCCTGCCCCTTTCTTTCGCCTCCCTCTGAGCCCCTTCCCCCTTTTTCTCGGACACCGTCTTTCCTCTGCATGGTTGCTGAACCCCATGTTAACCCAAGCCACTCGATAGCTTCCGGAGGAAGGTCCCTGCTCTACCCACACGTGCTTCCCCCAAGAGGTGCCGAGATGCCCAGCATCCCATTTCAGTGAGCTCTGCCGGGCTGTGCCCAGCTCAGCAGTTAGGGACTTGGGCGGGTTTTACACTCGCAGGAGGAGATGTGTTACACTCCCAATGCCTCCACATTCCTAGCAGCCCCCGATGTTGCTAGGAAAGAAGGAGGTTTAGTGGGGAAGAAATGCCACCCAAAGGTTGAAGGAAGCTACAGTAGAATTTGCCTAGAGAAAACGATATCTGAGGACAGGTGAGTAGAATTCAGAAAAACAAACGAGACTAATGGGTGGTTCCGGGCAGGTGGGAATCCTGATGGATGAATGAGGTACAAAAATGGGAAAAACACAAGACGACTGTATTCTAGCATAGGGCTGGCTGGGGTGTGCTGTGGTCTTGTACACAACAACCACCTCCGTTCTGCTCTGGGTTGTGTGGAATGATGATGCCGTGGAGTCCAGCCTGAGTCCAACAGAAGCGACATCTAGAAAGAGCGCAGACTCACTGGAGTTTGGATTCCAATGAGTAGGAACCCCTAGTGTGTCTCATCCCATCTGACACAAGTGACACTTTGCCTGGCTTGTGGAGACAAGTCTACATTGATGCTTCTGAGCGCTGCTTGGCCTGGAAAATGATGAATGCATGGACTGAATCAGAGAGTGGTTTAGTGAGCAAAGTTACGTATGAGTTTTTATCCCAGAAAGAAGCTCCCCACCACCACCACCACACACACGCTGACCTTGTATCCAAAACTGAGGAAGTGTATGATGGTAAATATCACCTATTCTCCGGAAATGAAATGGGCAGCATGAATTAACAGAGCAGTCTTCATGAAGGTTCACTAAACACATTCTGCCAGGTATCTGGGTAGAGGAACAACAGAATAAATAGACTTCCTTACCTCTGCAGTCCTCTAGGTAGGCCTTCCACTGATGAAGAGTGACAAGGGAACAGAAGACCCAACCCACAGTGGCCTATTAATGACTGTATTCCTTGTGTCATCAAATTGTGGGACAAGGGTTGATTTTTCTTTTCTTTTTTCTTTCTTTTTTTTTTTGCCTGTCAGTCCTCAAATCAGAATTTGGGTGTTTTAGGGGGTAGGAGGGATAATTTACTGATCAGAACCACTGCATGTAGTGTTTTATTTTCTCTAGTTTGTGTTTGTCTGTTTTGTACTTTGTTTTTGTTTTGAGACAGGGTCTCTATATATAGCTTTGGCTGTTCTGGAACTTGCTATGTAGAGTATACTGGCCTTGAACTCAGAGATCTGCCTGCCTCTGTTCCTCAAATTCTGGGATTAAAGGTGTACTCAACCCTAACTCATCCTGTGCTAGACCACTGGGAAGATATGACCCTGGCTTTGATGTTATCTGTTTTCTCTTTTCTCTCCCAGGATTTATTGGTCCAATGTCTGACCATGGGGATGTGAGCCTCCCACCCCAAGACCGGGTGAGGATTCTGTCCCAACTTGGGAGTGCAGTTGAATTAAATGAAGACATTCCGCCCCGCCGTTACTTTCGTTCTGGTGTTGAGATCATCCGCATGGCATCCATTTACTCTGAAGAAGGCAACATTGAACATGCCTTTATCCTCTACAACAAGTACATCACGTAAGACACCCACAGTTCTCTTTTTCCTTCCTGTGAGGACACCCCTTGTCTCTTCCCTCTGCTTGCCTATGGTTCTCACAGCTGCTAACAGTAGGGAACTTGACAATGTCAACCAGTAATCAGGTTCCAGGCAGCTTTCACATGTGAGTTGTCCTTGCCATTTAAAGACACAAGACTGAAGGTAGCCTTATTTGACTCAGGAATTTCCTGAGTGGGAGGCTTACTCCTCATTCTGTGCCCACAGGAACCAGCTGTTAGGTACAAGAGTTAGCAGGTAGGCAGGGTGTGTCTGCATTGGTGGGTGTTTTGACTGCACTTTCTCTGCCAATCACAGGACCATTGCTGGTGTGTGGCAAGAGCCCAGATTCCTGTACTCATCCTGTAGCCTATTGCATGGTATAGGGAAGAGGTTTCCTTTTTAGCTGTCACTCTAGTCACATAGCCACCAGATAGCTATGGACCACTCGCTGTCTGACTTATCACAGTAAGACATTTCCTGAGCTGTTTGTTCATCATAGTTGGGTAGGCAGCATAAATACAAGGTTTCAAGGCTGTCACCAGGGAATGACACCTAAAGCCCCAGTGACAAGAGTGCTGTGTGGTTGAGGAAGGGGTGATGGGAAAGGTCTTACTTGTCATTTATAGTCTGAAGTTTAGTACAATAGAACCTAAGGAGTTTCCTGTGACTCAGGGGAATGCAGGGCCCCAGGAGGGGTTTCTCTGGCATCGTTTCCTTGATCTCCACAGGGTGTTGTGTACTAAGTCGGCACATCACCCTCCAGTTCTGTTTTGCAAAGGAGCAAACTCAGGCTTAAGAATGAGCTTGGGTTTCCGTTTTTAGTGACGCCTCCTATTTCAGGCTTCATTCTAGAGCATGAGTTCTTTTTGTTTTCCATTTAGACTTATAGAAAGCAGTCTCTTGAGATCATAGTAAGTCTCCCTCTCCATCCCTCTCTACACAAGAGACACCAGCTCTAACCAGTTCCGCATGTGTCCTCTCGGACAGGCATACACAGATCAGTCAGCACACTGAGTTTCTTATCAATCTATCAGTTACAACACACTGCGTTTATCAGTCTTCTCAAACATGGTTTCTCACACAGTAGGGAATACTTCTGGTTCTGTGACTGATCTGAGGGTTGAAGGTTAGCAGCATCCTTCCCTGGTTTGAGCCCACTAGTTGACAGCAGCACCCCTCCCCTCGCTCTGGCAAGCCCCAGTGTCTGGATTTTTCCTGGTTGTTTTGTTTGTTTCTTTGTTTACAAGAAGAGATGGCTAGCTGCATTTGGCCTACTAGCTTTACTTTGCCAAATCCTGGTGTAGCTGTCTACACCAGTGTTGGTTTTGGATTTGGTTTTTGGGTTTGGGTTTTGTTGTTGTTGGAAGGGTTGCTTTGGGGTTTTTATTTGGTTGGTTTTTGTTTGATTGTTTTAATTTTTCTGAGACAGAGTCTCCCTGAATATCCCTGGCTGTCTTGGAGCTCACTATGTAGACCAGGCTGGCCTTAAACTGAGATTGTGCTGTCCCTGAGTGCTCGGATTAAAGGTGTGCTTACAGTTCTTTGTAGAAACTTGGGTAAGACACAAAGTAGAATAATGAGGAAGTGGCTGAGTGGAGATGAGAAGTGTGACTCTGCTTCTCTACATTTTAAGATGGGAAATTCTAGAGCATGGGTTTGGGTGTTTTCCCCATAAATAAAAGGTCTTGTGAAAAAGGAGAGGCTAATGGTCGAAGAGAGAGAGGGTTAACTGTAACAGCAAGCTCCTAAGAAATAGAATCGGATGTATTAATGCTGTTAAGAGTCCACGGAGTGCTGCAGATACAGCTCAGTGGTACAGAACTTATCTAGCAGGTGGGAGACCCTGGGTTTGGCCCCCAGCAGCAGCAGCAGCAACAGTGATACTGATGGATCTGATGGATGCTTAAGAAATTGGTTTTTGTCTTTTTTTGATGAGACCCTCTGAAAGACAAATATTAGCGTTCGTGGTGAGGCTAACATGGGGTGGAACATCTGCCCCTGTACACAGTGAGGTAGGCCTGGGGTGGAGTTATGAATGGGGTGGGGGTTGCATTTCATTTGCTTGATTTGTTGGGTTTAGGATTTAATTTGGGACTGCATTGGGTTGACTGGGCCTAAAGCAATAGATGCAGCTACCTTCATTGTTCTGGTCCCTGCTTTCCAGAGCTTGACACTGAGTCTGTGAACTGACAAGTGGCTGGCTGCAGAGAAGTTCTAACCCAGCGACTCTCAGACTGATTTTCATTTGGTGTGTTCCTGCCAGTGTACATCAAGTGGCTCACTCTACCAGTTACTACAGCTTGGGGGGAGGGGGCAGGCAGACATCTACCTCACCCCCCCCACCACCCCCACCCCGGCAAGAATCTTGTTCTGGATCTTTCATGGATGCTTTAGTTTTTTAGTTCGGGATTTAAAGGGGACGTCTGTCCTTCCTCCCAGAGCAGTTTAGGTATCTTCATGATCTCAGGCATATCTTCCCGCTTGGTAGTAGTTTTCCTGTGGAAGGAATGTGTTGCCTTTTGCAGACCCCAGTATAGAAGAAAGATCTTGAGCATGTGGGATCAGTACATACTTTCACGATGAGCACAGACAATAAGCCAGGCCATGGATTCTTTCACAGCTTTTTATGGGCATCAGAAGGCTACACAGAGGGGACTTAGCATAGCCAAGCAGTTCCGGTCTGCTGTGCTGTGAGAGTCCTCTGACATAAATCCTCTTTCTGCAAATGGACCATCACCTGTACTGAAGGCATTTATGGGGCCTGGGGTTTACAGACCAAAGAAGGGGTCTCCCGTGCTTAGGTTCACTTTGAAGATTGACTTTGGAAACTGGAAAATATGAGATAAGGATCCTTAATACATCCTTCTATTTATTGAATGCCTGCTTTCTGAATAAGTTGTTTTCATACAAAAACATTTGTTCATAATAATTTTTCTTCACATATTAGAAGGGAGGAATTCAAGTTCAAGCAAAAAAATAAACGACAGGCTGGTGACATGTCTCTGTGGGTAAAGCATTTACCATGAAAGTGGATGGTGTTCAATCCATGGAACCCATGTAAAGGTAGAGGAGAGAACTGACTGTACAATTGTCCTCTACGTCTCGTGTGTACTGTGGCACATGCATGACCACACACACACACACACACACACACACACACACACACACACACACAGACACACACACCAGTAATAATAATAATGTCCCATCCGGCACATGTAACACCATCTATGGACTTGTTCCTACAAGATAGCATTTACGTATATGCAAGCATCTGTGCTTCTTTGTCCTTAAAGCATGAATGTGATCACAGTCTATATGGGACCACATGGGGCCTTCTCCATCTACCCAACAGTCTCCTGGGTCTCCTCATAGCCAGCTGTCTTCCAGTCCTTACTCAGACGCCATCTCACCATCTCATATGCTTCCCTGAGCTACTTCCTCTCAAACCTGTTCTCCAGTCACTGCCTGTCCTCCTTTCCTGTTGATAATGACCTTCCCGACACTGATTCCTTATTTTTTATGTATTTATGTTATGTGTGGTGGTGTTTTGTCTGCTTGTATGTCTGTGAACCACAGGTATGCCTGGCACCAGAGGAAGCCAAAAGAGAGTGTCGGGTCTCAGGGGACTCAGTTGAATAGTTGTGAACCTCCATGTGGATGCTGGGGATCCGTCTCAGGCCCTCTAGGGGATCTGCCATCCAGATGAGCCGTCTCTCCAGCCCTAAATGCACTGATTCTTTGACATACTTTTAAAATGTCTGTTCTCCGTTGTAATGGGCACTCCATAATGAGGGGGAAGCTTGAGTGGATCATTTATGATGTATCCCCGGCCTTCAGAGCCCTACTTGGCACCTTATAGAAATGCCCAGTAAATAGTTTTTGGATGAATGAGTGATTGACAGCATAGTTTCACATTCAGATATGTAATGATTTATTCAATTATCTTGCCTTGATGGACATTGTCATTTCCCCTGCTTTTGTAATTCCATACTGAATCTTCTTGTATACATATCTTGGTGTATGCATATATGCCATAGGCTGATCTCTTCCATAAGTTTCTTGAGGCCAAACTGTGAGTTTCATGGATATTTACATCTTAGGTTTTGAATGATTATCTCCCATTTTCTCCCTGCCAATAAGAAAAAAGGTTAGGCTGGGCAGTGGTGGCACACACCTTTAATCCCAGCACTCAGAGGCAGAGGCAGGCAGATCTCTGTGAGTTCGAGGCCAGGCTGGACTGACAGCCTCCAAAACAATACAGAGAGACCCTGTCTCGTAAAAACCAAAAAAAGAAAAAGAAAAAAGGTTAGATCTGTTTACAATCTTGCTAACACAGGAGAATGCACATTTTTCTACACCTGTGCTTATGCCAGGCACAATCTACCTTGAAGCCTTTGCCAGGCTGATGGTAAAGCTGTTATCTCACCTTTACTTAGAATTTCCTTTATCGAAGGTGAAGCTGAGCACCATTCTCCTTTGTGTTCACTGCCTGTCCCTTCCTGGTTTTGCCTCCTTTCCGGTTATTCTGTGAGGTGGTTTTTGTACATTTGCTGACATGTCTTTGTTTTGATGAATTTGCTTTCTCTCATCTGCAACCAGATAGAACCCCAGACAAAAGCATCCATCTGGCCACCGCTGTGTTGTGTTGGCACCTAGAAAGTTTCCAGCCCTGGTGTTAGATCTCTGTGATAATTCTCGTCCCCACCTTTTGTTCTGGTGTCTACTACTGACTATAATCATATCCACACATGGCAGATATTGGCTATGTGTGCAGGCATTTTTTTTATTTATATTATTATTATTTAGTAGGAGTAGTATGGGGAGTCATATGGATAGCTTGCCAGGTACATGTACAGAGGTCAGAGGGCAACTTCCAAGAGTCACTTCCCTCCTCCTGGATGATCCCAGCTTGGCTTGACAGGCTTGCACAGCTTGGGATTTACCCACGGAGCTATCGCCTCTTGTCGGCATGTGTACTTTATCGGCTTATGATTTTGTGTCGGGCTGTCTTCGTAGTTAGCCTTAGTTGCATCTGCCTGCAGACCACAGGCTGCACATGCCTGGAAGCATTCCCATACTTGGTTTGATACAAAATATTCTCCTCTGAAGGATTACGAGTCCCAGGAAACCTTGTAGTGGTCAAGGTCACAAGAGCAATAGTGGCCATGGTTTTCTCTTAGCCTCCTACCCCTGGCTGCCAGTAGCCTCTTTTTCTTAGCATCTTTGTTGCTGTGGTAAACCACTCTGACTGAAAGCAGCTTGGAGAGAAAAGGATTTGTGTAGCTTATAGGAAGTCAAGGCAGCAATCTGAAGAGGAAACCAACAGAGGACTACTGCTTACTGGCCTGCTCCCTCGCTCATGTTTATCTACCTTTTTTATACTGTAAAGGCCCATCTGCCTAGGGGTAGTACCACTCACAGTGGACTAGGTCCTCCTTTGTCAATTAGCAACCAATACAATGTCCCATAGACAGGCCCATCTGATGGAGGTAATTCCTCAATTGAGGTTCCCTCTTCCCAGGTGTGTCAAGTACGCAACCCAGATCAGTCAGCACAGAGCGAAGGATGTCTGATGACAGAAGCCCTTTCTGTCATGTCACAAGGAAAAGACCTTTTTCTTTGGAGTTACAATTTGGACATATCACAGGCTTTTATTTGCATTTCGTTTGGGGTTTGGAGGGCCTATTTTTCTGTCATAAGACATTTTCACTAAGTAGTTCAGTCTAGTTTAAAACTCTCCATGCCTCCTCAAGGATGGAATTACAGACATCAATGGATGCTACATCCTTCTTGACCATTTTTTAATTTACATAATATTGCTGTTGTTGTTGTTGTTGTTAGGGTGGGAGTGCCTGCAATGTGGCTCTTGTGGAGAGTGGTCAAGTACTTGGATGAATCAGTTCTCTTCCTCCACCATGTGAATACTAAGGGTTAAACTCCAGTCCTCAGCCTTAGCTGCAAGTGCCTTCACCTACCAGCCATCTTACTCACCCAGGCAGGCCGGCAGGCGGCCCTCCTTTTTGATGTAGGAATCTGGTGTTTGCCGTTACTCCCTGTTTGGGGGGAAGTGATCAGGACTTATGCTGGTCTCCCCAGCACCCCTAGAAACTCTTCTTGCAATGTTGGCGTTGCCTCAGGGTCTCACGTGGCATTTTCTGTGTACCCTAATCATTCTGGTCTGTTTCCTTAGGCTGTTCATTGAAAAACTTCCAAAACACCGAGACTACAAATCAGCCATCATTCCTGAGAAGAAAGATGCGGTCAAGGTGGGTCCCTGTTTTCATTGGTGCCCATCTCTAAGAAGAGCAAGGAGCAACTGACACACAACCATGGGGCATTCACATGCCCATCAGAGCCAGAAAGATCTGGGCTTCCCCTCCAGCATAGGAATGGGTAATGAGATGGCAGGGTGGAGGGGTTCAAATCATGTATGGCAGGGACACTGCTGTCACTCTTGACTTGTCCTCTTTCTCTCTTCCTTGGCTGACATTATAATGTTCTGATTCTTAGGTTTGGTTTTGTATTTCAGAAATTAAAGAATGTTGCTTTCCCTAAAGCCGAAGAACTTAAGGCAGAACTCTTGAAAAGATATACCAAAGAATATGAGCAGTATAAAGAACAAAAGGTCAGTGTGAGCAGTGAAGATACAGGAGGGCGGTGTGTGAGCTTCTCAGGCAGTCCCAGGGCTGTGCTATGCCATAGCATATGGAGTCTGTGACTTTTCACAGGCTGGTTTGTTTGGGGTTCGGGCGGCACACAAAGGCCAGTGACTCAAAAGAGTTGCCAATGAGTGGGGATACGGAGGATTCTAGCAGATTGAGCCTATGTGTCCAAGAGGATGACTTGAGGACAAACAGTTGTGACTTTCTGTCATATCAAGAGAAAGAAACCTGACCACAGGGAAGATTGTCACTAGCACATAAGGAGTTTTAGCTTTC
The DNA here is from genome assembly GCF_017639785.1 of Mesocricetus auratus. Lineage (NCBI taxonomy): Eukaryota > Metazoa > Chordata > Mammalia > Rodentia > Cricetidae > Mesocricetus > Mesocricetus auratus. The sequence continues at coordinate 145,203,425 of NW_024429266.1, read as the reverse complement.
AGGAGTGGGAAGTGTTGGTCATGCGCTTTTATCCCTAAAGCTTTGCATGGGCACTAACCTTCCCAGTGATGTGCAATGGGTCTTGTTTAGAATAGTTTCAGCTTGTAGAGAAACACATAGGGCCCTACAATGCTCCTTTGTAGAGCAGAAATACACACTGGAGGTGTTCCTACATGCTAGAGTGTACCTACTGCACCGTTCTGCACTCGGGTGCTGACAATCAGTAGATGGTTTAATAGTTCTGAGCCATATATTTCTAATGCATTAAAGGGGTTTGTTAATTGATATTAGTTTAAATGGCACTGTATTTAAGTAATCACTAGAAGAGTTTGGAGACTCCCAAAAGTTGTCTTCTGAGCACCACACATGAGCCTTGGCACATGTCCCCACTCTAGTAAACATCTAAGTAAATGTAATTTTAAAAATTAAAAACGAAACAAACAGCATGAATACTTGCACGCTGGTGCTCAACTCCCTATCTTGTACACTCCAGATCCACTGCACAGGGAATAGTCCCATCCACAATTAAAATGGGGCAAGTTCATCTTCTACAGACATGCCCCAGAGCCTTGTTCTCAAAGTGACTCTAGAGTCCATCAAGTTGGCAATGAGCACTGGCTTTCACACTGAGGTGTCTTGAAGATATGGGCTCTAGCTGTTCTTGACAATAGGTATATGGTGACGTGGTAGAACAGGGTGGTGACTACTCCATGGCTTTAGGGGTGTCTAGCGAAGCATGAATTCTGGATTTGGAAATCAGACCAGAGCAAAACTGTATTTGGGGCATCTCTGTGCTCAGAAGGCTTTCTTCTGAGGGGTGATGTATGAGCCAAGACCCTTTTCTTCCTCTGTAGAAAAAGGAAGAGGAGGAACTTGCCCGGAACATTGCCATCCAGCAAGAGTTGGAAAAAGAAAAGCAGAGAGTTGCCCAGCAAAAGCAGAAGCAGCTAGAGCAGGAGCAGTTCCATGCCTTTGAGGAGATGATCCAGAAGCAGGAGCTGGAAAAAGAGCGGCTAAAAATTGTCCAAGAGTTCAGGAAGGTGGATCCTGGCCCCTGTGGGCCTCTGCTGCCTGACCTGGAAAAGCCTTGCGTAGACACAGTCCCCACCTCACCCAGGCAGACATCAGACTGTAACAGAACCGTGAGGCCAGCTAAGCCCCCGGTGGTGGACAGGTCCTTGAAACCTGGAGCACTAAGCATCATAGAAAATGGTGAGTCCCGCTGCTGACGCCTGCTTCCATGTCTCTTGCTTCTGTGTTCCTCTTGGCTCTGGCAACAGAACCTTGAGTGATGAGTACTGTCTTTTTCTGTCCTGCCATCCTTCCTGTCTTGTAAAGTGGCTTTTAACTTAGGTTAATCTGAGCCAGGTCCTGGAAGACAGACCCTCAGCTTTTAAAGGTTTTGCAGAAATGAGACGTGTTCAGCGAACTAGAGGTCACAGGTGGCACTTCCTGGAAGTAGTCTTAAAATGTTTAGTGCCACATGCAATTTCGTGATGGGCTTTTTTTAAGGCCACTGAATCACTATGCCCTGGAATGCTCCTCGTCTTGACCAACAAGAGTGCTGTGCATTGCAGGTGCTTGCTTGGGTCATTCAGAAAACCTTGTGACCCATCTTCAAATGTCTGTAAGAAAGGAAGGAGGACTGTGCCCTGAAGGTTGGCCTTCAGACCTTCTACTCCGTTCCCGAGTTCTCTCTCCCTGTACTGCTCCTTCCTGCACATCCTGTGCTCTGGGGACACTTTCTAATGACTAACCACAGCTTTGGTAGCTCTCACCTAGCCTTAGCATCTGCCTTCCCTGCTTTTCTTGAAGCTTCTCCAGTTCCTCTTTGTTCAGTCAGATTGATTCAACCCTCATAAAACTCCCAGAGATCATCTTATCCTCAGTATTTTTGAAATCGTTTCCAATAGTGCCATCATTTTTCAATAACTAGATTCTAACTTCCTGCAGGCAAGGCCTTGAGTCTTTCTCATTTTGTGTCTCCTGTGGGCTGAGAGACATGCCTTCTGAGAATAGACTGAGTGGCCGCTGGCTTGAAAGGAAGGGTGTGACAAACCTTAACCCATCATCCACAGATGCAGCTGTCAAGCTGCTGTCGCTTTGTCTGCAGGTCTGCGCTGTCCCCTCTGGCAGTTCCGGTCTAGCAGACCAAGATGCTGATGTGTCACATCTGCTTGACTCTTTGTTCATAATATGAAAAGGTGACGGAGGAAGTTCCTGCTCCTCTCGCTTGCTGGGTCTCACACAGCTTGTCTGTGGAGTTCATGGAAGGATTCACTCTTGGCATCCTGGATAAGTTTTACAAGCCGCTTTGGTGACACCTTCTCAGACAGCATAACATATAAACTTTCTTCCACGGCACACCAGGTGGTCAGATGACAACCTTGAGGGTCAATCCGCAGCTTCCATCTTGTTTGAAACAGAGCCTCTTTGTTGCCGGCCATGAGCTCTCACGACCCTCCTGTGCTTGCCTCTCTCCTTCTCGTAGGAGCAGCAAGCCTGTAGATGTGCCCTACTGTACCTGTGTTTTGTGTGGCTTCTGGGGGGTTTGAACCCAGGGCCTCATGCTTGTGAAGCAGCCTCTATACCTAAGATCCTGGGTCCCTTTTGTTGTTTTGTTTTCTGAGCCTCACCATATGGACTGGCTAGCACAGAGCATGTGATTCCCCTGCCTCAGTGTTGTGAGTGCCATAATGCCTTTCTTTTCAAACATACACACACACACACACACACACACACACACACACACACACACACACAAAACTTTTAAAAAGCAGGTCCTTACCTTGAATGATTAAACTTCCTGTTCTTGAAGGATCTTGATCATAAAACAAGAATCCAGCCGGGCGGTGGTGGCACACGCCTTTAATCCCAGCACTCGGGAGGCAGAGGCAGGCAGATCTCTGAGGCCGGGCTGGGCCGATAGCCTCCAAAACAATACAGAGAAACCCTGTCTCGTAAAAACCAAAAAAACAAAAACAAAAACAAAACAAGAATCCATAGTTCCATCGAAATCAGCTCGAGATGAGGGGGTCAGCCTCCTCCAGCTGTGAGCATGTGCAGCCATGAGTCCACACTTCCAAAAGGAAAAAACAAAAAACAAAAAACAAAAACAGACAGCGGAGAGGCAAGAGTGAGATGGCACCAGTCAGCAGGGGAAAGAGCGGGGAGGGGTGACTGGTCTCGACTAAGTCGAGAATCCTATCTCGCTGGCTCTGCTGGACTCGGTCACAGCTGTACTCAGCTGGGGTCCCAGGCTGAGGTGCGTACTGGTTGCCCACAACTCCAGGCTCCTAAGACACTGCCCCCTTCCTACCACACTGCCCTAAAGGGGGAATCTCTGTGGAACTCTGCCCTTGAGACAAGCTTCTGTGTGTGTTTCCAGGCAGTCTGGAACGTCCTTTAAAGTTCAAGTGGAGTTTCCCATGGTTGTAGAGCTCTTAGGGGAAGAGGCCAATGTGGCTGAGTATTCCCACGACAGGCTTTGTGCAAGGTGGAAGCTCGGCATTACTGGTAGCTGGGCTCAGTCTGTCTGAAAGCAGAGACCAGGGAAGCCACCTGTGTGAGCCTCGGGCTGAGGCCAGAGATCTGAGGACCCAGCACAAGTCCACAACCCAGAGTCCAGAGCCCAGCTGACCTGGAGTCTAAGGACAGAGACAGAGCATGCATGTCCCAGGAGATCTTTACTCTGTTCCCTACAGCCCCCGGCTGGCTGCATGCTGTCCACCCATGTCGAGAGTGGACCCTGCCCACAGAGCTCAGGCACCACTCACATACATACCAGTCCTTAGAAATTCCTCGTGGTCACATCCAGAAATAATGCTCCATCCAGTCTGGTTGGCTCTAAAATATGTGGTCACAGCTCCCAGTCAGCTGTGGTCAGATGTTGGAGAAGAGACTTTGTATCTCCACCGTGGTGCCATCGGGAAGAGAGGGGTTCACAGAGAGAATCCCAGTGATGTAGCATTTCTCCTCATGCTGTCAGCTCTGATTTCTGCTCAGGGACTCCTGGCCCTTAAAGCCTCAGATTTTTCCCTCTTGTCAATTTCAGTTCCCACCATCGAAGGCCTACGCCACATTGTTGTGCCCCGCAACTTGTGCTCGGAATTTCTCCAGCTTGCCTGTGCCAATACTGCCAAAGGCATTGAAACTTGTGGAGTCCTCTGTGGAAAATTGGTAAGGAACTGTAACTTGCCTGAACTGGGGCTGTTTCCTCTGAGCATGCTGTAACTCTCAGACTGGATATCCGGGGTCTGACTCTGCACCAGTCTCTCCCTCCACAAAGAGTGCATGGCATGGTCACTGGGGAGGTGGAGAGGCAGATCCCTGAAGTTTATGGGTCAGACAGACAACCTACTTTACAATCTCCAGGCCAATAAGAGGCTACATCTTTAAAAATAAACTAATTGGGGCTGGAGAGATGGCTCATCAGTTAAGAGCACTGACTGTTCATCCAGAGGACCAGGGTTCAATTCCCAGTACCTACATGGCAGCTAACAACTATCTGTAACTCCAAGGTTTGACACCCTCACACAGACATACATGCAGGCAAAACGCCAATGCAAATAAAATAGAAAATATGTTTAAAAAAAGTAATTGAACATGAAGAATAACACACATGTGCACGCACACACACACACACACACACACAGACACACACACGCTGTAGTACTAGTCAGGAGTAGTGTCTAGCCTCATGCCTTAATCCTACCCCTTGGGAATCCAAGACAAAAGGCTTTCCCCAAGTTTGAGGTCAGCTTGAACTACATAGTGAGTTCTGACCAGTATTGACTATGGAATAAGACTTTGTCTCAGGAAAGAAAAGACGGGAAGGAGTAAAGAAGGAAGCAAGCAAGGAAGGAAGGAAGCCAGGAAGCAGGAAGGCTTAATTCTTAACTGAGCAGGTTATTTTCTCTTCTCCTGTTCTGAGCTCCCCCTGAGTGGTGGGCCTGGGAATATAAATCATCTAAGGTCTTCGTATGTGTCCATACAGTGTGGAGTCCTTTGCAGAGATGGGAGGAACCCTGGGATAGAGAGTGCTGAGCAGTGTGTCCACTAGGAGATGTAGGAACTGTGAGGAAGGCAAGGCCAGGCCACTGAGGGAGAGCGTGAGCCCATTCCTCACTTCCAAACAAGCCAGCGAGGGATGTGACGCAAACCCCACCTAGACTTAACGAGGAGGCTGGAGCAGGAAGCTGCTTTAGGCAGCAGAGGGGTGAGGCTCTTTCCAGAACACCTCAAGAACCCTGAGTAGACCTGTTGGCTTCTACAAGAAAGCCCTTGGGCTATGCCATTGGCCGAGCTTGTGCTAAGAGGGAGATCTGGGGTTTGTTTCAGTACCAGTGGCTTCATCGACCCAAGCAAAGCACATGAACACTCACTGTTGTGAAAATAAGGGATTCAGGGAGGAGGAGTGAGCATCATGCTCAGGCTGGAGAGGGAGTGGGGTTGATAGCCCCAGGGAATTATGGCCTCTTGTTTTCTCCTTTGCAGATGAGAAATGAATTCACAATCACACATGTTCTCATCCCCAGACAAAATGGTGGGCCCGATTATTGTCATACAGAGAATGAAGAAGAAATTTTCTTTATGCAGGATGATCTTGGACTCCTCACTCTTGGCTGGATCCATGTAAGAAGATCTGACTCCCCTGAGGGTGGGGCTCCTCTTTGGTTAGAAACACAATGGTGGCTTCACTCCCTGAGCAGAGTAAAACCTATCCAAGTGATTTGTTTCTCTGCACACATGACTACCAGTGCTCCAGGATGAACTCAGAGCACTGCTGAGAGCTTTCCCAGTTTTCCTCAACTTTGTCTTTTACTAAAAATAATTCTCCAAAGTTCTGATATGTCTGGTGAAGGCAAGCTGGCCTAGGATATTTGTGGACATGGCACAGAGACCATGTACCTAAAGCCATATAAATGAAACTACTTTAAATAGTTAAGGGAGTTCATTTGGATAGTTGCACTCTGACTTTACCAAACAGCACTTGCCTTTGACACAGTTTTCAAGTGTTTGCAAACACCATGCATACTTCTGATGATGTTCAAGGAAGCACATTCCTTCCCTAAGGAATACTTCTGGATGTTTCTCTCATTTTTTTTAAGGCCTCTGATTCACTGAGCAAGCTGCTTTCCTTGGCATATGACAGGTACAAGCCACAGTCAGGTGGTTTATTTTTAGATTGGGAGCAGGGGTCATACACACTTGTACTCAGAACTAGGGAAGTGGCGACATGTGGGCCAGTCTCCTGCCCTTTGATCCTTTTCAGTTCAATTATGTAAATACTTTCTGGCTTGCCTAACTCAAGAATATGAGATGGCAGCTATAATATTTGCCCTGTTGGGCCTGGGGACACAGTGGAGGATTTCTCAGAAAGCAAGCACCTATTCACATGAGGCAGCACACATTATATTCCTCAGCCAGGGAGCACAGGGCACTGTAGGTTTCGGAGCATGGTGGGGACGGGGTCACACCTGAGTGACTTATGATGACCTGTAATTAGGGGCCAAAGGAAGAGTCTCTTGGGGGAGGGGTCAGCATTGGATAGTTCTGCATCAGTGAGCAGTTCTTTTGGCTGGAATTTGTGGGTTTTCCTCAGAAAAAGATGCAGGAGAACGATCTGGAAGGCCTTTGTATTAAACTAGGCCAGGCAACCCTGGAAGTGGGGAGAGTGGACAGCAAGGGAAGTCATTTACTGGCAGCTGGGGAGGCAGGCTGCTATGGGGGCAGAAGACGGAGTGGGTGGTTAAAGGAAGCAGTAGTGTGGGAGGCTGAGGAGTGTGTAAGGCGCCGGGAGCCACAGGGCGGGAACAGCACCAGAGGGGATTCAGGGTGCTCACCTGCACTGGGCTCTAGCATGAAGAAGACCTGCTAGAGTTGGTGAGCAGTGGAAGAGGGGAGAAAAGGCAGGCAGGGCAAGATACTGTGACAGCGGACAGTGCCACATCAGAAGTGCACAAGGGACTCGCATTTGCATAGGGACAAAGCACACAGCTCTCAGAGTCAGGACTGAGGTCAGAGCTGAAGACACAGAGAGATGGTTGAGCTGATGTGGAAGGAGTCAAGGATGCTCTCGTCAGGCCCTCGTCACCTAGCTGAGGTTGGAGTGGGGGTCTGCTGCCAGGAGGCGGGGGTGGGGCGGGAAGCAGAGGAGGTTAGAAGCTGGGGGAGGCTCAGTGGTTAAGAGCTCTTGTTGCTCTTCTAGGGGATCTGAGTTTGGTTCCCAAAACTCCTTCTGGGCAGCATACAGTCTCTTATAATTCCAGCACCCAGGAATCTGACACCAACTTCTAGCCTACCCTGAACACCTGCACACATGCAACATATTCACATAGACGTGTGCACATAAACATAAGTAAAACCATTTTGTTTAAGTAAATCTCTTTTAAGAATAAAAAAGAAACTAAAGGAGAGGACAGGCTCCAAAAAAAGCTACTGCTCAGACTCCAGCTAGAACTAAGCATGGATGGATGAGGGCCCAGCTCGGAACACATGGAGGGAAGTTTGGCTTATTTTACCTCTGTGACATTTCTGCACCATTTCTTCATAGTTTGGAATTGAAAACAACAAAAAAGGACTGGCCAGATGGTTCAGTATGTAAAAGCATTTGCTGCCAAGTCTCTCAACTGAGTTCAGTTTCTGTGGCTCACTTGGTGGAAGGAGAAAACTGACTCTCATAAGTTGTCCTCTGACCTGCACACACACGTATGATATAGACAGGCAGATACACATTTGTGAGGTTGTACACACATACATGTAATTTATAAAAAACAAAAACTGTCGTCTGTAGGTCTTCTTGGATCTTTAAATTTCAAGAGGAAGATGCAAAAGTCAGTTCTTTTGCTCCTTCAGAGCTCCGTCTATTCCCACCCAACATCCCCAACCTTGGCCTTACATCTCTGTGCTCAACTTCTTCTTCTTGTTTCTCAGAGCCTTTTTAAGCTGGTTTTATGCCTTGTTTGCAAGGCATAAAATTGACAAATAATACAAGCCTGTATATGTTATATAACATGTTTTGAGATATGTATACATTGTGAATGCTGAGTTGACTATGAGTCTTTGTATGAGAAGAACACTTAAAAGTCTGTGCTCGCACTGTGCCTGGTAGCTCACATCTGTACCACAGTACTTAGAAGCCTGGGGCAGGAGGTGTCTGGGGTCAGCCATGGTTACATAGTGAGTTCCAGTGCAGCCTGAGCTACAGAGTTAGACCCTGATTCTAGATAAAAAAAAAAAAATCTGTCTCAGCAATTTTCAAGTAAATGGCACATGGTCTTGAACTCTACAGGCTGCATGCTGTATTAAAAATCTCTTGATCTTTCAAGGACCTTTAGAGTTTCCACATACTGATGTTAGACTCCACTTGTTTACAGTGCTGGGAAGGAACTCACTATGAGGGTCAAGTATGTTCCTCATGGCTGCAAATAGCTCTATACTTGAAGAAGGGGTTGGAGCCTGATCTTGGAACCTCCTTGGAACAGCCTTCCTTAGTGGGCCAGGCATGGCTGCTGGGTCACTGGAAATTCTCTGACCTGCTTCATCTTTTCAGACTCACCCAACCCAAACGGCCTTTCTGTCCAGTGTGGATCTGCACACTCACTGCTCCTATCAAATGATGTTACCAGAATCCATAGCAATTGTCTGCTCCCCCAAGTTCCAGGAGTAAGTACCAACCAAAGTTCTCTATTACTGAAACCAAACGTGTGTGTGTGTGTGTGTGTGTGTGTGTGTGTGTTTGCTTAAATGTGTGCATGAGTATAGGATGGTGCCTGTTCACAAGTGTTCACGTGTGTGTGGAGGCCAGAGGTTGAGATGAGATATCTCTCTCTGTTGCTTTTCTACCTTACTGTTTTTGACACAGGTCTCTGACTGAACCTGGGGACCACTGGTTTGGCTGGAGAGTGCCACTCTCTGCCTCCCTAGCTTGGGGATTTTAGATGTATACCATCACACCAAACTCTTTGGTAGATGCTGGGGATACAATCTCAGGTCCTCCTGTTGTATATCAAGCATTTTACCAACTGAACCATCCTCCAGGCCCCAAGACCTTTTACAAACTAAAAATCATAAGCTGCCTTCACTAGCTGTTCTAAAAGGCTTCCTTTAAGTTCTATATTCTGATAAGCATAACCTAGTCTTTAAAAGTTATGTTAATAATGTTGGTTTTCTAAGAAAAACATTCAAGAAATTTGAACTATTTAACTTAAAGTGATAGGATCTCAAGAGCCTGAGGTTAAAGATTTAAAAATTCCATTAGACAGTATCTCCCAGTGTCAATTCTTTCCATTCCGAATGTCCTCTTTACTCTGAAGTCCCCAGCAGAGCTAATAATAATGGGGACAGTGATGACCTAGCCGTTTTAATTTTTGTTGTTTTGAGATTTCACTCTTGTGCATTTGGTGTTATCCCACAGGGCTTCGTGACTCTGTTCTTGCCATTTCCCCCTCTATTCCTCAGACTGTAGAATCTTAATTGACCTAAGTAATTGTTCACTGGTCCCTTTTTAATTCCCACTTAAACCTGTTGTTGATTTGCTCAAAGGAATTTTCATTTTTAGTTTTAATTCTCAAGTAGAGAATTCCTTTTTGGAGCTTGGAAAGATGGCTCAGCAGCTTATGCCTGTGCAGAGGACCAGAGGACGTAGGTTCAATTCCATTCCCAGCACTCACACGGAGGTTCATGACCACCTGTAACTCCAAGGATTCCAACACCCTCTTTTGACCTCACTGTGCACCGGGCATGTTAGGCAAAGTACTCATAAAATAGAGTAAACAAGTCTAGAAAAAAATTTCCTGTTTAGTTCCTATTTATAATCAGATAATTTATTCTTTAACTATGACCCATTCGCCAGAAGAGAGCTATAAGCCAGTGAAAACTGTCTCAAAATTGCTCTGCCCTGCTGAGTCAGTGTGTTTGCCTGGAATGTGTGAGTATGAGACGGGCGAAGGCAGGGAGAGTGTTGGGACTGAGGGGAAGTCCCTGAGGGAAGCCTTGACTCTGAGCCGGCCCTTTCTTATTTCAGAACTGGATTCTTTAAGTTAACTGACTATGGCCTGCAAGAGATCTCAACCTGCCGGCAGAAAGGCTTTCACCCTCACGGCAGAGACCCCCCTCTGTTCTGCGTAAGTGTCTATGTAGAAGTCAGCTAGCGCGTGAAGCCCTCGAAGTGCGCGGTGTTTCTAAGGCACCTGACTTCAGCCCGGTCACTCACCTTCCCAGAGTTCCACAGCCAGCATGGACACTGAAACAGTGGGCGGTGGAGCTAGGTTGGGATCTCACCCCGTTACTTCCGGTCTCTGAAGCCTGACCCTTCCTGGGTCTTTCACCTGATATGTGGGATAATAATGATACTTACTTCACAGGGTCGTTGAGAGGTTGAAATAAGTGGGACGTTGTGTAGCCCCAGCAGAGGGTGTTCAGCATGCTTGAGGCCCGGGGAAAAGGAAGTCATAACAGAAATACCTAATGCACTATCTGCTTGTTAAATGTTACTTTGCTCAGTGTCAGTTACTAAGTTTCAGTCAGCGATCTGAACACAAAGAGAAAAGCCGTGTAAACTAGGTAAATTCAGCGAATTCCATTCTGGAATTTTGCATAGAAAATAGGGTTCTCACCCCTCACTAGGACGTGGTTTCTTCTCCCAGCTTGTGTCCATGACAGCTGTTTTCGCTAATCAGATCTCAGGGTGACAGATCAGCCTCAGATCAATGAGATTCTGGTTCTTACTCCACACCAGCCTGAACTTTTCCCTCTTTTGTTGGGCATGCGGGGGCGGAGGGGGGCGGTGGTCCAGAGAAAAGCAAGCAACAGAGAGGAGGGCACCAGAATCCTGGGCCATAAAGCATGAAGAGCAGGAATGTATCAAAGAGAACCACAGAAGGCTAGGATCATGGGCTCTGAGAGCTGATTTTGTATGATAGAACAGTTATTTTATACACACACACACACACACACACACACATGTATGTATGCATGTATATGTGTGTGTTGGTGTACCTCATACTTTTCCAAACATAAAAACTTAAGCTTCATAGAATAATAGCTTCTGAAAATGTATATGCATTATTTGTTTATCACGTTTATTGTTTTTTTTACTGAACTTTATTTTCAGTCTTATGGATCAAACTCAGATAATAGGTTTTAGCTGAAAGTGAGGAAGAAAATAAATCTTAAAAAAAAAATAAAAATAAATAGGGCCAGGAGGGATGGCATGTACCTTTAATCCTAGCACTCAGAGAGGCAGACAGGTGGATCTCTGGAGGTTTGAGGCCAGCCTGGTCTATAGTATGTTCCAGGTAGACTCTATCTCTATCTCTGTCTCTGTCTCTCTCTCTCTCCCTCTGTCTCTGTCTCTCTCTCTCTCTCTATCTATATATCTAATATCTATATTTGTCTTGGGATATAATAATGTTTAGATGCCAGAATGTTGAAATAAAGATTGTATCATCAAATAGGCCAGGGACATCAACGTCCAGGTTTCTAGCTATAAAGAGTCTTTCTGAAGTTGAACATGGTGCATCACACCTGTAGTGCAAGCCCTCAGGAGGTTGCAATGGGAAGATCACCAGTTTGAGGCCAGCCTGAGCTACATGGCTAGACCCTGTCAACTCCAATAAATAAATAAGCAAGACTTTTTAATGCCAGAGTGAGAACCTGCCCCCCCAGGTGGTAGTAGGTGGCCTTTATTATCTAGATGATATAATTCCATCAATATTACAACAAGCCTACTAATTCTTCTGGATAAAGGAATATGTAAGTGACTCTAGAAAATATACAGGAAGATGGTGATTCAGACCTTAAGTAGATTGGTGGGAGTGATGAGTCCTAGACCCGTTACTGTAATTACCACTGACATCATGGTCTGGTTTCCAGATTAGACATCATGACCTTGAGCCATCATTGATTTACTTACTTATTTTTCAAAGAGTGCTGCATCTGTATCTCCCACACCTTCCTTCCCCCTTCAAGTCCTCCCGTGTCCCCTCTTCTCCCTCCCAAATTCACGATCTCTTCTTTAATATTACACACACACACACACACACACACACACACTCGTATACAGCCTACTGAGACCATTAAGCTTTGATCATATATACATGTGTCCTGGGATGACCCCTTGGGATTAGACAATGTATCTAGGAGCTCATCCCTTGAGGAAACTTCTCAGCACACAATGACCTGTAGCTTTCATCTAGGTTTGGAGCCATCTGAAATTTTCTTCCATTCATGTTGGCAGGTTAAATTGGTGTTGCCAAATATTTTGTTTTGTCTGTGTACCCCGTATTGTTATTTCATGGGTGCATTTTCCCTGTCAAGTCTAGGGGTCACTGGTGTGCACAATCTTTCTGTTCTCTTCTACTGAAATTTGCCCTAAGCCTTGCGTTTCCTGGTTGCATTGTAGCTCTCTCTCTTATTTTTGTACATTGATCTGTTGTAGTTCTCTAACGGTCTTCATCTGTTACAAAATGAAGCTTTATTCATGAAGGGTCTGAGCTACACTTACTTGTTGGTAACAGGGTAAGAGTTTAGAATGCAGTCGGAAACTATATTAGTTTAGGAAAATGGCAGAAGTAGGTTCTTCTTTCAGGTCTATGACCTCTCCAGCCATGGCTAGATTTACAGTAACAAGTATGAATCCCCCGCCTCACTGAGAAGGCTTTTTGTCCAATTAGAAAGCTGTTAATCATCCCAAAGATAAAAACACCACTGTTGCACCACTGTGGAATCTTACCTGTCTGGTCATTATTGTGAGTCGTAGGCTGTACAGCTGGGTAGGACATCCAATTGCTCCTCTTCCATAGCAAGTTTCAATTCAGTAAGAGCCAGTCCTCTGCAAGGAGACTTCCCAAGTCAGTTCTGGCTCGAATCCTCCAAATACTGCATCCAAAAGAATGTGGTGTCTTCAGCAATAATGTCTTACATTTGAGTTCTTGAAGGCAACCAAAGTCAATGTCAGTAGGTCATATTGTTTGGGAAGACTTGTATTCATCCAACCAATGACCAGCCATATGTATTTGTGGCAGAGAGTAGAGACAGGGTCTCAGTAGCCTAGTACTCACTATGTAGACCAGGCAGCCTCAAACTCACAGAGATTTACTTGCCTTCTGCCTCCCAAATGCTTGGATTAAGCGTGTATGACACCATACCTAGCATATTGAGTGTGTTTTTAAAGTAAACTTATAAAATAATGTATTCCCTATGTTTTCAGGTGCCCTTAGTGTTACTTAGTTCTTCTTCTCTCTCTACCTGAATTATCCTTCCTCCCCCTCACCAGATGAATCTCCTGTTATTCTCTTAAACCTCTTTGCAATACTTGACTCCTACTACTCCACTCTCTAGAGCTTCTTGTCCACCCTCCCTGCCATGGTCCCTTTCTGCTTTCCTGGCTTCCTTTGACACATCAGGGTGTATACTCAAAGTAAAGATTCAGAGCTACGATTCACAAATAAGGGGCAACATTTGACATTTGTCTTTCTGGGTCTGGGTTACCACTTGAGTGGGCATTTAGAGTGAGAGGTTTAGGTCTGGGGATGTAGCTCAGCTGGTGGAGCTCTTTCTTCACACGCCCCTGACCCTGGGTCCAATCCCCAGTACTGATGAACGGAGCAGAGGACTGTATACTTATGCCAACACTCTGACAGAGCAGCAGGAGGACCGAGGCCATCCTCAGCTACCTAGGGAGTTTGAAGCCTTCCACACAACCCAGACTCAAATAAAAAATAAATGTTTTCACTTTTTAATGACTCTAAAGGGTTTTCCACAAGCTCATTGTTCTTCCTTTTTCTCTGTTTCAGGACTGCAGCCATGTCACTGTCAAGGACAGAATTGTGACCATCACAGACCTTCGATAAATCTCAGTCATGATCCTGGGAGATAGCTCATTGGGTAAAGGCACTTGCCCCCAAGCCCAGTAGCCCGAGTTCAATTCCTGGGACCCACATGATGGAAGAAGAGCATCAGCTTCCCCAGGTTGTCCTCTGACCTCCACTTGTGCACCGTGGTATGTGCGCACACGCACGCGCGCGCGCGCGCACACACACACACATGAAACAAACAAATAGATGTAATTTACAAAAGGAGTCTTACCCTCCTCCTGAGTTAAACACCTTAATCAGTTTGCTCTCCCCCTCCCCACATGGAATTAAGCTTTTAAGACAGAATAGGAAAGGGTCAATACTATTGGGACACTGTTGGTCTTTTTAATTTATTATTTGAAAATAAGTAATTTTATTTTTTAAGGCAAATCTTAAAGGGAGCAAATCACACCAAGCAACTAACTCAAAAATTAGGGTGCAAGAGAAAGCACATTCCTATCTGTTTTATACCCGACCACTGGCCTTTGGCCTTTTGTCCCTCTTGTAATTTGCCTACCAACTTGTTCATCTCTACCTTTGGCTAGAATAAGGGCATCTGCAAAACTGTGAAAGCCATTTTGAAGAATTTGGCTTTTTCTTGTTTATGGCATCACTAAGGGAGCTTATCATTCTGGTGGGAAATGCATGAGGAACTCACAGCCCCCCATAAGTTGATTCTGTTAAAAAAAAAGTGAATTATTTAAAAGGTTAGGATGTTATTTTCTTCTGTAATAAACAGCTCACTGTGTTGTGCTCTAGAGTGATCTGTCTGATCGTGAACATTTTAAATGGAAACTCTGAAGTCAAACGGATGGTGTGTCCTGCAGTGAGCTGCAACTCGGCTCACTTGTGATTAGCTGGGGCGGTTTGCCTGCCCACTGTCCCCCTCCATGGGCAGAAGTCGTCTTTTGTTCTGGTGTCGTCTCTAGTGGGTCTCCCCACTTTCTCCCTAAGCCTCACAACCTTTAGCCAAGACACTGAGTCTTTCAGAGTCCCAAGTCAATCGTGTGGTTGCCTAGCTACCCACCCTGCTAAGTTCACTGCTTCGTGTTCTTCAGAAATGTCTAGGATGGTGTAGAACTCACTTTTCTTCACAAACCAAGCAGGTGCTTAAAGGTAGCCTAGAAATCTGTGACACCAACATGAGAGAAGAGTAAATATGTTGGATAGTAAAATTATTTTTAACCTGTGTGTGTGTGTGTGTGTGTGTGTTGTGCACCATGTGCATACAGTTGCCTGCAAAGCCAAACAGGGCTTTCGATTCTCTAGAACTGAGCTGCCATGAAGATTGCTGGGAACAGAACCCAGGTCTTCTGCAGAAGCAGACAGTGCTTTTAACTGCTGAGCCATCTCTCTAGTCCAAATTGATATTCTCATCCATACTACAATGCTGCCTTCCTGAAATATATATACATGGACACGTGCATTCAGAAAAAGGATGGATTTGTATTGAGGGGTAGGATTATGAGATGATTGTCTTTATTTTCCCCTCTATCCTTTTAAAATATTTCCCAGCTAGAGAGAACATACACGGCATTCTAACTGGACAAAAAGAATAATTCTCCCTGTTTTCCAGAAACCAAAACTTCACTGCCCCCTTAATGTGGGAACCCAGCCAAGACCTGCTTCCCTGAACAGCCTCTGTGAGGGGGGCCTTAGTAACACCCTTGGGCAAAGCAGCAGACGCATGTCATATATGGAAACCTTCCATGAGCCTGACCTCACTGTTGGAACCTGTTCAACATAAACCTTGCCTTCAAGAGCTAGCAGAGGTCTTTGGACAAACCCTGGTAGATGGAGAGCTGAAAACTGCCTAAGGAGTGAATCGCAGATGTTATGCCTGAAGAAGTCCTGACCGTGCTTCTGGGCTCAGTAGATTGCTGATCAGTCCCCTGGGAAGGACAGCGTTTCATGTCACCCTCCTCCTGAGACGAGCTGCCACAATGGCCTACCATTGTTTCTGACTTCTGAGCTTGGTGAGAACACAGGCTGTTGCTTAAATTGAACACTACAGTGATTACTGGTGGGTGACGGAAGTGGAACCGCCTCCTACACAAAAGGAAGCGAGGCCGTTCTTAGACACTCCTCTGCCTGTTCCCTGCCATTAAAGCCTTGCCACCCCCAGCAGTCCTATGTTCAGCCTTTAAAAAAGTTAATGGTTCTTGGCATGGTGACACAAGCCTGTGATCCAGCACTGTGGAGGCTGAGGCAGGAGGCTCAGCCTGAACCACACAGGGAAACCTTTTTAAAAATGTTCATGACATTGCACTAAAGCAGAATCCCATTGTGCCACCCATGCTGTCTAAGCGCTGGCCATCCTGCCACCTTGAACAGAACACTAGACCTCTGTGTTCAGAGCATCTCTGAACCAGCCTAGTCCTTCTGTCCTTTTCCCGAGACTTGGGAGCTTAGAATTATCTTTAATTGATTCGTGGTAAACCCAGGATCTGGTCACACAAGTGTTTTCATTCCCAATGGCATCGTGGCACACCATCGCTAATATATGACACTTGAAGCTTTAGCTGGCCCAGGAAGAGACCACAGAGAGAGAAAATAATTTGTGTTAGTTCAAATTCTTTTCATTGCATTGACAGAAAACCCAACTGGGGATCAGACATAGCTGGATCCAGTGTCCACTATGACCACAATTCCTTTGATTCAGGGTTTGTTCGTTTAAGTGAGTTATTCCATTAAAGTAATGTAGACAGCCATAGTTTAATAATCTATTGTCCTGATAAATCTAGCTGAAAATGAACTTCTGGGTTTCAGCACAACTCCTGTAATTGAGTTGTTGGGTCATAGCTTTGGCCACAGCTCATCCTGGGACCATCACAGTGGCCAGAAGAATGAAATGTTCTGATTGGTCAGGTCTGCCCTGAAAGTCTATAATCCCGTCTGAGCTTCACAGTCTGAGATCAGGGAGTGTTCTTTTTCAAAGAATATCATGGTAGCATTAGAAGCAGAAATGGATGCTGAGTGAGGAAAGTCAGCAGATATCTACAGCAAATGCCAAGGATGAGAATCAAAGTCAACCAGTAGCAGTGGTCCCAATAGTGTGAGCTAAGTAGACTAAATGGAAACACCAAGTGCTGTGGAAATTAGGTAATAGCAGCTGAATTAGGGGATACTGACACACTCCACAAATCATGAGTCATACATCTAGATCATGAGTGCCTACTGTGTGAATATATATATATATTTATATATATACATATATATATATATATATATATATATATATATTAGATGCTCTGACTTCTGACCTCCAGAGCCACACTCCTGTAATAACACAAGACCAATTTCCTCACAACTGACAAATGTATACAGGACAGTGACCAGGAGACCCTAAAGAAATAAATATGTTTTCATTATAGTTATAATATTCCACTTTTCATTCATCCAACAAATATTTACCACACACCTACTAAATGCCAAGTCCCTCAGGATTTGATAGAGGCAGGCTCTGGAGAAGAACTTCCAGGGAAGGTTTCAGACAGATTTGGGATATGTAAATCGTTGCAAAGAAGAATTTGGTTGAATATGGAGGGAAAGAGATGGAGAAGTCAAGCACACAGTCAAGTAGGTTCAGGAATTTATTAAAGCATAATAAACCTTGAGCTGGAGAGCTGGCTCAGTGGTTAAGAGCACTGGCTGCTCTTGAGCAGAGGACCCTGGTTTGGTTCCCAGCACCCACATGGAAGCTTATAACCAGTAACTCCAGATCCAGGGGATCCAACACCCTCTTCTAGCCTCTGCAGGCATATGTGGTTCACAGACATGGCATACAGGCAAACACTCATACACAAATTTAAGTGTGAATCACAATCATGTTCTCACAATGGATGAGGAATGTCATGATAAACACATCTCTATAATAACATAAGCCCAGCATCCTCCTGTCTTCCGATATAAATTACAGCATCTCACTAAAGCACACATAGGAGGGAAACAATTCTGCTGGAACTTGGATGGGCACTCTAGGTTCCAACTGAGACACCTAGATTCTGTGACTGGTTTATCTAAGTAAGGATGAACTCTGGCATACCTGGAAGCTCTGATGTATTGCTTGGAATTGTCTTTTTTGGGGTGGCATAGTAGTGGGGTCATCACTATGTTGATGATGATGATGATGATAGTGGTGGTGATTTCTCTTTAGGGTCTCAGGTGACCCAGGTTGACCTCCTTACCTATATAGTCAAAGGTAGACTCCTTGATCCTTCTGCCTCTACCTCCTTGGCACTGGGATTACAGATGTATACCACCATGCCCCACACTTAATGTATGTTTTGTCTTTAGATTTTGTTTTTAGGTTTATTTAGGTGAGGGGGGATGTGTGCCTGTGTGGATTTATGTGCATCACATGTGGGGTAGGGGGGTGTGGGCCTGTATACACGCACATGTGTGACTCTGGAAGGGCATGTGTGCAGTAGCCTGGAGAAGGGATGGTCTTTAGAGAACGAATGAGAAAGCTAGAGCACCTTGGCCATGATGCTAAGGTTTGAGCAGCCGGGCTCTGGGTGCAGCCTGATGGCCATCCTGCAGGCAGCTGCCTTACTGAAGCATTTTAAGCCGGTGGAAAGTAGACCACAAACTTGCACTTTTATGCAATCCTTTGCTTCACACAGCATCTTCATTTGACTTGTTAAAGGTATTCTGCCCAACTAAAGGTATTCTTAATCCAGGTGTAAGAAAGGTAGGACTCAGGGCAGGAGACACAATAGTTAAGAACCCTTGCTGCTCTTACAGAGGCCCAAAATTCACTTCCCAGCACCCATGGCAAGCAAATCACAACCCCCTGTAACTCCAGCTCAAGAGGATTTTGGTGTCCCTGGGTACTTGTTCTCATGTACGTGTGCATGTGTGCATGAGTGTGTGTGTGTGTGTGTGTGTTAAAAATAAAATCAGTACTCATTTGCAGATGTTTTCAAATGAAAAGTGTAGTGGTATAAATGAGACTAGTCCCCCATAGTCTTGGGTATTTGAGTACTTGGTCCCTGTTGATGGCACTGTTTGGGAAAGTCATGGAACCTGTGGGAGATGGAGCCTTGTTGGAGGAAGCCCATCATCTGAGGTAGGCTTTGGGTATTTGTAGTCTTTCCCAGCTTCCTGTTTGCTCTCTGCCCTGTGCCTGTGGTTGAGGGTGACAGCTCTCCTGCCACGCCTGTCACTGGCTGCCATGATAAGCCCAAATAACCCTTTCTTCTATAACTTACTTGAGCAGTGATATTTAATCACAGCAATAGAAAAGTAGCTAATAGGAAAACGAATCTAAATTATTTGCATTGTGTTGTGAGAATCTCATCCTTAAAGCATCACAAGTGGCCACTTGGCAAACACCAGGCTCTCACAGCACTAGGAGGGGAATCACGCTCAGGTTCAAAGGCAGGATTTAGTGCTAGACTACCTGGAACAGACAGGTGGATTCCTGGTTTCTGTAAGGGACTTCATCTCACTTGGTCTCAAAGTCTTCAACTCTTTTCCTTTTAAAGTCAGTAAAGCCAAGATTAAATATGATTACACAGGGGTCAGGAGATGGCTCTGTGAGTAGAGGAGCTTTGTATAGCAAGCCTGACACCTGAGTTCAATTGAGCCCATGGAAAGAGAGAATGAACCCTACAGTTGTCCTATGATCTCCATATGTGTACTATGGCGCACAAACCTGCTCGTATACATGGTACACACACATTCATATGCACACAATAATAATAAATTTAAATATATGATTGAACATATAAAAGACTATGTACAATATATATACATATATATCATGTAGACACATCAATAAATGGCAGCTGCAATAACAAGAAGCAAGTATTAATAGTGAGATCTGTGTCGGCCATTTGTTCAAAATCACCCTTGGGAAACATTTTGGTCTTGCCTCACTAGGTAGGCTGAGGGTCCTAACAACCCAGATTTTGTTCAGTCACTATAGGTTTCCTGGTTTTCCTATGGAAATCACAGTGTTGATCAGAAATTAAAGGAAGGGTCCTGCTTCCACTTAAAATAATCTTTCTGTTGTGACAGCCCAGGTTTCATGTGAAGAGTTTGATGTGTTTTTGTTTTCTTTGGCTGCTGTTTGTTTTTTGTTGTTTTGTTTTGTTTTTGTAGCCAGGGTATCCTTGGCTTTACAATCCCCCTGGGTGCTGGAATTATAGCTTTACTTAGTTCTAGGATGGGGATAGGATACCCCAAGTGGCTTGCCAGAGGATGACTGTGGGTGTGGGAATGGGGAAGCCATCTGATAATTAGGGAAGGAACAGGATTATGGAGAGCCAGATCCCAAGGCAACTCCTAGGCCAGCCCAAGGCTTAGAACTCTTGGAAAGTAGGAGTACAGTCTGTTTCTACCTCTTCTAGGTTTCCACCTCATGGGATGATGGGCGAAACAACCGTCTTTTCACCTAGCTGACTGGCAGTTTCCAAATTTTTCACTTTGGACCTTTGATTGTTAGGCTTTCCCGTTTAGTCCAAACACTGGCTCCGAGCCAGCATTCACGTGGGGAATTCCTAGAAGAGCTGGCCGGCCACAGTTCTTCAGCAGAGAAATCAGTCTGGTGCAAAGGCTTCTGCCATCTTCCCGCCCCACCCCTTTCCAGGGGGGACCCACAGCCTTTTATCAAAGGAGTCCTGGGTGGACTGGCTGTCCCCTGGAGTGGGGACTGGCAAGAAGTCTCAAGCCCAACCACCTGTCCTGTGCCTGTTTGACAAAGCTGGTAGCCCACCTGTCGCCCATACTCTCTTCTCCTCCCCACTCAGGTGAGCACAGGGCACATCAGTGCAGCTGGGCCTCAGCAGGCACCCAGACAAGAACCAAGTAGAATGACCACTCTAGATCTCCCCTTACGCCCCTTCCCACAGAAACAGGAGAAATCCCCCTGTTCACACTCTGTCCTCACAAATCCAAGAACCTCTTTGGGTCTTTCTCCGCAGTCTGGGGGACAGCAGGAAACGGCACTTGGGACTGTAGGGAGCTCTGGGAGGTGGGGGTGGGGTAACCTGAGAGGGGGGAAGAGTTCTATTCAGGGTCATCTAGAGCCTATTATTTACAGCTGAGGGGGCAGTAGGGCATAGTGGCGATTTGACATCTGACATCGGACCACCTAAGTAAGATTTAATTCTGTTGTTTAAGCACTCTGTATCCTTTCTTGCTTCTCTCTTCTCCCTTGTTCTATCCATTACTGAAAACTTGTTATAAACCCCTGAGTTTGAAGTAGGCTGTGATGACACACATGCCTCCCCATAATCCCAGTACTCAGAAGGGCCACCTGAGGCTACATAGTGAGGCCTTGTCTTGCTTTGACATTTGTGTGTGTTCATATTTCTTTAATTAAATACAATGACATCATTTCCCCCTTTCCTCCCCTATCTATAATCCTTCCAATGTACCCCTCTGACACTTTTTTGTAAAATGTCTCCACCTTTATGACTGCTTCCCACCTTAAAATTGTTATGCCTAGGCTGATCTCCAATTCATGGAGTTATGTCCAGGTACCTGGAGATGGAGAAAGAAAGAAGCTTCTAGACTGACTGGCTTTCCTGAAGGACAAAGTGAGAGGAAAGACTCTGAGGGACGGAATCAGGGGGTATGACCATTTTGGGGACAGGGGAGACAGCTTTTAGATAGCTGAGCATGACGTCACCTGGGTGCAGCTCTCCAGGCCACAAGTGAATAGTTTGTGGATTGTGTGTTAAGTGTGGTGAAGTGGGAACTAACTGCCACAGAGCTGGTGGTGGACACTGTGGGGTGTGGAACAGCTGCCCAGGGAGAGAAGGCATTGTGTAAGAAAATCCACAAGCCCAGGACTCTGGAAAGTTGTGCCTGCCTGTGGGTCTTGCTAGGTGTGCTCAGTCTTGAGGCCCCTCATTCTGCGTTCCCCAGCACTGGGGGACTGGTGGAGCAACTCCAGGAAGGAGATCTGGAGACTGTGGAGTTCTAGTGGACATTTAAGGTGACTGGAGAGTCCAGGGCAGCAAAACAGCGGGGCACATGGGAATTTTTGCCAAGTGCAGATGGAATTTCCCCTCAGCCTTCTGCTGTCCCGGGTTTGCACCCACAGAGCACAATGGAACTCATTCTGTGGATACAGCATGAATGTCCCAGGCAGACCCTGGGGCAACGGGCAGAGGGCCTGAGAAAGGAGGCGGGAACACAGAAGGCCACTGCCATTCTTGGTATGGTTCTCTCTCCAGGAGCACAGCCCTATCAGGCCTCACTCTGGGCAGCTTATAAGGCCTGGTGTGATTTTTGTTTATGCAAGTATGGCCTAAAAGGAACAAATCCACAGCCCAGAGACTGTTACCATTCGAATCCTTTTGCATACATTTTTCAAATGATAATTCACTCTACCCACCCTCCATCCACGCCCCCCAAGGCTGGTTTATTGAAAAAAAAACACCTTATATGGTAATACTGTTACCACACCGTCAGCTGGCCTTTTTAGGGACTCTGTTTAAAGAAGATCCGCCTCAGGGGTTTTATATTGCTCTGGTGTTTCTGCCAAAGACTCCACGGCCCTCAGTCCCTCAGAGAAGGACTTCTCACACCCTCGGTGAGTACTGCCTGACTTCTGCAGCCTCTTCCTTTCTGGGCCTGCCAGGCCTCTGTATGTCTGTGCAACTCCAGAGTTGCTTGGTTTCTGTGCCCAGGTCACACATCAAGGCCCTTGGTGGCAGTGGTGCCTGGAACACATTGCTGCCTGCTGGGAAAAGACATTTCTGGTCATGGAGCATCCTGGGGACAGGACAGTTTGGGAACCCCCAGGGTGTCTCTCCTGTAGTCTATACCTGTCCTGCTCTCCTTGCTATGGGTCATTGTGTCACTGCAGAAAGCAGCTTCCTCTTGGGTATTTGGGTCATAGCCAACGGTGGCCCCAGGATGCATGTGCTACCTGTATAAGAATAGGAAGGGACCTCCTTCAGTTGGCCTTGGCTGGTCTCTGTCCTCTGATTTGAGCTTGGCTGAGGTAGATGGAGAATTTCCACAGTATCGGAAGACTATAAGGTCACTGTGTGATGAGGGAACGGAGCTATGAGGAAGTGTCTTGTGGTTTCATGTTGTGTGGAGCTAGAAGGTGGCTTACTTGCTCTCCTCTGGTGAAGTCACTGAGGCCCAGGACAATTAAGTAACTTTTCTAGAGGATGCACACTTGCTGCTCATGGTGGCTCATGCTTGTATTCTGTGTACTTGGGAGCCAAAGCTCAAGGCCAGCCTGGGGTACATAGTGAGTTCCAAGCCAACCTAGACCTCAGTATGAGACTGTCTCAAATAAAACAAAACATCTGTGAAGTAACATGCCAAGGCCATCATCTCTGCAACACACACACACACACACACTCACACACACACACACACACACACACACACTTGTAGAGCTTCTACCACTTTTATGAGCTGTAACCAAGTGGAGCAGGCTGGGGTCAGGTTGCTGTACCCAGCGTTACTGAGTGACCTCCATTACCTTACCTATAACATGGGTACCCAGAACATCTCCCGGAGTGAGGAAGAAGTGTGTATGGTATAGCACCCACCCCAGTGTGGCTAGGTTCTATCTTGCATTCTCAAGCTTGAGAATCTCCATGGAGAGTGTGGTAAGAGGTGGCGGCGAGCAGATCAGAAGTCTAAGGTGGTCTTTATCCATACAGTACAAGGGCAGCCCAGGCTTTAGAAACACTGTGTCAGAATGAAATGAGATTAGAGATAGAATAACAATGGGCTGTGTAATTGTAGGAAAGGGGGACACCCAGGAGAAGCTCCTGGGTAAGCTGTAAGAAGGGATGGCTTCCTGGGGGAAGACTATCTGAGCTGGGATCCAGAGGACAGTCCCAGGAAGAAGGAGAAGGAGGAGAAGGAGAAGGAGAAGGGGAAGGGGAAGGGGAAGGAGGAGGAGGAGGAGGAGGAGGAGGAGGAGGAGGAGGAGGAGGAGGAGGAGGAGGAGGAGAAGGAGAAGGAGAAGAAGAAGAAGAAGAAGAAGAAGAAGAAGAAGAAGAAGAAGAAGAAGAAGAAGAAGAAGAAGAAGAAGAAGAAGAAGAAGAAGAAGAAGAAGAAGAAGAAGCAGCAGCAGCTTGGTCTTCTTTGGGACATTGAGAGACTCGGCTCCACTCCATTTAGATTAGAAGCAAGCCCATTAACTCCAGAGGGGTGGGTAGGTCAGTCCTTTGGTTTGAGCAGTGGAGTAGCATGGAAGGAGTTAAGCCTCAAGGATAACAGCAAGAGGTTTATCCTGTGGAAGGGCTGCACTAGAGGGTAAGAGGACCGGGTCATGGCAGCAGTGCCACTACCATGCGTGGTGGTGTGGAGGTAGAATCACAAGGAGCTGTGATTGGTTAAGAGAAACCAGTGAGTGCCAGGTGCTGGCTCTGGGTTCTGGTGTAGGTGGCTTGCCTCTCTGAGTATAGATAGCTCCAGCTAGAAGTGGATGTTGACAGTCATCCTGAAACTACTGGGTTGAGATACCTTGGGCTGCATACACCTCACACAGCTGGCTGGGCAAGCCTGGAGCTCAGGGGAAGGGTCTGACCAAGAGCTGAACTGGGATGCTGAATGGTAGGCTGGGTGAAGACCAGAAGAGTAGGTGATGTGGGCAGATTCTTGAGGGTCAGAAAAAGTGAGTAACAACCTTGCATATGATTGCATGCCTGTAATCCCAGTTCTGGGGAGTGAGGAAGGAGAACCAACAGGTAAGGGTCATCCCCGCTACATAGTGATTTCAAGATCAACCTGGGCTACCTGAGACCCTGCCACAAAATACCAGGAAGCAACCAATCAATAGGTCATTCAATCAATAAGGAATATTTTCAATCAGATGTCTTATTTTTTCTTTTGAGACAGGGTCTTACTATGTAGCACTTGCTGGTTAGAACTTTCTATGTAGACCAGAGATCCACCTGTCTCTGCATCCTGAGTACTGACTAGTACCAAAAGTGTACACCACTGTGTTTAATTGCATGACTGACTATAAACCTAGTAAGACACCCTGAACTCAGAGTGCCACTGGCCTCCCACTATGAGAATACTTTCCAAGATGTGATTCCCCTCTGATAGCCTTTCGACTGATATATGAATCGCCGGAGATAGAGAAGTTATAAACAAAAATGATTTTATTTTAACTGCCAGTTTGGAGGTTCTGGCCTATGATCAAACTGACCTCATTGCTTTGGGGCTACAAGTCATGATGGGAATGCAGGCCAGAGCAAAACTGCTCTCTTCACAAGCAAGGGAGATAGAATGAGGGAAATTCACATTCTACAACCTCCTTCAAGGACATACCTGCCCCCCACGGCTCAACAACCTTCCACTAAAACCCTAAAGGTGCCACCCTAGAAACCAAGCTTTTGCACACAGGCTTTTGGGGTACACTCGACAACCCAACCATAGCTACAGAAATATGTTTCTATGCCAGTCAAGGGACAGGTAACACTAGGCAAATTGGCAGATACTTATGTGTCACCTGAAGCGCTCACTCCAAACTAAATACTTGCCACCCAGAGCACTCATTTTTGGGCATGAAACTCTCTGCTAGGATGGAAATGTCTTGGGGAACTGGCACAATCAGTTTTCAGTAGCCATTTATTGTGAAATGGGTCATGATATTTTTTCAGAGGGATAAGCTGCGTGCCAGGAGTAAGTGCTGGCCGAGAAAACAGACTACACTGGGAAAAAGGAATTTTGGTATTTGTAAACCTTTATGAGAGGAGTGGGCAAAAGTTTCTGAAGATGGTTAGAGAGCACATTTTAGGCTTTCAGAATGGAAGGTTTATCATAGCCACCTTCAACTCTGCAGCTATAGCAAAAGCAACCACAGACAATGTGGAGGTGAGTGGATTTGCCTGGGTCCCAATGAAACAATTTGCAGAGGCCAGTTAGCATTTCGCAGCCTGTGACTTCAGCACTCAGAGGTGGAGGCAGGAGGAACAGGAATTCAAGACTGTCCTCAGCTACACAGTGATCTCAGAGCCAGCCTGTCTCAAGAAAGAAAGAAAGACTTATATATTCTAAAACTCAGTCTTACATAATTTTCACAGATCATGAACTATTAGTCTTATACCATTTTAAAAAGAAAATATGCAGCCGGGCATTGGTGGCGCACGCCTTTAATCCCAGCACTCGAGAGGCAGAGGCAGGCGGATCTCTGTGAGTTCAAGATTAGCCTGGTCTACAAGAGCTAGTTCCAGGACAGGCTCCAAAGCCACAGAGAAACCCTGTCTCAAAAAACAAAAAAAGAAAATTTGCTTTTTGTCTTCTTTTCTGATTTTTTGAGATAGGGCTTACCTGTGTAGCAGTCCTGGCTGTCCTGGAATTTGCTCTGTAGACCAGACTGGCCTCAAACTCATGGAGCTCCACTTGCCTCTGCTGGAATTAAAAGGGAGCATCACCACATTTCTTCTTATTTTTAACTTTTTATTTTATTTGTGTGTGTGTGTGTGTGTGATGCATGTATGTGCAGGTGTGTGTGTGATGCATGTGTATGCAGGTGTTTGTATGTATGTGTGTGCATGCTCTGCACACACACACGTGCACACCCTGACCCACATGTGTGTCTGTGGTGGCTGTCCGTTGATATTGGGTGCTCTCCTATATCATTCCCCATTTTTGAGGCTGGATCTTTCACTGAACCTGGAGCTCACTGACTCAGCTAGCTTGGACAACTGGCCAGTCAGCTCTGCTCTGATGGCCCTCGTTTCTCCATCTGCCCAGAACCGGGATTACCGAGGAGCTAGCAGTGACCCCTGGATTTTCTGTGGAGCAGGGATCTGAACTCAGGTCCTCACACTCCCCTGGCAAGTGCTTTGCCTACTGAGCCATCTACCAAGCCTATCTTCAATCATTTAAAAAGTGTAAAAAACATTAACATTCAATTTATTAGAAAGTGGGCCAGAGTTTGCCTATCCTGGGTTACAGTCTGCAACCCTTTCATATACTTGTGTTTGTTTAACCCATCTTTTTTCTCAAAGTATTTTTTAGGTTTATTTTACTTTATACATATGAGTGTTTTACCTGTATGTGTGTATGTACACCGTGTGTATGTCTGGTGTCCTCAAAGGTCAGAAGAAGGCATCAGATCCCCTGGAACTGGAGTTATAGATGATTGTGAGCCACTGCGTGGGTACTGGGAGCTGAACTCAGGTCCTCTGTAAGAACAGCAAGTGCTGTTTACTTCACTTCAGCCCCTAATCTTTTTCTTATGTGATAGATGCTTCATTTCTATTTTGTAGTGGAAGAAACTGGAGGCCAGGGAGGGCATGGGGAAGGGCTGTGTGGAGACGGCCGCAGGGAGAATAAGGGGCACTGAAGGGGAGGCGAGACACAGGGCCAAACCTGCCCCTTCGTAGTGAGTATCAAAGACAGGTTCATGCTGAGCTGAGGCCCTGAGGTGAAGGGGCCAATTATTTGCACTAATTCTGTCTGGTCCAGGGCTGCCTTGCAGAGAGGATAAAACTCAAAAGCTGTGTTTCTAACTGTGTGAGATTCTCTCAGTGAAGTCCAGATGGGATACATGCCAAAATGGCCACAACAAGGCAGTTGTGACCTCAGCAAGCCATAGCTACATTGACTCTAGATCACTCACAAATAACTAGAAGGGTCAAGACTGTCCCCTGAGAGACATGGCAGGAGATGGCCCTCAGCCCTTCGGGGCCTCTAACTCTCTCACCTGTCTTCAGTTCCCTGCCTCAGTTTCTGGCTCTGCCACAGAAAAACGGTTCTGGGGTTCGAGAGGTGGCTCAGTGGCTGAAGACACTTGATGCTCTTGCAGAGGATCCAGGTTCAGTTCCCAGCACCCACATCGTAGCTCACAACCTGGAACTCCAGTCCCAGGGCTTCTGATGCCTTCCCCTGACCTTAGCTGGCACTGCCCACATATGGTACACATACACACATGCAGGCAAAACACACACACACATAAAGATAAACAAGTTGGAAAAAATTTCTAAACAGAAAGTGATGATCCTAAAAAAGTCCCTGAAATACTGGGGTGGGGAAGGCCACTGCTGATAATGTAAGCTGCTCAGAGGATGCCTTGGTGGCCATACAACCTGGGAAACAAAAGTGCAAGCCTGTGATTCTTTGGGGGCTGAGTTGCGGAGGGGTGGGGCACAGTGAGGCCAGAGAGGGGATAGAAGTCATGGGGAAGCCAAATGGGAGTCAGCTGGGGATGTAGCTCAGTCAGCAGTGCTTGCCCTAGCATGCACAAAGCCCTGGGGTTCGATCCCCAGCATTGATTGTGTCAGTATAGGTACTGAGTACCTTTAATCCAGGGCTGGCTGACAGGAGGATCGGAAGTTCAAGGTCATCCTTCACTACACTGGGAGTTCAAGGCCAGCCTGGGGTACATGAGATCCTGACAAAAGAAGGAGGCGCTTGGGAGAGGCACCAAAGAGAAACTAGGCTTGAGGCAAAACACCTATAACCTCAGCATTTGGAAAACTAAGAGAGGAGGATCGCTGTGAGTTAAAGGAGGCTACATGCAATAGACAAAGATCTCTGACTGAAAAAAAACTGAAAATTAAAAAGGAAAAAAAGACACAAGCGCTTGAAGTATGAATAAATTATGCCAAGAGACAGTGCTGAGGAGACCTGAGAGGAGACAGCCACAGAAATGTGACTTCCTTCCTGCTGGCCTCCTCCTGGCTCTTCAGGCCCTTTCCCCTCAGGAGGATATCACCATGACAATGCAGCTGATGACTGGCTTGGGGAGAAAAAAGCCAACTGCTTGAGGATCCCAGGAACAGAGCAGACAGATCAGGGAGGGGCTCGCTATGCTATGTCAACATTTATTGAGCACCTCCTATGTACCAGACATTGAGTTATGTGTTAAGATAAACCTGGTCTGCATGTAGAAAGAGTTTAGAGGTTGCCCAGGGAGAAGAAACAGAGGCCTCTTTGTGCGCTCCTGAAAAGCAGGTAAAAGGAAAATGCCATACAAGGAGAGGTTATGACGTCTTAGCAGCTGAGCCATCTCTCCAGCCCCTCAATTCTGATTGCTTCAAACAAAGCTAAGCTCACAGAATGGTTCACTGGGTAAATCATTTGCTGCCCAAAGCTGCTGGCTCAGAACCTGGGTAAGGGTGGAAAGGAAGACCGACTCCAGTTTCCTGAGCTCCACCCCAGCCCGAGAAGCATGTGCCTTCCCCCCACCCCACCCCCACCAGGGTGCAACACATACAGTAATGTATTCTCTAATAGTTTTATTTTGTGTTTGGGGGGTGTTCTGCCTGCATATCTGTGTACCACATTTGTAACTGGTTCTCAGGAGGCCAGAAGGGGGCATCAGGTCCCCTGGACCTGGAGTTACAGTTGTTTGTGAGCCACTGTGTAGGCGCTGGGAATCAAACCCAGGTCCCCTGTTAGAGCAGCCAGGGTTCTTAACCTCTGAGCCATCCTTCCAGCCCTTGTGTCAATAAACTCCTGCCCTAACCCTGTCTAGCCTTCTTGACCTCCTGATCAAAATCCCAAAACATCTTCTCCTTGCCTGGCTCATGGTCTTCACTGACTGGCTTAAGCATAAGGCTGTTTGGGATCAGTCCCAGCTGTCTGTAGCACTTCTCTCCTCCTATCCACAATGGGCCAGCTGTCTGTAGCACTTCTCTCCTCCTATCCACAATGGGCCAGCTGTCTGTAGCACTTCTCTCCTCCTATCCACAATGGGCCAGGTGTGGTCACACATGCCCAATGACACCTTAGAGCCCTTCCTTCCCAGGCGGCTTCTCTTTCCCTCACTCCATGCCTCTCTTTTGCATGAAACTGAAAAACAAATAAGAGAGAGAGAGAAGGAAGGAGGGAGAGGGGGAGGTTGGGTGTGTTGTCTCCTGAGCTACACACACATCCACATCCACAGATCTGCACACACACACACACACACACACACACACACACACACACACACACACACACACACACACAAACATACCAAACACTTTGTGCGCCAGGTGGAAGGTGGTCTTATTTAACTTGTCAGAGAGGCTGGGGGTTTTTCCTTGGGAAGGCGTTGCTTCCCTCCTTTGTCAACTGTCTTCTCATAGTCTTTTTCTTTTGGACTGTCTACCAATCAGTTTGTAAGAATTCTTGTAAATACTAATCCTGCCTCGGGCATATTGTAAAACTTCTCAATTTGTTTAACAACTTTAAGTTCTCTCACAATTCTCTGCACTGAATGAAAGTTTTGGGGCCATTTCATCTTTAAAATCAAGTGCAATAAAATGGGCGCTGTGGTGCACAGCTTTAATCCCAGCACTCAGGAGGCAGGCAGGCCAATTTCTGAGTATGAGACCACCCTGGTCTCCATAGTTCCAGGCTGGTCAAGGCTATATAGTGAGATCCCAGGAATGGAGAGATGGCTCATTGGTTAAGAGGACTTGCTGCTTTGGCAGAGGACCTGAGTTCAGTTCTCAGCACCTACATTACAGCTCACAATCATTCTGAACTCCAGTCTAGGGAATCTGATGCCCTCTTCTGGCCTCCACGGACACACATGGTGAACATAGTGAGACCCTGTCTTAAAAACTAAAATTAAATAAAAATAAAATGTATTTTCTTGGATGATTGCCATAACACAATACCACAGACAAGGATCTTTAAGGACAAAAATTTGTTTTGTTTTCTAACAATCCTGGACACTAGGAGTCTGAGGGTCAAGAGGTCCATCAGGGTTGGCTTCTCCTCAAGACCCTCCCCTGGCTTTTGGATGGCTACCTTCTGGCCATGTCTTCACATATCCATATATCCATATTCTGATTTTCTTTTCTTACACAGATACTACCCTATGAGAGCAGCTATATTGGAGATAAGTCATATTGGATTTATAGCCTCATTCTAAACTCAATTACCCTCTGTAAAGACCTGTCTTTAAATCCAGTCACATTTTGAGATGTGAGGATATTGATGTACATTCCATATATGAGTTTCTGGTAACATAATTCAGCACTTAGCAGCTGAAGGGACGTATGAGACACAGCTTCCAGAAACAAGGAAGCCAAACCTTTGTCTGTCTTTCCTAGAATGGGACCGCAGAGCCATGAAGAATATCTCCTGTATTACCTGACAAGTGGCTAACTGTTCTCTTCCAATTCAAAGGTGCTCCAGCCCCCAGCTCACTCAGCCACACCCACCATGTGTGAAGAAGAGACCACCGCCCTTGTGTGTGACAATGGCTCTGGCCTGTGCAAGGCAGGCTTTGCAGGAGATGATGCTCCTAGGGCTGTCTTCCCCTCCATTGTGGGCCGCCCTCGCCATCAGGTGTGTTCCCTCTGGATCCTAAACCGTGAGCCTCTAGGAGTGAGCCATATAGGACCTGAACGAACTATATTGATCTCCCTCCCTCCCTCCCTTCTTCCCTCCCTCCCTTCTTCCCTCCCTCCCTTCTTCCCTCCCTCCCTCCCTCCCTCCCTCCCTCCCTTCTTCCCTCCCTCCCTTCTTCCCCCCCCTCTCTCTGTGTCTTTCTCTTTCTCTCTCTCTCTCTCTCCACTCTTTCTCTTCCTCTTTCTCCCCCCTGTCACTCCCTCTCCCCCCCTCCCTGCAGAGAGTATAAAGCAAGGTAAGGGGATGCATATATCTATGGGCTTTGTTCTTCATAAAACCACAGTCTTCAGTGAGAGAAGAGGGATCCGTCCATGGGAAATCCCCCACCTCCTCTTCCTGTCTCAACATACCTTAATTTCCTGCTTTCCTCTCCTCGTCTCTTTCCTTCCCAAAGACATTACAATGGCTGAATTTCTGTGGGTGGACCCCTAAGCCAATTCACTTTTTCTCCTTTTATGTCACAGGGTGTAATGGTGGGAATGGGCCAGAAAGACAGCTATGTGGGGGACGAGGCTCAGAGCAAACGTGGGATCCTAACCCTCAAATACCCTATTGAACACGGCATCATCACCAACTGGGATGACATGGAAAAGGTATCTGACGTCCCCAATGTGGTTATTTCAATGGTGATATCTCATCTTGACTCTCCTATCCTACAGCTCTCTATGCCCTGTTAATCTTCCTTGGGAATGCTTCCCATAGCCTTCCTCCTTCCCTTTCCATTCCCTACATAATTTCCAACCTGAGCCCCAACATCTCTCCCTGGATGATGACAATGGCTTCCCCACAGTATCCCTTGTCCTTTGCGTCCACACAATTCTCTATATTCTTAACCCTTCATAGCACCCTTTGATGATCCAGTCATACCTAATGTCCAACCTTCGCCTCTCCTGCATGACTCCATCCGGCCAAGTGTGGGCCCTTTTTAAAATACTGAGCATCTCAAATGGAGCTGAGAGATGGCTCAGCCGTTAAGAGCAACTCAAAACTATCTGCAACTCTAGCTCTCTGTCCTACTTCTCTGTTCTGCTGTGAGTTCAGGTAAGGGCAATGCTGATATAGTATTCTGATTCTCCAATAGAAAAAAATAAGTAATATTCTGGAGTTTCTGGAAGTTTTTGTTGTTTTATATAAGAAAATGCAGGAAGAGTGACAATGATGACATCACAAATAGAAACGTCAGCAGGACCTTTCTAGTCTTCTTCTTATCGATTCTGCCAACCATTGTCTCTGAGCTCCTGCTTCAGCTATGACTGTCTTCTAAAATGTAACCGAGAGCTCCCTGAGCAGGTGCCAGTGGGGGCTGTGAGGTAGCCTTCAGATGTGGGAAAGCCTTCTCATTACAGAGAGGAGCAGACCAGATGCTGGAGTGAACAGCAAAGGAATATGTGCACAAACCACACACCCAGCCTTAGTTTCTTCATTTGTGAGCTCGAGATTAAAAACAAACAACTTTCTTGTGAGATACAGTGGTTCATGCCTATAATCCCAGAGCTTGGGAGGCTGAGGCAGGAGGACTGTCACTTTGCTGTGAATTGAAGGCCAGCCTGGGTCATAGACTGAGACCCCATCTCAATCAAACAATCTTTTCCACTAGAGTGCTTTGGCAATGAAATTAGACACTGATTTGCTGTGACCCCAACATATGGATTGGAACTTTGGAAATGACACTCATTATTCACACATATCTCTTAATACTTAATTTGAGAACATAAGTAACAAAATATTTCCTCACAGTAGGAACAGTATATGAATTCTTTAAAGAAAGCCCTAGGTATATGTTATGCATCTTAAAAGAAAAGCTGAATAGGAATTGGATGGGTTGTTCTGAAATAACTGTTCAGTTATTTAGGGATGCAGAATCTTTTTGTTTTTGTTCTTGTTTTTCAAGATGGGGTTTCTCTGTGTAACAGCGCTGAGATTCCCCAGATTCATCCTGTACTGTGTAGCTCTCGGCTGCCCTCCTCCAGTAAGCACAGGCCAGTCAGATTTCTTTTCAGACTCCTGCATAATCTGCTGGGTTTCTCTGGCTTTTGTCTCACCTAGATCTGGCACCACTCCTTCTACAATGAGCTTCGGGTAGCACCGGAAGAACATCCAACCCTGCTCACAGAGGCCCCACTAAACCCCAAGGCCAACAGGGAGAAGATGACCCAGGTAAGAGCACTGCACAGGGAAGCAGTTTGGCTGTCATGTACCAATGCAGCAAAACGTCTGTAGATGTGTTGTATGTGTGGGCCACCAAGGCAGGTCCCAGGGGAAGTGGAAATGGAATAAAGAAGGACCATGGAGTTGGTATAGTTCTTGCCCTTGGGAAAATTAGAGAGCATTCTGTAGGCCAGATGCTATGGTGTTTGTATGACGGTCCTTTCCTCCTTGCTGTCCTTCCAGATCATGTTCGAAACCTTCAACGTCCCTGCCATGTATGTGGCCATCCAAGCTGTGCTCTCCCTCTATGCATCTGGCCGCACCACAGGTCAGTGCCACTGAAACCCAGTGCTCTTCTGGCTCTAGGTTTTGTTCACGGTCCTGAAAATGATCTGTGGTGCCCATACTTTCGGTTCTGAATGACAGAGTCTGTAGTAAGTTTATAGCAAGCCAAAGAAAAAG
The DNA here is from genome assembly GCF_017639785.1 of Mesocricetus auratus. NCBI lineage: Eukaryota > Metazoa > Chordata > Mammalia > Rodentia > Cricetidae > Mesocricetus > Mesocricetus auratus. Next base: position 145,169,664 of record NW_024429266.1, on the reverse strand, counting down.
AACAAATAGTAAGGGACAGATGGATAGAGAGCATAACATCGTCAGATTGGTTACTCGAAACATCCAGTAGAAGCCAGCTGAGGAGGGCAGTCAGCTGGAGTTCCCAAGAAAGAGTCCTGGGCAGGGCAGGTTGTCCCCTCCAAGTAAAAGAACAAATACCAGCAGGTAGGTGACATCATCAAACTGGGGACTTATGAGCATCCAACAGAAACGGGGAAGTTGAGGCAGTCAGCTGCAGTTCCTGATTGAGTTTCTCTCCTCGGCTGAACTTCTGACCTCCCTTTCCCACTACAGGAACTTTTTATACCGTGGGCTAAACAGTAGTAACCTTTGTTGGAAATTGCTTAGTTTCTGTTCCCAAGGACAGGGCACTTTACTCTTCTGTTCTCTTCCCTCCCGGCCACAGAGTCCCAGGGCCAGCCCATCCACAGATAGGGCCTTGGAGGACACTTTTGAGACAAGCATGGGTGTGAAATGGAGGCAGGGACAAAAGGAACAGCCAGTGTTCAGGGAAATAACAAATGAGCGTGCCCCTGGAGCATGCCGTGTGTGAGCCTGCTGGTATAGTTGGAAAGACTTTTCATAAGCTACAGTTGATACGTGAATTGATGTGTAAACAAGGGCTGTTTCCTTACCATGGTCATTCCGGGGGCTTATCTCCACACCTTCACTACAATGACATTTCACATAAGTATGTGGCCTTGATACAGAAGGAAGCCCAGGACGTAGAGAATCTGTGATCCTCAACAGGGACTTGGGCACTATCATAAATGCTTTTTAAAATGTATCCTTTCATATGTTCACTGCTTACCTGAGCATTCATTCTTCCAGGGGTTTTCACAAGCCTGTATCAAACAATAGGCACACCTGGCTGGAGAGATGACTCAGCAGTTAGGGGCACATACTGCTTTTGCAGGGGACCTGAGTTCAATTCCCAGCATCCACTTTAGGCAGCTCCAACTCCGGGGGAACAGACACCCTCATAGAGAATGTGAAGTCTAAAAGTAACAAATAACAAAAAGTGCAGTCCAGACTCAGGGTAAATTGACAAGTGTCCACTATTATGTATGTATTTCAAGGAATCCAAGAAATTTAGACATAGTACTTGCTCAATCTTCTCATTTAGGAGAAGGAAACACACACACAGTGACTGAGAATTCTCATGGTGGGTGAATTTTCTTAACTACCAAAGGAAAATATGGTAATGGAAGATCATTCAATAGCAGACTCCAGAAACAGATACACAAAACATGAAAATGAGGTTTGTCTTCCCTGTCCACAGGCATCGTTCTGGATTCAGGGGATGGTGTGACCCACAATGTCCCCATCTATGAGGGCTATGCACTGCCCCACGCTATCATGCGTCTTGACCTGGCTGGTCGGGACCTCACGGACTACCTCATGAAGATCCTCACAGAAAGAGGCTATTCCTTTGTGACCACAGGTAACCACCCCTTCCCTCATTTAGATTTGAGCTCAAAGTCCAGTCTCATCTAACACCAGAAGTTCTCAGGAATGATGGAAATTCTGTGGACCTCAGATTGTCTTGGGGTGGTCTGGGAAACCCTGCGGTGTTAAGACAGCCTCTTTGGAGGATGAAGGTTCCCCATGGAGATGCTCTGGGGAGAAGGACAAGGCTTAGAGCTAACTTCCATCTGCCACGCCCTGCCAAAGCATCCTGAGAGCCTTCTCAGCATCCCCTCCCCTGGAACCCACAGCCTATGCTCACATCACCTCAGGCCCGGTGGTTTCAGTGAGGTTAGCTATACTGGAGAACTGGTGATAAGTTCTTCTCCTTGGAGGTGTCTGTGGCTTCTATAAGAATAAATGATTTAAAAAATAATCTGAGAGCAAAGGGGCTCGTGAAGCCCACCTGGGTAATAGGGGTTTTTTGGTAGAAATGTTTTTTTAGATTCTGCCAAGTCATGAGTGATAAGTCCAAATCTACCCCATAATGTGCCCTGTAAGACCACAGGAGCATTGTCATAACAGAGTGACAGAACAAGAAGAATATCCCTTGGGTTCCTGTTTGAGAATCCAGCTTTTTTTTTTTTTTTTGAGGGATAGAACATTTAACCCCGCATGGAGGAGAACCTTGACTCTCTTTGGGGCAGTTCTGTCCTCTTCCTAAGGCTGGACTCAAAGTAGACTAAGAGTTTCCTGGAAAGCACATGATACACCCGAGGCTGCAGAGCCCAGTAACCACTCTGCCATTTCTACACTCTCCAGCTGAGAGAGAAATTGTGCGAGACATCAAGGAGAAGCTGTGCTATGTGGCCTTGGATTTTGAGAATGAGATGGCCACAGCAGCCTCATCTTCCTCCCTGGAGAAGAGCTACGAGTTGCCCGATGGGCAGGTCATCACCATCGGCAATGAGCGCTTCCGCTGCCCTGAGACCCTCTTCCAGCCTTCCTTCATCGGTGAGGTGCTGCCTGTGGACCCTGCTCATCACTCAGAGGCAGGGCAGAGGGGTGCAGGGTAGAACTGTACAAGCTGGAGGAGTACAGGATAGAGAATGCAGGGTGAGGGTTACAGGATAGAAGGTGCAGAGTAGAGGGGTACATTGATTTGGTTCCACATTAAAGGTTGAAGAGAATCTTCCTCTTGGAGTAGTTTAGACCAAAAGTGGGCCTAAATCTGAATCCTTCCTGTCCCTTCCATCTGTCTAGTGTCTGTAGCCATGTCCTAGAGGCCCATATCTAGACAGAGGCACAGAGAGTAAATCTGGGCTCAGACTTGACTGAGTGCTGATCCTGTATCTCCCTACCTCTGAGCACTGTCACACTGGACATACCATCTCCTCCCATCTACAGCTTTCTCATCTATCAGAACGGAAATAATGGGACATTATGGAGAGACAGCTCTCCATTTATAGGCACTAACTGATCCTTCCAGAGAGCCCATGTTCAATTCTCAGCACACTCATGGCAGCTCCTAACAGCCTGTAACTGTAGTTCCAGAGAATCTGACATTCTCTTCTGACACATAAATAAAACAATAAGAATAACAATAAACTTTAAAAATGGAAATAGTGACATTTACTTACCAGATAGTACTACGGCAAGGACTAAGAGCTAATACTTAATAAAGGGCTGGGCATTGGTGGCACATGCCTTTAAATCCAAGCACTCCAGACAGAGGCAGTAGAATCTCTGAGAGTTCAAGACCAGCCTGATCTACAGAGCAAGTTCCAGAATGGGCTTCAAAGCTACACAGAGAAACCCTGTGTTGAAAAAGAAAAAGAAAAAGAAAAAAATATCTAATAAAGGAATCCACTTTCTTGAGGAATGTTCAGGGGAAGAATGGGGAGTTGGAGTTTCTCTGGGGCCATGAAAATGCTCTAGATCTGGGTGTGGTAGTATACCAATGTAATCCCAGTGCTTGGGGCCATCCTCAGCTGCATAGTAAACTCAAAGTCAACTTGTCTTTAAAAAATATGATGTTGTGGTGACAGTTGCCCAGCTCTGTGGATATACTAACAACTACTGAACTGTACACTGTAAGAGGGTTAACTTTGTAGTATATGGATTACATCTCCTTAAAGCCAAGGAAAGATGTATGTTGCTTCAGAAATGTGCCTTGGGCAACAGGGAGAAAGATCAGCTGACCCTGAAGAAGGGCGGGGCCACTACTGGTAGGGGGATCTGAGCCTGTGGTCCAGTTGACAGTTGATCAAGGTTCTGAACCAAGTTGAGGAGGACCCTTTAAAGAGCCAGAGCTACGCTTCTCCTGGTGTTTTTGTCTGGTTTTGAAACAGTGTCTTACCCTATAAAGCAGGCTAGCCTGGAATTCATTCACCCTCCTACCTCACCTCAGCCTCCCAGGATTACAAGCATGAGCCACTATGCCAGGTATGATCTACATTTCTGAAGGCATGAGTATTGACTAAAATCTGTAACCTCCCCCAGGCATGGAGTCAGCTGGAATTCATGAGACAACATACAATTCCATCATGAAGTGTGACATTGACATCCGCAAGGATTTGTATGCTAACAATGTCCTCTCTGGGGGCACCACCATGTACCCCGGCATTGCTGACAGGATGCAGAAGGAGATCACAGCCCTGGCTCCCAGCACCATGAAGATCAAGGTGGGTTGGGTCTTGCCCTACTTTCTTTTTGCTGGTCTATATACATATACCTGCCTATATGGGAGATGTTGTTGGGTCTTAGAGTTTGGTAGTCTCCTGGTGTCATCATTGTCCTCCTGGTCTATAGTCAATTGCATCATGGAAGATTATGCTCCTAGAGCGATGATGGGATAATGATATGCTTAGCACGACACAGTCCATAACCACATGGGTATCATATAAGAAGACATTGAAAGAATTTGAGGTGATGACAATATTGAGGGAATTTGAAGGGAAATTAGGAGGAGGGAAATAGAAAGAGAGACTAACTGGGGTCAGAGAGGTGACTCTGCCATTAAGAGCACTTGCTGCTGGGTCAGGCATGATGGCACACACCTTTGGTCCCAGGATTGTGAGGCAGAGGCAAGTGAATCTCTGTGAATTCCAGAATAGCCTGGTCTACATGCTGAGCTCTAAACCAGACAGGGATACACAGTGAGACTCTATCTCATAAAACAAAACAAGAAAGAATACTTGCTGCTCTTCCAGAGGACCTAAGTTTGGTTCCCAGTACTTAAAATTTACAGCTTATAAGAGCTGATACTCTTCTGACCTCCATGGATACCTGCTAACACACACACACACACACACACACACACTCAGAGAGAGAGAGAGAGAGAGAGAGAGAGAGAGAGATACATACATACGGTTTTCTCTCTTTCTTCCTTCCTCTCTCCTTCTCTCTCTTTCTTCCCTTCTTTTCTTTTCTTTTTGATAGAGACTCACTATTTAGCCCTGAATGATCTGGAATTCACTATGTAGACCTGGCTGGCCTTAAATATAAAGATCTGTCATGTCCAGCTCATACAAAAAAATTAAGAAAAGAAAATGACAAGACTAACATAATAAAATTTTAAAAATGGCTTACAGGGCCGGGCGGTGATGGCGCACGCCTTTAATCCCAGCACTCGGGAGGCAGAGGCAGGCGGATCTCTGTGAGTTCGAGGCCGGGCTGGACCGATAGCCTCCGAAACAATACAGAGAAATCCTGTCTCGTAAAAAAAAAAAACCAAAAAAAAAAATGGCTTACAGGGAGATTTGTAAGTGGCTTAGACAGCAGTGTACTTGCTATGAGCCTGAGTTCTTAGCACCCACATACAAAAGTGGATGTCGTACATCTGTAATTCCAGCACTAGGGAAGCTGAGACAGGCAGATTTCTGGAGCTCAAAGGCTGCCCAGCCAAACAGAATCAGTAAACTCAGGATTCATCCAGAGACCTTGTGTCTCAGAAAATAAGGTGAAAAGAGATTGAGGAAGATACCAGATGTTGGCCAGGCAGTGGTAGGACATGCCTTTAATTCCAGCAGTCGGGAGGCAGAGGCAGGCAGATCTCTGTGAGTTCGAGACCAGCCTGGTCTACAAGAGCTAGTTCCAGGACAGCCTCCAAAAGCCACAGAGGAACCTTGTCTCGAAAAACCAAGAAAAAAAAAAGATAGCAGATGTTAACCTCTGGCATTCACATGCATGCAAACATACATGTATACAACAACAACAACACATGACTTGAAGAGATGGAAAGTTCTAGTAGAGAGGGAATGTGTGGCCACAAGGTTGGTTGTCACTTCAAATTCCCAGAGACACTCTCTAGACCTTGGCTAGGCAGATCTACTGAACATTGTGACTGCAGTGTCCCCCATGATGGTATCTGATCTCAGGGGTCTTGATAGAAAGGAATCCCATTTATCTGGTGACAGATCTGGCTTCTGGTCTCCAAACAATCATACTGACCTCTTAAAGGTATCTGAGAACTTTAATGTTAGTACATTTTTTAAAAAGAATTGGGGACATGTCAGGCAGTGGTGGTGCATGCCTTTAATCACAACACCTGGGAATCAGAAGCAGGTGTATCTCTGAGGTTGAGGCCAGCTTGGTTTACAAATCGAGTTTTGGGATGACCAGGGCTACACAGAGAAACTTTGTCTTAGAAAAAAAAGAATTGAGAACTTAAAAAAAATCCAGGCATAGCAGCACATGCTTTTAGTCCCAGCACTTGAGAGGAAGAGGCAAGCATATCTCTGTGAGTTCAAAGCCAGCCTGGTCTCCACAGTGAGTTCCAGGATAGCCAGAGCTACATAGTTAGACCCTCTTTTAAGAAGTGGCTCTGCAGGTAAATGTGCCTCTCACCAGGCCTGAAGGCCAGAGTTTACTCCCCAGGACTTACATGGTGAGAGGAGATAACTGACTCCAAAAGGTTGTTCTCTGACTTCAAGAGAAGTGCCATGGCATGTGCACACCTACACCACACACCACATTCTCCCACGATAGACAGACAGACAGACAGGATTGAGGGGTGCATTGGCGAATTGGTGATGTACACCTGTAATATCAACACTAGAAAGGCAGAGGCTGCAGGATCAGAAATCCTTGGCTATACAAAGAATTCGAGGCCAGCTAAGGCTATGTGAGACCCTATCTCAAAAAAAAAAAAAAAACAATTAACAAAAAACAAACAGCAATGAAACACTTTAGGCACTTCAAAAACTAGAAATGAGTTGTAGTTCAAAGCTGACCTGTGGAAAGGCTTAGCAACACATGCATAAAATTGAGAGTTTCCCAGATATAAGCGGCAGTTGCCAAACCAAGCTCAAAGCAGGGTTTAAGCACACCAGCATGGAGTTGAGAAATGAATCCGCTCGACCCAAAGTATCCATGAATTCAAACTCCAGGCAAGAACCAAGCAAGGATCTCCCTATTGATTTTGGTATTGGTCAGCTCTTGCTAAGTAACAAACACCTACGGAATCTCAGAGGCACATAACAGCAGAAAGTCAGCTAATCCAGGTCAGCTTTAGCTGGGTGGCTCGATGGGTCTGCTCAGCTCAGGTCAAGCCCTACATCTCCACTTTAAAGGCTGAGTATGAAGGACCAGCAGCTCCTATAGAGAAGTTCTTCTCATGGAGATGGGAAAGGCACAGACAGTGTGGCCAACTATGAAAGTACATTCCCATTCCTGTTTGTGCCATGGTTGCCAGCATCCACTTGACAAGGCAACACAAGGATCAGCCCAAAATCGTAGGATAGAAGAGCCCACCTACCCTTTCTATGGAGGAGACGGAAGGTGGCAGGGTAGGGAATGTTTGACCAACAATCTAATCATCTACCATTTCTAGCTCATTGATTTAGTTATAGATTTATTTATTTTGTGTGTGTATTTTGCCTGCATGTGTGTATGTGTACAAGGTGGAGGCCAGAGGCTTCAGATCCCACTGGAACTGGGATTATATATGGATGTGAGCTGCCACATGGATGCTGGGAACAGACTTCAGGTCCCCTGCAGGAGCAACAAGTGCTCTTAACTACTGAGTTACCTCTACAGTCCCTAGCCTGTTCATTTCTGACCATGGAGATTGCAGTTTTCTGACATGGGCTAAGAAAATTTTTGATACTCCTTGCTCATTTTTAATTCTGTATTTTTATTTTTGAGATGGGGTTTTGTATTGGTCTGGATGATGTGAGCACCTGGCTTTGAAGTCCCCTAGTATCTGTGACTATACCCCACTTCTTACCCACTCTCTTGGGGGCAGGCCGTAATTCGACACGTTTTCTCTTTGCAGATCATTGCTCCTCCCGAGCGGAAGTACTCAGTCTGGATTGGAGGCTCCATCCTGGCCTCTCTGTCCACCTTCCAGCAGATGTGGATCAGCAAGCCAGAGTATGATGAGGCTGGGCCCTCCATTGTCCACAGGAAATGCTTCTAAAGTCAGAGGGGCATCTCTGAGTGTCCCTTCAAGACTGCTTTACCAACCACAAAACATTAAAACCTTCAAGCCTTGCTTCTCTGTGTGGGGCTCTTTTGTTTCCAGGATGTTCCTATATGTGTGTCTCACAGGCAATGCTAAGGGATTTTAGGCATTATTCCTCCTCTTTGTTAGATATATTATGGGTGTTTTGCCTGTTGTTTCTGTGTACCACATATGTGCAGTACCCAGGAAGGACAGAAGAGGGCAATGCATCCTCAGGATCTGGAATTACAGATGGTTGTGAGCTGCTATGTAGGTGCTAGGAATTGAACCTGGGTCCTCTGTAAGAACCATCTCTCCAGCCTTCCTTTTTATTATTCTATCTTACATTATGTATTTGTGTGGATATATGTGCATGTGAGTGCAGGTGCCTGAAAAGACCATAGGATCCCCTGGAACTGGAGTTACAGACAACTGTGAGCCAGCCTAAAAAGGTGCTAGGCACTGAATTCAGGTGCTCTTACTGCCACATTGTCAGATATGTTCTTGTTCTTATTAATGTTTAAGGAATGAAGATAAAATGGCACTGTAGAAAGAATACTGGCTTTAGTGTCCAAAACACTTGAGTTTTCTTTGTTCTAGGGACTCTTCACCAAGACCTTAACTCTTCTGAGCTCCCATTTCTGTACTGTTCCCTGTTGTAGTTAGCACACTAGGGAATAGGCCATCCTGCTAGTTAGGATCAGAAGTAGGCCCTCATGGCTGCCTGATGTCCTTTGCTTCATCAGTAATCCTGGCCTCTGTGCTCCTGAAAATACAGCTGGACCCTCAGCCATTGCCAACATACACACTTAGAGACAGTGGGGCCCAGTGGCCAAGTGTAGAGACCTCAAATTCCTGGACAGTAGCCCACACTTGAGTTTTGGGAATGGTGGGAAGGAGAGTGTGTTTCCAAGACTCCTTGGAGGAATGCAGTCTTAGGACCTATTTTCCAGATGCAGGTCCTGGAACCAGGATGTGTGTGTGACTTCCTACAGAAGTCTCTGGGGAGGACCCAGTAGGCTGCTCAGAAGGGGCCGAAGAACCTTAGTCAGCAAAGGCCCTTTGGAGGGTTGCTTGAGTCTAACCCCCACACATTGCTGTAAAATCTAAGCCAAGCCAGAAGTAGAAAGTCAGCGCCCACAGTCCCTGGGACTGGTGAGGGTGTTTGACCTTTTCTGTGTGCTTCCTCAGGCACTTCTCCAAGAGACTGACTGTGGGAGGGCAGAGCTCAAGGACACACACAACACACACAATGCACACACTGCACACACAACACACAGATATGCAACACACACACAGGATCCAAGGACATATAAAGATCAACTTACTCTAGAAAAATGCTCTGGAATCTCCACCTGTCCACCTGAAGGGCAGTGGACAGGCTGACTAGTCCCACCCTCCGATCCTCCATACCCATCTGACTTCCTGTATCTCCCCTTTTACTCCTACCCCACTATTGCTCTACTTTAAAAGCAACACAAAAATGCTATCTTAGGTCCTTTAAACTTCTAATATTATTTATTTATCTGTGTGAACTTATGTATGTGGGGGGTATGCTTATGCACAGAGGCCAGAGAGGGCATCCAGTGTCCTCCTCTATCATTTTCCCCCTGTTCCTTTGAGGCAGAATCTCTCCCTGAACACGGGGCTTTTGCTTTCTAGGTTGGAGACCAGACAGCCTAGCAATCCTCGTGTCTTCATCCACCTTGGAGCTATGGTTACAGATGTTTGTGGGAATGCCAACAAATTTAGCAAGCTACATAGGTCCTGGGACCTGAACTCCAATCTTCACAGTTACAAAACAAGTGATCTTGATAATCCTCCAGTCCCTTGTTCTAGATTCTTTAGTTGATGTCAAGTTATCTGCTGATAAAGAAAGGTACTGTGATTTGAAAATCAGAAGAAAATTTCCAAAAGGAGGCTAGAAAGATGGCTGGGTGGGTAAAGCACTTGCTGTGCGCGTCTGAGGACCTTACCGGGGATCCCCAGGTACACACAAAGCTGCATGTAGTAGCACCCATCTGTGATCCCAGTGCTCCTACAGCTAGGTGGGAGCGGAGATGTTAGAACACTCAGAAGCTCGTGGACCAGAACAAGGTAGAAGGTGAGAACCCACACCCAAGGTTGTCCTCTGACCTCTATACATGCACTCACACATATGAAAGTGTATATAAACACACAAATATGCACACACCCCACAAATGTTAAATAAACAGATGCCCAATTCACAGAAGAAAGGCACCTTTTTGAACATTTGTTTCACACGTTTTAATGATTGCATAGTTTTTAATGTGTTGTCAGCCAGCTTTACTTATGATAGCAACAATTATAATTGAAAACTAATCCATCCTTCAGAGCTGCACTCAGAGAGCTAAGTAGGGAACCTGACATAGCAGATGCTTAGCAAATGTGGGACGAGTGAAGGGAAGCTGCCTGACTAGAGTTCTGGTGGGGTATCAGTCCCTATGCATTAACTCCAGCAGAGTGAGGAAGTACCTCACTCTCCATGGTGAGTAGGAGTGAATCCCATTATACAACATGCCACAACTTTCCTCTGGACAGCGCCTGAACTGGGATGAAAAGACCCCATTCCTATCAGCCAATAGGAACTAGTAACTCTGGGGAGGAGTTACTTTAATGACCCCTTTAATTGTCCTTTCTGGGGCATAGAGAGGGTGCCCTGTAGAGGTTGGAATCTGAAATGTTACTCACAGGCTGGTGTTTTTGAATCTGTCCCCAACCTAGGGCACTATTTTGAAGCCTTTAGGAGATGGGACCTGTCCCTAGGGGTGGGCCTTTAAAGGTTATGCCCCCTCCTGGCTTTATCCTCAGCTCAGCCTGTGGACTCTGCCTCCTGGTTCAATATCATGCTCCTGCCATTCCCACCGCTATTGTGGACTGAAATCCTTCTGAAACCAAGAGCCAAAACAAACCTTTCCTCTCCTAATTTGCCTCTGTCTGGCATCCTGCTACAACAACAAGAAAAGTAACTAATACAGTTCCCATGTCATTCCATGGGACCCTAGCCTCTGGCCACAGTTTCTTTCTCTCAGGAATTTAGAATTGGAACTAAAGAGATACTGGAAAAAATTATACCAGGTCTTCTGTAGCCCAGGGTTAGCCTCAAATTCCTTATGTAGCTGAAAATATCCTGAGCTCCTGATTCTCCTGTTTCTCCCTCCAAGGGAACTGTGATTATTACTGTTATTATGTCCAACATGATTAAGTTTATGAATAGCATAGTATATGGTAAGTATAAATAAAGGATAGAAAGACCATTACTAATGGTGGCATCAGGATACCTGGCAGACAACTAGGTAAAAATGGTTTTGTTCATTACTTCACATCATTAACCCAAACTAAAAAAAATAGGCATGATGACATGCCTGTAATTGAAGCAACAAGAAGATTGAGAAGCACTGAGTTCACGAACAGCCTGAGCTACAAAGTGAGACTCCTTCTTTAAAAAAAAAACAGCTTGAAAAAGAAATAAATAAAGAAATACATAAATAAATACATAGATAAATAAATTAACATTTTCTGGGAACCAAACCCAGGTCCTCTACAAGAGCAACAAATACTCTTAACCTGCTAAACCATGTCTCCAAACCCGTGCTGATTCATCTTAATAGCCCTATTTTTTTATGACAAGGTCTCACACTGTAGCCCAGGCTGGCTTGGAGGGCTTGAATTGCAACACTCCTCCTGATTAAATCTCTCAGGTACTGATATCATAGACGTGAACTACTATACCTGGCTTTCCTTGGTACACTTCTATGAATTTGTAAAACACAACTCTTAGACACTCTACTTTTTAGGAGTTTAGCTGCCTGTATTTACCTATATCTGCAGACAACTTCCTTGTTGAACTTCACAATGACCCTGAGGACAAAGAGAGCCTCTCAAACTTTGGGGGTGTGGGGGGGAGGTATGCAAATATTCCCAGCTCTGAATTTATTCAGGCAAAGAAATGTAAAGGATATTTTTACACAGGGATGGCTACTCCAATCTTAATCAGCATCCCACCTAGATTACCCTAAAACTTTTCCACATATTTAATTTTTTAAATGTTTTTAGTCCATTTTCATCTGTTTAGGGGGGAGAACATGCATGTACCAAAGGCATACATGTGGAGGTCAGAGGCACCTTCAGGGAGTCGTCGTTGTGGGATTTTTTTCCATTTCATCGGGACTGTGACACTCATGTGGACAGGCTTAGCAGCGACTCCTTTAATCTATATTTCAAGTCCTCTCCCCCTTTTTGAGACAGTCTCATGCATCCCAAGATGGTCTCAAATGCACTGTGTAGCCAAGAAAGACTTTGAACTTCTGATCTTCCTGCCTCTCAAGTTCTAGGGTTATAGGTTCATGCCATCATACTGGGATTTCTTGCTGGGGATCCAACACAGGGCTTTGTGCATGCTAGGCAAGAGCTCTATCAGCTGAGCTACCATCACCCCCAGCCTTCAATCTACTAAAAAAAAGGATTAAATAAACAAATGTGAATTTAGTCAGCCTGTATATATGTAAGGGGTGGAGCTGGCAACAAGCCAGTCAGGCCTTCCTGATGGCCCAGTTCAGATCTCTCCCTGTGGTTCCTGAGGTCACAGTTCTCTGGCCGCAGGACTGAAGGTTTTATGTTCCAGAATATCTCCCCCATGCCGCCTCCCTTCCCACTGCACGTCACATTCCAAGTCCTTTGGACCTCTCTCCTCCTTGCCATGCTTCATTCCCACAGAGCCAAGCCCACACCAGATCCAACACTTTTAACCTGATGAGATTCTTCAGTGCCTTGAGTGAGCATTTTACTTATTTAAAAGTCAAAATAAGAAATGGGGTGTAATAAGCTGATTCTTCAACGTAAAAATAATGGTCCAACATCGTGCTGGCAGTTACACGGAATGAAAAGCTTTACTTGTGTAAGTTATTGGATTGTGTTCCCCTCCTACCTAACATGTCCAGTTTCTTCCTGTAGGCAATAAACTCCCAAAGTATGGGGGAAGGAGCCATTTATCTTAGGGCCAGTAAGATGGCTCAGCAGGTAAAAGCACTAACTGCCAATATTGACAACCTGAATTTGGTCTTCAGAACCCCGCATGGTGGAAGCAAAGGACAGACTCTTAGAAGTTGTCCTGACTTCCACACGTGCGTCCTCACCACATACATAAAATAACACATAGCTGGCATGGTGGAACACACACGTAATACCACCACTTGGGAGGGGAGGCGGGAGGATCAGACCAAATTACACAACATGAGACTTTGTTTCAAAATATCTAAATAATTGCAACTTAAGGTTTTTAGTTACAATTTTTATGGGGTTGATGATCCAGCCCAGGGCTTTGTGCATGTGAGGCAGGCACATCCCAAACCCTCCATTTATTTTGATTTCTTTATAAAACTTCAAAGATTAGCATGCCCAAGGCCATGGCTTCCAAAGGCACTTTGCCACCAAGCCTGACAGCCTAAATTCGATCCCAGGAATCCACAGAGTGAAAGCAGGGACCCATTCCTGCAAATTGTCCTCTGAACTCCGCACACACTACAAATAGATCGATCGATCTATTTATAGATACATGTGTATGCACGCATACATACAAACATACATACATACAAACATACACACACACAATGTAATTAAAACAACAACGAAAGGGCTATAAAACGCCGTAACTCCCCCAGTCAGCAAACCCTCCTACACCGAAACACAGAGACAGGATCCCCACAAACATCGCGAGAACAGAGCAGTCCCTGAGGTCCCCACAGCCACCCCCATACCATCTTTTAGCAAGCTAAAAACAGCCATTTCCTGCCTGACGGCCCTCTGACGTCAGAAGCGCGCCGCGAGCCCCAGTATGGCAGGAGGAAGTGCCTTCGACGGAAGTGCCCTCCCTCGCCGAGCTGGGTTAGGATGGCTGCAGGTGGGTTCCTACTGCGTCGACTCCGAGCGCCCTTCCGCTCCCTTGCTCTGAACGCGCTCATGGACGCGCCACGCACAAGGGGCATGCACGACGGGGGCGGCCCCCGAAGCCTCTCCATCGAAGGCAACATCGGTAAGGGCCAGAAAGTGGCTTTCGAGCCTTGGCCTCCGCCGAGTAGGTGACTGACAGGCTGGGATCCTGCCCCAGTCCGGCCCCCTTCATTGCCCTTATCCCCTTCTGCCACCACCCGACCTGTTGTTTCTGCTTGTCAGGGTTTTTCTCCCGCAGTGCACCGTGGGTTTTGATTTTGGGGACACAGTGGGCGGGTACTGATACCCGCCTACTCACCCATGGGGACGTAAAAGCCACGCAGCCTGCAGATAGCTCCAGAATTGTACTGGTTTACTGGCGTGTTTCTTTCGCTAGAAATAGACGCTACAGTATGCCATTTGTTTTCCTAAAATAGGATTACCAGATTTAGCAAAAATAAAAATAAACGTCCAGTTTACATAGAATTAAAGATAATTTTAGTATGCCACATGCAGCTTTCGTGACATACACTTAAAAATGACCCATTGTTTATTTAGACTCAATTCTTAACAGATTCCATTTTCACTGTTTTGCCGTGACCCATGTTAATTGCACTGCGAATTACTGCAGTGTTATTTTTTATTTTGAGATAGTCACTAGGTAGCCCTACCTGACTTGGAACTTGCTATTTAGACTAAGTTGGGCTTGAACTCACAGAGATTTTTTTAAACTTAGAAATCTGTGTAACATTTTTTTGTTACAAGTAACCCGGTATCTTAAATTAAAAAGGAAAAAAAAGCAACACTGAAGCAAAATGGTTCAACCTACTTAATGTTGCTGAATCCCGAGGCTACTTGACCTGCACAGATACTGGTCCCTGATGGGATCAGCAAGTGTGGACTGAAGCCAGTCCAGCAGCAAATAGTGTTTCTCATTTTATTCATACAAATCACCCTTTTTGCATCTTCCCTGCACCAGCACTGTTCTTGGTCTGAGGATACAGCCATGAGCAGAACAAATAAGAATTCTCCACTCGTGGAATTTGAATAGGGAGTAATACACGGGTCCCTCCCTATTAAGGGATAGAAATTAAGCGAGGTAAACAGTGTATTGGGTAGCGATGAGTAAGATGAAGGAAGAGAGATCAAGGATGAGAGGTTGAGGACAGTTGTTTTCTAAATAGGGTGTTCCTCAAATACCTCGATGAGATGATATTGATCAGTAGCCTGGATGATGTGAGAGACAGCCATGTGAGTAGCTGACAAACATTAGGCAGAACCAGTAGGAAGCCTGGGAATTGTATGATGTGTTCAGTGACTAGGAGGGAATCCATTTCAGCCGGAGTAGAGTGACCAAGGGGGGCGGTGGAGGAAGAATGAGATCCCAGAAACCATTTCGAGTTTTTGCCCTGAGACAGGAAAGCGTTCAGTGGTTTGAGGTGTTGAGGGACAAAGGCTTCACCTGTCCCTCATTGCACTGAAGTGGAAGATGTTTTGGGAAGCCATTGCAGTAATGGGATAAGTTGGGCCCAGGTGAAGATCACATTTTAAGGTAGGGCCACTGGACCTGGTGATAGATAAGGTGTGCAATGTTAGGGGTCAGTGATGACCTCAGTCATCACTTGGACAGCCTTTGGAAGACTTAGTTTGGATTTTTTTAAACATGTATTTGTTTGCTTACTTATTTTATCATGGGGCCTTGCGCCACTGAAGTCCATCCTAGACTTTTTTTTTTTTTAAGAATATTTTATTGGGCTGGGCGGTGGTGGTGCACACCTTTAATCCCAACACTCGGGAGGCAGAAGCAAATAGATTCTGTGAGTTTGAAATCAGCCTGGTCTACAGAGCTAGTTATAGGACAGCTATGGCTGTTACACAGAGAAACCCTGTCTTGGGGTGGGGGGCAGATTATTTAATTTTTAGTTTTGTATCTGTGTTGTAAGTATGTGTATGTGAGTGCAGGTTCCCTCCAAGACTGGGAGGGTTACAGGTGTTTGTGAGCCACCCATATGAATAGTGAGAACCAAATTCAGGTCCGCTGGAAGAGCTGGAAGTACTCTTGACTGCTAAGCCGTCTCTCCAGCTCAGACCAGGTGTTTTGTTTCTGCTAGCCTTGAACATACAGTAACTGGAATTACAGTTGTGCGGTAACACGCCCGGCTCAGGCTGTCTTAAATGGAGACGTCTGGGAAGAACAGATTGTGTTAGTGATTTCAAGAGTTGGTCATAAGGATGGTGGGTTTGCTGTGTGGCTATTGGATAGCCAAGTAGAAGTGTTGAATATGCTGCCGGGTATGTGAGTGGAAGATGCTGGGCTAGACGAGATATTTAAAGCCAGAAGACTATATTGAGGGAAAGGACTGCGTCCTGTAGCATGAGGACTGTAAGAGAGGGAGACGAGGTTAGTGAGCAGAGACTGAGAAGAGAATGCACGGAGACAGGAGGAGTAAAACAGACAGTGACATCCTGGAAGCCAGGCATAGCTGTTCAAAGGGAGGGAAAGTGCATTTGCAATACTGTTTGAGTGAAGGTTTGGGTGATATTGAACAGTTTCCGGAGTAGACTGGAAGGCTTGGAGAATGTCGAGGTGAAGAGTTGCAGAGGGCAGGTTAGAGCATGTCATGGGATGGCCGCTGCAATTGGAAGAGGGTTTGCACTTTTATTTTTTTGAGGGGTTTCTCTGTAGCTCTAGCTGTCCTGGAACTCACTCTATAGACCAGGCTGGCCTGAAACTCACTATATAGACCAGCTGGCCTCGAACTCACAGAGATCCACCTGCCTCTGCCTCCTGAGTGCTAGGATTAAAGGTGCATGCCGCCACCGCCCAGCAGTTTTTCTTTCTGTGAAAGAGTAAAATGTGTTAAGTTTCTTTTTGAAGTGGTCTAGTTACTAGAATGCATCTTTTTACTTTTTTTTTTTTTTTTTTGGTATTTACGAGACAGGGTTTCTCTGTATTGTTTTGGAGGCTTTCGGTCTAGCCTGGCCTTGAACTCACAGAGATCTGCCTGCCTCTGCCTCCCGAGTGCTGGGATTAAAGGTGTGCGCCACCACCGCCTGGCTTCTTTTTACATTTTTATTGCATGTATTTACTTTGTGTGTGAATGTTTGTGTCGTGGCTCCTGTGTGGAGGTCAGAGCACCTGTGTTCATCTTTCCCCTCTTCCTGTCTTTGGATGCAAAGCTTCCTTGCCCCTCCATGACTTCCTCCCCATGATGCACTCAAGCGGTGAGCCAAAATAAACCCTCCTTTCCTTTGATTGTTTTGTCAGGTGGTTTGCCATAGTAACAAGAAAATAGAGTAGTGACAGAACCAGAGGTTTGCAGAGGACGACAGGTCAGGTGTCGGTGAGCCTATAGATACCAGCTTATCCTGCTGGCAGTAGGCGGCTCTCTGAGCTACTGGAGAGTTGAAGTCAGTGTGTGCCATCACCAGAGTAGTTTCTAGAAAGAGACGGGCTACAGTAAGTGAGTATACAAATGCTTCATAAAGCAGACACCTTCTGTGTCGCATTTGTTGTGGTGCCCTTAGTGCTTTGTTTCTAGCTTGTCTAACGCACAGTTAGGTAAATTGGAAAGGCCTAGAGTAATGAACTAGTTTCTGTGACTGTTGTAGTTGAAGGAGGAAAGACAACACAGGCATGGATGGAGAGAGAAATAAGTGACAGTCAGAGGGTAGTCTGGAGTTGAGATTGCCAGGACGTAGTGGTTAGTAGAGGCGGAGGATGGGATGCTCAGATTTATAGTTTGGATTGTGACTCCGGAAGCAGAGGATGACATAAAGGGAGAACTGTCCTGGGGAGGCACGCATGATACATTTTTGTCTGAGGAGTCTGTGAGACACCCTGAGGAGATCCTGAGCTGATTGACTATGTACCCAAAGTGCAGAGATTGGAGAGGGGGCTAAGATACCAGGCGTGGAGCTGGTGACAGATGTGAGTAGGTAAAGCTCTGGAGGTGACCTGGGAGACTACATCTGCCTTGACTTTAGTCACTAATTGATCCCATCACCACACACTCAGGCGGCTTGTCCCACACAGAGTTACTCATCCTGTGTGGGTTGGCAGAGCTTCCTACCCAAAGCTGTTTGCACCTGAGTGCTGTTGAGATTGTTTGCATGCTCAGTAGCTTCCCTGAGTTGGAGCCAGAGGGCCCTGATTTTGTGTTGCTCTGCCTCTGTGCTCATGCAGTGATTGCCAGAGTCCTGTCCTAGCACATCCATGTGGAGGTTAGTCATTGGTACACAGAGGAAAAGGAATAGTGTGATCAGGAAGCCGGGCAGTGTGTGACTGCAGTTGAAAGTTTGGCACCTAGAACTCCAGAAAGCCCAAACAATAAAATACCTAGCTGACCTTTCACCTGTGTTCATCCATGATATGTGTCACCCACTGTCTCCTGAAATCCACTACGGACTGTTTGAAGTGCAAGTTGTCTTCCGAGATGACTGCCAGTGGGCCACCTGAGCCCATTTTGACTCTTTCACTTTCAAAGACCTCCTGAGGAAAGAGGAGACAGTACATTCCTCCGGGTCTGGAGATTCGTGTGTTAAATTAAGAGCTTTGCTAAAGACATGTTTTTCCTGTATTCAAAGTTAGGTGTCTTAATGTCTTTTACGTGTATCAAATTTTAAAAATGAGCAAAGAATCCTGGTGGGGAAGAACCTACCTGTTTCTAATACTGGATCTTGGATTCTCTTGTCTCTGAGTCACCTCATTCTTACCCCCCCCCCATTTCTATTCTTAGTACCTGGCCAGGCACCCAGCATGGGAAAGGAGGAAGGTGTAATCTGTCTTCATAAAGCGAGCTCCCAGCCTGGCTGGCGAGGGGGAAGAGTGAACAAATAATCATAGTCTAATACTTGGTAAACTGGAGCAGGCAGTAATTAACTCTGCCGAGGGATGGAGTGGAGCTGGATCAAGTTCAAGGGGGCTTTGGAGAAAGTGCAGAGGAAGGAGGAGTCTCGGGTAGGCACGGTAGGGAGGAGAGCACCATCAGTCAGTTCCTTTCTTCAGAAAGGCTCAGTTCACATCCTGCTCTGAGGAACTTGTTTTTTTCCTAGTAAAGTTATTAAGTTTCTTTAATGCTTGTTGACTGATGTACTAAGCTTTCCCAGAATGCTTTAGGATTAGCACCTTTACGATCCTGGGCTTAGTGTCAAGGTTGACGAAGAGGAAGGTCCTTGAGGACAAAGCCTGCTTCGTTGCTTTAGCTACAGTGCACTTAGTAGGTGCTCTGAGAGTTTCTTCTGGAAGAGTGTGCGCAGCAGCAGTTCCTGACATAAAGACTTCATTTTCTTGGGAAGAAATTGTTAGTATGCTGGATATCTTATTTATATTTACTGCCATTTGACTTTAGTAAAGACTTCCAGTTGAATTATTTTCCCTCATGTTTTTCATCTTATTGAGGGAAAGAAAATTCGGGTATAGTGGTGCAAACTTTAATCCCAGCACTTGGGAGGCAGAGGCAGTCAGATTTCTGAGTTTGAGACCAGCCTGGTCTACAGAGCTAGTTCCAGGACAGCAAGGAATACACAGAGAAACCCTCTCTGGAACTTCCTCCTCCCCTCCCCCCCCAAAATGCCCAGGGGTGGTAGTATATTTTAAAAGTTCCCATGAGGTGCCAGTATATTACATTCAGAATAATAGAAAATATGGTATCCAGGGGCTGGAGAAATGGTTCAGTGGTTAAGGGCCCTGACTGCTTTCCCAAAGGACCTGTGTTCAAATCCCAGCACCCACATGGCAGCTAACAACTGTTTGTTATCACAGAGATCTGACACCCTCACACAGACTTACCTGCAGGCAAAACACCAGTGCATATAAGATAAAAGTAAATAAATTAAAAAAAAATCTGGCCGGCGGTGGTGGCGCACGCCTTTAATCCCAGCACTCGGGAGGCAGAGGCAGGCGGATCCCTGTGAGTTCGAGGCTGGGCTGGACCGACAGCCTCCAAAACAATACAGAGAAACCCTGTCTCGTAAAACCCAAAAAAAAAATATATATATATATATCTGGAGAGATGGCTCAGCTGTTAAGAGCACTGACTGCTGTTCCAGAGGACCCAGGTTCAAGTCTCAGCACCCACATGGCAGCCCACAGCTGTCTATAACGCCAAGATCTGAACCCTCACACAGACATACATGCAGGCAAAACACCAGTACACATAAAATAAAAATATTTTTTAAAAAGAAAATATGGTAACTGGGGCAGTAGGTCAGTTTCTGTCACTACCATATTGTAGCATAATTAACAAGCATTAAGTTTATAGAAAAGTTTATGGGGAGGGAAAAGCCATGACTTAGGAAAAGATGAGCAGTCACAACAGGGCTCTGTCTGGTTCGTGAAAAGACAGTTCTAAATTAAACTCACATGCTGAGCTCTAAGAAAGTGCTTCCCGTGTGTAATCAACATGGAGTATACCAACAGCTGAGCTTCTGCAGGGACACTGAGAGGAGGGACACGTCAGACAACAGCCACAGGAGGCGCTAAGTTCAAGATTGAAAAAAGTGATCTGAAGGGAGGCTGGCTGTAGACATGGTATTCTTGTCACTAGCAAGTCTCTGGAACACTTTAACACATTTGTCTTTGAAATTTTTATTTTACTATTTTTAATCATGTGTACGCAGGGTTGTCTGTGTGGGGCCATGTGCACGTGCATGCAATACCTGTTGAGACCAGAAGAGGGCATCAGTTCCCCAGGAGCTGGAGTTAAAAACTTGTGAGATGTCCAGTGTGGGCGCTAAGAACTGGACTCCGAGTCCTCTGGAAGAATAGTATTGATTATAACACTGGAAATTTACACCATCTCCAGGTTTTATTTGAATACCTTGCATTATTGAAGTGATTATTCCCCATGTGTGGGTGGTAGTGCCTGGACACAGCTCAGTTCTTTTTTTTTTTTTTTTTTTTTTTTTTTTTGGTTTTACGAGACAGGGTTTCTCTGTATTGTTTTGGAGGCTGTTAGTCCAGCCCTGCCTTGAACTCACAGAGATCCGCCTGCCTCTGCCTCCCAAGTGCTGGGATTAAAGGTGTGCCACACCACTGCCCCACCCTAGTATCACAGCTTAGTTCTAATGGTGTTCATTCAGTAAATGCTACTCCATAGTGAATTACCCAGGCTCTCCCAGCCCTACTAACATGTAAGCACAGTTCTCGGAACCTTCCATCACTGTTTACTGTCTTTCTATGCTGATGTTGGCTTCTGATTACTCATTTGACTTTCTAGAAGCCTTGGAATTGATGGGAGCTGTGTGCAGGGTGTCCTGAGCATGAAAAGTGGTTGTTCCAATAGTTGGAACTGTAGGTGTCCTGTTGTATTTTTTGACATTTCAGGCTTTGAATGTTAACTGCATGACCTGAGTTCTCAGTGTTCTGACTGCCCTGAGATGAACCGGTGCTATCTGATCTCAGATATGAAGTTGATACTCCCTAACCTGCAGGCGCAATCAAGTCTAATGATCATTTAATTCTGACCAGCAGAGTGGCTGCCTTGTCTTTTTGTTTCATTTATTTGCTTTTTATTAGTTAGGTTTTTTTTTTTTGTGAGGCAGTCTCACTTTGTAGCTGGGGCTGGCCTCCAACTTGCAATAGTCCTGTTCTTTTCTTGACCTCCCAGCTGCAGAGCTTATAGGCATATGCCACAATGCCTTGCCTTTTCATATTATTTTAAATTCTCAGTAGCGAGCAAGATGGCTCAGTGAGTAAAGGTACTTGCTGCCAAATCCAAGGACGTGAATTCAGTCCCCAGGGACTCATATGGTGTAAGTAGAGAAACCACTCCTGCAAGTTGTCCTCTGTCCTCTGAACACATGTCATGGCACATGGAGTAAATAGCATTATAAATGTTTAAATAACTTTTCAACCTAAACATAAGGGCCAGCATTCAGACTTACTGAACAACATACACTCTAAATATTTGCTACCTAGGCTACATATTTTGAGCTGAGAACTTCTCAGCACAGACAGGTTTGAAAAATTTATATCTCAACCAGTTGGTAACTCACCAACGTAGTAGGAATTGGGAGCTAACTAATAAGTCACTGTTACTAGAGGTGAGACATTGGACTAGAAGAGGAGGGATGAAGCCACTGGCCTGGAGCCTCGAGGGGAGGGAAAGCATTTCCTCACCTCTGTGTGGGAAGATCAGAGGCAGAGCAAGAGGAGCAGGCGAAGTTGAGTGGAGGTGGGACAGAGAAGATCGTGACCCGATCCTCAGAGGAGCGGGTGCTCACACACACACACACACACACACACACACACACACACACACACACACACACACACACACACACAGAGTTCCATTTGGATCCCCCAGAGAATGATCACTTCTGATAAAGGAGATTGATCTTAAGATCCCTTTGAAGGCTTTTTTCTTTTTAAGAGAGGTCTTAGTACACAACCTTGGCTGGCCTAAAACTTGATATGTAGACCAGGTGGGTCTCAAACTCACTGAGATCTGCCTGCCTCTGCCTCCACCTCCCCGGTGCTGGGATCAAAGGTGCAAACTACCACATTCAGACTGGTCTTTGTGGGGAAAACTAAAATTAATATTTTGTTTGTTTGTCGAGGCAGAACATGGGGCGAGGTTTGGTTTTTTGTCCTAGCAAAGCCCTGTCCTCCACCTAGAGAGACAGTTGTCATTGTAGTAATGCAGTCAAATCTAGAATGCCATGCCACTTGGAAAGGATTAGCTAGCCTGGTTATCAGCACCAACAAAGGCTTGGCACTTGAAGGCCACCGGAGCAAACCCTTGAAGGCTGAGTAGGAATTGACCAGGAATGGAGAGGGCACGCTCTAGCAAATGGGAGATCAGTGCAGCCATACTTTTGGGAGAGATCGTGGTATGACCAGGGTTGCAGGGAGCTAGGGTCAGCAGAAAAGCTGAACATGAAGGGGTATAGGTAGGGGTCGGGTCCTGTTGTATCCAGACAGTGCTTATAGGGTTGGATTTTATCTGAGGGCAATAAGGCCAGCGAGATGGCTCAGCAGATAAAGGCACCCGCTGCCAACCCAGACCACCTGAGGTCAATTCTCACAACCCATGGAAGGAGAGAACTAACCCTCATAAGTTATCTTCTGATCTCCACATGTCCACCATTGTCCATATAGATAAATAAATGTAGTTTTAAAAGCCGAGGCTGGTGAGATGGCCTAAGAAGCAAAGGTGCCTGCTGCTGAACTTGGTGACCTGAATTTGAACCCCAGTACCCACATGAAGAGATCAAGTTGTCCTCTGATCTCCACATTGCATGTCATGGCATGCTGCCTCACCCCCAGGTGATGGCTGGATGGATGGATGGATGGATGGATATATAGTTTTTGGTATTGAGACAGCATCTCATTATGTATCCAGGCTGGCCTCATACTTACTGTCTAGACCCAACTGGCTTCAAATTCATGAACTTCCTGCCCCAGCATTCCTGAGTGCTGGGATTACAGGGATACACCACCACATCCAGTCATGACGGCATTTTAAGATGCACTTCACAAACTGCAGTGTAGAGGTTCAGTTGCAGAGAGCACAGCTGGTGTCAAAGAGGCAGGGGACCATTCTGGTCCTGAGTATGAAGGTGCAAACCCAGAAAAGGGACAAAGTAGGAAAAGCTAAGAAATACAGGTAAATGGCCTTGGGGCCTCTGGAGGTCTAGGAGAGGAGGGTGTTCTCACAGTAGTGGATATTGCCCTGCTGTAGGTCTGGAGGGTGGGGAAGCTCGGCATGGTGGGTTGGTGATGAGTTTATTTGGGAATACACTAACTTTGAGCTGTGCCTTGGATGTCCAGAAGGTTCTGTCCACCTGGAGCTCAGGTCAGATGTGTTAGATGTAGGTGTAAATGGAAAAGGTAGGGCCAGTTGCTTCGGCTGCAGCCTTCTCTCCTTTGCGTCTTCCAGACCTGGGTTCATACCATGTGTGGGTCATCCTTCACCCACCCTCTGCCTGGCTGGCTGAATGACTTCCTTAAAGGGGCCTTTCCAACCTCCCGAGCTGCATCTGAGGCACTCTGCATTTGCCCTTCTCAGCGCAGCATGATTTATCAGTAGCTTCCTGTGTGTTTGCTTAGTGCCACCACCCATGTCCTCTGGGGATAAAATGCATCCCAGTGTTGTATTACCATCATACGCCGGTGCTTAACAGTCGGAAGCACAAGTTAGCCCTCTGTGAGTATCTGTTAGGCTTGCTGAGTGAATGAAGGTCTTTCTTCAACTTAGAGTTTCTACAATCATAACCGGCTTTATAGTCATGTCACCAGTTTCACCATGTCACTTTTGAAGGTTCTGTTGTCAACAGTTACTAAATACTCCGCCTCCCAGAAGTTGGTTCATTAAAACTGCAGCCTGTGTCCTAAGGCCATGTGTCCTCCCTGTTGCCCATGCTTACTGTGGTAGCTGGTTAGCTGCCCGTCCCACCATCAAGCTGACAGCGAGTCATATGGCTGCCAAGTTTTGAAGCTGGAAAGGCTGGCCCCTGCTCCCGTGAGATGGGCACTGGTGGCAAAGGCTGGTGGCTGCCTCCTGCATCCGGATTCGGGAAGCATCCCAACACGTGCCATTTGCATTGCAGCTGTGGGCAAATCCACCTTTGTGAAGTTACTCACGAGTACTCACCCAGAGTGGCAGGTGGCTACAGAACCTGTAGCAACATGGCAGAATATCCAAGCTTCTGGCACCCAAAAAGTAAGTTCTCAGCCTTGGGGGGTAGTTGGCAGACATGGGCAAGCAGTCCAATTGGAGTAATTTAATTTGCTCTTAGGAGATGAAGTAGCCCAGTTTGTCTGTTTAAAATAGCTTCATTCCAGAAAGCAGGCCGCAGAGGATATGACTTGTTTGAATATGCTTAGTTTTGATTTTTGTGGCTTCTGTATGTCTGTGTAAGCGCCCGCCTCCTGTCTTTGTGGTTTCCCAAGCATGCCCAACCATCCAAGCTTTGAAGATGAATGTTGTCATTCCTACCTTTAAGTATTTATGTTGCTGTTACTGAAGCTGGCTGGAAGGATTAATAGTCAATGAGGACATCTTAGACATGGGAAGGGACCCTACTGAGCGTCTGGTCACCCTTTGAGTTAATGTAGAAACAAGAGCTCACATTTTTTAAGGCACTGGTCTTAAAAATGTCTGCCAGGTCTCTTCTAAGCTGGACCAACTCTGTGTTTCAGACATACCTCACAACTCTGCCCTAGTGTCAGGTCTGCTGCTTCTGCCAAGGCCGTAGGTTTGCTTTCGAGCCCTGCCACATTAGTGTGACTGGGGTAGGGTCAATTTAGACAAAGTGCGGACTAGCTGAGGGAGTGGCACACTTGCTGCTGGTCTCGTGAGCCCCTGCAGGTGCCTGGGACATGTGTTGCGAGGCTCGGCCTTGTTTTAACCACTGATTATCCGCCAGCTCTTCATACGTTGGGCCACACTGAGCCACTGTGATTCGGGTTCCTTGGTTCAGATTCTTTCACCTTTCTAAATCTTACCTTCTCTGTGGTACCACAATCCCCATGTACAGTTGAGGCTATGAGGGTTCTCTTTCTCCTCTTCTCACCGAAGTCTCTTGAGAACACTCCAGGTTTCCTCCGGGCTGTTTTCCTTTTTAAAGCCACTTTGTGTGAGTGATGCAGTAGCAGTGTGTTTCCTTTCCACTCAGTTTACTGAGAGTGATTGCTCAGAGCCCAGTGGGCACTCACCAGTGCTCTGTATGGTAGAACACCAGAGAGTGGGATCTGGGTGCCAGGTTCCTTACTCCAGTCCAGAGCGATGCTGCCTGTGTGACCAGCATGCTACGCTGATTGGAGGTATGTTTTTCTAGTCATCTGTCTATATGCTTGTGTGTATGCAGGTGTATATTTGTAAAATTTTCCATTAGAAACAGAATATTTCTTTTTCTGAGTATGCCAGAAGCAAGTAGTGACATTTAAGAATGCACTCACAAAATGTTCGCTACTCCACCACAGGAGTCATGGAACTGAGTTCTCCACTCCTTGGGTTCTCTTAACCACTGAGCCTCCTTTCCATTCCTCTTTATTTGCCTTATGAGACAGAGTCTTTTGTTCTCCGGGCTACCTTGAACTCTTGATCTTCCTGCCTTTACTTCCCAAGTATCCTCCACCACACCTGACTTTTTTTATGTGGGTTCAGGGAATCAAACTCGGGTCCTCACCCTTAGAAGGCAGAAGGCAATCATTTTACCTGTTAAGCCATTTCCTCAGTCTTCCTTTTCTTTTTCTTTCTTTTTTGCCAAGGGGTGGGGTGGGGTGGGGGTGGGGAGGTGGGAGGTGGGGAGGGGTGGGATTGGGTGGGGGTTGGTAACGATGGTTTAATATAGGTTTCAGCTCAGGAGTTAAGAGAAAAAGATGCTCAAGAGAAGGTAAAGTAAATGAGAACATGGATGTGGGCTTCTCCAACTTCTTCCTCTTCCCTTTCCTTCCTTCCTTTCTTCCTTTCTTCCTTCCTTTCTTCCTCCCTCCCTCCCTCCCTCCCTCCCTCCCTCCCTCCATTCCTTTTCCCTGAGGATTAAACCCAGACCTCCCACATGCTAGGCAAGCACCCTGCGTCCTCAGCCATAACTGCTTTTTTATTATTACTTAGTGGCTGCCTGTTTGTCCCTTGATTTTTTTCTGTTGTTCTCTCTCTCTTTTTCCTACTTCCACCACCCCTGTGTGTGTGCATATGCTTGTGTGTCTGTGCTCAGGCCAGTGAAAACTTTCCCTTTTCCTCTGTTCATCCTCTGTCCCTGGAGTTTCAGGTATTCTCCTGTCTCTGCCCTCCAACTTGCCATAAGAATACTGGGATTATAGATAGGTTCTGGGGATTCAAACTCAGTTCTCATGATTGTGTCTTTGGGAGCTCGTTGTAGATACATATATTAACTGTAGATAAATATATATATGTATATATATGTTACATATAAATATAATAAACTGCTAATACATTTGTATTTTATTTTTATATATGGTATTTAATAAGTTATTTATCTATTTTTAGTTCATGTGTATTGGTGTTTTGCTAATGTCTGTATGAGGATGTCAGATCCCCTGTAACTGGAGTTACAGACAGTTGTAAGCTACCATGTTGGTGCTGGGAATTGAACCCCAGTCTTCTGGAAGAGCAGCCAGTGCTCTTAACGGATAAGTCATCTCTCCAGCCGTATATATGGTATTTCATGATACTGTCTAATGGGGAGTTCTATGCTTCTTTTTCTTAAGTGTGGGGAAAGGAAAGGTGTCCATGCACCGCATCTTGCCTGTGGAGGCAAGAACAACTTACTGAAGCCATTTTTCCTGCCATATAGGCCCTGGAGTTTGGGTTCATGTCATAAAACTTAGCAGCAAGTACCTTAACCTGCTTTGCCATCTCACTAGCCCTTAGTTTAGTTTCTTTGTTTTACTTTGGTTTTCTTTTGTTTTGGGGTTTTGGGTTTTCAACACAGGGTTTCTCTGTGTAGCCCTGACTGTCATGGAACTTGCTCTGTAGATCAGTATGGCCTTCCAAGTACTAGGGTTAAAGTGTGCATCACCACTGCCTGGACTGGTTTGGTTTCTATGTAGTCAAATTTGATCGTCTTTTCTTCACTGTTTGTTGCCTCTGATGTTAATGACTGTCTGCCCCCCCCCCATCATGTGATATACATATGTGAGTTTGCACAGGCATGTGGTAGCCAGAGCAGAGTATTGAGTGCTTTCCTCTGCCACTCTCTTCTGTGTTGCCTTGATACAGAGTCTCATTAAACCTGAAGCTAGGCTTTTCAGCTGGACTGGCTAGCCAGGATTTGACTGTCTATCTCTAACCCCAGAAGCTCTGCTTTTACATGGGTAATGGGATTTCAAACACAAGTCCTCATGCTTTTAGAGCAAGCACTGTGACCCACTGAACCATCTCTCTGCCCTTAAAGTTTTGAGTTTATTTATTTAGTGAAGGGGAAGAGTGCTGTGGTACCTTTGGAGGTCAGAGGACAACCTTCAGGAGTCAGTTCTACCAATATATAGTTTCTTGGGATTCAGTTTAGGTCGTCAGGCTTGGCAGCAGGATCCTTTACCCTTTGAGCCATCTTGGAGGCTCTGTGTTTTTTGCCTCCAATATCTCAAGATTTTAAAAACATCCTCTTGTATTTCTTTCTGCTGTATGTAGTTTTAAAAGCTGTAAGACTAGCCAGATGGTGGTGGTACACGCCTTTAATCCCAGCACTCGGGACGCAGAGGCAGGTGGATCTCTGTGAGTTGGAGGCCCTCCTGGTCTACAAAGCTACACAGAGAAACCCTGTCTCAAAAAGCAAAATAAAGTAATATTCCACAAAAGTTGTTGAGACTCACTGGGCAGTGGTGGTGCACGCCTTTAATCCCAGCACTCTGGAAGCTGAAGCAGGTAGAACTCTGTGAGTCTGAGGCCAGGCTGGTCTGCAGACTGAGTTCCAAGACAGTCAGGGCTACAGAGAGAAAACCTATCTCCAAAAACAAAGCAACAAAAAAAGTTGTAAGACTCTGATTTGTGTGCGCACGCGCAGCGCAGGCGTGTTAGCCGTGCTTGCCTGTGTGCTTACGTGGGGAGGGCATCAGGCACCCTGCTCTGTGACCTTCCACCTCTCACCGAACCCCACAGTGCTGGGGTTACCAGCTTGCGTGCAGCCACGCCCAGCTTTTTACCTGGGTGTTGAGGATCTGAACTCAGGCTCTGATGTTTGTTCATCAAGCAATTTTACCTTCTGAGTAGCTATTCTGAGTAGTTATATACTGTCCTAATGATATTTATCCTCATTATCTTTCAAACTCCTGTTGCTGTTTTGGTGGAAAGTAGTTGATTGTATTTGAATAGTATGACTCAATTCTCATATGGAGTCCTTTGCCCAGGCCTTTAGACAGTAGTAGTTGCCTCTAAGTGGAATCCTTTAGAAGAGTTTCCATGACTTATCTCTGTCTTCCTGCTTGTTTTGATAGAGATATTTTGCAGAATACTAAATAACTGCAGGAGGGTAGTCATTATTCTTTTCTGCCCTTGGTGAAGCTCCCTCTAATATCAGTGTCCAATTCTCTGCTACTCAACAGCCAACATTGAATTTTCTCCATGAGGCTTTCTTAGAGCACTTTACCATGAGACAGCCATGGCTGCTGCTGCTTCTCTCTTTAAAGACAGGGCCTTATTAAGTGAGCAGGCTGATCTGGAATTTGCTGTGTAGCCCGGCTGACCTCAGACCCATGTGGATCCTTCTGCTTCAGCTTTCCGTGTGCTGCACACCTGGCTGCTGACTTTTTGTTTGTTTTTGTTTTTGTTTTTCGAGGCAGGTTTTCTCTGTATTGTTTTGGAGGCTGTCCTGGAACTCGCTCTGTAGACCAAGCTGGTCTGGAACTCACAGAGATCCACCTGCCTCTGCCTCCTGAGTGCTGGGATTAAAGGTGTGCACCACCACCCCACCCAACCTGTGTTGACTTTTAAGATTAATATTATGTGTGTAAAGTTTGAGGTGATTCGTCAGTGCTGAGGACAGAATCAATTTAGACTCTTAGGAAAAAGGAACTGTCTTAGGTTCTGTTTAGTAGTCGTTGAAGATGTAGTCCAGATTCAGATACATGGGAAAAATGATTGTTCCCTCTGAATTCTCATTTTGGGGTCTACACTTTCTGTTAATTATGAAACATGAATATTAAGTTTGTGGGGTTTTTTCTATTCCATCTGTCTTTCCTTGTAATTTCCCCTTGTATTTTTAATTGGTTCTGCTCTACATTTGTATTTTTCAGTATTAACTTCATTTCCCATTTTAAGTGCTTGTGGAGTCTTCATTAACTTATTGGAATGAAAAGGGAAAACTCTTGTATTTATTTATTTTTTCTTGGTCCAGTGAAACCATGCCTGCTCTCCCCTTTTTCTTTCCTCCTTTCTTCCTTTATTTTAAAGATCTTTGGATTATTACTTTAAATTATGTGTATTTTATATAATAAAAATATTATGTATACATATCTATATTCTGCAGCTGGAAAGGAAAAAAGTCAGTCTCTAGGCTGAGAGAACTATTGCCCAAAATAGGTAACAAAAACAAGTATCTCAACAAGAGTCAAGAGATTGCCTCAGTGATGAAATAGGAACAGGCTGTCAAAAACAAAAGGATCAAAGGACAACCATGGCATAGGTCCTCAGCTGCATCTTGTTGGAGTCAGTCTTTTTGTTCACCAGTGCAGTGTATGCCAGGCTGCTGACCCAGGCAGGGGCTTCTGAGGACCCTCCTGTGTCTGCCCTCCATCCGGCTGTAGGAGCTCTGGGATGATATGCCTGCTACTATGTGCAGATTTGTGTGGATTCTGGAGATTGGAGCTTAGCCCTTTATACTGGCATGAATCACTTTACTCACTGAGCCATCTCCCCAGCCCATGTATTTTATAGATACTTATTGTTTCTGTTGACACATTTGGGCAATGATTGTGTTTTCTGTGAAGATCCTGCTTGTTGTTTACTTCCAAACTTAATGATGCTCTTTGCCAGGAACTTCTTTCAGTTCTTTTTTTTTTTTTTTTTGGTTTTTCGAGACAGGGTTTCTCTGAATTGTTTCGGAGGCTATCAGTCCAGCCCGGCCTCGAACTCACAGAGATCCGCCTGCCTCTGCCTCCCGAGTGCTGGGATTAAAGGCGTGCGCCACCACCGCCCGGCTTCTTTCAGTTCTTTATATCATAAATGAGTGAACATTTGTCACATGCTTGGCTTCTCTTCTAGCTCTTTATATCTTAGTCATCCACATTGTGAACTCCTTGAATCCAGTTACTACATCTTGTTCATCTTTATAGGAGAGGTGTTAGAATGAAGAGGCTGGAGAAAGCCAAATTTGAGCCCCATTCCCTATTTCATTCAAACCCAAGGGGCCTTAAACAAATAAGTTACTTAGCTCTCAGTGGATTTTCCCCTTTGTAAAATGGTTCTAATGTTACTCATCTCTGGATGCTGTTTGGAAATAACAGTCCAGTGACCTCTGAATAAGTATTACTTCCTTTCTCTCTACTTCTTACTGCACCCAGCGCATAGGATACCTTGTCCACACAAGCCTCAGTCAGCAATGATTGAATGGATGAAGATACAAAGTGCTTTGCTTAAAATTTACTTTTGCATTGAGTCAATAATTGAGCCTAGGTCCCTGAGTGTCCACTGCTTATTCCCACCTGAATGTTCAGAACCAGTATTTCAAATTGTGTTTCATGCTTCCTAGAATGAATAAGGAACTAGGTTTTGTTTGACAAAGTATGATTCCTCTATGAGAGACAGAGTAGTCTGTTTAATTCATTGGCTATTTAGATTCTCAAATAGGCAGTTGTTTTCTTTCTTATCTGCCTTGAAGTTTGAGAAATACTGACAAATAGAATCTGATAGGCAACATGGTATTTAAGTAGAAGGATTTGATTCAAAGGAGAATTTGTAGGTGACAATCAGTTAACTCACCCCAGACAAACTGCACAAGTCCCATGTTCTGTGTGTGTTTGAATTCTGTGTGAGAGTTTTGCCTTGCTCTCCCTGTTCCATTTCATGTGTCGTGTCATCTCTCTGTCAGATTCTTATCATGCAGCGTTGAGCAGTCTTCCCTGCTTATACAGTTTAAGCTGGGAAATCGTATCTTTTTTCATGTTTTGAGTGGAAGGAAACATCTATGGTTACTTTTGACATTAAATATTGAACTTTGAGGAAGGCAGAGGGTGGGATGTGTCCTATAAAACAATATACCTCCTAGGAAATTCTCCCCTTCTGCACTTTTTTGTAGGACAGCACTTCCAGAGGTCCTGGAAACTTGCTAGAAATGATGTACCAAGAGCCAGCTCGATGGTCCTACACATTCCAGACACTTTCCTTTATGAGCCGTCTGAAAGTGCAGCTGGAGCCCCTCCCAGAGAAACTCCTACAGGCAGAGAAGTCTGTGCGAATCTTTGAGAGGTCTGTGTACAGTGACAGGTAAGACCAAACACTGTCAACCACAGACATATGCTCACACTGGTGTGATTTTTTCCTTTGCGTTTAAGTCCTGAATTTCACTCACTAGTCACTGTAAAACTGTAAGGCAAAACCATTGTTTTCTTTGTGTGTATGTATATATGTGTGTACATGCACAAAGATGTACTTGTGTGTACTAATGTCTGTGCATATGTGTGCGGAGGCCAGACAGCCTCAGTTGTTTTCCTTAGATACCTTTTTTTTCTATCTATCTATCTATCTATCTATCTATCTATCTATCTATCTATCTATCTATCTATCTTTATTGAGGCAGGGTCTCTCAGTCTCTCACTAATGTGGAACTGTCTAAGAAAGCTAAGCTTTCTGACTAGTGAGCCTGGGAGATCCACCTGTCTCTGCCTCCACAGCATGGGAATTACAAACCTTGCTTTTTAAATTGGATTTGGGGGTCAAGTTCAAGTTCTTACCAAGTAAGCCATCTCCCCAACACCAAGAATATATGTTCTTTTTTAATTACTTTTTAAGGTTTATTCTTATTTTGTGTCCTTGGATGTTTTATCTGTGTGTATATTTATGCACCACATATGTGCAGTGCCTGTGGAGGTCAGAAGAGGGCGTTGGACCCTCTTGAACCAAAGTTACCATTAGCTGACATGTGGGTGCTGGGAACAGATCCCAAGTCTTCTGGAAGAGCAGCCAGTGCTCTTAACCTCCAAGCCATTTCACCAGCCCCCAAAGTATATTCAAAGTGTATTGTTCTTTCTAATACAAATCTATATACATTTGTCCAGAGTTATCATACATGTCAAGAAAACCGATTGTGCTTTTCACCAGCTTGATGTGCTGGCTTTCCCACAGTGCCACTGACTTTTGGGTCCCACCATTATACACCGAAGTCACAGAATAACCACTTATGCGACTCTCAGAAGCCAAACAGGTTGGCGTTTGGTTATCACCTCTTAGCAGAATTAGCAAGTGGAATTAAAGTTGGTGTACTAAAAAACAAAACAAACCAAAAAAAAGCAAGCAGGGGCTGGAGAGATGGCTCAGTAGTTAAGAGCTCAAGTAAGAGCTCAAGTTATTCTTGCAGAAAACCCAGGTTTGATTTCTAGCACCCACATGGCAATTCACAATTGTCCATAATTCCAGTTCCAGGAGATCCAGTGCCCTCTTCTGATCTTCATAGGCAGCAAACACACACTTGGTACACAAACATACATGCAAGCAAAACAAGCACACAACTGGAACACATATGCGTATAATAAATAAATATGAAAAAATTAAAAAACAATGAAAGCAACCCATGAATCCTTTTCATTCTTCAAGATGGGATCTTGTTGCTGGATGTGACACACACTTTTAATCTCTGTGAGTTTGAGACCAGCCTGGTCTACAGAGTGAGTTCTAGGACAGCCAGAGAAACCCTGTCTTGAAAAACTAAATATAATAACAATCAGAAATCTGTCTCAAGTTCAGCATTTTTGACCCCCATTATGGGCAGGGCTTATTACTGGCCAATGTCTAGTGGCACCTTGTAAATCATGTCACTTTATGGGAAAGGACATCATCAACTTAAGGGAGTAAACTTTCAAGTGCTTTAGTCTAGCAGCCAGCTAGGGAAATGAGTCCATTTGTTCTGGGAAAGCATGCTAATCCAGGCTTCAGACTCCAGAGACCAGGCCATGGGCTCAGGCCATCAATCGACAAAGGCACGGGGTGCCTTGATCTGGTCATTGTGGAAAGTTTGAATTTGAATGACTTTGGTGGGGGAAAATGATTTGTCTTGGGTCCATGACTGAAGATGGGGCATTCTGTACCTTACCTGCTCCATTACTGGAGACACTTGGTTACCCGTTTTTGGAGGGGGAGGGTGTTGAGACAGGGTTTTTCTGTGTAGCTTTGGGATTAAAGGTGTGTGCCACCACAGCCTAGCTGGGTTACCCATTTAATTCCAGGTTAAATAAACTAGTTGTAGCTCTTATTAGAAAGCCTCCTGAAATTAAAAAATGAAAGTTGGTATACTGGAGAGATGGCTTAGCAGTTAAGAACATTTCCTGTTTTTCCAGAAGACTCAGGTTCGATTCCCACCACTTGCATGGCTGCTTGCAACCATCAGTAACTCCACTTCTAGGAGATCCAACGTGTTCCTCTGATCTCTCATGGCACCAGGCATACACATGATGCATGTACAGGCATGCAGGCAAAACACCATACACATAAAATAAAGCAGTAATTTAATTTTTTAAATGAGAGTTCAAGACCAGGTATGTTGGCATATGCCTTTTATCTCAGTAATTGGTAGGCAGAGGCAGATTGATCTTTGTGAGTTTGAGGCCAGCCTGGTCTACATAGTGAATTCGAAGTCAGATAGGGAGGTCTACATAGTGAGATCCTGTCTCAAAAAAGGGGGGGAATCGATAGTTGATTTGTAAATGACGTGACTATTCTGACTGCACTTCAAGATCACACCAGATATGTGGAAGAAACAGTGTCATTCAATCCTTCATTCCAGGGCCTGAGAGGAGTCTGCTCTTCAGAAAGCTAAGTGTTTATGGTATAGATAGTTGGGCTCCAGGTTTTAGATCAGTTCCACTGTAGCTACGCCTGACTTCCTCTGTCCTCTCCTGAGCCGTACCTCCCAGGCTAGGAAGTTGACCTAGTGAACCACCTAGACTGTTGGAGGTGTTCAGATTTACTATTTTGAGTTCTAGCCTCTTAGTTTGGTGGGCTTGTGAGAATCCCCTCAGAGGGAAACAGACATGTTTTGTTAATTACAGGCTTTGCTGTTTGTTTAAAAAACGATCCCAACTGCTGGGCTTTGGTGGCATACGCCTCTAATCCCAGCACTCGGGAGGCAGAGGCAGGCAGATCTCTGTGAGTTCAAGACCACCCTGGTCTACAGAGCGGGTTCCAGGACAGGCTCCAAAACAACTCAGAGAAACCCTGTCTTGAAAAAACCAAAAAAAAAGGGGGGGAGGGTCCCAACTGTAGGCTGGAATTCAGTATCACCAGGTTGCCCTCATACTCATAGGTGTCCTCCTGCCTCTACCTTCTGAGTTTGGGGATTGCCAGCATATAGAAATGAGTTGTTAAGAACTATCTGGGAGACCAGGTAGGGTGGTGCATGCCTTTAATCCTAGCACTCAGGAGGCAGAGGCAGGCAGATCTCTGTGAGTTCGAGACTAGCCTGGTCTACAGAGTGAGTTCCAGGACAGGGTCCAAAGTTACAGAGAAAGCCTGTCTCAAAAACAAAAACAAAAACTATCTGGGTCTGGACATTTCCTTGTAAAGGAGTAGCAGTTGGTTGTACTTTGGGTTATTGCACCATTGAAGCTGCTTTCATTGAAGGGGGACATTTTTAGGTAGAAAAGATAACCTGTTATAAATCTCTAATCTAAAGAGTATTTAGATTTTCCATTCCTTTAAAAATGTATTCCAGGAACTAGTAGTATGATTCAGTGGTCCTTTTCGTGCCCAGGGCATGAGAGTTCAAGCCACAGTGCCAAAGGGGAAAACCCTTTTTTTGTTAGTAGGTTTATTGAATATCTCCTGTACTCAGGCACCAGACTTTGCCCTAGGGCAACACCAGAGTCCTTAGTCCCTGTTGCAGTGAGGATACTACTTCACCAAGGACTGCAGTGTGTGTTCCAGAGGACAGTGATTGCAGGGAGGAAGAACCGGAAATGTTTGTGAATGAGTTAACGGAAACACCAGTGTGGCTTTAGGACAGACTCTGGATTGCTAGGTCCTTCAGCCCCGTTCTCCCTGCAGCTCCCCACACCTCTCTGTGCTTAGCTTCCACTCCCCCTACTGCCCATTACTACCAGCTGTGGAGAAAGAGGAAAGTGCCCGCCTTAGGAGAGGTAAAGGTCCCTATTATAGACTTGGTCATTTCTATTTGCAAGATGCAACTTTTGTCTTCTAGCTTCTAGCTGGAGAAGTTGGCAGCATTTTTCAAAACTTGAGTTACAAAAGTCACCTTCATGTTGCCTTCAGAGAGCTGGAGCTAAAACATTGTAGTCTGAGCAAGTTCACTTTCGGAGTTTGCAAATTAGCTTCTTCGTGGCCTAGGAAGAGTGATTACAATGATTTAGGAGTGTTGATTGTGAGTGATGGTCACCCTCAAAAGTATGATATGCAGCCATCCCCTACCATGGCTCAGGTCGGGTAGCTTTCCAAAGCAACATAGCTTGTGGGAGCTGCAACTGGATCACAGCATGCAGTCACTTTGAAAGCCACTCTCAGAGCTGGAGAGATGGCTCAGTGGTTAAGAGCACTGACTGCTCTTTCAGAGGACCTGGGTTCAATTCCCAGCACCCACATGGCAGCTCACAACCATCTGTAATTCCAGTTCCAGGGAATCTGACACCCATGGTAAAACACCAATGCACATAAAATAAAATAAAAAAAAATAAATTGAAAGCCACTCCCCCTAAGGGTGTCACTCACGACTTCACAGTTTGCACTTCTGTGAGCCATTCACACAAGGATTTTGAATTTCATTTTCCCAGAAGTGGCCAGTTGCTGAGGTTGCCTTAGAAACTGGAGTTCACTGTTGTGGGTGTAAATTGTGTTTTGTATCAAGCTTTAAAAACAGAATTGGCCCTTTTGAAGCCATGACTTCTCAATTTACCAGATCCTCCTCCTGTTGTGGAAGTAAGCAAAGGGGGAAGTTAGTCAGAGGAAGCTAGACTCCTGTATGCTCTGGAAGGGAGACTGCTCTTGGCATTACCAAAGTCAGCTGTAGAGCTGACACCACAGGAAGGGTGCTGCCCCCCCATCCCCCACCCCCACTTCTCGTCTACGAAGCATGATGGCTCAGCAGCTGGAGACTCAGAAGCCCTCGTTCTGAAGTGCAGTGTGGAAGGGTGGCTTTCCCTGCATTCTCTTGGGTTTGTCTGGAGTCTTGCTGTGGAGTGAGGAAATCTAAAGGTTCAGGCTTCCATGCACATGTGTGTGTCCTGGCTACTTTCCCTTTCTAGAGTCCGTTTCCTTGTGGTGGGTTGCTCCATCTGTGAGCTGTCGCATGGGCCTGTGTCAGGTGCTATTTGTCGTTAGTGCTGAGCATGATGGGAGCTGGAGACTGAGAATTCAGGTTTCCAGGGCTGGAGAGATGGCTCAGCAGTTACAAGCATTTGCTTCTCTGATAGAGGAGCCAAATTTCATTCCCAGCACCCACATCATATGTCTCACAACTGCCCATGAGTATAGATCAGAGAACCCAGTGCCCTCTTCTGGCCTTCACAAACCCCACATGCATGTACACAAACCCACATGAAGACAGACAGACAGACACAGACACACACACACACACACACACACACACAAATACATAATAAAAATAAACTTTAAAAAAAATTCAGGTTTCCTAAGGTAGGAGCTAGACTGGCTCAGTGATTTGGGTCAACATGAACAAGCCAAGCCAATCACTGGTTTTTCTACTTTTCTCCCTCTTCTGTCTTTCATCCCACTTCCCATTCTTCCTTCACCCCAATCTCCCACTCAACATTTCCAACCAGGTATATCTTTGCAAAGAATCTCTTTGAAAATGGTTCCCTCAGTGACGTCGAATGGCACATCTATCAAGACTGGCATTCTTTTCTCCTGCAACAGTTTGCCAACCGGCTCTTGATACATGGCTTCATCTATCTCCAGGCTTCTCCCCAGGTAACTGAACCTAAAACCTTAGATGTTCAAACTGCATGAAATGTAAGAGCTGACCTCCTGTAAGCTTCTGGTTTCCTGGTTAGAGAAGTTAGTCTATGGGCCTCACCCAGTGAAGAGGGTATAGGCACACACCAATACTCCAGCACGAGCACCCATCCCCCAGGGCCTTCTGCAGCGGCGTGTTCAAGCAGTTGTCTGTGTAGAAGCAGCCCTCTTGGTGGAGAAACAAGCTAGAACACGCTAGACATTGTTTTTACAGCTCCAGGTTTGCGGATCGGACACTTGGACCTTCAGCAGTCTGCTCTAGCTCTTGCCTGTGTCGGGTCATCTGAGGCTCCAGTTTTCTGACTGGGGTATGAAGAAGGAAGGAGTGTTTCCTCCCTCATCCTCAGGCAGGAGGACTGCAGAAGTGTGTGCTTTGGCTCTGATTTTGGAGCCAGTTTGCCCACAGGATGATGTCATGACAGGAGCCCTCTGAAGACAGCATTGGCCCTTGGCTTCTGCTGACCGGTAGTAACCTTGGCTAGACCCTGGAAAGCTTGCCCCTGAAGGGGTCTTTCTCTATAAAGTAGATCTCCTGAAAGACTCGAGGGCAGGATTCCAAGTCAAGGCAAAACATTTTTTTTTTTTTGAGAGAGAGAGATACTGCTGTCAGCTTTTGAGAGATACTTCACGGGTATGATCAGATGCCAAGAGTGCCCATCGTTGCCGAAAGCAAGCCAGCTGTCTGCAGCTTGGGCCTGAGCTTATGGACAGAAAGGAGCCTGGGTGCACACTGAGCAGAGCTGAGAACAAGTGGGAGAGTTCCTTTCGTGTCACGTTACAGGGGTCCCAAGGAGAGGACTAGCGGGAAGGGCAGCCAGGAGAGAGGCTGCTGAGTACAGCTGGGTCTGTCTTCTGTCTCACTTTTTTTTAAAGATTTTTGTTTTGTATTTTAGTTTTTTATTTTATTTTGTTTGAGGAGGGTGTTTGGTTGGGTCAGTGCTTTTTTGTTTTGAGACGGGATCTCATTATGTCACTGTGAATTCTTTGGACTGGTCTAGACTCACAGAGACCCACCTGCCTCTACTTCTGCCTCCCAGGTGCTTGGCTTAAAGGCGTGCCCCACCATGCCTGGCTGCATTTCTTTTTTCCTCCTCCTCTTCTAACAGCTCTTCATCTTTGTGTGTGTGTGCTCAAAGTGTGGGTGCCTACATGCACAAGTATACAAAAGCCACAGTGCTTGAGTGGCAATCGGAGGACACTTGTGCTGTCCCTTCTCTCCTTCCCCCTCTCCATGGACTTCAGGGATGGAACTCAAGTCACCAGGCCTGCTTTGTACCAGGCTTTTTCTTTTGGAGCCACCAGCCAGCTCCCAAATCATGACACGGAGACTTAGTTATGAACGCTCAGCCTCGCTTATCTGGCTAGCTCTTCTAACTTACATTTGTCTGTTTCTCCTTATCCTCCTCTTTCCTTGTGGCTTTTTGCTTGCCTTCCTTCTGCGTGTCTTACTTTCATGCTTCCCCCCGTGTCTCGCTGGCTGGTGGCTGCCTGGCTTCTTGCCCCAGGCCTGTCCCTCCTTCTCCCTCATTCTCTCCTCTCTTCTCTCCTATTTATTCTCACTCACCAGTCCCTCCTATCCCTATTCTGCCTAGATAGTGATCAGTCAACTTTTTATTAGACCACTCAGGTGCCTTTGGAAGACAAGGTGAAACAAATGCAACACATCTTTACACAGTTTAACACACGTCCTTACATAGTTAAACAAATGCAGCATGCATAAATGTAACACACCTTTACACAATCAAAGTAATATTCCACAACCTAAACAAATGCAACACATCCTTACATAGTTATTATTCCACAGCAGTGCCTTTGCCTGCTGAGCCATTTTGCCAGCATCATCAGGACTTCTTGGTATAGTATGGGGAGTTCCTGAACTGTGATGCGAATCACATCAAGGAGTAAGAGATTCTGGGTGAAGTGTGAGGTTCAAATAAAATTGAACTAGATATTCTCATGGCCTGAGGACCGAGGAAACTCTTCTGTGAAGTGAAATGATTTGGTTAGCTGAGGCACGGTGCCTGACTGCTCTGAATAGAAGAGGCACATTGTGGGCCAGGCAGTGGTGGTGCACGCCTTTAATCCCAGCACTCTGGAGGCAGAGGCAGGCGGATCTCTGTGAGTTCCAGGCCAGCCTGGTCTACAGAGTGAGTTCCAAGACAGACAGAACTACATAGTGAGACCCTGTCTTGAAAAAAAAAGAGGCACGTTGTGAAGATAGGTGTGTTATAGGTGGAAAGTAGTCCCTGAGTGAAAAAGAGGAGCCTTCTCCCACAGGGTGGGAGAGGGGTGCTCTCCTTCAGTGAGTGTGACAGGTGGAGATGTAGGTGGAGTTAAGAGGAGGCGTTTCCTCTTCGCGTGATTTCCCATGGGAGCCATTAACCAGCTGAGGCTACTCCAAGGAAAAGCAGTCTGAGGCAGAGGTGGACAAAATGATACCAGCGCTCTGAGTAAGAGAACAAGGCAGCAAAAGCAAAGTCATGACTTGTGGTACCCAGAGAAGACATACAGATACATTGAGACTGCAATGTAACAGCAGGGGGTTTGTCTTTTAGGTTTGTTTGGAAAGACTGTCCCAGAGAGCCCGAGTAGAAGAGAAAGGCATTGAGCTGGCCTATCTTGAACAGCTGCATGGTCAGCATGAAGACTGGTTTATTAACAAGACTACCAAGTGAGTATCTTACAGGCAGGCAGAGGCCTCCATCACCATGCTAAGCACAAGCTGAACACACAGCCCAGAACTGCAAGGATTCAGAGGGAAGTGCCCAACATCTGTCAGCTAGGAGATGTTATGTCAATACAACCCACACATCCCAAGGGGCATCTGGTGGATTCCCTCCCTCCCTCCCTTTTTTCCTCCCTTTTCCCTAGATTGTATCCTGTTATGAATGCTTGCCATAACTGGCTGAGGATGGAGGACTGAAATTTTTTAGAAAAATGTTCATTTTAATTGACATTTTTAGTCTCTGCCTGCCCTCATTCAGGCTCGGTTTGCTCACTTTAAATGTTTGGAGTGCTGACTTCAGTAGCAGTTTCGGGACTAGAGAGAGTCTCAGCCTTCCACTTTGCAGGCATCTTACTGACTAGTTAGTGTGTGGGTAAGTGACGTCACCCTGGTGTTTCTGTCTTGCTGCTCCAGGCTCCACTTCGAAGCTCTGCAGCATGTGCCAGTGCTGGTGCTGAATGTCAGTGACGATTTCTCTGAAAATGCCGCCAAACAGGAAGAGCTCATGAGACAGGTGGGCAGACCCTAGGCTTGTGGGGGTTCAGTGCTGTGCGTTCGTCTTCCTGGTCTCTATGTCTGTCCTTTGATGTGTACTTCAAATTGCATTTCACACTCCAAAGCCCTGGGATGTCACCTAAGTTACAATAGAACCCCCAGCTCCGAGTGTACTGACTCTTAGCGTCTGCTGGCCAGCTAACTGCCCCTCTAAGGTGTTCTACAGTAAGGAACAGAAGACATGGGTTCTGTGCCCACTTGGTGCTGTCTGACCCTGGGCAGCTCTCATTTCCTCCCTCATAAGTGCTCATGGGGCTGGAGACACACTGAGGGGAGTGTTGAAATTGTGCAGTGTAACATTGATCTTCTTCTTCTGCAGGTAAACACCTTTATAAGGAACCTGTAAACAGTAATTACTCATCTTGGCTATGGTCTGGTTCCACTCGCTGAAGCCAGCAAATGTTGACCTTCCATCCATGTTGCTGTGTGCAGCCCCTGGCCCCTCGGTCATCCCCTCAGTCATCCCCTCGGTCATCCCCACAGTTGGGTGTGTGCTGTCTTCCTGTCTTCACACTGCTGTTGTCTTTTTTTTTTTATCTCAAGCACTTTAAAATAAAACTGCCTTAAGTTGTTTTCTAATCCAGTTGTTCATTTATTTCAGGATATATGTATTGATACGTGTTCTCAACTCCATAATAGATAGCAGTTTTCACCTAAGAAAAGTCTTAGCCTTTCTTCATCAACGGCTCCTGTGTGATCACGTGTCCTGATAATCCAGGACAGGGACTGTCCCGGAGCCACCAGCCTTACATGAAGTGGGTGCCTCCTGTGCACCCCAGAATGGAAAAACAGAGTGCATACTCCAAGGAGCTTCTTTAGCCCTTCCTATCCTCAGTTTCTAGCACTGAGGAGAAGGAATGAGGGAGTTAACCCCAGTCCTGGGGCTAGAGAGTTTGCCCAGAAGTCAGGGAGATAATAGCTCTGACATTTAGGGTCTGGCTGTCTGGTCTTTGCTTACCGTCTGTGAGCTTCAGGCAGCACTCAGGAATGAGGCTCACAGCAGCAAAGACAAAGTGTAACTTGGTGCTGCTCTCTAAGCACCAAGTGTGATTTGTTGAGGGAAGGAAAGCTCATAGATGTATAGAATTGAAATGTTCCATTGCAAGAAGCCTAGGTCAAGATTTACCAGGAGCACTAGGGCCCTCTATAGTTCAGGCACACGAGACACCAGTGAGCCAGGATTTAGTGTCTTGGGAAACAGAAATTTTTATTTATTTATTTACTTTGTGACAGGGTTTCTCTGTGTAACTTTGGAGCCTGTCCTGGAACTCGTTCTGTAGACCAGGTTGGCCTCAAACTCACAGAGATCCACCTGCCTCTGCCTCCCGAGTGCTGGGATTAAAGGTGTGCACCACCACTATGCTGCAAACACAGAAATCTTTACCATCCCTTATGGTTTGAGAAAGTGTTGGATGTGTTACTGAGAAATATATGAGGCTTTCAGTAACACATCCAACAGTTTCTTTATCCCATGTTAAGAAAATATTTGCTTTGTGTTGCTGCAATAAACACCAATGACCAAAAACAACTTTGAGAGGAGAGGGCTCCTCTTGGCTCACTGGTGACACTCCATCATCAAGGGAAGCCAGTGGGGGAATGCTGCTTGCTGGATGGTGGGGGCTCGTGGTCAGTGAGCTTTCTTACACAGCCCAGACCTACAGTGAGCTGAGCCCTCCCACAGCAATCAGGAATCAAGAAAGCGCTTCACTGACGTGC
Organism: Mesocricetus auratus; assembly: GCF_017639785.1. Lineage (NCBI taxonomy): Eukaryota > Metazoa > Chordata > Mammalia > Rodentia > Cricetidae > Mesocricetus > Mesocricetus auratus. Next base: position 145,127,264 of record NW_024429266.1, on the reverse strand, counting down.
TCACAGGCAATGTGGTGAAGGCAATTACTCAGTTGAGGTTCCCTCTTTAGGGTTTCTCTAGGTTTTTGTCAAGTTAACAGCTAAAGTATGACATAGGCATATTAATTCATTCATTTAAATTGTGCAAGTCAGAGTCTTATTTTATGTAATCAGAAGGTTGTATATCCAGCACCAAATTCTAGAACATCTCATTCCCCCAAGAAGAAAGCCTGTTCCCTCCTCCCCAGTTGTCTCCTGCCTCCAGCCCCCGGCTGCCACAGCTCTACTTTCTTTGTGTATAGATTGATGACCAATCTTGTGTGAATAGATTTTCCATGTGTAGTCTCTGACTCACTTCTATTGCTCAGCATCATGTTCAGAGGTTCAACCAGATTGTAGCATGCATCCACACTTCCTTTTTATGACTAAGCAACATCTTTTATGGCTGTGACACACTTTGTTTATCCATTCGTGGGAATCTGCCATTTTCATTGTTGCCAGCCCCATGCCCATAGAGTGCTGCCTCATTGTACTTGTGACAGCATGCCTTAGAGGGCTGATGATGCCAAGTATCTTTTGTGGTTCATAACCCTCTGAGTATCTGATTTAGAAAAGTGTCTGTTCACACCCTTTGCCCTCTTTTTGGTTGAATTATTTAGCCTCTTAATGACTTATAAGAGTCCTCTTGGTATTTGGGGTATGTTTCCTATCAGAGAAATACATGACTTAAAATTATGTCTCTCGCTCTGTTGCCTTTTTTTTTTTTTTTTGGTTTTTTGAGACAGGGTTTCTCTGTATTGTTTTCGAGGCTGTCGGTCCAGCCTGGCCTCGAACTCACAGAGATCCGCCTGCCTCTGCCTCCCAAGTGCTGGGATTAAAGGCGTGCGCCCAGCTCTCGCTCTGTTGCCTTTTTAAAAAAATATTTTTAATGATGTGTGTTAGGGTGGGTTGGGGGTGTACATTAGTACAGGTACCTATGGGGGCCAACAGAGGGTGTCAGATTCTCTGGAACTGGAGTTTGAGGTGGTTGTAAGCCACCTGACATGGTGTTGGGACCCCGGCTCCAGGTCTGTAATAGAAGCAAGGGCGGTCAACTGCTAGGCCATCTTCTCAGCTCCTTTACCCACCCCCACTTTTTGAAACAAGTTCTCATGGGGCCCAGGCTGACCTTGAACTCTGTAGCAGAGGATAGCCTGGAACTCTTGATCCCTTTGCCTTAAACCTCCTGAGTACTAACAGTAGGTTTTGGCAGTGTCTATTGAAGCAAACAAATCTTGTGTTTTGACAAAACTTACTTGTTTATTTTTGTTGTTTGTGCTTTTGTGGTTATATCTAAAAGGCCAAATAACCTAGGTTCACTGATGTTGACTCCTGTGTCTTTATTGTTGATGGGGGATGTCCTTCTGTATGCTGTTAATATGTTTCTCTAATTGGTTGATAAATAAAACACTGATTGGCCAGTAGCCAGGCAGGAAGTATAGCTGGGGCTACCAGATTCGAATTCTGGGAAGAGAACGCAGAGAGGGCCTGTGAGAGAGAGACCACGTAGCTACCGGGAAGATAGGATGCCAGGCATTCTCTGGTAAGATAAGGCCATGTCGAAATAAATAGACTAATATTTATAGGTTAATAATTAAGAGAAAGCTAGCCAATAAGAAGCCTAAGCCATTGGCCAAACAGGTTATAATTAATATAAGTCTCTGTGTGTTTATTTGGGGCTAAATGGCTGGGGGACCAGGTGGAACAGAAGTTTCCATCTACAAATGGCATCCAATATGGGACATGAACCCACAACTCTGAGGTAAGAGTCTCATGCTCTACCAACTAAGCTGTGGTCCATGCTGAGTGAGTTTTTGCATCTAAGGAGAGGGCCCAGCCTTTTTTTTTTTTTTTTACATGACTTATGGTTGTCCCAAAACCATCTAATAAAGTCTCTTCCCTGCCCTGTTGACTTGCCTTGCACTCTTATTGAAAAACTGTTACTTGATCCTGGTTTGGGTTGCTGCTTCAGGCTTTGGAAAGGAAACTCAGCATTTTCATTCATTCAACTTTGACGGGCCCAAGTACTGAATCCACACTTCTATTTCCAGGAGCCACTGTAGTAGAAATGAGCCATAGACTAGAGTGGGAACACTGGCTCCTCACATATCATCAGACATCCCCAAGTGTCAGCCATATGTAAGGTACCCAGGAGAGAACAGTGAGGGGACAAAGCATGTGTCGTCTGATGGGTGACAAATACAAAAGTGCCCATGTAGTCAGCGCTTCAGAAGAGGTACAGCTGTGAGGGCCTGTGAAGACCCAGAGTAACCTGGACAGCCTCTCTGAGAAATGGGGTGGCTGTTTGGGTACCACGCCTTTCACTCAAAGAGGCTTAAGACCAGATGCAGAAAGTAAATTGATAGTTTTGAAAATGCACTCCTGAGCTGGGCATGCTCAAACACACCTTTAATCCCAACACTTGAGACAGTAGCAGGTGGCTCTCTCTGAGTTCAAGGCCAGCCTGGGCTACATAGTGAGACCCTGTCTCCGGGGAAAGAAAAAACCCAGCAACCCTCCTGGGGTAGAGGGCAGCAGTACTGGAGAGATAGCACAACACTTACAGTACTCCCTGCTCTTCCAGAAGACCTGAGTTCAGTTCAGTTCTGCCTCCCCCATCAGGCAGCTCACAACTGACTATAACCCTAGCCTCCAAGGGTTCTGACACCCTCTATTGGCCCCTGTGGTCATCAGGCAGGCATGTGGTGCAGTGATATACACACATGCAAAGCACTCACACGTAAAATAATTTTTTTTGGTTTTTTTGAGACAGGGTTTCTCTGTAGCTTTGAAACTCACTTTGTAGACCAGGCTGGCCTCGAACTCACAGAGATCCGCCTGCCTCTGCCTCCCGAGTGCTGGGATTAAAGGCGTGTGCCACCAACGCCTTTACGTAAAATAATTTTTAAAATAAAAAACTCAGTCCTCAGCCAGGAGTAGTGGTACACTCCTTTAATCTCAGCACTTGGGAGTCCGGGAGGGTAGTTGGGTGTATATGGTTGAATCCAGGCTAGATAGGAATACACAGTGAGACCTCATCTCAAAAACAAAACCAATAAAACAGTCCTCTTGACTTTTTCAGCCTTAAATCTTGGTATAATGATAATTCACATGTCTTGCCTTTTAGAATATATAACTGTCAAGCAGAATGTAGTGGCACATGTCTGTAATCCCAGCACTTGACAGATAGACTCTGAAAACTCAGAACTTTGAGGCTAGCCTGGGCTGCATAAAACATGTTCTAAAATAAAATCATGTGTATTAAACTATATATTAATATATACAGATCATTAAAATCATATACATACATGCATACATATATAAATTGGAGAGCCCCCAACAGTCTAACCTACGTAAAATATTAGACATTTTTCCAATTTGGTAGCTGAGTACATCTGTGGAACTAGACACTTTAGTGAGGATTAGTAACTATGAACCTTCATTACAACTGGGGGGTCAGGATGGAGCCAGCAGAGATGGGTTAGGAAGCCGGACACAGTAGCACACACCTGTAATTCCAGCACCTGAGAGACAGAGGCAAGGAGGACCAAGAGTTGAGGCCATCCTCGGCTATGTAGTGAACTTGAGGCCAGCTTAGAGTGCATGTACATGAGACCTTGTCTCAAACAGCAATAATAATAGATGGGGTGCTCTTGGAGTAGGAGTTACACTGAGGCTAAGCATCGCTTAAGTGGTCTGCCTAAAATGGTTCCTGTCCAGCACTGGGGTAGCCTGGTAGCTCTTCTCACCCAGGTTTGGACCAGCTCTCAGAGTCAAGTAACAGATTAGCCCATAAAATAGTGGTGCTTCCTCACAGACTGTGGTATAGTGCAGCACACCACTCTGGAACTGTTTCTAATGTGGACCATGGTTGTGAAAATTCTCAGCCATTGGAAGGGAAGAGGGAAGAGCTTCAGGTGAGGAGGGCGGTTCTATGAAAACTCACGGTTCCTGGGAAAATGAGCAGGAAATACCTTGCAGTGTCAAGTTAGGACTGCCTCACCCTTCTCTGGCTCACTTTCTTCTCGAACCTTTACCCTTTGCTGGGCTTCTAGCCCCCCCACCCCCACACACACTTTCCCTTAGTTGATTGAAGTGCTTGTATCCCTTGGTCTATCCACGACTCACTCATTTTTTCATCTGAGTGATCAGGTATTTGTTTTCTGATGTTGCCATAAACTTACATAGACATGTACACATGGATTTTTAAAAATACTTACTTTAAAGTAGTGTCTCCTGCAAAATGACCGTCAGGCTCCTCGCCTACGAAGAAGCCTCTGTTGTGGTTTAGTGACTGTACCTCTGTCCTGTCAACAGAATTTGTGCTCTCCTCATTTCCGCATGTGCCTTGTGCACTGAAGAATTACCCAGAGTCTTTCATAGCAAACAGAAGCAAGTTACTGTGAGGTTTAAGTTGCAGGGCCCAGTGCTCGCAAGGACCAAGTGTGTCTGTTGAGAAAATGGTTTCCCTGTATCTAGTGGACTTTAAGAGAAACACTTAAAAACAGGAAGAGGATTCATTCACTGCTTCTCCAAAGGAATGGCAAATAGCCATGACAGATGGAGTTTTCAGAGCCAAAGCCTCTACTGGGAACCAGAGAGCTGAGATAACTTCCTATGTGTGTATGTTTTGAGACAGGGGCTTACTCCATAGCCCAAGCAGGCCTCAAACTTGTGATTCACCTACCCTGGCCTCCAAAGGTGTCACAGAGGGTCTCACTCTGAATGCTGCCCTGGAGCCCAGGATATAGCCCAGACTGACTTTAAACTCTCAGTAATCCATCGCCTCAGTTCTTTCAAGTGCTGGGACTGTATTATGAGCCACAATGCCCTGGCCTGGGGTGGTTTTTGTAGATTTGGTTGGCTTGGCCTATACGGATTGTTCCTGTGTGATTCACTAGAGCTAAAATGAATTGACTCCATATACATAACCCTACAGAACAGCTATGAGGAAGGACAGCATGGGATATGTCCTACTCCCAGGTTCAAAGAAGAGAGCGCTGGGTGGTTGGGAGCAGACCATGTACTTGGGTGTCTGTGGTCAGTCATCCCTCTGGCCTTTCCAGCTGGAAGACTTGGAGCCTCTAACCCTCCTCTCACTCACCCCACCTTCCAGGCAACCACCTGTCACTTCCCATTTTCTGATTCTCATACTGCTGCCCTGAACCTCATTCCCACCCAGACTCCTCTTCTGTGACTTTCAAATCCCAGTTCCATAGGGCAACACACACGTGACCTTGTGGGGACCTCCAGAACAGGCCTCTGGGCCCAGGGTACCCAATCATGTACATGGTCATCAAAGCCCTCCTGTTCTCCTACGTGCCTGTGGCTTGGGTTGCCGTTGCTGATGTCGCTCACTCCCCTGGGATGCCCTTGCACCTCCAAGCCCTCCGTCATAGCAGCAGCATCTTCAGAAGGCCTGGCCCACTCCCACCCCAGCTGGCCCAGGTGCTCTGCTTTGTATTCCTGTCCAATACATTTATCTTATGATTCCATGAATACCTCTTTCTTCACACAAAGTATATCACAAACATTTGTATTTTATTTTATTCTATGTGTGTAGGTGTTTTGCCTGTGTGCATGTCTATGTACCAAGTACATGCAGTCAGTGCCCTTGGAGGCCAGAAGAAGGTCAGACACCCCCCCCCACACACAAACATACACAGTACTAGCGTTACAGTTATGAGCTGGCTTGTAGGGTGCCAGGAACAGAACCTCCATCCTCTTGAAGAACAGTGTATGCTCTTAACCACTGAAGCATCTCTCCAGCCCCCAGAAGACATTTTGTTTGGTTTTTGTAGACCTGACTGTCCTTGAACTCAGAAAGAACTGCCTTTGCCAAGCTTGATCTTCTGCATGGACTGGGCATGAGCCGCCACACACAGCTCTGTTTGTAGCTCCAGTGCTCAGCCCACAGACATGACTAATTCAGGAAGGGCAAAGGGAAAGAAGAAAAGGAGAAGCAGGCAGAGCATGAGAAAGGGCCCCTTGTAGTAAACAATGCAATGCCCTCTGGCTATTACCTCTTCCTGCTGCCAGCTCCGTGCTATGGGCCTGCTACCCCAAGACTGTGAGCAGACTCTAGGTGAGACCGTGTAACTGAGATCTTAAAGCACATGGCAGAAATAGAAGATGAACAGAAGAGAACACTCGGGGCACTTGGGAGGAAGCTCAGCTGATAGAGTGCTTGCCTGGTGTGCACAAGGTCCTAGGTCTGGTCCCTGCATGGAATACTGCCAGGTGTGGTAGGGCATGTCTGTAGTCCAAGCACTCAGGAGGTGGAGGCAGGAGGATCAGTTCAAGGTCGTCCTCAAGCACATAGTGAATTGGAGGCCAGCCTGGGCTACATGAGATCCAGCCTCAAATAAGAAAGAAGGGAATGAGAAGAGAATGGAAAAATGAATGAGCCTTGGGATTCAACTCCTAGACACCCCATTCCCAGATGACGCTAAGGAGCACCTTTAGAACATGAAGTACCTCAGTGGAGACTGCAGAAGACAAGAAGAGCCTGGGCCCTGACCCTGGAGAAATGCAGCATCAACCCAGTGTAACCCAGCCCTAAATTCTTTTATATGAAAAAGACAAAAGCTTGTAAGCCACTCTTGTGCAGAATTTGGCTGTCCTGTACACCTAAGATGGTATATCTTGGGGGTGGTGTTCATGCAGTGTCTTGTGTGATTTGGAGTCCTGCTTGCAATGCATGTGGGTGTCAGGTTGCCTACAACTGAGGATCTCCAGCAAATGTTACCCCATAGTGAAGAACCTCTGTACATGGTGGTAGCTGGCATAAGAAACCAGGCAAAGGGAGTACCCTTAGGCAAGTCCTTGAACCTCTCTATTTTAAGTTTCACGCCTTATAAACTAAGACAACCTTCAAAGTCTGTGTCACTCATGTTCAAATATTGGCTTTATGAATGAGGAAGTGGAGTAGATGGAGGACTTGGGTTTAAACAAGGAAACCCGAGTGCAAATCCTGGCTGGTTTTTTAGTTTGAGCTTCTGTTTTCTTAAAGCTGCAAGCGAAGTAACTTTGCAAGGGGATTTCAAGGATTACAAACCCAGATAATAAACGGTGTTGGTAGGTGTGGATGAACAGAGAGTCAGAGAGAGCTGGACAGTTCTTGGAGACTCTATGCAAGCTTCGCAGAGTAAGGAGAGGAATGGGTGGACAGGTAATGGGAAGGCCATCTCAGGCCAAGTGAGTGAGTGGCATGGGCGAGGTAGGGGATAACAAGAAGGGACACTGTGGTCCTGATGGGGCTGCCAGCTCACCCTAATAGAGAAACATAAAGGACCCAAATGAGAGCTACTCCTTGTGTCACATGGCATTTGAACAGGGTAGCAGGATCTTCAGTGCAAAAGTTGTGGGCCAGTGTGATGGTTCATTGGGAAAAGGTGCTTGCCACCAAACCTGATGAACTGAGTTAGATTCCCAGGACCCACATAGTGGAAGGAGAGAAGCAGTCTCAGCAAATATGTCTTCTGGTCTTCACTCTTGCACCCCACCCCCACATTTGTGAAACAGGACACACACATAGGATAAATAAACTTAATTTTTTATAAAAGAGATGGGGGAGTACTAGAGAGATGGCTCAGTGGTTAGGAGCACTGGCTGCTCTTGTAAAAGACCCAGGTTCAGTTCCCAGCATCTGGTGGCTCGCAACCACCTGCAACTACCGCTCTAAAGGATTCAGTGCTTGCTTCAAGCCTCTTTGAGCACTGTACTGCACACACATCATTCACAGACATGCATGTAGGCAAAAAACAAAACACATACATAAAAATCTCAAAACAAATAAAAATAAAAGAAGACTTGGGGTTCAGGTTTGCAATATAAAGCATGGAAAGGGCAGGGTTCTAGGCAAAGTCCCAGATGTCCTGGAGCAGGGAGACCAGGAAGCTGGAAAACACGGAAATTCTGAGGTTTTTGTTAGTCCTCCAGAAAGGAGACCAGGGCTGGTCCCTCAGTCACTGCTGAACCCTTGTCTGCTGCCTCGGCAGCGCCTTGCAGGCTGTGTCTGAGGTCAGAGCAGGCTGCTTGGTCTAGAAGGGGCCTGTGAGGTCCCTTGGTCTACCTTGCAAAGGGGTAGGCATTGGACTTGCTCAGAAGGTGAAGGGCTGGACGAGGAGGCCAGCATTCACTGCAGCTTCCTCCCCGCCTAGGGGCTGGCTGGGTGCCCTGAGTGTGCCCTTAGATGACCTGGGACTGGTTCCATAGCCAGGAAGTTGGGTTTAAGCTGGGTTTTTTGTTGTTGTTGTTGTTGTTTTGCTCTGTCTTTTAAAGCTGGGGTTCTGCTGCTCCAAAAGGCTTTCTGTCCCATCTGTGGACCCTTACTTTCCCTAGTGTTTGCCAGCAGGGAATCTACCACTTACTCTGTGCCTCTTGTCAGACCAGAGTGCAAGGCTTTAAGGATGCCAGGTACGGAGACACATAGAGAAGCAGGGTGGCTCGTAAGGAGTTTTCCCCGGTAGGGTGGAGGCATGGCTCAGCAGCTAAAAGCACGTCTTGCTCTTGCAGAGGACCTGGGTTTGGTTCCCAGCACACACTTGGTGGCTCACAACCATGCAGAACCCCAGGTCCAAGGTACCTAGTGCACCTCTTTTGACCTCTGAGGGTACTAGGCATCTGTGTGCTACACATAAACACATTAAAAAAACTTTTTTTAAAAAAGGAATTTTGTTTTGTTGTTTTGTTTGAGACAGGGTTTCTCTTTGTAACAGTCCTGGCTGTACTGGAACTTACTTTGTAGACTTAGCTGATTTCAAACTCACAGAGATCTGCCTGCTTCTACCTCCCGAGTGCTGGAACTAAAGGCGTGCACCACCACCCAGCTAAGGAAATAAAGTTTTAAAACCAGAATCAGCTGGGTGTTGGTGGTGCAGGCCTTTAATCCCAGCACTTGGGAGGCAGAGGCAGATAGATCTCTGTGAGTTCGAGACCAGCCTGGTCTACAAGAGCTAGTTCCAGGACAGCCTCCAAAGCCACAGAGAAACCCTGTCTGGAAAAATCAAGGGGGGAGGGGTTACTTAGGCACTGTCCTTATGTTCCATGCCTGGGCTGTCAACATGAATAATCCATCCCAGAATATCTGCTTTTGTCCAGTGTCGATGATTAGTGTGTGCCTTTGGACACAGTCCAGGCTTAGCCCCACTAATGGGTAAAGAATTGCTATGGTTTCTCCTTGATCATATGTGTAGAAATAGCAAATTTCTAACTAGTGTATTAAGCAGGATTTATTAGTCCCAAAGAGGCTACTGTTTCCCAGACGTCTTTTCAGGATTCCTTCAGAGTCATTCTGTGGGTCCCTGTAGAGTTGGACTGTGTTTACCATTCAACAAGGATATACCAGGTAGCTGTGTGCTGGGCTTTGGAGTCTGATGGGTAGCAGGACACATGAATGTCACAAGTGACATCTTTATTTAAAAAAATAAATGTCTTACATCTGCTTGACTATACCTTCTTCTTTTGTGTGTCTCTCAAAATTATTTTTGACTGCTTTCTAAAATTAAGCTCTCCTTCAAAAGATAGAGAATAAAATGACTGTTTGGGAATATTCAGAAAAACGTCGCTTAGACAGAAGCAATCTCAAAAGAGGAATTCCTGACAGATCTTAAGCTATGGTAAGACTTTCCCAAGGACATGACTTAGATAAGAATATTTATTTGAGGGCATTTTAAAAATGCAAAAGCACATTTTTATGAGAACCAGTTTTGGCTCCTGGAAGCCAGCCACCTTTCAAAGTAGGAATGACCAAATGGCCTGACCCAACCCACATCTGTTGGCTCTTGTCCACTGCCATGAGTCCTCTGGCTAGGACTGCCCTAGGCACCCATGTGTGTGACAGCACCTGTCCAAGGAACTCCAAGTTAAATGAAGGTACAAGATTGACAGAGTTTAGTAAGAAATCCGTGGTTGCATGACTTCCCATGTTGCCGAGGTTATTCCGTTGATCAGAGAGAATTGCTGCTACTCAGATTCTCAGACTTTAACAAGAATATTCTGTATGATTTCTGGAAATTAATACTTTCATTTATGCTCTCCTTCAATTACAGCTTTTGCAGCAGACATTAAACCCTCCCATTTTGTAGACATCCAAACCGAGATTCAGTTAGGCAGGTCATCTAAAACATGTAGCCAGAGACCACTGTATCTAGTCGAGCCGGAAAGCTGCAGACCTCAAAGGCCTACCATGCCTACCCCAACTGGCTCCTGGAGGCATTGGTTTCCAGCCTGGCTGACATGAGAGACTGTCCCTTAAGCTCAGAGCTGGATGTAACCAACACCACTATGGGATGGAGCACTCTAGTCCTTTCAACAAGAATCTGGGAAAAGGGCCTGCACACTGGGGTTCTGGTAAGTTCTATGCATGAAATCTCAGTCACTCTATTAGACCAATCAGAATTTGCTTCCTTTTATGAGGAACTATTTAAAGGCATTGATGCTCCACTTGTCATTACATGTGTGTGTATGCATTTGGTGTATGTACATGTATGTGTGTTCACATACATGTGTATGCACATGTGTACATGTGTATAGAGACCAGAGGTCAATGTCAAATGTCTTCCTCAGTCACTCTCCACTTTATTTATTTGTTTATTGTGACCGTGTCTCACTATGTAGCTCTGGCTGGCCCAAATAGACAAGGCTAGCTTCAACTCATAGAGATCTACCTGCCTCTGCCCTGCGACCCCCTTCCCCAAGTCTGGGATCAAAGGCATGTCCCTCCACACCTGCCTTCCATCTTGGCTTATTTAGTCAGTCAGTTAGTCGGTTAGTTAGCTGTGTGTGTGTGTGTGTGTGTGTGTGTGTGTGTGTGTGTGTTTGCACTTAAGTGCAGGTGTCTATGTAAATCACAGAAGGGCAGCAGAGCCCCTGGAGCTGGAGTTATAGATCACTGTGAGCTTTTCAGTGTGGGGGCTGGGAACCCAACTCAAGTCCTCTGTAAGAACAGTCTGTGTTCTAACTACTGAGCCACCTCTATCTCTATAGTCCACTAACATTTTCATTCTCCAGATAGATCGTAAACTGGGAAGTGAGTTCCAAATGCTTAACATAACCTTAAAAATATTTTATAACCTCTAAGTGCCTACACTTCCTAGAAAGTGGTACATACAAATCTAGGTACACGATTCCTCATAGAATATCTATTTATAACCCCTAGCCCCTAGAAACCTAAATGTTCAATATTAAAGAACAATGGAAAATGTAAGAGAATTATGGAATATGAATGCATTGGACAGCTATTCTATTTTATTAAATACTCCTTCATTGGTCCTTGGTGTTTCCTCTCTGGAGTTCTTTCCTTCTTGCCTGTTAGGCATATAGTATGTTTCCTGTTCAGTTTGTTTGGCAAATCTTTTATCTTTTAATTAAGGCTGTTGATGTAAAGTAGTATTTGATTGTACACTTAGAAATATTACCTACTACAGTAAACACCCAGCTCATTTTATTCTGTGGCTCTCAGAGTCAGTACCTGCTTACATGGAAACCGTTTGTCTGGTTAAGTAGGATTGTATTGCTCTGGACAAAGAAACAGTTTGTCTCCTTCAGAAATCCAGCTCCCAAATGGTCAAGACAGCATTACTGTAACAATATACATTCCTTAACTGTAACACACAGAATAATGCAAAACCACATTGGTTGTCCCCACCCTTGTAGAGCAAAACATTTGACAAAGCAAACAATATGCCACCAAAGACTGCCCCACCTCTACACTAACATAATGCAACTCTTTCTGTTCTAAATTTGAAAACAAGGTGGGGGCTGGAGAGATGGCTCAGAGGATAAAGTGCTTGTGTGCAAGCTTGGAACCCTGATCTGGGATCCACAGCACCCATGTAAAAGACCCAGAGGGCGTGCTCCTGGAATTCCAGTGCTAAGACAGGCACAGGAGGATCTCGGGGGTTTGCCTGGCTAGCTAGCTAGCTACTCTAGCCAATCAATGAACTCCAGTTTAGCAAGAGTCTCTGTCCTTAGCAGGGTGATTGACTAGATACAGATATACTCTCCGCATAAAGAAATTATTTGTGTTTTATTTGATGTTCAAATTCAATTGAACATCTTACATCTTATTTGCTACGTGTGGCAACCCTAATCCTGAAGTTTTTGCCTGTGTTGACATTGGTGCTCATCTCCAAGAAATGCCCACAGGAAGCCCACTTCTGATATCCCACATAAAGCAGCTTACCTGCTTGCTTCCAGAGAAGTCTCTTGGCCAAGGGCAGCCTCCTTGTGCCCCACAAGTCTTTTTCAGCTTCCCCTGTATTAATTACCTGCCATAGAAGTGAGTAACAGCATCTCCACCAAAGCAGCTTCCAGGCTTTCTTCACCTCTTCCTTCTAGCAGCAGCGAGGTTCCTTGTTGGTCTGTGGATCTGGGCAGGACCTGCTAACTGCCTGTCAGTGCGGCCCACCATGTGGTGCTGTTTGGGTATGGGTAGCCAATCTTACTTGTCTTGTGGCCTCTTCATGTCTTTGACACCCTGCTTCCTGTCCTACAGATTTTGATTCATTACTTCTTTGATTTTCTACAAGGTGACATTAACATTCACATTGTATTGTAGTCTGGAAAGGCAGTGGGTCATAGCTTAGTCTTGTCACCGTTAATCCAGTCCTACAGAAGACATGAGTAGACATGGTGACATGGGCTGGTGACTTCCATCCCTGGCTCAGAACATGAAAGGTACAGTGTGACAGGATCCAATGTCTCCCCCAGGAACAGTGCTAGAGTGGCACCTATGACTGGATCTCTTGGTATGAGCACTTTTGGAAGTTCTCCTCCCCGTTCATCGAGGAAGGTCTGTGTTCTTCTGATGTCAGCTAGTATCTCCATCTTCATCCACAAAGGTCTGCTTATATCTATCTAGTTCAGCTTCTGACCAGCAGTTCCAGGGCCTGCTGAGATACTGCCCTGCTTCAAATTCATGGCTTGTTCTTTGAGAAGCAGGAATCTGAAACTAACTCCCAGACTCTGCTGAAGACAGCCCTACTGATACCCAAAAGCTCAGTGAAATCTAGGACATTTCAATCAGGTAGAGAATCACAGAGTGAAAGGAACACAGAGCAGAGAGTCTGAGAGGTGACAAGTCTAGGACGGCTTAGTTTTGATTGACCATAAAAAGAAGGGAACCAGGCTAGGTGGTGGTGGCACACATCTTATTCCCAGCACTCAGGAGGCAGAGACAGGCAGATCTTTGAGATCAAGGCCAGCCTGGTTTACAGAGTGAGTTCCAGGACAGCCAGGATGACAAAGAGAAATCCTATCTCAAAAAACCTTATGCCCAGCACCTGGCTACCCAAGTAGTATGTACTACCACTTTAAGTGACACACAGTGCTTTCATTGATTATTGATATGTGAATGTTGGCTGTCGTGATTACATATGGTTAAAACATTGTAAGATCATTTCTCTGTGAAGTTGGAGGAGGAGTCAAGGAATTAGCTGAGGACAGGAGGGTGGGCCAGCTGAGTGCCTACTGTATACCAAGGTCTGAGACAGGGCTTTTGCATAGGGTGGCTCATTTGGTCACCTTGCAAATGTGTATCATTATTGTGGTCTTTGCATATGGGAAGTAGGATGTGACTGAACCTCACACAGTCACAAACTAATTCCTCGAGGATCCAGAATGGGAACTCAGGCATCTAGAGGAAGCATCTCCGTGTATAGGGAGAAGGGGTAATGTCATAGATGGGCATGGTAACTGAATGGGAAATGTAGGATCCTCTAGGGACCCTAATGACTGGTGTTCCTGCACTGTGGCTCAAGAGGAATATCAGATATAAGAAGATTGGTATGTCCAAGTCTCAAGGCAGACACGTCCTGCCTACAGAAGATGGCATGGGGAGACATGGAAACCAGATCACATCAGATCACAGGGACAAATAGTTTTCTGTAAAGTCCCTTCACACACAGGCAGGTGAGGGTTCAACAGGTCAAAGTGCTTGCCTGATGACTCGAATAGAGTCCCAGAATCCACAGTGGAAGTAAAGACCTGACTCCCAAAATTTATCATCTGATCTCCACTCTTGTACCGTGGCACACGTGTGCCTGTATTCACACACACACACACACACACACACACACACACACACACACACACACACACACTGAAAATTAAAATACTTTTCACGGTACCCAAAGAAGTCCTAGGATCCATACTTAGGAATTTCGCCATTTTAATGTGGCACATATTTTCCATGCCATCCCCTATCACACACCTCTTTCTATAACTTTCTTTCAAAATGCAGGAAGTGGAGATGGGTACATCAGAAAGTCCAAATTCATCCCCAGTTACACAACAAGTTCAAGGTCAACCTGAAGAACAAGACACCCTGTATCAAAAACATCAACAACAAACCAAACAGAAAAGTTCACACCTTTTTAGAGGGTTCAACATTGACATTTGCCCAGAAGCAGCTCATAGCACCTGACCCAGCCAGTTTGTTCTCCCTGCATTGCTGCGACCTCTCTGTACATGTTACTTCCTGACTCTGTCTGTGGGCATGCTCCCCAAGTACCTCAAATCAGACATATCTGACCCAACCTCACTCATCACCTTTCTCCTCCTCTGGTCCCTTTACCTCTTTGTCTGCCCCTTGGCCAGTCAGACTCTATACTATGGATTTTCTCTATTCTCTAAACCTTTCTCTATATTTCTTTCTGTCCCCTCCTCCACAACTCCATTTTTTTCTCACCAAATTTCTGCTGCAGCCTTTGAACCAATCACTCTGCTCCCATCCTGACATCGAACCCTAAGGCAGCCTCCATCCAGTAGCCAGCAACTGGCTATGGTGTGGTACTGCCCACAGCCCAGTGGGTAAGACAGGGGCGGGTACTTCCGTGATGTGACTGGTGTGCTTAGACCTGGTCTCAGGACTTGTCAAAGGCTTCCTGAAGTGTCACCAGAGCTTAACCAGAAAGGATGAGTGGGAGGTAAAGGCAGAGGCAGGAAATGCCTCTGTCAATGCCGCTTTGTGTCAGAGGGTTCAGCAGGCAAGGCCCTCTTGTGTCTCGCATACCCTGAGCCCTTTCTGCTGGCTTCTCTGTCCACAAGGTGATTTCTATTGAGCTTGCCCTGTAGGCCGCTTGCCTCTTCCATCCCACTTCCCTTAACCCAGATTTCTTTTCCTGAAGTCCGAATCCCTGGGCCTGTTCTAATGTAAAGAACCGCAGTCCCTTAGAATGGGGCTCTCAATTTCGCATCCCCAGGAGGGAGCAGTGTCCTGGGAAGGGACAAGATGAATCACACTAACGAATTCCACACACATGCACCACACACACCTTCCCTGTGCATCAGTTACCAGTTCCATTAACCAAATACGTTCCCCGCTCCTTCAGGCATACAGCAAGCGGGTACTTATTGCTCTTCCCTGCCTGCTTGTGACCTGCGTGAGCCAGTGAAATGAAAGCAGAAGTGATGGCTAGCACTTTGAGGTCAAGTTTTAAGGGCTAGCGCCTCATTTGCCCCCCACCTGCGCTCCGGGTTGAAGAGAGGTGAGTGTCCACTTGCAGCAGCCTGGCTTGCTGGTGGCAATGGAAACTGGGCTCCCACTGACATGCAATGAACATGCTCCGTGACTGAACTGTAAAAACTTTTGGAAAACAACACACCTATATTTTGTGTGTGTGTGTGTGTGTGTGTGTGTGTGTGTGTGTGTGTATCAATATGGAGGTCAGGTGGGAGGATAACTTTTAAGAGTTGGTTCTCTCCTCCCACTATGAGGGACCTGGGAATCAAATTGCAATCATCAGTTTTGGCAGCAAGTTCCTTTATCTATGGAGCCCTCTCACTGACCCAAACAATTATACTGTGTGTGTGTGTGTGTGTGTGTGTGTGTGTGTGCATGTGTGTGTGGTAGGTGTTTATGTGGAGGCCAGAAGTTGGCATCAGATGTCTTCTATCACTCTCAACCTTACTAATTTTAAGAGTAATTTTTAAAAAGTACTTGTATGCAGGGGAGGCTGGTTTGTGGATAGGTGCCTTTGGAGGTCAGAAGAGGACATTGGATCCCTGGAGCTGGAGTTACAAGTAGTTGAGAGCAGATAGGAGGTGATGGTGCATGCCTTTAATCCCATCACTCAGGAGTCAGAGGCAACTGGATCTGAGTTCTAGGTTAGCCTGTTCTGTAAAGTGAGTTCTAGGACAGAAACTTTGTCTCAAAAAAACCTAACTAACTAACTAACTAACCAAACAAACAAGTAGTTGTGAGCAGCCTGACCAGGGGTGCTGGGAACTGAACTCATATCCTCTGCAAAAGCTTCAAGAGCAACACCTGTCTTAACTGCTAAGCCATCTCTCCAACCCTTTCACATTATTTTTTGAGACAGAGTCTCTCATTGGATCTGGATCTCACTGATCGACTGGGCTTGTTGGTCAAAAACTCCAGGAATCTTCCTGTCTCAGCTGTCCCGTGCTAGGGTATTCATGGTTTTTCCATGGGTGCCAGGGACCCAAAGTCAAGTCCCATGCTAGGAGCAAACACTATACCTATAGAGTCATCTTCATGTGACATCACTGAAATCCTGTGACTGTTTGCTACTGCAGTATCATACTGGCAACATAAGTGATTCTGTTGTTCAAACTTGGAGACACCCCAGCCTTTATCCATGCTGATCATTTGTCAACCTGGGCCCCTTAGTCAAACAGAGCCCCTACCCTGCCCAGACCCCTCAGCTTAAAAGGTTCCCATGTGATTTCACCTCTTTTCCCTTATCCTTACAATTAACACATCCTATTTTAGTTAACTCAAATTCAAAATGAAGCTTTAAAACTTGCTCTGAAACACAAAGGCTAGGGCTGGAGAGACAGCTGAGAGCACTGTCTGCTCTTGCACAGGACCTGGGTTAGTTTCCCAGTATCCACAGTGTGGCCCACAACTGCCTATAACTGCAGTTCTGGGGCATCTGATGCCCTCCTCTAGCCTTCTCAGGCACCAGATGCTTACATGGATGGTGGCATTCATGCATACACATAAAATAAAAATAAGTCAATCTTTTAAAGTGATTTTTGAAAAATAAACCCACAAAGAAAAAGCATAGTCTAGATCTCCACACATACCCCATGACCCATAAAACCAACCAGTGGATTCACCTTTCTCCAGCAGCCATTCTTGGTGCCCTGTCAGCCCAAGCGCAATTAGCGGGAGCTAGATTGCAGAGCAGTTCCTGTCACTCAGGGATCAAATGACTTGGGACCTATTACTCCCCTAAGGCCCAGAAACTTTATCTCTAAAACAATATAAAAAAGTACAATGCTATACAAAAAGGAAAGTAATGTTTTCATGATTTCTGTCTGAATCACTCTATACACAGAACAACGTGTTCAAAGTGGCTTGAAATGGGGAACTCGCCATACAAATGGCAGCTGATTATAGTTTCCTTGTGTTTGTTTTTAACAAATACATGACGAGGGGCTGGAGAGATGGCTCAGCAGTTAAGACACTCACTGCTCTTATAGAAGACCAGGATTTGATTCCCAGCCCCCACATGGTGGCTCACAATGGTCAATAATTCCAACTCCAGGGGATCTGTCTGATGCTTCCTTCCAGTCTCCTCCAGCACCAGGCACACACACAGTGCAAATACTTAATGCAGGCAAAATACTCATAAAAATAAACAAATCTTTCAAAACACAAAACAAAACAAAATGTCCTCCAAACCAAATATATGACTAAAGAAGTAGCATCCAAAATGAAGTACATTCCCAACATCTTCAGTCTTGGAAACCATGGAAGCTGGGCCTATGAGATGTGGGTAAAGGTACTTGATATGCATTCTGGGGTACTGAGTTCAATTCTCAGAATCGACATTAAAAAAAAAAAAAGAAGGTGAAACCAAGCAAGCCTAGGGCCCATATCGAAAACCCTATTCACCAGTCAGACACAAAGCTTAGCTGAAGACAAGCTGTGGGAGGCTCCTCTGAGGCTAGTCCATTAAGTGTTTGCAACTTCAGCAGTCCCAATAGCACTGGGTCACTAATCAGTGCCCATTCATTCGTTTTTAGTGTTTACAACTTTATTTTATTGGGGGCACCCATGCCATGATGTACATGTGGAAGTCAGAGGTGTACTCTGAGGGGTCAGTCCCTTCCTGTCACCTTTTCCATTGAGCCATGTGCCCCACCCCCCTTCTCAATGGAGATGGGTGAGCACATGCATGCAGTTATGGTGCCTCTCCCTTCTGCTGCTCTCTCAAGTCAACTTCAATTCACCAATGGGGCTGAAGCTCCACTTACTATTTACCCAAACCCAGAAATCGCCCTATCATTCTCCCAGGCCTTAAGGCTTCTTTGCCTGATAAGGGGCGTTCCTGTCCAGATCCAGCCTGTAGGGTTCTGATCTCTTCTCTGGAGCACACATTCCTATGGGAGACTCTGCCCTCTGTTCAGGGGGTTGGGCCAGCCAGGCTAAAAGGACAGCACTGATATTCTCTCCTAAGCACCCGAGGGCCAGAACCTGATCTTTGCCAGGTGCTGAACATGCTTCCCAGCTGCTTCCTCTAGCCCAGCGCTTCTTGAACTTGTCATCAGCGAGGCTGGCAATGTGGTTCAGCAGGTGAACGTGCTTGCCACCAAGCCTGATGACCTGAGTTTACTGTCCAAGATTTACAAAGTAGAAGCAGAGGACGGACTCTTGTGGCATGTGTGTACCCACACAAATAAAATTAAATACATGTTTTTAAAAACTTGATAAGCAAAAGGTTTTTAAAGTTTCTTTTTGGGCCAGACTGGAAAGGTTTCTGATGGAGTAGGTTAGGTTGAAGTGGAACATGGCTTCTCATAGCTCCCAGGAGATTATGATGCTACAGCTCTGCGACTGCAGTTACCAAGAAGCCCTGCACACAGCCTTGGTTCCTGCTTATCCTTCCTCAGCTGCTCATCTGGCCTGAACAACATGAAAACAAAGCCACAGCGCAGAAGGCTGGAAACCCCAAGGCAGAGACCTGAGCATTTAGACTTCATTTGAGGCATCCCTGAAGGATTTGGACAGGCTGGCCACTAGTCAGGGAAGAAACTTGGAAGGCTATGGGTCCTTAGTGGTTTCAGGATACTTCATTGGTTGGCACAATTAACCTGTCTCTTCTTCCTTCAACACACGCTGATCTAGTGCGAGGTCCTGGACCTTCAGTGCTGGTCTGGTGATGAGAAAGGAAATATGCAAACGGTTATAACACTGATAGCTGTTCTCTGGAGGGAGTGTGGGTAAAGAGCGGGAGGAACCCTGGCATCTGAGCTATTGGAACCTTCTTGGAAGAACTGGCATTTATGCCCAGACCCGAAGGGTTTTCAAGAATCTAGAAGGTTGAGGGGCTATGTTGTCGACCTCAGTCCTCTGAGTAAAAAGTGGCCATTTGCATCATATGAGCTGTGCCTGCTTGCAAGAGGCCACTAAAATCCAGCTTTCTGACTATTTCCTCATAGAAGTTGGAAGTGGGGGTTATCAGCCCCTCACCTGAGCTTCAAGCCCTTCCTCCCAACTGATTGTACTCAATTCTGCTCTAATTGCAAGTGGGAGGTGTTAGTGTGTATAAATTGGTAGAGTTAACAGAGGATCTTCATCTACTCGACTGTTTGGGAGAGTTAACAGAGGATCTTTGTTTACTCGACTGTTTGGGAGAGTTAACAGGATCTTCGCCTACTCGACTGTTCAGGAGAGTTAACAGAGGATCTTCATCTACTCGACTGTTTGGGAGAGTTAACAGAGGATCTTCATCTACTCGACTCTTTGGGAGAGTTAACGGAGGATCTTCCTCTACTTGACTGCTTACTCAACTGCTTACTCGACCATTTGGTAGAGTTAGCAGAGGGTTTCCGTCTACTCGACTGTTTCAGAAGTCATTCCTGCTGGCAGCTGCGGCTTTAGGGTCACTCATGTTCCTGCCAGGAACCCCTCAACCACCTTCTGTAAGTCCGGTACACTCATGGGCTCCCAGTGTAAACCTTGGTGTAACAGTACTTTGGTTTGTTGTAGGGACCTTAGGAGGAAGGGGTAAGCTTTTGTTTCTCCCTAGGGAAGGAATTCTTGAAACAGGGTAGCAGGGGTGAAACCACAGAACTGAGGTTTAAAGTTCCAGAAAGAGGAGTGATCGCACCGCTGGGTTGCCAGGTAGCTCTCCTGCTGCACCTGGCCCTGTCCTCTCAGGTGGCTCAACCTTTGTCACAGCTTGGCTGCTCTTGAGCTGATGTGCCCCAAGGCTCATTCTCACACCTCTTTCACTCTCCATCCCCCCCCCCCCAGACTTATTAACTGGCCAGCCAGGCCTCATCTCTTCACTCCACAGGCAGGCCACAGGCATCCCTGTGTTCTATCCTGGTGACCACATACTGGCACTCCATCAGATTATCTAAGACAAATAGTGACATGAAAGGTGCAGAAGAATTGGTAATTGCTGCTGCCAATTACCGAGGCAAATCAGAATTTGCTGGGTTCTGCTTTTGAATCCATGGTAGCTGAATGACTTGATGACAATACTTAATAATAGAGCAACCTTGTGAGTTAACACTAAGAATCATTTGTAGCCTCGGCTGGGGGTGGCTCAGACCTTTAATCCCACCACTCCAGAGGTAGAGGCAGGCAGATCTTTGTGAGTTCAAGGCCAGCCTGGTCTACAGAGCAAGTTTGAAGACAGGCTCCAAAGCTCCAGAGAAACCCTGTCTCGAAAAAAGACCATTTGTGAAGCTAAGTGTGGTGGCACTCGCCTTTAATCCCAGCACTGGAGAGGCAGAGGCAGACAGATCTCTGAACTTGAGGACAGCCTGGTCTACAAAGTGAGTTCCAGGACAGTCAGGACTACATGGAGAAACTCTGTCTTGAAAAACAAAACAGAACAAAAACCCCAAAACAATTGTCACTAGTGAGCCCAATAAGTAATTTTTTGATCTTCTTAAGAAGATGGAGTGTACCATTATGGGTCAATGGTAGAGTCAGATCTGGAAGCTTCTCCACCTCACTTCCAGCCCACTAGGAAAGTGAAAGGAGGATGGCAAATCGCATAATCAGTGTGAGTGTAACCACCTAGGTGAATGTTTAATAACGTCTTTTTCGTCTGTTTGCGTGTGTGTGTGTGTGTGTGTGTGTGTGTGTGTGTGTGTGTGCATATATGCCAAGTCCACAACTTCTCCGTATTTTCGCTTCTACTCTCAACTTCCCTGAAGCAGAAACACTTGGGTTCTTCCAAAGGCCATAGTAGGAAGTAGGTGTTGCAGCCTTGTTCACCACCCACCCAGTTGACAAGCTGGCCTGTGGAACAGATTGTCAAATATCAGGAGTGCCAGAGGGAAGTCCCAGACAACTCTGGCTGTTTCAACTAACTGCCTAACGCTTTCTGGACAGCGGGCGCTGTTTGAGATCAGTTAACCCCCCACCCCCTCAACACACACAAATAGTCGCCGAATGCTCTTTTTTTTCCCCTTTTTCAGTTCTGGCTGAGTTGTTAGCTTCAGTCAGATGAGGACGCCTGCCAGGTTACCTGGCTGGGTGAGCACCGCCCAAACTGGTCAGGCTAGTCACTCCGTGGCTGTTTTCTGCCAGGGCTTGCCCTTGCGTAGGGAGGGTACAGACCTACCCTTCTCCACAGCAACTCGGGTAGGTGGAAGGCAGCAGTGGGCACTCTAGCCTGGCAGTCAGACCAGATGGGCGGAGCTGAATTAATCTAACCTGGAATTTCAACTTGGCCAGTTACAACAGGTGAGAGGTGGTGGGGAAGGCAACATGGGAATTGGGCAGTTGGGCAAGTTAAATACTCTCGTGTCTTGTTTCTTACCCCCTGCCTGGAATACAGCCCAGGGTGACTTTTTCAAAGTGTGTGCGAGGTTTAGGCCTCAGTGGCGACTTGGGCCCATCCAGAGTCTGTCTGAGTTCGTCTCTGCTACGCGCCCAGTCCCTCTACTCTGGGAAGCAGGGCGGACGGGGGTCTCGAATTAGTCTTTGTTTTAGACGCTAAAGAGCCCGAGCACGGCACTAGAGAGGCTGGCGATGGCAGGGCCCTGGGGTCGTACGGGGCAGGGCGCTCGGCTGTGACCCTCACGCGGATGCCATGCAGCGGGCACTCGGTCTCTGCCTTCGGGCACCCCTTCTTGCCGGTCAGGCTGACTCGGTATGCAAACGCGCGATGTTCCCTATTGTCCTGCCTCAGCCGGAGCTAGCCGCAGTGGAGGAGGAGAAAGGGGGTCGGTCGGGCTCGGGGCTGCCGCCGAGTGTGGGGCAGTCCCGAGCACGCAGGGAGTGGCAGGAAGTGGGGACACCCAGGCAGCTGGGCCAAGGGCCTAGCTGGGGAGGTCCGCGCCCCGCCCCGCCCCGCCTCGACAGCTCGGGCTTCGGGCCGCGCCGGAGGGCAGGGACGGGCCAGCCCGCGGGGACAGCCGAGTCTCCGGAGGGCTCCTCCGCGAGGCCCAAGGAGGCGCTGCAGGTGCAAAGCCCCGCCGGCCCGCGCGCACATCGCTCCCTACCCGGGAACTCCGCTTTTGCGCGGTCCCGGGCCTAGCGGCCAGCCTCGGCGGGACCGCACGTGCGCGCCCTCCCGGGCGGGGGGAGTCCCCGGGCGAGCACGTGCCGCGGCGCGCGGGGGGCGGGGAGTCCCGCGGCCGCCTTCATTGCTGCTGCTGCCGCGGCCGCCGCCGCCGCCGCTGCCTCTTCCTTCCTCCTGCGCCGTCCCCTGATCGGCCAGGGCTGGGGCGGGGGGGACTCCGCGCTCGCAGAGAGCTTGGCCGGGCTAGGCGCTCCGTTCCCGGAGGCGCACACCTTGGGCCGTGGCGGTGGCGGCGGTGGCAGCGGCAGGCTGGGAAACTTTGCCCCTTTGTGCGCTCCGCCCCGGAGGCGGCGGGCAGGTCGGTGCAGCCGGTGGCTTTCCGGCTCCGCGGTGGGGGAGGGGCAGCGCGTGGGGGGAGGGGCGGCGCGGGGACCTTGGCGAGGCCGGGGTGGGCACAGCAGGGTAGCCAGGGACCCGGCAGGGAGCTTCGGGTGGCCGTGCGGCGCTGCCGGGTGGGGGTGGCGGGGCGGGGGCTGCGGTGCAGCGGGAGCGGAGCGGCCGAGGCCCCAGAACAAAGGAGCCGGAGCGGCGGCGGCGGCGCGCGCAGCCTGGCCTGCGCCCCAGCGCGCCCCCTCCCCGCGCCCCTCGGTGGCGCGGGTCGTTCATCCCTGTGGCCCTCGGGGCTCCCGCTCCTGGGGCGCGGCGAGGTGGCCGACTCGGGACTCCCCTTGGGCGCGCCCCCCCACCTCCAGGCCGCCTCGGTGCTTGGGGTGTCATGCACTCCAATGAGCGAGCCTCTGCAAACTTTATTTTGCAAGCTGTTACCTCGGGGAAGGTCCTGTGGCCCCCAGTGAGGGGTTTCGCTTGGATTTTAATGAAACTTACAAGCCAGTGGAAGATGTGTGTGGGGTGGGGTGCACAAAGCAACTTTCTCAGGAATCCCACCTCGAGCGCCCCTCATTTCCTTGATGCCTCCCCTCCCCACCACTAGTCCCCTGTACCTCCTTCTGAGGCTCTAATGACTTCGTTCGACTCAGACCCTGGCTTCCCCCATTTTCTCTCTTCCCAGAAGCAGGAAGAGATAACACGTGAAAGTTGTCCCTGAGCCCCGAGTGATGTGCTTCCCCTTTCTGTGTCTTTTCCCCTCCCAGGCAGCGTAGCCTTCTCCATCATCCTGACCCAGGGAGGGAGAAGTGTCAGGAGGAAACTCCTCACCCTAACCTGCCCCACCACACACCCATTGGCTCACCTCATGCCTGAGCCCCGGGTAGGTGAGGGTGAAGAACCCACCCAGCCAAGATGAAACCTTTCCTGGGGGCTGCTGATGCTACTGTGTTGCCCCTGATTCTGGGGCCCTGCAGGTGGGAGACTGGTCCTGGAAGGAGCCCTGGCAGCCGGCTGCAGAGGTGAAGAGGGTTTAAGAAGAGGCACCCATCCCAGAGGCGGAAGCTCCTTGCCTTCACCCTTGTAGACTTGTTTAGGAGAGAAGGACCTCTTGGTGGCATTTGCAGGCAGCAGGAGACTGGACAGTAGTTTAACCCGACACCTATGCTCCCTTCCCTGGCAACGGCAGCATCATGAGCCAATTTCAGGTGCCCTTGGCGGTCCAGCCGGACCTGCCAAGCCTTTACGATTACCCACAGGGCCAGGTGATGGTAGGGGGCTTCCAAGGGCCTGGGCTTCCTATGGCTGGGAGTGAGACCCAACTGCGAGGGGGTGGAGATGGGCGGAAGAAAAGAAAGAGGTGTGGGACCTGCGAGCCCTGCCGGCGGCTGGAAAACTGTGGGTCTTGCAGCAGCTGCACCAATCGCCGCACGCATCAGATCTGCAAACTTCGAAAGTGTGAGGTGCTGAAGAGAAAAGTGGGGCTTCTTAAGGAGGTAAGCAGGCCTCTGCTAGGCTCCCCGACCCTTGTGTGAGGGCACTGTCGTCATGAGGGTCTGGGTAAAGACTCGTCCAGGTGCAGGGTCCTTCCATTTCTGGTCACCTGCTCTCCTTTGGAGCACAGCCTTACCAGCGGGTTCTTTTCCAGGCCGATGGTTTGTATGAGAGTAACTAAGTCCCTTGCAGAGCATGTAGAGCCAATATCCTCATCCTGGAGGCTTATAATTGATGCAGGACAGATGTCTAGCTTGAGCTTTCGAAGCTGCTCTTCCTGCTTGAAGCCTCAGGTGGGTTTAAGGAGACTGACGTATGGGTGGGTGATTGGGCAGCTGTGGTGGCAGTGAGGCACTAGAGATGGAGGCAGATGAGTTTAGAGGGAACGCTCCGGGTGACAGGTTGACTTTTGTGCTGTCCCGATGGAATGGGGTATTTTCTCCCCTACACCTTTTTTGGGTTCTTGTTTTCTTCAGACAGGGAGCTTAGGGAGACACATGATTTTTGGGGTTCTCGATGTTATGGGATACTTTGTGGGGCCAAAGAGTTTTTGGCATAGTAATATTTTGGTGGGGTAGTAGGCACTGGATACCAGTTTATGAATGAGTGATGTGCTTTTGATACTGGCAAGGACTCCCTGTGTTCAGGGTAGAAGGCGGGGATGAGAGCAGTCTCAGTGGGTGTCCAGGGAGGGGTGGAGGGGCAGAGACCCTGTGTTGGGTTTCTTTCCTTTCTGCTATGGTGTGAACACTCCATAAGAGGTTGGTGGCAGCTGTGACGGCAGAGAGTTGGCGAAAGTAGGGATCAGCCAATGGAACAGATTTTAGGCGGAGCGTGAAGCTGCTGAAGTTGCTCCAGGCAGCGGGAATTGGCGCTGGACAGAGACAGAGGCTCCAACCTCACCACTAATTTGTTTAGGAGCCTAGACTATTCTGCCCCTCTGGACCTGTCTTCTGCTGGGGAAATGGAGTTGTCCTTGATGGTCTTCAAAGTCCCCTCAGCTGGGCCAGGAGCTGCTGTGCTCTGAGCGGAAGGTCAACCTGTGGCTGGCTTAGGTACGCCGCCCGCACTTGGGATTTCCCTGACTGCTGAATGTAGAGCAGTACCTCAAGCTGGTAGGGCTTTGGCTAGGAAGAAAGCTCCAAGTGCTAGGGGTCGGGGTCCAGGAAGTGGATTCAGCTAGGGTGGTTCTGTCCCTTAACTCTTCTTTCTCCACTTGCCCACACCGTAATGACTTAGGCAACAGTCTCTGTTCCTTCCCTATTTACCTTGACCAGTAAGGCAGACCTGGATCAGGTCTGCTGCCCCCCACCCCTGCCCCAGCCTTGGGGCAATAGTGTGTAGCCATTTATGCTGCTGGTGTTGGGCACAGTTATACTGCTCACCCTGTGCTCCCCAGGTCATTTCCTAGGGGCTGAGATAGGTATAAACTGGTGTTGGCTTGTGAGAACTGCACGCTGCATGGCTGGATCCCTTCATTTCCTCCTCCTTAACGGGCACTCCCTTTTTCTGTCCCAGTATCTCTCTCCGCTCCTCTGATGGTTACAAGGGTAAAGATGCCGAACCCCTGTGAGCTAGATATTCTTGGTGACCCATGTGGATGGCGTTAAGTGCCGTTTTTGGCAACAGTGGGACATACCTGAATGAAAGGAGCCAGGAATGAGGCCAGGGCTTGTCATCCTCCTGTATGAGCTGCTAGCCAGGCTCTGAGTTGTCATGGTAAAGGTCCCGTGGACGTGTGGTGGCGGCAACTCAGATCTGTGCACCTGGCAGAACTTACAATGGTTGGTGGCTACCCTAAGCCCCTAGGGTCAGGTGAAAATGTAGTTGGACAGAAGGTCCACATGTAGGGGTGAACCAGGGCTGGCCCCAGTTTCTAGAGAGATAATGTAGTGTGGACAGTGGAATGAGTTTTTTCTTAAGGCTAGCTATTTCATTGATTTGTTTGCGTCTTTCTGCACTGTGGTGCATATGTGGAAGTCAGCACAACTGGAGAGTCTGTTTTCTTCCTTCTGTGTGGGTCCTGATGCTTTGCTTGCAGCTGGCACCTTTACCCACCGTCTTGATCCTAACCTCTTTAAAGAGCAGTGCTCCAAAGGTGAATGTTGTCTCTTTGATATTTAAACTTTGAAGAAAGAGGTTTGAGGTTATTTTTGTCTTTTTTTTTTTTTTAAGTAACTAGTGACTCTCCTTTACAAAAACAAAAACAACCTGGTCCTAAAGGCTTGAAAGCCCAGGAGCTGCTATCCAGACAGCACTTGTCTAATGGGCTTGTCTCTGGCACATTCGCAGGCTGAGTTGCGCATGAGAGGCTCTGCTTGAGCGAAGTGTTTAACAGCCTCAGGGGACTGCAGTGACCTTAATCATTAGATCTACAAAGTGCTCAGCAGTAGAGTGTCCCAGGACTGGGGAGGAGGACTCTGGGGGAAGGAGAGCTGACTCCTCAGGTGTGGGGTACTCATCTCCAGAGTCTCAGAAGTCTTACCATCTGCTTTCATCTGTGCCCCTGAGTTTCTAGTCTCTCGGCATCCTTCCTTAACTCCATCCTGACTCCACTCTCCGGCTGCTTTGGGGTTTCTTTTATGCTGTCTGCTGGTACCATTCTATAAGGGTGGTGGACTTGGGAGGGGGAACCTCATCTTGTGTTTTTCCTTTTTGCTTGTCTGCTTGTCTTTCTTTCCCAGTGGTTTTTGGGAAGGGTGTGCCAGAATCCTTGGACTCGGTACTTCCGATTTGAAGATTAAAGATGGCTTCCCAGGGGTAGTTGGTTGCTTCTGGGTTAGCAGTCAGTATAACAAACACATCCGTACCTCCACTGTGGTCTTCATTCCTAGCGCCACCTTAGGCTGGTGTTAGAGCTTGCTTGATTTGCATTCTTTTCACTTGGATAAAGGTAGGTTTCTTAAAGTAGAGTTTGAGTGTAAAGCATGCTAGGGTGATATAGTAAATCTCTCTAGCATTGGTTTTCTCGGTTGTGAAATGGGGGGGTAATCCTTCTCAGGGTGTTACAAGGATGAAATTATAGGATAAAACATGCATCATGTCCGGCACACAGTAGGTAGCCAGCACATGGTGGCAGAGTTAAACTTCATATGTAAACAGCTGTGCGGTAGTCTGAGTTGTAAACCTGTAAGTACAGATTGCACGTTTATCTCGTGACATCCCCTTGCTTGCTGAGAACAACCGTGGAGCAAGACTCTGGAGCCAGGCATAGGAAGGGGAGTGTCTGCGCACCAGGAACAAGGTGGCGCTGTGGTCGTGGGCAAGGGAAGTAAAGACCTGAGTAAGTAGAAGCAAA
Source organism: Mesocricetus auratus (assembly GCF_017639785.1). Lineage (NCBI taxonomy): Eukaryota > Metazoa > Chordata > Mammalia > Rodentia > Cricetidae > Mesocricetus > Mesocricetus auratus. The sequence continues at coordinate 145,099,607 of NW_024429266.1, read as the reverse complement.
TCTGTACAGAGAAATCTGCGTCGATTGGGAGAGCAGCGTGGATGAACAGCAGGGAAATGGTGTGTGGTTGGAGAGTTCCTGCTAGCCATCAGCCAAGTGCATCATCTTCATCTTTCTGACCAGACCGTGCAGCTCTTGGGGCTAGGCGGTCTCTTAGCAATGTCAGAGACCTGATGGGCTCTTGCTAAGCCGGCTGGTAATTACAGCTCCTGAGGAGGGTGTCCAGGGAAGGGCAAAGCAGCTGAAAGTAGAGATTTCGTTGAAAGGAAGCCCACCCGGTGTGAGGCCTGAGAAGAGGCTGGGCAGGACGACCAGATAATCGTCTTTGAGATACTGTTTTTAAACCCCATAGTCTCAGACTCCATAAGCATAGTCAGCTAGGGGGAAAAGATTAATTTTTGTGCTTTTTGCTTTTGTTTTGTTTTTAGGGTTCTTTTCTAAGATTATGTGTACAGTGCTCTATCTGCATGTATCACTGCAGGCCAGAAGAGGGCACCAGATCTCATTATAGATGGTTGTGAGCCACCATGTGGTTGCTGGGAACTGAACTCAGGACCTCTGGAAGAGCAGCCAGTGCTCTTAACCTCTGAGCCATCTCTCCAGCCCAAAAGATTATTTGTTTTGGTTTGGTGTTTGTTTTTTTAAAGGAAATAATAAGGATAGTGAAGCCTTGTGGACAGATCTGAGCTTCACTGCCCTGTCTGTCAAACACTTTAGGTCAGGAATTCTACACTGGAATCACCTGGGGGAAATGTAAACTCTTAGTGCCTGGGTCTCCCCAGCCAGGACCTTTGACTTTATTGGCCTAGAGCAGACTTGACTAGATTGAGGCTCTTGAAATGACTCTGACATGCAGGTGGAGACCCCCTGCTGCAGACAAGAGAGGCGCAGCTCCACCTGAGTGTCAGGACACAGTAGTTTACTCTCTTCCACCTAGCTACACCGTGGACCAGCAGTGTCTTCTAGAGCTTGTCAGGAATGCAGAATCTCTGACCTTATCTCAGACCTTTTAAACCCAAGTCTATAGTTCAGCCGGATGGATACCCTTGTGGTTTATATAACCATCAGAATTTGAAGAGTGAATCTCCAGGACTTGTGTGACCAGGAGAAGGGGCGGAACAGTGGGAAGGGGCTGGAATACCTCACACACAACTAGGCCCAGAATTCCAGTTGACAACCAGGAAAGGAGAACCCAACCAGGATTGACTCCATTCCTCTGGAGTCCCTTCAGGCTAGTGAGTTTTGAGTAATACTGTTTAAGAACTTGGGTGTGATATGAAAACAGGAATGCTCTCAGGCGATGTTTGCTCCTTGGAAGCCTGATGTGGGAGGTTTAGGCCCACAGGTCACAAGTGGTGGTTAGCAGAGGGAGGGGTCCATCTGTGGAGTCTTGGGTCTGGTTGAAGGCTCTGTGGTTGTGCAGCAGATGGTGACTGGGAATTGCAGGTGAGGAAGTGGCGGCGTTGAAGGGTGGGAAAGGGGGCTGAGGAGAGTGGGGCAGCCTAAACAGCCAGCCTCGCCCAGATTCAGGACTGCAGTGGGAAAGTCTGGATTTGTTTGACTTTCTTTTAGGTTTCTTTTATGTCTTTTCTGCTTGCACAGCATGTGCATGCCTGGTGCCCTCAGGTCAGAAGAGGGTAGAACTGGAGGCATGGATGGTTTGAAAACCACATGAGTTCTAGGAATTGAACCTGGGTCCTCTGCATTAACAAATGCTAACTGCTGAGCCATTTCTCAGCCTTCCCGGGACTTGTTTTAAAAAGAGCTGCACGTGTGAGGAACCTTGATTTCCTAATCAGGTAGAAACTGTTAAGAGTTTTGTCAGCCTATCTTGAGAGTTGTCAGAGCGATCCCGTATAGGACAATCAAAGGAAGCTGGGCCAGTCAGTTTACAAATGAGTAGAGGAACAAACGTCCTGTGGGAGAGGAGTCAATTCCTTCCTGCGGAGGAGTCTGTAGACCTTCTGTTAGTAGCTTCTAAGCAGGATGACGAAAGCCATGTTAGAAAAAATGTGCTGTTTACAGTTTTTCCTATACTGTTGAGCCTGTGTGAGGGGTGCCCTGTTTCCTGTGCCTGCATGGGTCTGGATAGAGGCTGGGTGTGGACCGGTGATACGTTATGAGGGCATCCTCTGGAGTGAGGGATCCTTCCTGGGTCTGTGGAAGTGTAACATCAGGTGTTTCATATTCCTTAGATAGCTTTTTTGCAGAAGAAATCTCTAACCTGGGCCATAACATTTTTTTGGTCACATTTTGTACTTAATTTATGTGTATGTGTATCTGTGTGTACATGCATATGTGTAGAGACCAATGATCAATACTGAGTGTCTTCCTTCTGTTTTAGAGGCAGCAACTCAAACTATATAGTCCTGGTTGGTCTGAATTTCATTATGTAGACCAGACTGACCTTGAACAGAGATCCTTTTGTCTCTTGCCACCATGACCTGTCCATCTCATTAAAGTGTACACACACACATATATACATTATATATACATATATATCTTTATATATATGGATTTTTTTTTTGGTTTTACGAGACAGGGTTTCTGTTTTGGAGGCTGTTGGTCCAGCCTGGCCTCGAACTCATAGAGATCCACCTGCCTCTGCCTCCCGAGTGCTGGGATTAAAGGCGTGCGCCACCAACGCCCGGCTGTATATGGATATTTTGCCTGCATGTATTCATGTGTACCATGCGCGGAGACCAGAAGAGGTTCCTTGGAACTAGAGTTACAGTTGTTAGCCGCCATGTGGATGTCGGGAATTGAACCTATGTCTTTTGCAAGGACAGCCAGTCTCTTAACCATTGAGTCATCTTTCCAGACAGTCTTCCACTGAGTTTTCAGATTCAGCTACACTGGTGTCCAGTAAGTCTCAGGGACCCTTCTGCCTCTGCTTCTCTGGGGCTGGAGTTGCAGCACACACTATGCTGGACTTTTACATGGGTGCTGATGATCAAAACTCAGGCCCTCATGTTTGTGCAGTGAGCATTTTACTAAATGAAACCACCTTCATGCCCCCCTTTTGTTTTATTGTGCTGGGGGGTTAGATCTCAAATATGTTGGGCAAGTGCTTTATGACCGAGGTACACCCCTAGCCCTAGTTATTATAACTGGAGTTAGTCTTGGGTCTGGATTGAGGTCAGGTTTGTGAGTTTTCTGAAGGGTTCAGCTGAATGTCTCATGAAAGTGTGACAGTGTATCTTCTCTGGGGAGATAATATATGGTTTTTAGCACATTCTCAAGACTATGCACAATCACCCCAGATTTTAAAAGCATGGCTTACCTTAGTCATCCAATGTGAAATCCATAAGCTGTGGACAGCTATTTAAATTAAAATACAGTAATGGTCACAATAGCCACCTTCTAATTAGCTGCACGTGGCTAATGGCTCTTGTTGGACAGTGCAGATAAAGAATGTTCTTTGCTGGAAGTGGTGGCTCATACCTGTAATCCCAGCACTTGGGAAGATGAAGGAGGAAGCCTTTATGAGTTGGAGTCTGGCTTAACTCTTTATGTAGTCCAGCCTCTTACACGACACGTTCCAGGCCAGTCTCAGCTGTACACTAATACCCTGTCTCTAAAAGTTATGCTATAGAAGGCCTATTGGGCAGAGCTATGAGCATGGGTGTCCCAGTGTGGTCGCCAGATCCAGCCTTACCATAGCCTCTTTCAGGTTGGGGAAATAGCCTTCAGGGTTGGGGATCATGACTCGTAGCCATGGTATAGAAGAGAACAATGCTTCCCTAGATTCTAACCTACTACAGAACTCATTCTTGAAGGCATGGCCATGTGTTTCTTTGGAACACCGTGGGAGTAAGGCGTGGTTCCCCACAGGGACCCTCCCACCCACAGTCCTGATCAAAGCCTCTGTGAACCTTGTTCATGTTACTTCTGGTCCTGCACGTACTTGTTCACAAGCCCCGCCCAGAGTCAGCCCTCTGCCTTAGGCTGTCTCCTGGAGAAGGCAGTGTGTCGGCAGGTGGGCTGACTGTACCGGGACTCAAATGTCTGGACTCCATCTCCTCTTTGCCTATGGAAGAAGACGAGTGCTCAGGAAGAGGATGTTAGAGGACTGAGGCCCCTTATCTTAGTGCTCTCTGGTCCAGCTGACTGTTCTGGAAGAGTCTGTTAGGGTTGTGTTGCTACAAGCCTCTGCCTGGTGGTCGGTGTGGGACCAAGACTGCTGCCACTCCTGGACTGTGTACACTTTGGTGGCCTTGCCTACCATTTGCATAAGAAGTTGACAGCCTGAGGTTTTACTAATTACTGAGGCAGGGTTGGGACATGGGCGCTGAGAAAAGCAGCTCCATGTGGGATCATCAGTTAACTTTCAGGTGAACTCAGTTCTGAGGGTTGCTCGATTGCTTCAAGTCATGCAAGAGGTGAGCTGGGTTCTCAGATGGCTCTGTTCTGTTGGAGTTGCTGAACTGACTTGTGGGAGTTCCAGCGCTGCTTTGCCCCTGGAGTTAGTGGACAGATTACATGCCTCCCACTGCTGTTAGTACAGCGACTCCAGGTTCTCAGAACAGAATGGGAATGTCACTGGCGGTCTTAAGTGCACTGGTGAGACTATGGGCATCCTTAAACCCCACTGCCCCTTTTGACTGTCAGGGGGAGCCTTAGGAGGGGTTAGTAAAGAAGCTGGGTCAAAAACAAGTGGCCAGGTGTACTGGACTATAGTGTTCCCTGAGTCACTCATGTAGGGGAGACATTGGGCTGTTCTCGCCTGTCTTTATGCTCTTATTGATGTGCCCCTTATCGAGGTAACCCAGTTGCCCCAAAGATGCAGCAGTGATTCTGGCACTCTGGAAGACAGGGATGGCAGGTTCTGCTTGAGGCCTGAATGTGGTGGAGTGAGGAGAGATGCAGTGGAGGGGTGGGTCAGGGGACAGAATGAAAAGACTTGGTGCTAGAAAAAGGAAGACCCATACCTTCTGGAATGCTCCCTGGGTCCCAGGACTACAATGTCCTTCCTGGATTAGTACAGCTCCTTTCTGGTAATGCATCCGTTTCCAGAATCAAGGTTACGTATGCTTTATCCTTAACTAGCCTTATCTAGCAAACCTCTGCCAGGATTGGCATGGGCCAGGCCAGGCTCGGAGCCTGTGCCAGGGGTGGAGGGTTAACAGTGTTAACTTTGTCCTTCATGAGACCAAGGAAACTTTTTTTAAAACCAGAATGCTGTTATAAAGCTGGAAGGGAGGAGTGCCTTGAGGACAGAGTCTAGCCTTAATCACTCTTGGGCCTCTTGCAGACCAGCTGGGAAGGGAAGGAATAGGTCTGGAGAGTTTGCTTGTGAAGAATTGAGGAAGGCTCTGACTCTCCCGCCTGCTGTGCCTGGAGAGCTTGACACTGAGTGCGGAGGTGTGGACAGATGTAGGCAGGCTGCTGGGCATACCTGAGGGTGTTCACAGGTCCTCCAGGGTGGTTACGTGTGTGGCGGTCTTCCTCCAGGCCACCTTGGGTTTGAGTTACTCTGCACCTTGTTCCTGTAGTGTCATCTAGTGTCCTGTTATTTGAGTGGGTCCTGGGACATTTGGTGGTCCAAAAGGCAGTTGAATTTGACCAGAGGGAGCAGTACAACTTCTAAGTATCTAGGACAATGGTTCTCAACCCTTGGGGTTGCATATCATATATATACATTATGATTTATAACAATAGCAAAATTAGTAATGAAGTAGCAACAAAATAACATGAAGATGTGTACTAAAGGGATGTAGCATTAGGAGGGGTAAGAACCACTGATAGAGCTTGTGGAGTACAGGCAGAGTGATACTACATGTCAGGGGCTCTGTGTGCACCTTGTTAGAGTGGAGGTGTGGGAGTGGGTATCAGGGCTGCCTCTTTGTCCATCAGGATGCCAGTGGTGTCTGTCTGCCGTACCTCCAAGGAGGGGCATCTTTTTTCCTTTGCTCCTCCTCTGCTTCCTCCATTGACACAGACTTCCGCTGCCAAAGCTAATTGTGAGGTCTGATCAGTGAATGAAGGCGAAGGCAGTTCCCATGACAACCTCAAAGAGTTTCAAATATAGAGGATGATGTATGTGTGATGGGTGGCAATTACTTGGGTGGAAACTGATGCGTGGACACCGGGACACATGGGCTTCAAGGGTGGAGGGGTGTTAGGTTTCTTTGGAAGCATCCGTTGTGATGGAGAGGAAGGTCACAGGTGTCCCCTCAGTCAATTCCTAGTGCCTTCAGTGCTGGACCCTTTGGAGAGGCGGGGCTCCAGCCATCCTGGTTTGGGAGGCAGGACACATACAGAGACAAACCTCAGGTGCTAAAAGATAAATGTGAGAAGTGCCATGGACTGGCAACAAGTTTAGGTAACCAGAGAAGGCTTCCTGGAGGAAGTGGGCTTCAACTGAGCAAGAAAGGAAAAGCTCTGTGCAGAAGTACTTTGTTCAGGACAAGGCAAGGAAGAGACCTGTCTCTGGTTTTGTCACCTCTGGAAAAGGTAGATGGACTTGAGCATTGTAGGACTGTCCATAGTGAAAGGATGGGAAGAGTCCTGCTGGGTCTTTTCTAGCTGTGTGCAGAACTCTGTATTGTTTGTCTGTCTGTAGAGTGGGGTGTGGAGACTCTGCGTGTTGACTTATTTTGAGATTTAAATGTGGTCTTTGTGTGGTGTCCCCATTTGTGGGGCTCCACAAGGCTTGCACTTGGTTCATTTGCAGGCATCCCTCCCCAGTGTCAGAGTTCCTGACTATCTGTGTAGAGTCTGGCCTATGGATAGCCACATTCTTGAGATTGTCAGTGTGTTTCTACTATGGCCTCACTCCTGCAGCCAGTACAGTGAGACTGGGAGACCCAGATGGAAGATTGGGGAAGGGTCTTTGTTCTTTATGCAGAGGAATCCCAAGTACCTCTGAGTTGGTCACAGTGAGTTCCATGTGTAGGAAGAGAGGCATATAGAGATGAGAAAGGTGTCAGGTGGAAATGAACAGTCCTGGCCCAGTGGTCCTGGAATGTATGTATCTTTGACAGGCATCACGTACCTCTCAAGAGGTAAGGTGACCAGGGTGGGATAAGAACGGGAGCAAGTAGGCTGCCTTGGGCACTGCATGCTCCCTTGGTTTAGCTAAGGGCTGCTGGAGGGCAGGGTGGGTACCTGAAGTTGGGACACTGAGTTAGCACAGGAGGATAGGATAGGAGGATAGCGCCACACTCCTAAGGTAGAACGCAGGCAGCTCAGCACATTCCAGTTCTGTGCAGAGCCTAGGAAAGCCCGGAAGACAGGGCCCCACCCACGTGGGGAACGATTGTAAATAAATAACTGCTTGGATGTGACTGGCGCTCCAGAAGAAGCAGTATGTTGTTCTTGAGGCCAGGGAGGAGCCTGGCTAAGCTTGGTGACTGAGGACCTGGCAGAGGGGAGGCACTGTTTGGATTCAGCCATGCAGTACATTAGCATGGGAGGGGAGGGGTCAAGCAGCATTGGTAAGAGTGAAAACATTAGTATTCTCAGATCTGTTTGATAGAAGTGGCCACTTTAAGTGAACCAGTTGTCTTTATCTCTCTGGGCTTGGCAGAGAAAGGGGTTTACATAGGATGGGAAGGGTCTGAGTTTGAATTCCAGCATCCCTAAGACTTCCTTCTGGACAAACAAAAAGGCTGTGTGTAGAGTAGGGTGATTGGCCCAGGGCTTGGTGCATAGCAGGGCCTGATGCACTGTGGCAGCCATTGCAGGAACACTATTAATTGATTCTGTCCAAGCTGTGTTTCTCTGTGGGGTGCATGGGTATATAACACAGGGCTTTAGGGAACCAAGAGAAAGAAGAATTTATTTAGGGTGGTCAGTAATGTGAGTTTAAAAGGTACAAACACAGTTGGGTGGTGGTGCAAACCTGTTAATTCCAGCACTTGGCAGGCAGGCAGGTGGATTCCAGTCGGGCAGTTTGAGGCTAGCCTGGTCTACAAAGCAAGTTCTAGGACAGCCAGGCTGTTGACACAGAGAAACTCTTGTCTAAAAAACAAAACAAAACCCCCAAAACCAAAACTCAGTTTGTCACCTAAAGTCATGATTTACGACACTGCCCCTTACCCTATCTGCCTGCCTTCCTGCTCTGAGAGGGATCTAGTAAGATTGCCCTTTGTCCCAAAGGGGGAGGCAGGTGTGGGCCCTGAAGTCGCCTCACTAAAGGCAGGCTTGCCCTTCTTCTAAGGCAGCTTTTCTGGTTCTGAGTACCCCCTGGGGGCCCTGGGGTGGGGCACAATTATGCATTGTGGTGGGGTGGGTAATAGAGCGAGTCACGGAGCAGGGGCGCGCTCATCAGTGAGTCACTCCTCTCAGGCCTTAGCTTATTCATCTGTGAGGATGAGAAAGCACACGGAGCTCTGGCAGAAATGCAGAGCGCTGCAAGGCAGCGGCAGACACCTACCTTGTGTCAGGCAGCTGGCTCTGTGCCCTCTCGGGGCCTCTCAGCTGCACGGAATGGCTGCTGGTTCCATTCTACAGATGACCAAAGAGAGGCTAAGAGAGGTAAGTCACCACCGGCTAGGAACAGGGTGTATGTGTGGGCTCTAAAGTGTGAGGTAGAAGCCTGCATGCTCTTCCTCGGAGGGACATGGAGTAGATGGGAGAGGTGCGTGGGGCTGCCTGGGAATTAATACAGGAATGTGAACTGCGGTCCCCGCTCACCCTTTCAGTCTCCTGGCCAGCCATTGCACTCTTGGTGTGCTTGTAGTTAGGGAACTGAACAGGAACTCTTGAGGTCTGGGAGCTGGGGCTGGGGTGGGGGTGCGGGGTGGGTTGAAGGGGCACCCGGTGGAGCCTCTCTAGGAGAGAGACTGCCATATGGGGTATGTTTCAGCACCAGCCGAGAGTGATCTTCGGATGGTAAGGTGGGTGCCGGGGAGGGCACACCTGACTTAAGGGCAGTGCAGGAAATACCGGCTACGGCCCATTTTCCCGAGTCAGGTGCAAGAGGCCAGGGCAGTAGAGCTACAGAATGGCGAAGGGTTTAGTCTTTAGAGGAGACAGACCTGGCTGGGAGTTAGAGCTCCGCTGAGTTCTGTGTCACCTTCGGTAACTTACTCCACTCATCTGCAATCTGCTGAGCGGGTGTGAATGTGCATGCGTGTGCATGTCTGTATATATGGGTGTCTGTGTGTGTGTGTGGAGGTGTGCGTGTGCGCACGCGGGTGTCTCCTGCTGTCCTGGAGTCTCCTTGGAGGACTGAACCTCCAGCTCTTGGCTAGCTGGAGGATGGCCGGGGTGTTGGGTACCACCTACCCCTCACCCCTGCATTCCGCTGTACTCTAGGTGCACCCGCCGGTGGTGCAGGGGACGTCTTCTACATGTTGGTTGCCTGGTGGGGGGTGCCCCGGGATTCCCGTCCTGCCTGGGAAGCAGCCCTTGTGGCTATGGCTTCCACGACCAAGGCCCCCGCCTGGCTGCTGGGCAGGTCCTTAGCGGGGAGGGCCGGGCGCGGGATTGGCTGGCGCGCGCGCCGCCCCCTCGCACACACCAGCCTGGCGGGGCGGGAGCAGCCGGCAGCTGGCCGCCGCCTCTGCAGTGCCTCCCTCGGTGCGCTCCCTCGGCGGGGATAATGGGAGGCCCGGCGGCGGCCGATGCAGTAGAGGAGGCCGGCCGAGGTAGAGCGCAGGGCCTGGAGGGGAGGGTAGGCCGCGTGCAGGCCGGGAGCGGGGCCCCGGGATCTTGAGAGGCCCAAGAACCAAGCAGCAAAACAAAACACTGGAAGGCGCAGGGGCCCAACGGCGCTCGGGAGGCAGCTGGAGCAGGAAGACGGTCCCGTCCAGCCTTTCTTCCCAGGCCCCTTCCTCTCCTGTGCGCTGGGGCCTGTGCAGGACTGCTTTGCTGCCTGCCTGCTACCAGTCTGCCTCACCAGTGTCTTTGGCTTGTTTTGCAGGTGGAAATAAAGGCTGGTGAAGGAACGGGGCCTTGGGCACAAGGGGCGACTGTCAAGGTACCCTGCGTGCTTGCGTTTGTGCGTGCGCGCGCCTGTGTGTGTGTGTGTGTGTGTGTGTGTGTGTGTACACTCAAGCGTGTGTACGATGGCGCGCGCGGTGGGGGTGAAGTGTTTGACTGGTTTGGATATAAATAAAGGGTCTCCTCTGGCGATCCCTTAATCTCCGTGTGTGTGTGTGTGTGTGTGTGTGTGTGTGTGTGTGTGTGTGTGTGAGTAGCAAGCAGCTGAGGGGGAGGGGTGGCGAGCCTGTGGGCGGCCAATGAATTCTCAGGCTTGTGTGGGTTTTGTTTGGATTCTTTTTGCTTTCTCAGCTGGATGGTTTGGGTGCAGTTGGGGTTTGGTTTGTTGAACTGTGTGTGTGTGTGTGTGTGTGTGTGTGTGTGTGTAAAAGACATGCAACCTACTCCCCACCCCTGCCTCTGGAAATCTCTAGAGAATGGCCCTGGCACTGTTGGTTTGCATCCAATCTGCAGAAATCCCCGGGGTGCGTCGCGGCGAGGGGGGGGGGTGAAAGACAGTAAGGGGGAGGGAGAATTGCTCTCCTGTGTCTGAAGCTGATAGGGTGTCATTAGTCATGCTGCTGTCACCATGGAGATGGCTGGAGAGAGGAGAGGAGGTGGTGGGGGTGAGGATATTTTGGGTAGGGTGGGGGCTGATGCAACATCATGACTGGGAAGCCAGCGGGTGTCTGCTGTTATTCTGTGCCACTTGGTGTCTGGGAGGCTGGGAAGGCAGTGTTCCCAGGTGTGGGGGAAGCAGAAAAAGGGGCTCTGGCCTATTCCAGGTGGGTTTTCAGAGGGTGGGGTAGTGCATTTGGTAGGGGGAATGGAGAATCTGATCACTAAGAAGCCATGACTAATCCTTCTAGGTTGGCAAGGACCAGATCAGTAGGTTTTCTTCGAGTTTGCCCCAGTTTACAGGGCTGGGGGCCCACCTTAAGTTTGGAATTACTCAGCAGTATCCTCTGGCTTGGGAGGTGGGGGTGACTGGGACAGAAGAAACAGTGTGGATGTGTCTCAAGGGCAGAGACTGGGAGTGAGTATGGGGAGAGGTGGGCAGGCCAGACCCAATGAGGCTCTCCCTGGCATAGAGGAAACCCGGAGCTTGGTTGCTTAGGTAGCAGGTGGGCGAGATGTGAATGTCCCAGCATGCTCTTAGTCTTTCCTGCAAAGCTACCTCCTGTTTCCTGGGAAAGCTGGGGGAAGCTCTGAGGAGGTGCTGGAAATGGCACTCTGCCACCTCACTGTCTGGGTGGTGACACTGACGGGGTGGGGCTCTGCTTCCTGTGTGGGTTGGGGGTTCCTGGGCTAGCTTACAAGGTGGATCTAAAGGCTAGGGTTATTCCCTGGCCTCTTCCCAAGGAAGTGTTTGGGCAAGTACATGGATTTTGCTTTAGAAACAGGTTCTTAGGGAGGAAGAGCCAGGCGACCTCAGCTCCCTGAGGGAGCTGGCATGCCTTGGTGAGGCTAGGTAGTCACCAGGGAGGAACTGGGAGACCCTCAGGCAAGTAGAAGTGTTAGTGATACTGTTTGTGCATGCGCTGCTGAGAGAGCTGTGTGCTCACATTGGCTCACTTTTGCTCTTGCTGTCTTTTCTTGAGAGCCAGAACCCACAGTTTCCCACCTCCGTTTCCTTTGGCCACCCGCTGCTGGCTGGGGGAGTTGTAGTCACTGGGTACACTTGTTTCAAAAGTGTGGGCACTGGAGATGTTAAGATTATGAGGTGGACTCCGATGAAAGCAGGACAAAGGATGGGGACAGATGGGCTCAGGGAGAGGGGGAAGCTCCCGCCTTCTGTACCTACATCCTCGTCTGCCCACTCTCTCAAGCCCCCTGCCGGCCCGCCCGCCCGCTGGGAGGTGATGGCTCTCCTTGTAGACCTGCTTCCTTACTCTGCTAGCACACACTCTCAACTTCTGCCACCTGTTGTGCTGCCCTGGGATCTGCTCTGAAGATCTTTTGGAGGCTTCCAGCTTAGTACCCCTGCTCCAGTGTTAGGAAAACCCACAGGCCTTCCCCTTCCCTGCTCACGGGAGGGTCTGTCATTCTCACTGTTCTGAGCTTGTGTCTCTGCTTGCCTGCCTGAGAACTATGGCTTCCTCTCGCTTAGCCTCGGTGCCACCAGTACTCGGGGTCTGAGCTCCTGTTTTTGGCTTTGTCTCTTCTGCAAATTGGAGTTTCTCAGGTGTCCTGTTGGGATGAGAGAGTTTTGCCCAATCTACTTTCAAGTCATGGTAGAAGAGCTCCTCCTATGGTCAAGGGTAAAGTGTGTGTGTGTGTGTGTGTGTGTGTGTGTGTGTGTGTGTGTGTCCGTGTACAAGTTCCCACAGGATGAGAGCAGAAGGGGTAAGCCCCAAGGGTGAATGGCGTCCAGCAGCCAGAAGCAATAATGCTTATGTCTCCGTATGTGCTAAGTGCTGCCAGGAATATCCTGATATGTGGGTGTACACGGTGCCTGGCACAGTCAAAGCAGAGCTTGATGAGTGCAAGTTGTCGGTTTACTGTATATTATGCTTCACGTCATTTGCCCCTGATATCCCAGGGAATATACCATAGTATAATACCCTGTTGCTACCTCCTCACCCCAACTGCCTGCATAGAAGAGAGTGATCAGTGCTGAGCGCACCAGGCTGTCCTGCTTTTGGGCTCCCATGCTCTGCCTCATGGGAACAGTCCACTGGCTAAGGATGTCTGGAAACTATTTTGGTACTGGGCCCAGGATCTCTGCCTTCTGTTTCTCTCTGACCACCTCAAAAGCCCTGTTGAGGATCTCCTCCTTGACTCTATGCACACCCTTGGTAACTTCTGGCTGCCCTTTTCTGTCTGCCTTGCAGCTCTCTGGAAGCAGTAAAGTTGAAAACAGGTGGGCCTGTCATGCTGGAGCAGAAAATGAACCAGCCAAGAGAATGTCAGGTTTAACTTGGAGAATGGAAAGAGGGCTTCCCCATGCTTGGTAGGAGCTGGAGTAATTGCAGAGCTCAGCTCCACCTCTGACTCCAGTCATTTTTGAATGGATGCCAGAGGAGGGACTGTGACAAAATAGTGTAGGCTCGAATAGAGGGAAGCCTTCTGCCCATCACAGTGCATGGACCTGGGCCTGCATTCTGAGACCACCATCATGGCTCTGCTGCCCTCTTGCTGGGCTTAGGAGGAGGAGGGCTTGGGTGTTCATCTGCTTGTAGCTGCAGACGCCCATTTCTGCTAGAAATGGGCTTTGTGGTTTTGCCAAGTTCCCTCCCATACCCTGGAGGCTATGGCAAGTGGTTTGGCTGGCTGGGGGTTCAGAGCTGAGAGTACGGCAGAGGCTTTGTTTTGGTTCAGCTTTTGGGTCTCCCAATCTTAAGACTTTTCCATCCCTGACCTCTTGGGCTTTTTGCCCTCATTTCTTCCCACATCCAGACATCTGGCAGTCAGCAGGGACCCCCTGTTCCCAGCATCTGAGTGGCTTCTGAGGAGGAGGAGGCTTTCTCTTGGGCTAGTCTAGGAAGTCTGGGTGAACAGGACAGGGATGGCTTGCATGAGTTAAACCCTATCCTTATCCTCACCTACTTTTATCTTCCATTCTTTGTCTCTTAACATTTGCTGGACACATGCATGTGCCAGTACCAAGTATGAAATAGTAAAATAGAAGTTAGTGTTTGAACCTTACAAAACCACTATACTTAAGAGATGTGGACTAAATTCAGTTATAGGTGGGACAACCAGCACTGCCAGTGTGTTTTCAAGCAGTTCATACCTCTGATCTCCATCCGGTGCCTGTGTTTGGGGCATATGATACACCACAGACGGAATCTCTCACCCTATGTGCGTTTCATATGTACTAGGCTTTCTTTTTGGCTTATTAAACCTCAGGGCACTTGGAGTGAAGAATCAACATGCTAGCCTTGTTTTTTAAGGTTAGTGCTTCCAGGATCTGGTGGTGATGGGTTATGGTCTTGTGTTCTGGAATGAATAAGGTGGGAAAGGAAGCTGGGTTTTGAAAGTTTTGGGTTTGAGATGCAGAGAAGGCTAGATAAAATACTATGCCCGGGCTGTTCATGTGAACTTGAAACTACTTCCAGCTCATTAGGAGTGAGTGTTTCCTAGTTATGGTGGTGTACATCTTTAACCCTAGCATTTGGGAGGCACAGACAGGTGGATCACTTGAGTTAAGGCCAGCCTAGTCAGCAGTGTAAGTTCCGGGAAGCCAGGGCTACATGTAAGACCTTATCTGAAAGTTCAGGTTCTGGAACTGGGAATGTGGCTTAGTCGAAGAGCATTTGCCATAGACTAAATCAATGTCTAGCACTGCCAAGAAAGAATAGAGAAAAGTCACCTTGTAAACATTTACCTGGATATAATGGGGTGTGCCTGGGATCTCACATTTGAGAAGCAGACGAAGGAGTTCAAGGTTGTCCTTGACTATGTAGCTAGTTTGAGGCTAGCATGGGCTGTATCAGACCTATCTTTAAAAAAAAAGTTCAGGTCTTTATAGATTATACAGCTTAACTGGCGGAGAGAGCAACAAGTAGTTGAGTGTCTTACTCTACTCGTGGTCTTTGCCATTAACTGTGGGAAAGTCACTTAGAATTCCTGGCAGTCGTTTCCTCTGTATAGCAGAGGGTTTGCCTTCCAAAGTTAGTTTTTCTCAGACTAAATCTAGAAACAGACCAGATAGTCCTTTTTTAATCTCGAAGACTGGGTCCCGCTTTGTACAGTAGCTGACAGCTTGTTCAGCGTGCCTGGGGTGTTCAGTGCCATGCAGAGCACCTGAGCAGTAGGACAGTCTTTGCTCCTGGATGCCCTGGAACTGAAGGCTTTGTGTGTATATGATGCAGGCCTGGGTCAGACTGTGGACAGTGCTGCTTTCAACTTGCTCCTGGCAGCGCACAAGCACAGGGCTCCTGGTTTGCATGCCTTTGCACCCCCACTCTTCCTCACCCTGCATTTGTTGCAGAGTCTCTTAGAGCGTCAGCACCTGTAGATAAGGATCCCTCCTGTGTGTTCAGGAGCTCCTAGGTGTAAAGTCTGAACGACATGAGCCCCTGAAGGCCCCCCACCCCGTGTGTGTGTGTGTGTGTATGCGTGTGTGTGTGTATGCGTGTGTGTGTGTATGCGTGTGTGTGTGTATGCGTGTGTGTGTGTATGCGTGTGTGTGTGTATGCGTGTGTGTGTATGCGTGTGTGTGTGTATGCGTGTGTGTGTATGCGTGTGTGTGTGTATGCGTGTGTGTGTGTATGCGTGTGTGTGTGTATGCGTGTGTGTGTGTATGCGTGTGTGTGTGTGTGTATGCGTGTGTGTGTGTGTGTATGCGTGTGTGTGTGTGTATGCGTGTGTGTGTGTATGCGTGTGTGTGTGTATGCGTGTGTGTGTGTATGCGTGTGTGTGTGTATGCGTGTGTGTACGTGTGTGTATGTGTGTGTATGTGTGTGTATGTGTGTATGTGTGTGTGTGTGTGTGTGTGTGTGTTACTGGAGATTGAACTCTACCTCACACATGCTGTAATATCCTCAGCCCTCTTTTTTCCCAGGCTTTAGATTCTTTCTGTAGCCCAGCAGGCTTTGAACTTGGGATTTATCTTTAAGTCTCCTGAGTAGCCAGGATTGCAACCCTGTTCATCGGAACCAATTTCATTTATGACTTTAAAAAATGTTTAAGCTATTTTTTGTGATGCTGAGGATTGAACCTAGGACTTGCTATGGAAGTGTTCCACCACCACACACTAACAAATCTTTAGGCCTTCATATGATGATCCTTACTAAACTAAAGGAGTAGCCCTTTCCTCTCTGTGAATGCTGTAAGGACGAACGTCCAGACATCTTGGTGGCTTGAGCTGAAGCAGCTTGGTTCTACTTCCTCCAACTGAGGCTCTTCAGCTTTTTGTTTGCATTGTTAAACATCCAAGTAAAATGTGAATTTTTGTCTTAGTTGCCTAGAGGAAAGGGCCCAAACTGTTTTGCTGTAGAAATATTACTTAAGGGGCCAACATGCCAAGTGTAGGAGGATTAGGGTCTAAGCAAATCCTAGTTGTGTCTGGCCAGGAACTCTTGTGCGCTTGGTGCTTAAGTAATTGGATTTCTGAGCTCCGCCCCCAAGCATCCTCATGAGTAATCCTGACCTCATGGGCTGTGCTTGGAAACAAAGGCATTGAGAGCATTTGCAGCTTGTCCCTATCAGCAAGCTCCCCGGCTCTGCCCTGTCGACTGACTTCTGCCTTCCCGCCTCTGCAGCGTCCACTGTCTTGTCAAATACTTATCCCAAAGGAACATTTTTTTTCCTGGCCTGCAGGCTTTGTTCCCAGCCCTGCTAAGCAGACAGTTTACTAGAGGGACCGTTACCTTCCTATTCCTCAGGGAGGTTCCATCTCGGACTCTGCTGGCTGCTCTGCAGAAGGGGACAAGAGGGAGACCAGACATACTGTCAGAGGCCCTGATAAGGGTTGTGGGTGGAGAATCTGGCCTACAAATCTTGGGAATATTCTTTAGACCAAGTCATGTCTCTGCTGGCTTGACCAGGGTCAGCCTGGGTGCAGAGAGTTTTTCTGACCCTCCTGGTCTTGGTGAGGGGAGACTAGTTCGTCAAAATATGAATCATTGGTGCCCTGTCCCCCCAAAAAACAAAACAAAACAAAAAAACACAGCTCTCACCTTAAAGGGTCTATCTAAGCCATAGTTTATTCTGGAGCCAAACATGAATGATGGTGGCTCAGAAACACAGGTTTAGGTAACCCCAAATTCTGTGGCTCAGTGTGCTAACTGTTCCATAATGTTCTTTTTAGCCTTAAATGGGAACACTGTAGATGCATCAGTGGGATCCGCAGGCGGGACAGTGAGGTGAGGAAATCTCTGCTTAGGTCCTGGATGCTCTCTGATTACATTCTTTGGTTTGGGGGTTGATGGAATGTACCTAGTAGACACTAGATGCTCAGTCATAGAGGTGGCCAATAAACGGCTATTTAGGGTCAAGGATGGCTCAACATAATTTAATACTCTGAACCTGCAGCATTTCTAACCAGCATCTTTGAACTGTGATCAGTTAGCCTGGTAGACTGCAGTGTGGGTATGGTTTCTGCCTTCACTTGATGCCCAAGAGCTAGCTGTCCACCTGTTTTTCTCAGCATCTGTGTCCTACTCTTCCTCCTTCACACGAAGCCATCCTTTAGGGCTCAGTTGCCCCTGTTCCCTCTCTGCTCGTGCTTTAAGCATAGCTCTCCTAGTCTGAGCATGCTTTGTATGTGACCCAGGATTCCTTGGGTCAGAAATATCTAGGGAGAGTTCTGTGGGGCTGCCTGGCCAAGATAACCATATGTTGGGTCAAACTTATGGGTACGGGTTCCTATTCCAGACTGAGGTAGACAGAGGTGGCATGGGGGGTCCTAGATAATAATGCTGACAGGTAGGTGACCACATGGGTTCTCCCTCCTCACTGGCCTCTTTACTTGTCTCTGAATCTAGTCTTAATTCCGTAGTTGAGCTCTCTGCTTACCTCTGCCCTATGGCCTGGCCTTCTATTTTTCGCTGGTTTCCTGTTTTCCAGCTGTGGGCTCCGAGAGGCATCATTTGGCCCCTGGGTAGTAGTTAGGGCTTAGCTCTAGGGTTGTGCGGTTGCAGTGGCGTGTGTCTTGGGGCTGTCCTGGCAAGCAGACCAGTCTGAACTCCTTGGCTAGGAGCCAGAACCTAGGGTTCCCTGTCCAGCTTCATGAGCCCTAAAGTTATTTAGAAAGACTTGTGTGTTCCACACTTGTGTGCCCAGGAGTGTGTGTGTGCTCGCACACACACACACACTCTAGAATGATACCTTTGCTCCCTACTAGGTCTCTGACTGAGGTCTGGGGAAGTGGGATATGGGGGAGGAGCTGGGTGGGTGCCAGAAAAAGCCACCCCTAGACACTCCCATCCCAGCTTCCACCATAACAGGCAGGGCCTTGCTTCAGCTTGTCTTGAGTCTACAGCAGCCAGTCCCTCTGGTCTAACGAGTTTAGCAGCTCTTGGCCCTTGCTGTATTTTAGAATTATCCTGAGCAGTGTTTCAAAGAGGGGATGTTAGTGCCTGGGCTCCAGCGGCTCTGATGTCCATGGGGTGCAGCAGCCCTGGCTTCTTGAGTTCTCCTGGCTGCTAGAAAGTGCAGTCAAGGTTGAGAGCAGTTGCCCCGTCAGTCTGGCTCTGTGTCTGATACCTGTGGGTTGTATTCAAATGATGAGAGTCTGGGAAGTTAAGGTCAGATCTTCAGACTCTTTGTATGGGATTGAACATCCTGTGCCCCGAGACCGATCTGTGAGCTCAGTGATTATTAAAGTGTGAGGTTCAGAGGGAGGCTCCAGGGCAAGTCATCGGGATGGAGTTTTCCCATCTCGGCCTTTAATTTTTAAAGTCTTGTATCTCTTAGTGTGCATGTGTTCTCATCTTTGCAGGTGCACATGCACATGTGTGTGCGTGTATACAGAGGTTTACTTTGGCTGTCCTCATTTTACCTCAAGACAGGGTTTCTTCTTGCAACAGTCCTGGCTTTCCTGGAACTCTTTGTAGACCAGAATGGTCTCGAATTCATTCACTGAGATCCACCTGCCTCTGCCTGAGTGCTGATGTTAAAGGCGTGAGCGACCACCACCCGGCTACCTCTACATATTGAGTCAGAGCTCCTCCCTGGGGCCGAGAGCTTGCTTGCTGGTCTGGCTCCTCAGCAGTCAGCTTGCCCTGCTTCTGCCTCCAGAGTGCCTGGGTTGCAGACAGGCAAGGCATTTTAATTTTTTAAGTCCTTAACTGAAGTTTAGTGCATCTGTAGGAAGAAAAGCATTTTATGTACAGCGTGGCAAATTCTCACAGACACACCTTATGCAACCAACATCTGCTTCTGGAATGACATGCCCGGTTCAGTGTTCAGAGTTTCTATGGCACTTGGGCGAAGTCAGGGTGTGCCATAGTGTGGCAATATGTGCTGGCTTTGGGCCCAGAGTGTTTTAAGTTGTCCTCTGCCAGGAATACCTTTAAACACCTTCACAGACCTGTGTGCTTACTCTGGCACGGCAAGTGTCACTGTGAAAGGGCACAGGGCAGGGGACCTCACCAGCCCCTATGGTGTCTTTTAGCCACATTACTTCATTTTCTACCTGGGTGTTTAGGCTGATACCGATCTCCAATATTGAGTTCAAAATAAAAGCCTGTGTCCTTTGCTAGCCCTTTATTCTATTTTTTTAAATTATGCCAACTATTCTTTGCAAAAAAAATTGAGGATGGCAGGGGGGAATCTGCTGGCAAGTTCACAGTGCGATCAGTTAGTTAACTGGAGTGAGTACCTGTACAGACCTCATTCCCTGATCCACGTCCCAGGATGGTAATGGGTGAATGGAGCTGAGTTATTCACCCTGGATGACAGCCTGCCACCAGGTCACTTATGAGCACACTGCACGTGCAGGGTGAGTACATGGGTAAACAGTTCATAGCCCTGTTCATTAGCTCTGGTGGTAAGTCTGGGTCAGGTAGCTAGCAGACATCCAGCCAAGAGCTTGACCTAGGGGCTGGGAACATGTGTTAATGTATTTGCTAGGTACTTATTAGCTTGAACATTTTTCTCTTTAGTGACAGTTGTTTACCTCTCACTTTAATGCGAATGACCAGTGTTGTGGATTATTGAGGTCTTAGGGCTATGTGATTTCTTTGTATGCCATGAAAAAAGTGGTCTCTTTCTACTTTTTTTTTTTCCTGCTAGAAGTGTCTATTGAGCATGGCTTAAAGATCACATAATCTTCCCTTGTCTTTTTTTTTTCAAGATGACTTATGTTAACATTATTTGATTTGCCTACATTATTAGATTAGTTGTAGCTTTTATGTTTATTGTTAGGTGTCAGTAGTACAATGACAGTAACTTCATACAGTGTATTGGGAAGTTTTTAAAACGTTGGTACCCTTTTAAGTAATGAAGCTGAAATAATATTCTAGGATGTGAAAAGATGTCATGAAACCATATTTTCTTAAAGTCAGACTTGGCCAATACCGTTTAGCCATGAGGTCTCCCTGGCATCTTTAGAGATGAGTGTTAGCTTTCTGGCTTTTCTTTGTCCGGTGCCTATTGGTATAAAACATTTACCAGGTATTTTCAGTCAGTGATGCATTTTCAAATTGTTCACATAATGTGTATATAGTTAACTACATTTTATTTTTTCTGCACTATGCTTTTTTTCCTGCTTTGCGTTTTTGTTTAGATTTGTTTCGTATGTATATTTTGCTTGCATGTATGGATATGGTCCACATGTGTACCTGGTGCTCTGCAAGGTCAGGAGGGCATTGAAGCTTTGAACTAAGATTCTGGGTGGTTTGGAGGTACCATGTGGGTGCTGGGAACTGGGTCTAGTTCTTGTGCAAGATGAACAAGTACTCTTAATTACTGGGAGTGGGGGACAACATCTCTCTATGTAGTTCTGAATGTCTTGGAACTCTGCAGACCAGGCTGGCCTTGAACTCGAAGAGATCTGCCTGACTGCACTTCTTGGGTGATGGGATTAAAGGTATATGAACCACTTTGCCTGTTCATTTCTGAATTTTTAAAATAGTCCATTTCCATTTCAAGGCATCAAATAATGTAAGACCATATAACTGGCAACTCAGGTCTTATTTCTCTATTTTTTGTAATAACCAAGCACTTGTCCAGTTTATTACATCCCCCTCAGTCGTACCCGTTCATTTACTAAATATTCTGAGGATACAGAAAATAAACCTAGTGACCCATGCCTGTAATTCTAGCCTTCTGGAGGTTAAGGTAAGGAAGATGAAGAGTTCAAGACCAGCCTGAGCTAAATACAGTAAGATGCTCTCCAAAAGTAACAAAAATGGCCACTGAGTTTTTAATAATACAAATTTATATAACTTGTTTCCCATTGGATGTTCACAATTCTAACTTTTTCTTGAGTTAGGGTTTCTCTGTGTAGCCCTGGCTATCCTGGAACTCTCTATACCATGCTGGCCTCGACTCATAGAAATCTCCCTGCCTCTACCTCTCAAATGTTAGGGTTAAAGTGTGCACTGCCACGACTGACCTGAAATGACATTTAAGTGGATATTACCAAAGATATCTCTGGGGCCAGCGAAGCCTGGTGGATGACCTGAGTTTTGGTCCCTGGAACTTGTGGTGGAAATGGAACTAATTCCTGAAAGTTGTTGCTGTCTGTTCTCCATGTGTGTGCACTGTGGCACATGTGTGCTCCCACTAAACACATCACGCACACAATCATGGTACAAAAGATAAAGGAGACTCCAATGACCTTTTTAAAATTAAGTTTTGACAGTTTGATAGTTTAAAAAAGTTTCTAGGGAAGAAGTTGAATGCCTTAAAATACTAATCATCTTGCATTTAACCTTAGTATTACATGTTATATACAGTATGTGCTCTTAAATTATATTCCACAAAATTAATATTGCTAATATTAAGCCTGGCACACATTTTTACAAACACATAGGTTTGTGTATTTCAGTGGCTGGGATTGAACCTAGGGCCCTGAACATCCTGAACATGTGTTTATAGTATCCAGCCATTCCCTCCAGCCAGTTTCTGGCTTTTTGTTTTGATTTTTAAATGGTGTGTCTGAATTGCCCTTTTCTGTATCTCTAGTAAGATGTAACTTGTGCATTTAAGTATGATTTTTCTTTTGAATGTTTAGTTTTATTTTAGATTTCCCTTCCTTCCTTCCTTCCTTCCTTCCTTCCTTCCTTCCTTCCTTCCTTCCTTCCTTCCTTCCTTCCTTCCTTTCTTTTTTCTTCGAGACAGGGTTTCTTTGTATTGCCCTGGCTGTCCTGGAAGTCTCTCTGTAGACCAGAGTGGCCTCGAACTCCCAGAGATCCTCCTGCCTCTGCCTCCCGAATGCTGGGATTAAAGGCACAAGCCACCACCACCACCACCACCAGATTTCCATTCTTAAGGTGAAATTTACTTTTATATATGGTATGAAGCAAGGATTGAACTTGTATAGAGAATCCATTATCCCTAGTGTAAGTTCAGCAGTTTGTATTTCCATGAAGTGTTTCTTGTGCTTATTGGTATTCTAGGGCTTCTGCATTTCTCTTGACTTATTTTTCTGATTCTGTTTATTCCATTGTTTTAATGGAATAAAGAATTTGGTGTTAAAAAAATCCTGAGGCTAGAGAGATGGCTCAGAGTGGCTAAGAATATTCACTGCTCTTCCAGGGGCCCCGAGTTCAGTTCCCAACACCCACAGGGGTGGCTCACAACTGTTTAACTCCAGTTCCGGGGAACTGACACCCTCTTCTGTCCTTTGTGGGCATCCACATATGCTGCAATATGTTCACACAGACAGACAGATACACATAAATTCAAAGTTCATTTATATTTGTCTTAAGGTTTTTTGTTAGCTTTTATTTCTTTGTCAAAATAAGCTTATGAAAGACTTGTCAAATTCTGTGAGAAACGTTGGGTGTTTTCAGTTAGAATCTTAGAGGACTTAGAGATTTAAGGGTGGAGGGAAGTATATCTCCCCCCCCCCTAGTTTTTGAGACAGGGCCTCACTTTATTGACCAGACTGGCCTCATACTCAGATCCACCAGCCTCTGCTTCCCAAGTGCTGGGTTAAAGATGCATGACCCCTATGCACAGGGAAGTGCACCTTCCTACCTTAGCCATCTGGATTGGCTAAGAACTTTAAAGTTTCCCTGTGCCTTTTCCACATTCGTCATCATTGCTGCTGAGAATGTGGCTGTTTTTTTAACCCCATTGCTTCCCATTGTAGTAGTGCTAGTGACGAGACTGGTGACCTCACTGTGCAGGCAGGCTCCATACAACTGCGCTACACCCTTGGTGAGTGTGTGTGGTATACTCGCATATGTGCCTGTAGAGGATATCAGCCATCCTCCTGTATTGCTCCTGTCTCTTTGCCTCAGGGTAGGCTGGTAGCCAGCAGGCCCCAACAGTCTTCCTGTCTGCACCCCACATAGCACTGGGGTTAGAGGTGTGCATGGCCACTTAGCCTTTCCCTGTGGGCCCTATGCTTGCATAGCAGACTCTTACCTGCTGAGCCGGTTTCTCAGTCCCAGCTGCATTGCCTTTAGCTCATTGCTGAAGGCACCTTGGAAATGTCTGGTTTTTATCAGCTGTCTGTGGTGCTTCCCTGTCTCTGTCCCTCTGTGCAATGCTGTAGTGCTCGGGTCTAGGTTCCTTGTGGTAGGGTACTCATCAATTTCACATGCCCAGCACCTGGCACAAAGCCTAGCATGCAGTAAATGCTTTTAATAAATGCTTGTGGGATCAAATTGGTGAGAGAGACACAGTGAGCTTCACATCTTCAAAGTATGTTGCCTGGGCCAAGGCCAGGAGTAATGGAGGATGAGGCAGCTCTGGCTCCAAGCCTGGAGGCTGGGATCTGGGTAACAGATGGGGCACCCTTCCCCCACTGTCTTTGCAGGAAGGGTCCTGGGCCACTTTCCCACAGGAGACTTCAGGGAGGAGTCTACACCTCCTAATTACCCATCTTGTCATTCACCCTGGTCAGTACTAATCCTGGGGAGATCTGTCCTGTCTGTTCCCAGATACCTAGAGGTGGCACAAAACCAGTGGATCCTCCACTGGCCACAGAGGAGAGGATTCACCAGTGGGGTGGGGGTGTGAGGGGAAGCGCAGCTTGGGAGACTGCTGGCGAGGTGTGCCCAGGAGCCTTGCTCAGGGCAGCATCTTACTTCCTGCTGTTCTGTTCCAGAGTCCATCCCCCCAATGTCTGCCTGTTGGCTTGCTAGTCTTTCCCATGGCTAGTGTATCTTAAGCTTCTGTTGGGAATCTGGGAATGAGAGGCATTTGTTCTTTTTCGTTTGCTATGTGTGTGTGTGGGCTAGTTTGTGGAGGCCAGAGGACAGGTGGACAGGTTGGTTCTCTCGCCCTATGACGTGGGTCCTGGGGATTGAACTCAGAGTGTCAGGCTTGGCAGCAAGTGCACTTACCCAGCTGAGTAATCTCACAGTACGGAAAGGCACCGTTTCGTCATGCGGCTGTATCGGTGCGCCACTCTGTCTACTGACGTTGCTAGCCGATCAGATCCGATGTTCAAGTCCTGGTCTCTGCTGCCCCAGGAGCTAAGTTTCTGATGGAGATACTGTCCTCACCTAGCCACTGGAGATTTCCTGTGGCACTCCAGCAGAGGACCCTCCTTTCCAGTGGGCTGCATAGAGCCCACAGGCTTAGGTATGTCGGGGCTGGCTGCCATTGCTGTCTGTGCATAAGGGAAGGTGGTGGAGGTAGAGATGTGAGCAGATCCTCTCTGTCCACTGGGGATGGCTTTCCTGTGTCTGCCTGGGAGGCCCTTTCTTGTCATCTCTTTAGCAGGGCGCAGACCTTCTGCTCGTCTGCCTTGAATCCTTGGGGACAACTGAAAGCAGGGTTCCCCCGGGAATGCTGGGGTTTGGGGAGGGGCGTGGGAGTGCTGTTCTGAGCTCCCACCCTGTCCTGTGTGTGAGCCCCTGGGTCCATCTCTGTGCCCACCTGACTGGGCAGAGATGCTGTGTGCAGGTAGCCCCAGGACTAACAGAGGGGCTTCTCCTGGCAGCCCTGCCAGCCCTGGAGGAACCGGCTCCTCAGGGTGTAGAGCAGAAATGACAGATGGACCTTGGTGAACCTGTGGGATTGATCCAGATCCTTCCTCCCAGGGCAGAAGGCATTCCGACAGACTCTGTGGTGCTGGGCCACTCAGGATGGGCCTGACCTATAGGATGGAGCTCCCTGTGCACACATTACCCTCCTTGAAGAGCAGAGGCTTGGATCTCTGACTGGTCAAGCCTGTTTGTGCACATGGGTGATAACTGCTGTCCTCTGCCAGCCTGTGAGAACCCTGTTTATGCAGCTCCTCAGTTGCCTGGGGCCTTCCCCTCATCTGTACTCACTCTTAATGGTGCTTAGAAGGGGGTTTCTCAGTGGGTAGCTCAAGTTGAATCAGTTCCCTCCTTGTCAGACCTGTGGATGCCACTTACAGCCAGTAGGAAGCTGGTGACTCCCTATGCCCCTGGGAGAAACAGGGATTCTGCTTGCTTGGATTGAGAGTCTTCTAAGTGTGGTGGTAGCTTGCAAAACACTTGTGTATATGCAGGAGAGTAAATGTAAAAGCTGTTATACTCCAGATCTGGCCAAACTCTGGAAATAAAAGTTTTTGCTGTTACAAAGTATGTAAATTTATTGCAGAAAAGGAAGTCCAGTAAGCGGAAAGGTATTCTGATTTTTCCCCACTTATAACTCACTATGAATGATGGATTTTTTTGAAGTATTTTTCATGTCTCTATTAAATTTTTACCCATTACCAAAACCATACATGTTTACTGTATATACTGTTTTCTAATTGGGATAAAATGTTATAAAAAGTATTTTTTAAAACTATATTTAGTTGGGTAGTTGGGGTATATAGTTTTTCATTTGTGAATGTGGTTTTTATTTTGTGCTAATTTTATTAAGAGACCTTCATATATTGTTGGTATCAACTCTTTACCTCAAGAAATACTAGAAACATCTTTTAAGTAAGAGTTTGGCTTTATTCTACCAGTGTCTTTAAAACAAAAATTTAGATAGCTCTGTGTGTATGGGCACATATAGGGAGGTCAGAGGACAACTTTTGGAAGTCTTTTTTCCCTCTGCCGTGTTGGCCTAGGGATCAAACTCAATTCCTCTGGTTTAGCAGCAAGCAGGTTTTACATGCTGAACCGTCTTGCCAGCCCCTGCTCTACTAAGCTTTTAAATTATGGTTGTGTGATCAAATCAGTCCCCATCAGCTGCCCCCCCCAGCTGTGACAGGCAGAACAGAAAATGGGCACTACTTTAGGAAACTAATAGGAATTAAAGGGCAGTTGGACAAGTAGGGGTCTCACAGGCTTTTGATATTTTATTCTTACTCCAGATAACCTGGGGCCTTGGTTCATTTTCTAGTTCTGGCCTGGGCCTGTGCGTGTCTCGCATGCTTTCAGGTGAGATGCCGCTGCTCCTAGCTTTTGGACCACCTTTTGCATAGGTAACGGGGGTTGGGAGAGCAGAAATGCCCACATCTGGCTATGGTCGGAGCTGCATTGGGGGCACATTGTAACACTCTTCTGAGCTGTTTTCCTGGGGACACTAGGCTGTGGGACTAAGTCTCATGTCTGACTAGGTGACTTGGCCAATAGCTAGGCCTGTCTTGAGCCCCTAGATTCCTTATCTACAAATATGGAGAAAGTGCTTATCTCCGATATCTGGGGAAACTTAGCAAGAGAAAAATGAGTTAACCAAATGGTTGCAATTCTTTGGTAGATGTTTTCTCTGGTATTTTCAATATTACTATCTAAAATTTCCTAGAAAATCACATTTTCAAAAATTTGGTCAGGTTTTTTACAATCACTGTTGGGGATTATATTCCTTTGAACTCCATTGAGAAAGATTATTGCTGTGTAGCCCAGAGTAGCCTCAGATTCACTGTGTAGCCCAGTCAGGCCTCTTGGTGCAGCTTCTCGAGTGCTAGGATTCTAGACATGTGGCACCTTTTTTAGCATCTGCTTTTTAAAATAGCCACTCTTGTCAGGTGTATGTGGTTGGACTTTTGGAGAGCCATCACTTAGGTTCATGTATAAAAGTCACTGTATTGTTTTCTGATCAGTTGCTTCAGTCTTTATTTCTAGTGATTCAATTTTTCCTACTTGTGTTCATTTTCGCCCATACCTTCTTGGTTTGAAACTTATTTTGCAAAAGTACTTCTGAGATGAGGGGTTTTTCTGGTACTAGATATTCTCATTGATATCTTTGAGTCTGCAGCTGTGGTTTTGATTTTTCCCCTTCTGATCCTAGAGCTATTTAGGCCCCTTGCTAATGAAGCTTTCCAGATGTTTCTTGGGTTACAGAGGGCTTTGAGGGCTGTGCTCCTGGGCTACTGCTTAGTGTTCCAAGCTGAGCTGCTCCTCGTGGGCCTAGGCGTTCTGGTGAGAGCCTCTTTGTCTGTGGATGAGGCATGTATCTAGTACACTCTCTAGAATTACAGAAGAGGAGTGGTTGCTACCCTGTTGTGGAAGGAAAGGGTCTTACAGCAAGAGGGGACTGTCCCCTGGTATTGATTTCTGGCAGCCCCGTGTCTGCACAATGCTGCCACTGCTCCTTTGTGAGGGAGGCCTGGGACCTGGTGGGGTGGGGGGGCTGTTTATTAAAGAACCTGAGCCCTTTTGTCACTGACAGCCTATGACTGTGACCACTGGCTTTTTTTGTTTGTAAAATGCAGAAAATATAACCACATCTCAGACTGGAAGCCCTTTAGGGATCACCTGTTTTCCCATTTTTAAGAATGTGCAGTTTTGGCATAACTTCATAGTTTCCAAAAGGCTAGAGGAAGGATATAAAGAGTTCTTTCCATCTCCTCAGGGTTAGTGCTGTTACACTTCCTCCTCCTTCCCTCTCCTCTCTCCTGTGGTATTGGGGATGGAGCCAGCATCTTAGCAGTGTGAATTGTATGCTATAGCACCGAGCCACATGCCTAGTCCCCCTCTCTAATTTTTGAGCCATTTGAAAAAATTAGAAGCCCTGGTGTCCTTCCCTTTGGATGTCACATCAGTAACCAGAGTTGCGGGGTCTGCAGAGCTGTCTCTGGTTAGAAGCACTGGCTGCTCGCTCTTAAAGGACCTGAGCTGGATTTGCAGCACCCACACGGCGCCCACAACCACCTGTAGCTCCTGTTCCAGGGGATCTGACTCTTTTCTTCTGCTGTCCCCAGGCACCTGCATGCATGTGGTGTACAGACGAAACATTCATACACACAGACGACTGCAGTCACCTGTGAGTCTGCAGACCCCGTGCAAGTGTTGCTGGTGTCTGTGCCATTCTTGAGGCTGTCGTAACCCTGGTTTTTGCTTTTGCTTTTTTAATCTAAGTTGCCTAGGCTGTCCTTAAGACTTGGTGATCTTTTTTCTTACCTCAGGCTTCCCAAGTAGCTGGGTACAGGTGTAAACCTGAATCAGCAGGCCTGGGTTTTATTTTCAGGTTTTGGGATTTTGTTTGTTTTGTCTTGTTCTTTTTGAAACAGGGTCTCACTGTGTAGCTCAGGCTGTCCTGGAACTTGTTTTGTAGCACCCACCAGGCTGGCTGGCCTCAAACTCGAAAATCCATCTGCCTGTGCCTCCCGAGAGCTGGAATTAAAGGCGTGCACCACCAACACTGGCTTTTATTTTCAGTTTTTTTTCCCTTTAAGTGTCCTTTACTCTGGATTGTAAGTTTCCCATTCTAAAGTTCTTTTTAGCTTAAGTCTGAACCACCTGATCTTATTTCCTCACTGAAGCAAAGTGGAGTTGGTCCTGGTTAGTACTTGGATGGGAGGAGGTGTTTTCTTTTTTGTTTGCTTGTTTTATGATAAAGAATAGGGGCCCAGATCAGTAAAATGTCTTCTCTGGGACATGCAGTAGTAGGGCAGTGTAAGAGGAGCAGAGGCAGGGATCTGTATCTACAAAGCTGGCTCGCAGTGGAGTCTGGGTCACTAGCTAAAGTCCACAGGCAGAGGGTGGGGCAGGGCCAACTCCCAGGAACTGCCTGCCTTGTTCTTGCTTCTGCCCCATCTGCAGTGCCAAAGCCTGTGCCCCACCTCTTTCCTGGCTGGTTTGCTGCTGACTTGGGATCAAGGCTGAAGTGGGAGGGGAGGACTTTAGAACTCTAGTGCCCCTGAGAATGGTGCTGGGGACAGGTCTTCCACCCTGAGCCAGCACAGTTATCCCTTTCCCGGGAGGAACACCCTCGGGTTACCGGTTGGACTTTGAGCCACACTTCTCCCCAGCCACACTGTTGGGGCCTCTGGTTAGGGACTTGTTCAGGCCTCACCTGAGCAATGTGTCTGAATGCTGTCTTGAGTCTGGGCCTGGGTGAGCAGGTGGCAGGCTCACCTGCTCCGAATCTCCCTCCAGGTGCCTGCTGGGCGTCTGGAGTGGGCTATTTACATTACAAAAGGGATGCTTCAGTGACAGTTGACTCTGGTTATCTTCTCTGCAGCTCCCACTTGGGTGGTGGGTGTTTAAAAAAAAAAGTAATTTGTAGTTTTTTAGTGAATGATTAGCCCACACTTTCTTTGTCCACACCCCTGCTGAGAGGGCTTCCTCCCTTCAAAGCCCTGTGGTGAGGCGTGAGGAGGTTTATCTAGGCCCCTGGGGTTGGGCCTCCTGTCACTGTAACTTACTGGGAAAAGCCTTGGAGTTGAGGCGCTTCACTTTCCTGATGCCCCGCCTGTCTTCCCGTGGCTGCCCCTGCACTTGTGGTCCACAAGCTCACCTTTACAGCCAGGTCCTGCCCTGAGTCCTCCCCGCCTCCTTGAGCTGGTGTTCATTTCTGCTTTGCCTTGCAACCGCTTATGGAATTGGAGAGAAACACTTTTACACACACACACACACACACACACACACACACACACACACACACACACACACACACACACACACCCGAAGTCAGAGGATAATTCCTGGAGTTGGTTCTCTCCTACCCCATGGGTAGAGTTGTCAGGCTCAGTGGCAGGTGATTTTTACCAACTGAGTCATCTCAGTGTCCTGAAGTTTTTTTTTAAATTAAGCTTTTATTGAGAACTCATGTAACATGAAACTACACAGTTCAGTGAGTGGGTTTTGGTATATTTAGAGTGTATACCTCATACTGCTTTCTTAAGATGTCTTACCACCCCCATAAGCAGCTCTGGGCAAACAGTACTCAGCTCCCTGGACTCCCTTGGCCCTCCCAGTCCCTGGCCACCACTAATGGATGCATTGCCAGTGGATTTGCCTTATCTAGACATTTTCATATAAATGGAGCCCTACAGCATGCGACCTTTAGTGTCCCTCATTTTTATTCCCATTCTCCAAGTTGCCTGTGTGTAAAAGCGTTCATATTCAGAATATCTTGTTGGACGACTAGCCCAAGTGTTTGCCCATTCAGCAGGAGGTGCACATTGAGTTGTTTCTATTTTTTGACTGTTAGCAATACCATTGGTATAAATAATCATATATGAGTTGTTTAAATGTGACATTTTCCTGTGGGTTTTTTGATACAGGACGACGTTGTACAAGCCAGGTATATTTTGGACTCTCGCTCTTGCCTCAGCCATGAAAGTGCCAGAATATAGCTGTGGCCCACCATACCTGGCTAGCATGCTCACCTGTAAACTGGGTTGTCTTTTCATTACTAAGTTGTATGAGGTTTTAATGCAAATAGTTCCTATCAGATTATGACTTGTAAGTCTCTTCTGGTTTGCCCCATCTCCCTATCCCCTGGTGTGTGACTCCCCACAGACACACGTAGCTGATGGATTTCTTTGAAGCAGAGATGTTTGCTGTTAGAGGACAGCCCACGGGAATTAATTCTGTCCTTCCACTGTGTCAGCCTTATGCCGGCGGGTGCTACGTCTCCCTGCTGAGCCACTTTGCTGGTGAAGTCTGTTTCCTCTTTTTTGTTTGACTCATTGTTTGAGAGTTACGTCTTCTCATCTGGAGTGATGGCATGTGCCTGTCTTTTAAGAGTTGTATGGTAGCTGAGCAGTGGTGGCGCATGCCTTTAATCCCAGCACTTGGGAGGCTGAGGCAGGTGGGTCTCTGAGTTCGTGGCCAGCCTGGTCCACAAGAGCAAGTTCCAGGATAGGCTCCAAACCTACACACAAACACTGGCTTGAAAAAAGAGTTGTACAGTTTTAATTCTTACGTTTATGTTTGATTCATTGTGAGTGGATTTTTGAGTCTGGTTTGAGGTACATGTTCAAGCTCCGTGGCATGTGGTATATGCTATATAAGTCTTGCAGATTTTTTCTGTTGAATTGTCTTGGTGTGCTTTGTAGCTTTTGTTGTTTTGTTATTTTGAGGCAGGGTTTCTCTGTAACTTTGGAGCCCATCCTGGAACTCATTCTGAAGACTAGGCTGTTCTGGAACTTAGAGATCCATCTGCCTCTGCCTCCTGAGTACTTTTTAAAATTTTTATGTTTGAGTGTTTTGCCTACATGTCTTTGTACCGTATATATGCAGTGCCCACAGAGGCCACAAGAGGGTGTTGGAGTCCAAGGAACTGGAGTTGCAGATGGCTGTGAACCGCTGTGCAGATGCTAGGAATGGAACTCAGATCCCCTGGCAGAGCAGCCAGGGCTCTCAGCCTGTGAGCCTTCTCTCCAGCCCCTCTCCTACCTGTTTGGAAGTGTACAGCTAATTGTTAGCCATAAACTGTACTATAAAACAGAAGCTGTTTCTCTTCTTCTCCACCTGCACTGCTGGGCCTACTAGCCATATTCTGAGTTTTTTCCTAATCCATCATAGGTCACTTTGTAAAATAAAAACAAATGACTAGGAAGCAAGTGTATATTGCATTATTGTGTCAAATTCCGATGCAAGTTCTGAAGGGAGTGCTGCTGCCTTCTGTATTCATCTCACCGTGGATGGATGGAGATTCAGAGCAATGCTGGTCAGGGCTACTAAGAGGGTGTGGCCAGGGGCATGCTGACCCTGCTGTTTGTTTACCCCTTGCTGGGCGTTCTCAGACCTGTCTCTCAAGCAATGCCTTGCAGGGCCTCCTCCAGTCTTGAAG
This sequence comes from Mesocricetus auratus, assembly GCF_017639785.1. NCBI lineage: Eukaryota > Metazoa > Chordata > Mammalia > Rodentia > Cricetidae > Mesocricetus > Mesocricetus auratus. The sequence goes on along the minus strand of NW_024429266.1, from coordinate 145,068,176 downwards.
GCAGTTTTCTCCAAGGCTTGCTAATTCTACAGTATTTAAACTGTCATCCAGATAAGCCATGCTAAGCCGTGTGAAGCCCCACCTGTTACAAGGTTGCTTCCTGCAGTGTCTGCGGACAGTGGGAGTTTAAAAAGCCAAACAGGCCGGGCGTTGGTGGCGCAAGCCTTTAATCCCAGCACTCGGGAGGCAGAGGTGGGCGGATCTCTGTGAGTTCGAGGCCAGCCTGGTCTACAAGAGCTAGTTCCAGGACAGCCTCCAAAGCCTCGAAAAACCAAAAAAAAAAAAAAAGCCAAACAGATGTAGGAAGATTTTCAAACTAGCTACCTGGACAGTCATGTGTGCTCGAATGTGGAACACCGTGACACGCCTAGAGATTGAACCACAGGTTCTTTGACTCCAAGCAAAATCAAAAAGGCACCCAAATACAAGCCAGGCATTCTCAGCCTCACCGTGTTCCTTCTGGTGGCACTTGACAGTGAGGAAAGCCTCCCATTCCACAGCTCCCAAGCAACTTCACTGAACTGGTCTTTCTGTCTTATTTCTCTTATGATCTCACTGTATTCCCTGGAGATGTGCACCAGAGTTTCCCTGGCTCTGTCTGTAGTGAGTCTAGCGTACGCCTTTGATATTCTACCAGTCACCACACACAAAGCCGATTCACTCAAAGACAAGTTGAGGGTCAGTGGCCCTTTCGTTACATATTCAGAGCCAGGTACATGGACATAGGTTTATGAGCTCCTGCACATCTTAGTGATGGTGATGCAGTGTGAATTGTAGGACGGTGAGGCATCTAACAAATGCCAGTCCAAGAGACAAGGACTCTGCTCTGTCGCCACAGTATCCCAGTGCCTAGCAGTGGAGAGACAAACGGTCTATAACTCTGTATGACTAGATGATAGGTGACTGTTTAATAAGCTGATCGCACTTGGGGGTGGAGGCTCATTGTCTCTCGGGTTGCTGCAGCTAATTTTTTTACCTTTTAATGAACATTCAGTTATTTGTACACATGGTTTGATGTTGTCATAAGCCTCATAAGGCAGGGGGTGTTCTGCTAGTTTCATCCATCTTTTTTTCTGTGGTACTTAAGGGTTTCAATGAGTATCTGATGTTGGATGATTTACCCCAATGTTCTGTTCATAATGGACCAGTTTTCACTAGTACGTAGAAAAGACTTTTTAGAAATGCAGCTCTTAAACCTAAATTCCTAGGCTTGGCAGTATTATGAGGAGGGATCCTTCCTGCCCCAGTTCCTCATTTATTTACATATTTAGTCCCTGTCAGTCGTTTACTGTCTGAAATTAAAGATTCCAGTTGTGGAAGGGCATCCTGGCCTGGGTCACTGAGCTGGAAGACTCTGACATTGTCATGTTGGGTGAAAGTGCTTTTTTTGTAGTTGCTTCAAGATTTGTGTCTGTTTAGGCCAGTGGACAACCTTAAGTATCAAGTCTACTTCGTTTTGAGGCAGGATCTCACTGACCTGGAGATGGCTGTGTAGGTTAGCATGGCTGACCAGGGAACCAAACCACCTTTCTCTGCTTCCCCAACACCCCACACCCAGCTTTTTTATGTGGATTCTGGGGATCCAAGGTGCCATGTAAATACTGGACCAGTTGCATCCACCCCTCCACTACCCCATGGAAAAATCGACTCCTCTTGCATCCTTGAGAAAGGAGTGCACAGGGGAGCGAGCTCTTTGAGAAATTGAGATGAAACTTTAGTAACTTTGAGACCCCTTTGCATTGGAAGTTTACTCCCAAAGAATTATAATTGGGTAGCAGGGAGGGTAGGTAGCAGGGAGACTGGGCATCCACACTGCTGCTGTTGATGTGGAGTCGACTTTAATACCACTCGCCAATTTTGAGCTTGGTTAGTTTGTGCCTTATTTGGCTTGTCTGCCAAAACTGATGTGGGGCCGGAAGCACTGGAAGGTTACGTTTAAGCCGGAATTGCTTGCTTCATGCGGTTTGTACCCTTTTCCAAGACTGTTGGCTGCTTGCTTTTTCTTCCTCAACTCTAGTTCCTCTGACGTACCCGAGTCCCCTGGGGCTTGAGGGGTTTGGGGCTCCTTCAGGAAACAGTCATGGGGCCATTCACCAAGGCTGGCTCTGTCAGGGGACTGTGGTGGCGGCAATGTTTGCTTGCTGGTTTCCTGAGCCTTCTAAGAAGGCTTTGGGGGGGGCAGGAGGTGGTGGAGAGGTTGGCTGTGAGCAGCACTAGGCGGGGCCTCACTGAGCCATGGGTGCCCCAGTCCAAGGACATGCGCTGTGGGGCTGGCCCAATGGCCCTGTGGCCAGGAATGCAGGCTGCAGCCCTTTGGGGCTGTATTTTTGCACAGCAGGGCTGCATGGGGGAGTCTTGTTGTGCCTGGGAACCACCCTGACAGCCTGGTTTGGTTATGGTGTGCTGGAGACTTTACCTTTTGCTAGTCCTTTGATGTGGTTGGCTGTATTTCCTCTACACTGGCTGGAGGCTGTGGCTTGGGGGGGGGCACAGGCCAGGGCTCTGCACTGGGCAGCTGCTCTGCCAGGGGCTGCAGGTTGGGGTTTGAAGTTGGCAGCCATGGCATCCGTGGCTCGTGGGTTAAGGTTTCAGATTCCTTCCAGACACTCTTCATCTCCCAGACACTCCCTGGTTTTCTTCCTGGACTTGTGCATGAGAGACGAGTTTGTAGCCACAGAAACTGCTCACAAAGAGACCACAAGTCCCATCTCTGAGCTGCCCTTTCTGTTCGTAGGCTTGCACATGCTTTTTGCTGCTGGGGCTCCATCCTTCAGCCCTTTTTCTCTAAAGAAAAACCAAATATAATAAACTGAACACCTACATGCTTGCTCTGACACACATGTATACACATCATGCATGAAGTTTAATGTGTACAATGTCACCTGGAGCCAAGCCCTTCTCGTGTGTGTACCTGCAGGGTCAGCTCTGTTTGGCTGTGCACTGCTAAGGGGATAGAATTAAGTCGGGCAGTGTTTTGAGCTGAATTGCTGCCCCCCTTTTTTAGAAAGGATTCCCGCCCCCATCAGGAGAACATTCCCTGAGGATGGGGTAGCCCAGTTGGTAAAGTGCTCATCCACATCCAGGAAGCCTTGGGCTCAATCTCCAGCATAAAACGGTGTGGTGGCACATGCTCAGTTGAAGTATTCGCAAGGTGGAGACAGGAGGACCAGAAGTTCAAGGTCACATTCCCTACATAGAAAGTTGGAGGCCAGTTTGGTCCACATGAGACTATCTTTTTCAGTCAGTATGTAGAGAGCATGGACATTCACTGAACAATTTCCTGTGTTATATTTGAAATTTACCCATTACCACCTTAAGTGACATATCACCAAATGCAGTGTCATAATTTTTCTTGTGTACATTAATATGTACACATAATATCAAACAGATAAAACCTAACTAAAAATGTTGCTTACATATTCTAGTCCATCCCTGTCTTTGCCTCAGAAACCCAACCATTCATTGCCTTGAATTCAGTCTTTATCTTTCCTCTGACATTTTCATTATCCAATTGTTTCCTTATGTTTACTCTTGCTTGTCCAGTAGAAATCTCTAGAGCCGCGCGTGTGTGTGTGTGTGTGTGTGTGTGTGTGTGTGTGTGTGTGTGTGTGTGTAGGTCAGTCTTTGTGTGTAAGTTCTTTGAGATAGCCTGGGCTATATAGTAAGACCCTATCTATGGACTCATCGAGGTCCACCTGCCTCTGCCTTCAGAATTCTGGGGTTAAAGGCGTGCGCCACCATGGCCAGCATAAGGCTAGTTCTTTGTGTGAGCTGTCAGTGTGTGCTCCCTCTCCCTCTCCCTCTCTCCCCTTTCTCTTTCCTCTCCCTCCCCCTCCACCCCCCCCATGTGGACGTCGGAGAATAGCTTGCATGAGTTGAATCTCTGCTACCATGTGGATTCCAAGGATAGAGCTCAGGTTTTGAGGCCCGGTGCCTTTACCAGAGCTACCTCGTCCTCCCGCACTGTAACTCACACAGTTTGAGATCTTTCCCAGTCCTGAGATCGGTTGTTCCCACTGCTGCTTACGACTCATCTGCTTTGTGATCGGTGAGCTCTCGGTGTCTGCACGTGTCGCTGCTGATAGTTAATGCTTCTGTGAATTGTGGTCATGCTGCTGCTTTCATGTGTGTACATGGGTTCTCGAACTACAGGGCTACAGCACGTGTATTTGACATTAAACATCATCCACAAATGTTTCCCGGAATGATCGTCCTTGGGCCTTTTGGCTAGTGCTGGCAAGAGGAGCTGCTGCTGAACCCCATGGCACTCGGTGCTAAACTAACACCCTTTTGTGGTACTTGTCACATGCATTCCTGTGCTGCTGTGAACATATGCCATGTGCTTGTTTAATCTTCCATTACTTCGTGAGGGTAGATGACACTATTACCCTCCCCTCAATTTACATATTGAGGAAACGGAAGTAGCTTAAAACTACACCTAGTAAGGTGGTGGCTAGAGTCTCACTGTTATGTTTTGTTTCATTTTGAGATGGTCTTGCTATGTGTTATCTCAGGCTAGCCTCAAACTTCAAACCTTTCCATCTCAGCCTCCGGAGTACTGGGATTACAGGCTTGCGCCACCACCCCGGGCATCACTCTTGTCTTACTGTTTTTAACATCTAGTTTTATCTGTGTGTATGAGTTTTCCTGCACATATGAGTGTACCATGTGCATGCCTAGTACCTGAGAACAGAAGAGGGTAAGATCCCCTGGAACTGGAGTTAGTTTTGAGCTGCCATGTGGATGCTGGGAATAGAACCCAGATCCTTTGCAAGAGCAGCCAATACTCTTAACCTCTGAGCCGTCTCTCCAACTGCCTGCTGTGTGTGTGTGTGTGTGTGTGTTTCTGTAGTAGAATATTTTTCATATGTTAATTTCCCATTTTCTTTCCATGAAGACAAACAGAACACTTTAAAACCATTCCTATATTTGTTCTTTTCTACTAATGCTATGGAAGCAATCTTGGCATTTTAATTTCTTCTGTTTTATTGGTTTTTACGTTTATTGAAGTAAGATTCAGAGTGCTTGGTGATTTAAAATGGCAGCTCTGTATGATCGAGAAATGCTACTTACCTTCTCTCTGTCAGTGGCCTTCTGTACTGTGCTTGTAGAGCTTGAGAAGATTACATGAGATAGGCGTGAGTGTGGGGTGCTGAGCGTGATGCTCAGCTTGCTCTGAGGGTGTGCCAGCAGATAGTTCTACGGGCTGCTCTCACGTCAGCCTCTTTCCTTTCCTCTTTGCAGCCACACGAGTTACTATGCATCACCCAGTTACCGAAAGATCTATATCAGTCCATTTTGTAATAGTTGAAAAGCAGGAGGTTTTCAAATGCTGCATTGATAACATGAATAGTTATCATGAGAATCACATCTAACCCCTCCCCGACAAGAACTGACTCTGCCATTGTGTGATGGTTCAAAAAGGTAGACATGGCCTTCTTGGGTTTGCAGTTTGTAAAGGTGGCACACCCCTGGGTCTCACTAGTGAGTATGCACATGTGCACACATGCTCTCCTGCCAAAGTTGGCAGCTGTGTGCATCCTCTGCCAGGGCTCCCTAAAAGTCTCTCCATTACATACCAGCTTTGTCAGCAAACCTCAGGAGGGAAGGACCCTCTGAAGAGATGAATAATTGATCATCTCTAGATAGAATATGCCATAAGCAGGATCCCTACACTATGAGAGTGGCAGGGCTAGTTTTCACTTGGGGGCTCAGCTGAGGGGGAGGGGGGCTGCAAAGCTCAAGCCCTCCAACAGCTGCCAGCTTGGCTGAGTGGAACTGCTGGGCTGGACTTGAGGTGGAACGATCCGGGTGGGGAGGCAGCCTCTATTGCCTCAAGTTCTGGGAGAATTCACCCTAGAGAGTCCGCCGTGGAGAAATAGCCATTTGTGGAGCTTGCTCGTTCTGGCTGCAAACACCTTGGATGGGTTTCTGCAAACGTGGTGTGCAGCTTACAAGCAGCAGGCCAGCTCTGTGGCTTGTCACTCCTGTCTTCCTCTCGAAGCTGAGAAAGGATGAACAGCACTGCACCCTGGTACAGCTCTTCTAAGCACCTCCCTCTGCTTTTGTTCACTAGAATGGTGCAGCCCGTGGGCACTTACTGAGAGTCAGGAAAAACTTAGGAGGCTGGAATTGGGTCCGTAGCCCTCTCCGTAGTGGTGTTGACTGACTGAATTATCTGGAGAGTAGAGAATCACAGCCTTGCCCACTGCCAGAGGTTCTGGAATCCCTCAGGTAGGGAGGGCAGGCTACTGCTGTCGAACCCCTGCAACTGTTTGGGAGACAGTGGTAGAGATTAGGGAGACCCAGGGAGTTTGCTGTAGGGAATGAGGCAGCAGGAGGAACCTAGAGTCCTGGCCAGGCAGGATGCCGAGTGAATTTCAGCAGAGGCTCCCGTGGCCCTGGAGGGAGACCAGAGTGGTACGAAGGTGAACTCTGAACTGTGGGTGCACACAGCTCCTCGGGAGGAGACACCGCTCGGGACATTGCTGTGCCCATTGGTGTTTACTCACTCTAGTCTCCCAGGGACAAACCCTGCTGCTGCAGATGAGGGGAGCATAGCCTAACCTGGGTAAGACCTGACAGGGAACTGGGTGTCAACAACACTGAGTCAAAGAAGAAACCCAGGGGTGGGAGGGCCCAGGACAGTAGCCAGAAAGGGGAGAGATCTTTAAGTATGCCTGGAGCCTCAGAGGGTCTTCCAAAGCTTGGGGAGGATGACACAGATGCCAGTCGGCTCTGCAGGAGGCAGAGGCGCAGGTTCCAGAGGTGTGCCAGGAGCCTTGTCCCTTAGCTCATGACACAGTTGGCTATGCGTCCCAACAGAATGAGTCTGGGCATGGTGATTCAACTCTGGCACAGACACTGGAGTAATCTGGAGTAAGCAGGATCGCTCAAGGAGGGCTTCTCAAGGAGGGCTTCACCCAGTAGAAGTATTTTGTTTCTTGTCTCTTAATGTTTCTATTTTACCCCTGTGACATGTTCCTTGCCCATTCTTTTCTGCTCGTTAGTCAGGCCTCATGTCACAGATCTGGATACTGATGGTAGTGTCTGCCTAGCCTTTGAGTCACAACCTCTGGGGCTTACAGGCTCACCTGAATTTTTCCCTCTTGGAATGTAAGTCTACTCTCCGCTGTCCATGCTGCTGCCTCCACATCTGCTTATCTGGTGCATGGTTAGGGATCAAACCCAGGGCCTTAGGCATGCAAGGCGGTGAATGCTCTACCAACTGAACTCAACAGCTTACTGTGCCCAAAGCCTGCAGGCCTCCTTATCAACGTACTTGCTTGATCCTTCCATCTGTAAATTCTTCTTCCTCTTCCCAAATATCTGTCCATCTGTCCTGCCTAATCTCAAAAACCACTGAGATGAGTCTTTCTGGACCCCCCTCCCCGAGCATACCTGTCTGGAGAGAACTGGCTTCTTTCCCTCCCAGCCCAAGTGCACCTGAGTACACACTGCCATGTGCTTTTAGGATGTTCCAGGGCTGTTTGTCACCTTTATCAGCATCAGGTGCAGCTTACTGCAGCTGCTTTGTTTGTGGTCTCAGACGGAAGGAAGCCTACGTTCAGGAAGGGACTGTTTGTGCCCTGTTGAGGTTGTCTTGTAGCTGTATATCAAAGTTTCGGGACCCATCGGTAAAAGCACACTAGCCTAGACTTAAAGGACAGGCAGGAAAGAAGGGAACGGGGCCTGGCATGTCGGAACAACTCTTAGAGCTCAACTGCTAACTGACCTAAGTATTTCTTACTATGGATTATGATCAGTCTGAGGGAGCCGTGGGACTGCCGGGCCCTCACACTACATTATGGGGAGTGTGGATCATTAGTGTTTGAGTACATGCTGCTGTGCCTCTCCCGTGTGTGACTTGCGTGGACATGGTGTCAGTACAGGGCTGTGTTTACTCAGTTTGACTTTTCTCTCTCCAGCCTCTTGACCTTGTGGCACCTGATCCAGCCTGTTTGTCCTGATGGCAGGTGGCATGGTTATTCTACCTGGGGATACTTTAACCCTCCTGTTTTCAACATCTGTCTTCTTGGAGAACAGCTGTGCTGTTGCTGGTGGTCAGGGTTCTTGATGTCTTGCTAAAGGGGTTGAAGCAAAGGCACACGGTTGCAGAGGGAGCAAGGGGAAGTGACAGGCCAGGCCAGACGCACTGGCAAGAGTGGCGGCAGGCCCCGGGAGTGAAGGGCCCTGCTTACTGGGACTTCCCTTCAAGAGGAGGAGGGGCTTGGGTGCTAGAGGCTTTGGGTAGTCTGGTGTTTGTTTGTTTTTGTTTTTTGGGTTTCTCTGTGTAGCCTTGGCTGTCCAATAATTCACTCTGTAGACCAGGCTGGCTTTGAACTCAGCTCCATCTGCCTCTGTCTCCTGTGTGCTGGGATTACAGGCATACGCCACCACTGCCCGGCTGGGTAGTTTGTGTTTATTGACAGCTTTCAAGATACATAACCATTTCTTCTATTTTACATGTCCTTCCCCAAAAATACATATCCAGGTAGGCATAAGATGGCAAATAGGGTATTCTCCTTAAAAGTTCACATTGAAGACAATTTGTCTTAATGCACACATACTTCAAACCAGTTCAGTCCAGAATGGCCTATCTTCTGTACCCAGACCAAACTCGAGTATGATTGAATAGGTTCTAAGATTAATGGTCAATAAGGCAAGGAGAGACTCAGTCCGTTGTTCAGAGAAAGGTGTGCGTGCAGCTGTGCGTATACAAGACTCCCTTGTTAGTGATGGGTTCCTAGGTTCAGAGAGGGGTGGATATAACAGTCATGTAGGTAAGAGGAGGGGTGTCCGGTTGCCAAGTGCATTATTAGAACAGGGGAGCATGCATAGCCCAAACCAAGTGGAGTCCAGGTTGCTAAGCTATTCCCTGTGCTTGCCTGCCTCACTGTGACAGACTGCTAGACCCCACCCTTGTCAGCTGACTTACCAACTTGTATCTGAGTATGGCTGGGCTGTGGTGGCAGCCCTTGCAAGCCAGCACTCTCCGTAGCTGGTCTCAACAGAATTGTGGCAAACATTGTGAAACTTGAACATCTTCAGATGCAGTTGTAAATCAAATGCCCACAGGGACTACAAAGGTAGCACAGGTAAATGAAGTTATAATTGATTCCGGTATTAATGAGTAATCAATCCCTGACCTCTGGCCCTGGTTTCAGGAGTCTATACTGGTGCTGAGATGGGGAGTGTGTGGAGACAGCTATGTTCTGAGTAAGCAGTAGCTCTTCTCTGCCATAGACAAACTTGCCAGGTAGAAATTAGATCTT